>NC_044017.1:21856864-22508581 GCF_900496995.4 Aquila chrysaetos chrysaetos | reverse complement strand
AGCCGGAGCAGCCAGGACACGTACTGAGAAAGCATGACAGGCAAGATCATTTGATACCAAAGGTTGCAGGCTATCTGCAGGTTTGATCAGCAAAGACTTCTTTAGATAAATACTAACATTCACAACATAAACAGCCCCCAGGCATTATGTTGTTCTCTCAAAACTCTGGATAATGGCTGAAGGCAACCCATAAACAAAGCCAGGCAGTCTACAGTCATCACGGTATTGCCTCAGAGTGAACGGAATGGGTAATTTAACTTGGACCACTGTAACAGATTATCTGAGGGGAAACCCATCTTTCTGTACAACCTACTCATTTTATCACTTGTTTTCTCCATGACAACCCTTCAGCCATTTAAATTTTCCTTTGAATTTTAAGACAAAGAATCTGATGTCTACAGTTTTGATCCACTTCTCATGCATCTGAAATGCCTAAAAAGCTTCTTTAAAAAATGAGCACACACTCAAGACATGCTCTCAGTCTTCCTGCTGTCACCATCCATTCTTAGCCTAACCCATATAAAGAACAATCATTGTGAAAAAGACTTGGAGCATCCTAGCTGTTCCCAGAAGCTGGGAAAGAACTCTTGGAAACCATGGCATAATTTAACATGGATGCCAGGGAGAGGTTTGGCCATATTTCTGGCCCATGCTCGCTACAGGGAAGAAATGGCTTGTATCCATCCTTACCTCCTGGTCCTGGGCAAATACCATTTTGAACTAAAAAAGTAAAATCATTTGACTGAGCTCAAAAGTAATTCCTAAGGCTTTTTTCCAGGAAGCCAGATTTTCTATGTCAAAACATTTAGTTAGTTAGCTAGTCAGTTAGATTCTCAGATTAGAAGAGAAAAAGAAAGGAAATAAATCCCACTACAGACAGTAAAAAAAGTTTAACGTAAGTTTTCTAGAACATTTTCCTTATGCAGTGTGACACCTGGAAGTACATGCTGTATGTCTGCTGATATGTGAGATTAGAAAGGTGCAAAGATTAATTTCGACTGACAAAATAAATCTGTTCTGCAAGTTTGTGTGCATTTTCAAAATGGTCAGCGAGGCTCTATCAGAGCAATACCTCTACTTCAAAAAGCAGTGAGCATTCCCTAATTCCTTCATAAAGGTGCAACACACTCGCAAACAAATGAAGGTGGTGAGTAACATCCTGCTTATACATAACTGGTGCTACATACTGTTTGGATAAATTGTACCTTATGAAGAGTACTTCCGTTGCAGTGGAGTCCTCAGAACCATCAGTGCAGTCCAGTAAATATGATCTTTGCCTTTACTAGTACAAGGATGTAGGCTTTATATTGATGTGGCATTACAGGGTGTCAAGATTTGTCTGGTTTTGGCTTGATCCAAGCTAATTTCAGCTTATTGCAAAAATTTCCTGGTGATCAAGTGACTATCGAGTGACCCTTTGCAGCTGAAGCCCTGGGAACACCACATACGGTAAAAGTCTCACACATAGAAGCGGTCACCGTGCAAAACCCAAGAGATTCTTCTGTCAGCTGAGGCTGTGAGAGACTGTTGAACAGCTTCTAAACTTCAGCTAGGAGTGCCTGAGAAGGAACGAGAATGTGATAAGAAAAACTGTGAAATAAATTCAAGCCAATGCCACGACGGAGGAGGATGAAACAAAACCCTCCCCAGCCTTGTCATTACCCACACCCTCATCCTGCTTGAGGTAGACTGGAGGGCCAGCTTTAGGATCCAGAGTGACACTGAAAGGGTAAGCATAACACAGAAGAAAGGGTAATCACTATGAACAATTATTCTGTATAACAATTTATGAATAAGGCTCTTCCTGTATTAATTTGGCAATTTGGAATAGTATACCGCTTAAAGACTAAGCAGGCTAACAAAAAATCATGGCTCCATCTCAGTTGCATGTTCCCTTTGGCCTGTAGCAAGATTTTTAGTATAGCTTTGTCTCCTGACTAACTTTTAGAAAAGTGTTGTCTGGTGTTATTGAGAAACTGGCTGTGGCAAGAATAGTATTTAGTTTTTTTCCATAATCAGTAAAACCATGATTCAGACTGTTTATTTTTCTCTTCAAAATACTTAGGAAATGTATGATGCTAAGGAACCTCACAGAGCAAAAGGAAAGTACTGTGGTTATACAGTTACCAAAAAAATGACATTATGCATTTCTGGAGCAATACAGAAAGTTGCATATGATAATATTTGAAATAAAACATTAAAACCAACAGTAATTTTACAAAGTCTAGGGAGGCATGCCAAGACATTTAAGGTAGTTAGGTACTAAATCTGGGATATATTAGTAGTACATTTAAGAACAGTATTCTGCAGGCATGTCATTTAAGCTTTTGAATTAATTTTCAACAGAAACAATTTCTCACACTTAAAGTTTCTGAATCAAATTAAATCAAGACACCAGTACTTTTTTCTAGAAAGTATTAATTTATTTGACCAGCCTGAAATTTTTTTTCAAAAAAATAAATGTAACAGGATGAAAGCAAGTATTTCTAAATATGAAAAAAAGAAAAGCTTTTATGAGTTATTTCCTGAATAAGACTGGCAAGGAGGCTGGGGGTGCACAAGAAGTTGGGAGGGGACATAGCCGGGACAGCTGACCCAAACTGACCACAGGGATATTCCAGACCATAGGACGTCATGCTCAGCATGTAAACTAGGGGGAAAGCTGGCCGGAGGGCCGCTGCTCGGGAACAGGCTGGGGATCGGTCGGTTGGTGGTAAGCAATTGTTTTTCATTTGCATCAGTTGTTTTTCTTGGCTTTTATTTCTCTCTTTTTTCTTATTTTCATTTTCATTACAATTTTACTGTTGTTGTTGTTATTATTTCAATTATTAAACTGTTCTTAACCCATGTGTTTTCTTACTTTGACCATTCTGATTGTCCCCTCCATCCCACTGGGGGGAGTGAGTGAGCTGCTGTGTGGTGCTCAGTTGCCAGCTGGGGTTAAACCACAAAGGTTAAGAGCAAGAGTCTGGATTTCTGGGCAATCAGCCTTTTCTGTTTTCTCCCTGGAGAGGGTTTAACCGTCTGTTAAGAAGGGAAAAGTGGGTAGAAGGGTAGGTGGTGCTGCAGGTAGCAGTCAGGCAGCTTGCTTCTTTTTTCTTCCCCCTTGCAACCTGCAGGCAAATGATGGTTTGCTAATTGCAAATTGGGGGAGCCTAAAAAGAAACAGTTCTGGCTTATAAAAAAACTGTTGTATGGAAGGAAAATTAACAATAAATCCATTGTTCCAAAATATCTGTGGATCTACTCCATATGTGTGTTTATTGCTAGTGTGCAAACAGACCTGGGGCAGGGATGGAAGTGATGGCAATGAGAAATGGATCAGAAACAGAAGGAAGGGTTGAACAGGGTTCTGCAAGCTGACACAGTGCAATCCCAACACTTTGGAAATACCTTGAAGGTCCTGAACTATGTTTTCTAACATACTCAGAGAAGAGATTGGTCAGTGCACAGACTGGAAGCTATGGACTTCTGAATGAGCCACATGAATCCGACAACGTTCCATCTTCCCCATGTGATGTGCTAGCATTGCAGTTCAGGGCCTAAAAATGAATCCCACAATAGCATGGAATTTGCAACCAAAGGAATGTTTCCCAGGTTTGTAAAACCTACTCCTATTAAACTTCTGCCCAGATGTGTATCTCTGTGCATGAACTAACACTTCTGGGCAGCACCACTGCCTATTCACATATTCTACTCTTGGCTATTCTGGCCTCAGATATTGGGAGGTATAAGTGACCTGAGTGAGTAATAAATGAGGTATAGCCAGAAAGAGTAATTGTGATAAACTAGATTATGATGCAGGTGACTGTTAGGCAGATGATGAGTCACTTTGCAACCCTGTACTCAGTGTTCATTTCTCGTTAGGTAGTATCAAAACTGAATAGGTAAGAAGCAGAGTATCTTGCCTATGTCAGAGACTTTTAAGAGAGATGCTGTGAATGACAGCATGTGGGAACAAATGCATGGTGGCAAGGCAGGGTGACGGAATATCTCTTAGGACAATTCCAGATGAAGGTATTCCCAAATCTAGTCATTCAGGTGTAGTAGAGGAGTCTCTAAGGAATTCTAGGTTTTGGGTCTCCTGCATTGTCTATAAACTAGTTTTCTTCCACAATGCTCCCAGGAGTATACCAGAGGCAAAAATAGTATTGTTAGTAAGGAAATTTGTTCTCAAGTGTGCTGCAAGCAACACTCCCCTTGGACAATTTTCAACTCTAGTGTTGACTAGGTAAGGACTTAAACTTCCTTTATATTCCCAGAGAATGCTTTCAAGGACAAATAACCCTACAGTAAAGTACAAGAAAATTAAGAGTCAAGTGCACCAGAACACAGGGAAAGACTATGGGAAATAACCCCTGCTGCTTTTTAATATCATATGATAATATTATTGCTATTACTATGATGTTTATGAGGAGGTAACATGGGGGATCTACCACATTTTCTTAACCACCAGCTAATTTGGTCACTTGTAGTTTCTGTAAGTGGTTATGTAACTTATGATTTCATTGTTTCTTCTGTATGAAAAATACGAAAAGGATTCAAGTAATAAGTCTTTTCTATCACTACACACAGCTTAATTCATTTTAATTTAGGCAAAGAGGATGTAAAGTTCATCCAGAATACTGCTTTTTTGTTTTAATAGGGTTTTGCTCCTCCTTAGCACTGTGGCAGAAGTGTTGAGGATAAAAGGCAGAAAAGAATGCAGTTCATAGCCCTTTGTGGGTTTTAGGTTAGTTTTGTGGGGTTTGTTAGATCTTATGTAATTACTGTAAATTATTTTATTTATCTATGCACCTGTTTGGTTTTTTTTTTTAAATCTTTCTTATATGCAATTTATATGCATTCCCATAAAAGTGATACCCAGAAAGCCATAAAGCTTTCTTATGTATTTTAAAGCTTTTGCATTCTTTGGAAGCAAACAACTACAGAAACGTCAAGGCAACAGAGAAAACACCCTCTATTTCTCAGGAATGGATGGATATCCTGCTCCTGAGATGTTTCCCTAGACCATGTCTGAGATGCCATTTCCCTTCAGTCTGTCTTGATATCTGATAGCACCTATTTCTGGTGTACAACTATTAACAATTACTATTTTAACTGGAAATGAGACATTTTCAGCAGGAAATGAAAGCAATAACAAGTAAACAAAGAAGTTTTAATTAATCATAGAAAGTTGCAATAAAAAGTCTGGTTTAAATATTGATTGAAAAGAAGTATTTATATTTTGGAGGTCTAGTTTTACATCTTTCTTAGTATCTTCTACAATTTTATATAGCTGTTGAAGCACAATCCATAAGGCAGCTCATTAACCACTTTTAGGTTGTAAAACTCCATTCCTATCTTCAATTTAGACAGTATATACTTGATTATAGGTGCTATGAGGGGCTTGAAGCACATTACAGATAATCAAAAGTTGTAAGTTAGTGTAGGGACTATGTTGCAACTTATGTATTAGTGAACCAGCTTTATAAAAGGCTTACCCTTGGCTTTCTTCCTGCTCTCCCCTATGGATTTCTCTCCATTTGACCCTCTTAAAGGCATGCATGCATATAGAAAAAAAAAATGTTCACCCCCCAGAACTGCTTCCTAAGCAATCTTAATGACTCCTCTTTATTTTACATCCACAGAAAAAGAACTAGGTAGCACCTGCTGAAGGTGAACAAAAGAACATAAGAACAGAGGAATTCATACGGTATTTTATTGAACGTATTCTCCTTGAAAAGCACTATAAGAAGAAGGGGGTTTATACTGGGAGGAGTTTTACTTTGCTTTCATTATGGATACCTAGGTTCTGTAGGGTTAATAATCTGTATCCTTCCACTGAAAGTGAGTATGAAGATCTCAGAGAGATTTAGCATTATCCTTCCCTCCCTCCCTTTTTGTTATGAAAAAGGAAGATAGAGGCCTAAATTACTTTTCACCCAGTCCACACAAAGACTATATTCAGAGATGAAATAGAACTGAGAAAGATGATGGAAAGAGTTTCATATTAATTATCAGAAAAGCAGATGGCTGCAAAAAGCCTCCTAAAATCCAGTGCACTTCACCTTTAATCCTTTCATGTCATCAGTTCTTTGACACTAAATGAATGATTTAAAAAAGAAAGAAAATGAGAAGACAGAACTATGAGATGGGACAAGTGAAAAGAAGTGTGATACAACTGCAAATGGAGGTGAGAAAGGAGAAAAAAGTGGAAAACTAGAAAGACAGTCAAGATATTTGTAGTAAAAGGATCAAAAGATAAGTATAAAGTGTTGAGAAGAAGGTGAGAAATGCTGGTGGGCATTGGGAAAAAAGAAGGGGAAAAGGACCAATAATTGAATGAAGAAGTAAAATCTTTAGTGTTGCAAGTTGAGCCAGAGTGAGGACAGGGGAGAGAATAGTAGACAGAGATATAAAATCTTAAAAAAAATAAATCAAGTAAGTCATCATATAAAAAGGAAATTAATAGACTTTAAATGAAACAACTGAAAAGAAAGTAAAAGTAAAAACATAATGAAAAGGACTGATACAATTTGCAGTTGCTCATAGCAGTAAGCATATTGCCATAGTATTAGATCACTACATTGTAAATAAGATGGATGATGTTTATGGTACTCTGTTTCAAGAACAATGCCTAATTTGAAGCTCTGAATACACTTCTAATTAGAAGGATCTGGTCCAAAGCCATTTGTAACAGGTGGAACCTTTGTACTGACTTCAGCTTTGGATTAGATACTGACTACAAAGTTGCTGAAGTAGAATCCATGGGGAAGATCATTAGCTACTTTAAGTTGTCAGAACTCCATTTGTGTCTTAAAACTCAGATAAGGATTTCTCCTTCAGTTAAAATCAGTGCACCTTTATTCAATACAAATGCAACACTAGTTTAAAAAAAAAAAAAAAAAAAAGCATGCTTTCCACCATGGTCTCCTCCACTGGCTGCAGGGGAATCACTGCTCCACTGCCTGGAGCACCTCCTCCCCCTCCTTCTTCACTGACCTTGGTGTTTGCAGGGTTGTTTCTCACACTTATTTTTTTCCTTACTACTCACACTGCTGTGCAGCTCTTTGCCCCTTCTTAAATATATTTTCCCATAGGCATCAACAGCTTGCTGCTACACCCAATAGAACAGACAATCAAAATCTGGTGCTCAGGAAAGTTCCCTACCATATTTCATTCCTTAATATTGTACATAGTTTCTCCATCCTTGTTGAGAACCTCCATTCCTTTCCTCTCCCTTCTGAAACAAAGAGACACTGAATATCCCTCCATGAGAAAGGGAAGTAGGATGAAAAAGGTCGGAGGCAAAAACCGAGTAGACAGATGACTGAGCCGACAGCACGACTGGGTAAGGGAAAAATCTGTTAGGACCGACAGAATAATACTTCAAGAAGGCACTGGTATATTGGTAGTCATCATTGTTATTGATAATTAACAAGAAGAAATTGACAGTGTGTTGCATGCACCTGCACTGACTATTGGATGCAAGGTTTTGGCTACTGTGAGGAGATGCTGGGGCTACCCTGTACTGAACAGAGCCAGTTCCAGCCATCTCCAGCAGACCCACATCTCCAGCAGGCACAGCTGGGCCCATCAGCAATCCTAGTGACACTTCTGGGAAAACATATTTAAGAAATGGTAAAATGCCTCACAGAAGAGTGAAGAAAAAAAGAAGAGTGATAAACAACCCAAAGTCGGTAGAGAAGGAGGGGGATGAGGTGCTCCAGGTCCAGAGCAGAAATTCCCTCGCAGCCCATGAAGAAGACCATGGTGAAGCAGGTTGTTCCCCTGCATCCCAGGGAGGACCATACCGGAGCAGATACCCACACTGCAGTCCTTGGAGGACCCCACGCCGGAGCAGGTGGACATTCCCTAAAGAGAGCCTGAGGAGAGTCCACGCTGGAGCAGGCTTATCCTGCAGGAATGCAGTGCATGGAGAGGACCTACGCTGGAGCATGGGAAAAGTGTAAGGAGGAAGGAGCAGCAGAGAGGATCTGTTATGAACTGACTGAACCCCCCCATTCCCCATCTCTCTGCACTGAGGGGGAAATTAATTTGAGCCCTATACACTGGGGAGGAAAAAAACTTGAGCCTGGGAAAAAAAGGGGGAGGTGGGAAGAAAGTGGTTTTGGTATTGTTTCTTACCACCTAAATCTATTTTCATTGGCAATAAATTAAATTAACGTTCTCCATGTCAAATTTGTTTTGCCCGTGATGATGATTGGTGAGTGATCTCCCTGTCTTCGTCTCAACCCACAAGCTTTTTTATCTTATTTTCTCCCCCTGTTCTGTTGAGGAGGAGCAGTGAGAGAGCAGCTGGGTCGGTGTCTGGCAGCTGGCCAGAGTCAGCCCACCACAGCACCATATAGTTACACAGTGCCACAATGATTACCTGTATATTTCCACCCTTCGCCTGTGTGTATGCCTGCCTGATCTCATTCTGGGCAGATAAATAGACCTACTAGAGATTAAGAAAGCATTTAGTTATATTTCTCCTCTGTTATGTTCTACAAAGTAATCCAAACCTTTGTTTACATTTACATGGCACAAGAAAAATGTATCCCCTGACTTCACACCTACTCCTCTCCCACACCTGAAGGCAAATTTATCCCTATTTTAAGAATAACGTTTAAAGCTGGCTGCACAATTAGTGCATAACAAGAGATCTGGAGAAGTAACATGAAATCTTAAGCCTGATTCTCTACTGCTTTGTCCATAATGTGATGAAATGCACCACAGCAAAGACGACAGACCACAGGGGAAATAAAAAGTAACCAAATGCAGCTTCCCATCTTTAGCTGCAAGCTATGTTTCCAAATTAGATACCGCAGAATGATCTATATGAATCTGAGTGATAACATTATTAACACACTGCTAAATTTAAAGTTATTTATGTTGGTCATCTTAAATGAGAGCAAGACTTTTTTTACCCATTGGGGGAAGAAAGACTGTCTTTTCTTCAAATGTGATCAGCATGCCTAGCCTAATCCCTGACTGGGGACTCTACACATTACTACAATTCAAATGTTGAATCATAATAATTATGTTAGAGAATTAAAAAACAGTATTGGGACTAATTTTGTATCCTTCCACTTGAAAATCCAGGCTCCCTTAGTTATCTTCAGTCAAGCCATACAAGACTCAGAGGGAGCCATAAAAGGAACTAAAAATAACCTTACATAGCTTTTCTAGGCATAAAAATGTCATACTTTCACCTTAGAATCTTCCTGGGACAGAATTAAATTCTGTGTCTGTCCCACTTGGACAATGAAAAATTTCTTTTCTAAAACCTTCTTTCTAGAATTAGGTTTTATGTACAATTAAGAATAAATGCACATAATCTACTTTAAACTTTGTGTAGGCTCATAAATAGCCTGGCAGTCTGAGCAGGTGTCAGTTATGGATGCACGAGTGTAATGAGTCGTAAGATAGTCAAGTGGCAAATATTCACAAGGCCAAGAGCAAGTGGGGCTCTTCAGGAGGAGTGTGTAAGTAGATATGTTTCATATTAGACTTCGGATGCTAACTGTGTCGACTTTATTCATCATAATTAAACTGATTTTACATTAAAAGAGAGGACGCTTTTGTGTTAAGCCATGATAACCTCTATGTAAAACCTCTCAAAGTTTAAATAGAACAACAATATGATTTATGCTTTTTAAAGATAAACTTTTGCTTTCTCCGTGTGG
Organism: Aquila chrysaetos chrysaetos; assembly: GCF_900496995.4. Classification (NCBI taxonomy): domain Eukaryota; kingdom Metazoa; phylum Chordata; class Aves; order Accipitriformes; family Accipitridae; genus Aquila; species Aquila chrysaetos. The sequence goes on along the minus strand of NC_044017.1, from coordinate 22,498,907 downwards.
GGGCTAACTGAGCACTACTGTTACACCGTAGTTTTCCATGACTAGAAGTCCTTTGAAACAGTGGAGTTATGGCAACCAAAAAGATTAATGATGAGGAAAATTAACCCCTTAGTGGAACACATATGCTGAAATTTCCAATTACTATGCCCTCAAAATACAAGATCGAGAGGAATTGCAAAATCAATGTATTCATTTTCAAAGGTAAATTATGTTCTAGTATTAGTTATTTATCAATACTAATAACAATTGTCATAATCATGAAAAAGTAGTCCAGAACCATATAATTAAAAAAGCAGAAAGAGAAAGGCAGGACAGAAACAGGCACATGATATGACTTCGAAGGACAATCTAATGCTCTAAACACAAAACAAGAAATACTTCACACATTTATGCACCATGGTAATTTTGTAAACATCTCAGTTTTCCTTCTCATTGCATTTTGTACCTCTCAAAATGAATTTATATTCTTCAATTGTGCTTCATTTCCATTTTGAAAGAGACAAAGAATTTCCTGCATGAAAATAGTCCAGAAAGATTTCCAGGGTTAGCTTTACGATAAAGACATTTTTGAATCAAACACAATTATTCCACGTTTGATTGTGGTACTTTTGCATCTAGATTAGCATCATATTAGTTGTATTGAACAGTTTTATTCTGCCAGTTAAAAATTAATCATTATTATTGTGTTGGGTTTTATGATCCCATAAATAGTGCACAAAGTACTACAAATAAGCATGTCTCTTCAGGCTGAATAGAAAATGGATACTATACACAGTCTTGCTAGATTCTCCCCTGCCAAGATTAATGGAAGTACTTAGATTCTTTATGACGTGTGAAAATGTTAAGATGGGAGAGGTGTTTTTTAAAAATCTTCTTCAAAAAAAAAGCATTGCTAAAACCAAAATCTACTATTTTACATGTAGACTGGCAGATATTCATAGAAATGTTTGAGTGGGTTATTTACATACAGAGTACTGCATTTCCTCATTGGTTTCCAATTCCTTTGAAGTTCAATCTCTTTTGGGGTGAGTTTTTTTGGTGGAGTTTTTTTGAAAGAAAAATCTTAGTAATTTTAAAAGAAAATGAATGCATGCAGCCTCCTTGAGGAAGAATATTTGAGTGAGCTTTTTTTTTTTATTATCAGATAGTTTTCACATTTGAAGCTATAAAAATCTGAGACTTTCTTAAAACATTCAGTCTTTTATTTGCAGATCCTGGGAATTAGGTAGTCCTGAAAAATGTAAGGCCTGATTTTTTAAGGCCTTATGACTTATGTAATCATTTCCACCTGTAAAAAGGGCATACAGTGTTAGCTTCTGCAGAACAGGTGTGATTTGTTTTCAGTCAGGGCAGTATGTTGCACCCGCTTTGAAATCTGCCACAGTCATAATGAACACACAGCCTGTAGTCAAACCTGTAATGTTTAAAAAACTGGTAGGTCCAGCACTTCCACTGAATCCATCAATATGTCTTTGCTGTTTGACTCAGGTACTGACTTGCAGAGGAGATTATGGCTAGGAGAAGTTGGAAGGAGGTGAGAAAGCAGAAACAAAACTTTTATACCTATATATACGTATGCATGTATATGAATTTACGAATGTTACTTCTACAAACACCCTCCCTGATGTATGCAGTTTTCCACCACTGCCAAGTGCCTGCATCTTAAGATCTAATCAATTGGAACATATATTTAGTGTTAGTCAATTTACAGGGATACCGTGGGGATCAATTTATCACAAATTGTTCATTGATTTCCATAATTGACATGCTTTCTCCAAATCATGCAAATGGGAATTACGTTACTAGTAGCTTTAGAAGTTTGAACTACTTTGTATAAAAGAAAACAGTATAAATAAATTAGCACTAATGCTATTTAAAACTAGTATTACTATATCTCTTTTTCTTGACGTTAATAATATCACATGAGTCATTGCGAGTATCTGAAAAGAGTGCATGCCTTAGCTATCTGTCTAGAGGTAAGATTATACTACAGTCAAAAGGACCTTGACTCATATCCTCACAAATATGAATATTTAAAGCCACTTGTGATATCCTAGGATGTTTTCTTGGCTTTAAGCTGCCAGTTAATAGTCCATGAATCACCTCTGGTTTTGTTTTACCTATCAGCTGCTTACAATGAAAATCTTGTGGGCAAACAGGAAAAAAATCCTAGAACATAGTTTTTGTATGATTGAAATCTTGACAGTTGATCCAAATAGTTATTATTCAGATTCATTTGTTACAGAACAAAGAAAGAAAAAAAAAAAAAAACCAGAAAAGAAATTAGTACTAATATACAGAAAAAGTTTAATAATAGACAACAGTTCTTTGTTCTCTTGATTATCCCTGAAATGTGTGGAAATTTTGTCCAATTCTAGGTATGAGATTATTTAACTGTTTGTGAGCTGTTTAAAGGCATGGTGTCTCCAATGCCAACTTGTGCCTCTGGCATTATCATCTCTTGCCTCTACTCCTCTTTACAGCATTCTGTGTTCCCGTTTTTCAAGGCTTCTGCTATCATAACAGGCATGTATTTCTCTGTACTACTTCACCACATTAGAGCTGTGAGTGGAGACACTTCAGGGCACATCCACTTGCTCCCCCATGGACCTCCCTGGGCTGCAGGGGGACAGCCTGCCTCACCATGGTCTTCCCCACGGGCTGCAGGGGGATCGCTGCTCTGGCACCTGGAGCACCTCCTGCCCTCCTTCTGCACTGACCTGGGGGTCTGTAGGGCTGTTGCTCTCACATTCTCACTCCTCTCTCCCAGGTGTTGTTGTGCAGTGTTTTTTACCCCTTCTTAAATATGTTATCACAGAGGCACTGCCAATGTCAATGATAGGCTCGGCCTTGGCCAGCAGTGGGTCCCTCTTAGAGCCAGCTGGAACTGGCTCTGTTGGACATGGAGTGCAGCTTCTGACAAAAGCCACCCCTGCAGCCCTCCCACTACCAAAACCTTGCCATGTAAACCAAATACAAGGAGCAAAGGTTTCCATAGAGCCTGCATCATATCTGCCAGTGCCAAGGAGATGTCTCAGATACGCTAGGTCATTTTAATTAGCACTTGACAATAAAAATTTTTTTTAAAACAAGCCCGTAGGCAATATGGTTAATGAAAACTGTTCAGCTGACCAAGCTTATTTTATGGTGAGACAAATAGCTCAGGAAGCTCAGTTGGCTGAATTGATTAGAGGCTTGGTTCACTTGCCTTAACTTTGGAGGCTAGTGCCATTTACAAAATAACAAGGTTTGTATGGATGGACTGCTCTTGAACAGCTTACTTTTTGTGTTAGGAAACAGCAAGTTACATCAGTAATCAATGACTCATTTTTCAGAGACTTTTTCCCACTATATTTTTACTGTACACAATACAAGGGGAAAAAGACCTTTCATATGCAATTTCCTTTGTGAGTCTCCAGACTTATTATCAGAAATTTATTCAGCATGTTACTTTGTTTGAAGACACTGGCAAAAAACAGATTTGTGAAACAACACATTAAACCTTTTAAATCCTTTTTCATACATTAAATATAATCTTGTAACCTAATGTTCCTAATTCTTCATTGTCTAACATACTGTGATTATTTGCATCTACAGAAAATGACTGTAAAGTGGAAGAATATAACTATCTTCATCTGCTAGTGTGTACACTTTACTCCGGAATAAAAAACCATACAAGACAACAGAAGATTACATTCCCTCTATCTGATTCTGTAATATCTTCCAAGAATTTGTATTAGAACTTGTAATAATGGATGAGAAGGATCGAGGAACATTAGTCAAGATTGTCAACATACAAGGAATCACCAAGGCAATGTATTATATCCATATTTCATTAAGATAAAAATAGTTCCTTTACACTAAAACTTGTGAAGATTGATCACTGGAGGCAAACTATTTTATGAAAGAGATTTTCAAAGTTATAAACAATTTTATGCTACCAGTTCCCATTTACTTTCAATAAGAGTTGGGTACGTGGCTGGTCTTTGTGTCTTATAAAAGGTCTAAGTGGTGGTTGCATTTTTGCCCCATACTACTCTCCAGTCTACTAAATAAAATTTAGTTGTCATTCTTATAATCAATCCAGGTAATTTTGGACAATTATGGACTAATGTACTGCCATATATTTTGAAGATCGCTGTAGGAGTATTCCATGTAAACAACAGACTCATCTAATTCTGATAAAGAACCTTTTAGTGACAAGAAATGTATGAAATGTCTATTTTAATCTGATCTGCTTAATGTAATCTAATACTTCTGAGAAAGATTACTTTATGGCCATTTACTGACTTATTTCCTATGCATGACTCAAGAGGAGTGGTGAGAAAGCAATAAAGTCAAGATACAGAATGGTCCTTAGATACCCAGTGCAAAGACCACAAAGACCATGAAAACCCATGATACAAGTGAGAGAGAAGAATCAAAAAGATGAAAGTGCTAGTGAAAAATATCACATACTTGCATAGCTACATAGAAAATGTTACTAAGTCGCATAACGTATACATTTTTAATCCCCAAGACCAGTAAGAAAATAAGTAGGAAACAGCTTTTCTTCAGCACAACATTAATTTACATTAATTATTCTATGACCATATATGAGAGTCAGACAGTGCAAAAGGAGAGTTGACAGTCACTGGTGACACATGATTTGAGGCAACAGGTCAAAAGGGATGTAGATGAATAAAAAAATATGTTGAAAATTAATCAGCTGAGATTAGACCCACAATATTAACACATTTATTTAATAAGAGTATTCTAGCTTTGATAGAAAAATATTATTCTCCTTTTTTCACTTCTTAACTAAGAACAAGACAAGATTTTGTGAATGGCACAATGATTTTTCCCAATCAGCCTTTTTCTTTTCTGAGCTACTGTCTCACTCTTTAACACTATCCAGCAGGCAGATTGCTTCATGATAAAAAAGCACATTCTGTTCAACCAAATTTATTGAATTCCTTGTAAGACTATGATAGGTTGTGAAGGACGGAGTGATGCAAAGGAGACCTGTGAAACACACAGGTCCCTGAAAGTATAAGCACAAGAAAAGAACAAAGGCACCAAGTGTATAAGCACAAATCACAGATGGTCAATTAGTGAACAATGAAGGAACACAGCCTTTGGAGCTGAGTAAAACTGGTTTTAGTAACAACACAAACCAAGTTGTCCTGGTTTCAGCTGGGATAGAGTTAATTGTCTTCCTAGTAGCTGGTATAGTGCTATGTTTTGGGTTCAGTATGAGAATAATGTTGATAACACACTGATGTTTTCAGTTGTTGCTAAGGAATGTTTAGACCAAGTCAAGGATTTTTCAGCTTCTGATGCCCAGCCAGCGAGAAGGCTGGAGGGGCACAAGAAGTTGGGAGGGGACACAGCCAGGGCAGCTGACCCAAACTGGCCAAAGGGGTATTCCATACCATGTGATGTCATGCCCAGTTTATAAACTCGGAGGTGTTGGCCTGGGGGGGATCGCTGCTGGGGAACTAACTGGGCATCAGTCTGCGAGTGGTGAGCAATTGCATTGTGCATCAATTGCTTTGTATATTCCAATCCTCTTTTATTATTATTATTATTATTATTATTATTATTGTCATTTTATTATTGTTATTATTATCATTATTCGTTTCTTCCTTTCCATTCTATTAAACTGTTCTTACCTCAGCCCACAAGTATTACATTTTTCCTTCTGATTCTCTCCCCCATCCCACTGGGTGGGGGGAAGTGAATGAGCAGCTGCATAGTGCTTAGTTGCTGGCTGGGGTTAAATCATGAAACAAGTTTTCAACATATATAAAATACAGCAAGTTTGGATATAACAAGGAATTTGAATAATGTGTAGAAAGAGCAAGTAAGCAGACCATGTTAAAAAACTGTCCTGGTTTCGGCTGGAATAAAGTTAATTTTCTTCCTAGTAGCTGGTATAGTGCTGTGTTTTGGATTTAGGATGAGAAGAATGTTGATAACACACTGATGTTTTAGTTGTTGCTAAGCAGTGTTTATACTAAGTCAAGGATTTTTCGGCTTTTCATACTGCCCTGCCAGCTGAGGCTGGGAGTGGACAAGAAGCTGGGAGGGGACAGAACCAGGACAGCTGACCCAAATGAGCCAAAGGGATATTCCATACCATGTGACGTCATGCCCAGTATATAAACGAGGGGGGAGTTGGCCAGGGGACACCATGGCTCAGGGATTGGGCACCAGTCAGCAGGTGGTGAGCAATTGTATTGTGCATCGCTTGTTTTGTATATACTATTGTTATTGTTGCTGTTGTTATTATTATTATTATTTTCTCTTCCTTTTCTGTCCTATTAAACTGTCTTTGTCTCAACCTGTGAGTTTTGCTTTTTTTTTTTTATTTTCTCCCCCATCCCACTGGGTGGGGGGAAGTGAGCGAGCGGCTGCGTAGTGCTTAGTTGCTGGCTGGGGTTAAATCACAACAGAAGCATAGAAATAACATGAAGCAGGCCGTGCATGAGGAGGAAGAAACCATCGATGTTAACAACATACTGCTCTCAGAAAAGAACTTGCAATACTGAAGAGGCTGCATCCTCCCCCATTTTCTCTCTAAAGAATTAGAACACACAGGGGCAGTGTAGAGGTCAGAATAACAGCACAGAAAGGTGTAAATGCCAGAAAATCTCTGTATAGCATTACTGAAAATTAGATGCAATGACTGGATAATTTGGAATAGAAGCATTAGCATCCCTGTAACTGGACTAATAATTGTTTGATTAGACTGCTAAGGTTTTAATTAGATTAATACTAATTTCTTGGGTTTGAATATAAGGTATATTTCTTCATCTCACCTAAATTTCCTTTGATCAGGTCCCTTGCAGTTGAATATTTGCTATTAAAATTTGTGAGGCAACATTTGGGATTTCATATAGAAAGAACTTTATGACCTTAAACACTTGGATAATAGAAATGAGATGAAAGTAGTACAAAATGCAAGGTCCCAGAAACCTCTGTTTTAAGCCAGAAAAAAGTCAGCTGGAGACAACTGGAAAGTAAAGGCAGGCAGTCACCTTAAGGGATCATAGCATGATGGGGAACCCTATACATGATGCAACCATTAAAAAAGAAAACCCTGAGACAAATTGCAGAGATACTTCCAGTAACAATAGAGAGTACTCAAGCCATTTCACAATTTACTGGTGAGACTAAGTCGGAGTAAGTTACACTTTCCAGTCATCTGTATACAATGAAAATAAACTGAAACTGAAAGTGAAGAGGGCTAGTAAATGAGTCTATTTTATGAGAGAAGATAATAATCCTTTGACTTAGTTGAACAGAACAAAGACTGAGATGAGTAGGATTATTGCTTATAAACATTCATGGGGTGAAACACATGGGGAGAAAAAGCTATTTGTTGTTAAGAACAGTGGTGGTACAAGGAGAAACTGATATAAAATGCATAAATTCAGATTTGAAGTTAGGACATTTAGAGATGTAAAGTTCTGGGAAAGGCTTTCAGTAAAGGCAAGAAAGTAAAAAAAAATACTGTTTCAATATGAAATATACAAGTGATGCTTGCTGTTGCAGGGAACAGACTAGATTACCAAAATTTTCCTCCTCACCTCTGTTTTTTTTATAACACTACAAACTGTTACATTTTGTCCTACGAATACATTCAATAATTTTCTTAAATATTTCTACAACAAAGCAACTTTTAGATGCAAAAGAATCTGTAATACCTAGCTTGCAGATAATAGGATATGTATTATGCAAACTTGGCAACATTCAAAATATTTCATACATATATAAAAAGCAACACCATATTTCTATGTGATTTGACAATTTGTTTCTTATAAAACTAACAGAGAGCTGAATAAAACCTCTTCTCTTTTTCCCACCTTATCACCTACCTATTAATATGGTAATGGAATTGACTTGACTTGTCAGAGAATCTTAAAACATTTACAGCAAAGCAGTCCATATAGTTTGCATTCTACTGGTATTCAGATGACATTCCAACATCTCAATTAAACCTGTGTTCAAATTTCTATTAAGCCCACAGAAAAAGACCCTCACTGAAAAATAAAGATCTTTCGAGAAGTTTAAATTTGTAATATCTTTACATGCATGCATGATTTTTTTTTCTCCTGACTCTAAAAGAATAATGATATTTGTTACTATTACCACATTATGCAGCTACTTTAAATAATATTTAAGATATTCATCTATCCTAAATAATGAATGACTGTTTTCCAGAGAGCTTCAAAGTATAGTAGTATTAGAGAAGTCAAGAGGTAAGACACTTCTCTTAAATCCTGTCAGAATTACAGTCAGGAATATAAAAATGACACAGATTCAGTCCCATCAGGATCCTTTTTATTCACTTCACAATGATTTTAATTGTATTAAATACTGGCTTCTACTTTGCTGTTGATAACAGTGCAAGATTTCTATTCATTCTAACAGTTCTCCCTAGAATGTTTCTTCATACATCTGAAATTACATGGAATACATTGTGCCAAGGTCTACGAAATTTAAGTTAAAACTGTGTTATAAAGATGAAATTAGTGTTTGTCCTAATATTACAACAACTGTGTACCCGTGTGTCTCTGTGCAAACCAAGTGCATTTAGCCCAGTTCCTTAGGTGGTCCCAAGCAGCTATGCAGCTAGTCTCTGTATGGATGAGGCAACGGATAGATTTGAGACAATAGACCAACTTCAGACAAGAAGATTGACTCGTACCACTATACCTACCATCTTTACAACAAAACACTTGGCTAATGTTACAGGAGCTCTCCAGCTGGGAATTTCAGGCAGCCCTGGAGACACGCCCAGGCACCTCCTACTGTGCTTAGGCCATGTGGTGACACCATTCCTATCCTTATATATGTTAACTAACATGCTGGGTGGAGAATCTAGTCATCCCAAGAACTCCCCAAGTCAGTTCCTGATGTAGAATTTATTGAACTATATGCGGATAATTTTAAATAGCGTCGTGGTTTCAGCCCAGCCAGTAACAAAGCACCATGCAGCCGCTTGCTCACTCCTCCCCACCCCCCTGCAGTGGGATGGGGAGGAGAATCAGAAAGCAGAAAAGAAAAAAAAATGGAACCTTGTGGGTTGAGATAAGGACAATTTACTGGGACAACACAAACAGAGAAGTTACAACAACAACAATGGTACTAATAAAAGAATACACAAAATGAGTGATGCACAGTGCAACTGCTCACCACCCGGAACCCGATGCTCCGCCACTTCCCCCACGGAAAGCCAAGAGCCCCCTCCAGCCCGCTCCCCAGTTATATACTGGGCATGACGTCACATGGTATGGAATAGCTCCTTGGTAGTTCAGGTCAGCTGTCCTGGCTGTGCCCCCTCCCAGCTTCCTGTGAAAATTAACTCTATCCCAGCTGAACCCAGGACAATAGCCAGTAGAAATTATTTCTGCAGATGCAGGAGTGGTCATATAGGACTGCTTTTTTTACTTAGATAAGATAGCAGGTGTTCTGTACACAGTGTAAGATAATAGAAATTGGTCATGTGTACCCTGGAGTGGCCATGTAGGATCAGGAGCCAGCTGGATTATAAGGATTTGGCAAAAGTTCAGGGTCTGTCACCCAAATCATGCAACAGAGACTCTGGTAACCATCTAGACAGCTACTGGTTATCCTGTTCAAGATGCTTGATTCCCAGTGAGAGCGTTACCCTATATTAGGTAACCAAACTTTTTTTTTCTTTTTTAACAAGTAGTTTTTCTGTCTTTGTGCAACAATATAGGCAGTATAGAATCTGTTGTTTCATTACATATGTGTACGTTTATAGACATTGATCTCCTTGTATATAAGGAAGATCTGTAGAGATTTTTTAGTGAGATATAAAAAACCTTTGGATAATTAGTGAAACAAAAGGTGAATTTGAATAGCACAAGAGATGTGGATTCCACAAGAACAAAAAATACTTGATAGGGAATAAGTATGAAAGGACTAGTCAGAAATACAATTTGATGTCCACTGTTCTGCTGGAGGTGGGAGAAAATATGTGCATTTGGAGCAAAAACCTAGCCTATTTTGTTTTATTAGATGTTTTCTAGTTGTGTCACTGGAATTAGGATTTATCTAGCTAAAGCTGATTAAGGAAGGAAATTAAGACCTCAGAACACCTTTATACACTTGAACCTGTGATTATTATTTACTTTGTCATATCTTTGTTAAGTTTAATAATTATCAGTTGTAGAAATAATCAATTCAATTTTTTTTAATGTAATGCGGAAATGCTCGGTGTTGTCAGGTAGTGTTATATTTGTTGACTGTTTGCTGAATCCTAAACCTGCCCAGAGTTTTCAGAATTGCTGATGTGCTTTTTCATTATGAATATCTATGAGAGAACACATTTACACAGATAACTATGGCTCGATTTCCTGTTGTAGTGTATATTGTAGTTACAGATTAGTTCATTCAAATGTTCTTGGAGATGAATAGTAAGAATAAAACCTTTACATAGGATTTATTTTACTTTCAAATAATTTAGGCAAATACTTTTAATAGTATTTTCCCAGTTCTAAACACTGCATTCTGATACAAGTCATGCTTATCAATTTAATTTCAGTAATAATGTTGGCATAAGTAGATGCCCAAATATTGTCAGAATGAACAGTTTTTGTATGAGTTATGCTTAAGACTGGTGATAGAGTAAACAGAATTCAAAGAGTTTCCTCTTGCTGTCATTTTCAGCTAAACTGTTATGTTGTCATGAACTATATAGCTTTTCTGAAATTCCATCCTTTTCTTCAAAGTGTCTACTTTTTTTTGGCATTTTTTATTGGGAAATACTTGATCACTTGAATAAGTTACATATTTTCTGTAATATAGAACATTGTCTTATATTCAGTTTTTTCTCTTTATGATTAACTACAGAGTCTGGAGCACTAAGATAGAACAGTACAGCTTCCTGATAAGAATAAAGATTTATTTTATTTCCAGTTTGTAACAAAGATTGAATATTCCAATTTGTCCAGTGATGCAAATCCAGCACTACTTTAAAATACTTGAGAAGATTGTTGTTTTGTAGTAAATATATTTGCATACAGCTCTTTTAAAAAATAAATAAAAGAATGATAGAATGACTCCTAATAAGAATGATTTGATGATTAGTCCAAGTAAAAAGGATGTGGACACCAATGCCTTCATCTGATAGTCACAGGAGGAGAATTTTAACACCCATTCAGATACAATGCATTGGCACTTAAAAATCATACATATTGTACATTTTGTGCTTTAAACTCTCTCACAAATCTTGGTTTCCTTATACTGTTGAGGCAGATATTTTCTTTCAAGAGGTTTAACCTGACTTTTCACAGTCTTGATCCTCATGCTTTTAAAAAAACCTTTAAGTCCTCTGTCCCAGATGGCTATGCAATGCAAAATGTAGGATCGTGAATTAAATGAGCAAGTTAATCCCATTAAGTGGACAAGTCCCCTGGAACTCACAGGAGAGTATGTGTAGCTAACCACCAGAATAATAGAATGTAATTGCATTAAAAATCAACATTCTCTTATATAAACAATTGATGCTGAACTTGCAGTCTGAGATATAGATGCAGCCTGGGAGTTCATTTCTTTCCACCTCTGTGACATCATTTTTGTTTCTTATTGTTGGAGAAGGTGTGTTAATGTTGTGGTTTAACCCCAGCTGGTAACTAAGCACCACGCAGCTGCTCACTCAGTCCCCCAACACCCAGTGGGATGGGGGAGAGAATTGGGAAAAAAAAGTAAAACTCGTGGGCTGAGATAAGAACAGTTTAATAGAACAGAAAGGAATAAACGAATAATGATAATGATAACACTAATAAAATGACAATAATAATAAAAGGATTGGAATATACAAAACAAGTGATGCGCAATGCAATTGCTCACCACTTGCAGACTGATGCCCAGTTAGTTCCCCAGCAGCGATCCCCCCAGGCCAACTCACCCAGTTTATAAACTGGGCATGACATCACATGGTATGGAATACCCCTTTGGCCAGTTTGGGTCAGCTGTCCTGGCCGCGTCCCCTCCCAACTTCTTGTGCCCCTCCAGCCTTCTCGCTGGCTGGGCATCAGAAGCTGAAAAATCCTTGACTTAGTCTAAGCACTACTTAGCAACAACTGAAAACACTGAAAACATCAGTGTGTTATCAACATTCTTCTCATACTGAACCCAAAACATAACACTGTACCAGCTACTAGGAAGACAATTAACTCTATCCCAGCCAAAATCAGGACAGGGGGCCAAAAAGATATATGTACAGCCTGCATAGCCATGAAGAGGTAAAAAATACCCCCCCTTTTTACATGCTGTTCTCTATTTCATATCTTTTTGAACACTACTATTGAGACAATTTATTACTCGTTATAGACTTCCCAAATAAGTTTTAGTCTATGATGTTTAATCCAACAGTTCTTTGGCTCTCTCTGGACCTGAGACCGGGATGCAGGTGTCTGAACATTCGTATCCAGAGACATTTTAGACACCCACAAGTATCCTGACTGCTCTCCAACTGCCACACTACATAGGTACAAATCTCCTGTTGTTTCTGTACAAGGTAGATGACTCAGACTCCTAAGACATAGCAAATTGAACTAGACATGTATAGGTAGGCAACTGAATTGTTCTCTGAAAGTCAAAACACTTCCACCCACTTGAAAATACCAGCTTCACATTTTAGTGATGAAAACCTCCCTCAAATTGTATTTAAATCTGAGTTCTGAATTTACAGTGCAGTGTTGATTGTTTTTTCCCCCCAAGAAAGCAGATAGAAAAGATAATGATACAAAATACAGTTTATGGATGATGCTTCAATGCCTTCACGTATCTACATAGCTGGTTGATTACCCACACTTTTCTGTAGTCCTGTTAGCCTCATGTAAAACAAGCAGTTTTACATGAAAAGTAAAACTTTTTTTTTACATGAAAAGTAAAACTTTTTACATTAAAAGAATGGGGCTGCATGTACAAATCCACAGAGGTCCCAGTGAAACATGTTTCTTTATCCAATGTGGTTATCCTGCATTAAAACCTTTAAATATTTAAATATATATTAATTTTAACCATACATCTTCTCTAGAGCATTAATCTTTCTCAAAATGTTATCACAGTCCTTCTACTACACTACTTTTTTTTTTTTTTTTTTAGCCAGTCAGTTCTGAATTTAGCATTTACACCTCCATAACAATGCAAGTAAATACTGGCATCCAGAAACACTTTGTGACTCCCACAGTTAGGTTCGTCCCTAGCCACATTTTATGCACGTTATGACCTAAGTGCAAATTAATCCCAGCTCCCTTCCAAATGCTTCTTCTTTCCCTTCTTTCTCATGCAAAAAACCATCCACATTGGCAGGGAAGAAGCCTTAGTACACTGGAACAAATCCTCCAGTCTGGACTTCAATGGGAGAAGGATTTCAAGGGGCACTGTGACACATTTTTTCCCTCAGAGTTCAGAGCATTGTTTTAATCTGTAATGATGATGAAGAGATTACTTCATTACTTTAAGTTTCCTATCTTGGGGCTGATTTCAAAATCAACACTGACCCAAGTGGTACCTGTAAAACCTGTTCCATGTACGCTGTACCAGTAGTAAAAAGATGCCAGCACCTCAAATGCTCCCTCATTTCACAGCTTTCTATAGCATATCCAGAAGTATCTAGAAGACAGTGGATGGGCAGTTAATGGCATACATGGATAAAACATGTGTGGATAACTCTGTATTGTGGAATAGAACAAGGCAGCCACCACGCACCTGAATGATCAGTGTCAAAATTATCACAAGTCTGTTTCCTGGAGCATTTAGTGTTACTATCCTCCACCCCCACACCAATATTGGAGGTTAAACTGTCTTTATTTGGAAACTTATTTAGCGTGACCAAAAGAAGAGTGGCTCTCTAGCCAAATCTGAAAAATAATGAAAGATAAAACCCTTCCTTAACCCCTCAGTTTATATTAGCTGTAAGGATTTCTAAGGGGTCTCTTTTTAGGGCGTGATACTTTGTATTAGATGAAAGTTTATGGTGGTAAAAGTCCACCACATATACATTATTCATGACATTTTGTGGAATATAAGTATTTACATTTTTGTAATTTTCAGACTTGAGCCAACTCAAGGATCGTGACTGGTTGAAGAGACTTTATATTTTAAAATAAAAAACCTGTATCCAAAATAAGCCCATCCTCAAATCACAGTTACATTTAAATCTCTATACCTGAGCAGTGGTCTTTCATATATACTAACTTCTCAGCTTTCCATTTCCTTTGGTATTTTCAAGGTCAGAGGGTAAGAGAAAAAGCACAGCTCTGTATGTGATTCTGAGAACTGAACACCACATACTGCTTTTGAATAACAGATGATTTCCTTTGCAGGACAGAACTGCTAAACCCTTCCCCTCCTCCCCGGCCCTCTGGCATTCCAGCTGAGATAATCAGTAGAAAGGGACTTGGCATCAAATGCAAATGTGAAACATGATGGTGTGAAGCTGCTTACCAAGCTGTTAGAGGCAGAGAAAAAACAAAGATCTGTACCAGATAAAAACTTTAATCCTATATGCAATGATATAAAGGAAGAAAAAGGCAGATGTTAAGATGATAATTTTGGTGGTCTGGAAATCTGGCAGTGAGTTCAGAAATGGTAAATTAAATTAAGTACAGGAGAATAACTACATCTTTCAAAACAGAGCAGGACAGAAACTCCAATAGAGAAAGCATCATTAGAATTTGGATACATTCACTCTGCAGGCAACTTTTCCTTTCTGCTGAGGTCTATCTTGCTTTAAATTATCCATTGTATCCATTCCGTACTTCTGTTAAAAGTCACCTGCAGCTCTGTAGAATTTGCAGTCTTGTGGAGATAATAGCAAGGAAAAAAATGAGCTGTTTGGAAATGATGAAGGAAAAGAGAATAAGCTCCCCAAGTATAGGGTAGAATTGTTCGGTTATACAATATATTAGTTAAAAATGAGTTCAGGAGAGAAATGCAGATGGTGGCCTACTGCTTCAACACAGCAGAGTTTTGTCAGCTGAGCGGTTTTTGAGTTGTTCTGCTTTGGACTTACAACAATAACTACCAGTGAAGCACAGCTGGTGTTCAGGAGGCAGAAGTGTAGTAGTCCACTTATATGAAAGTAGTGATTGTATAGGCAAAATTATAAAAAAAAAGACATAAATTAAAAAAAAATGTAAAAGTCATCAGTAGAGGGGAAAAAGTAGCTACAAACATATCTTTTTTCCTAAATTGTAGTGAGGTACATATTTGGAATATGAAGGTACAGAAAGAAAACAGTCCATTATGTCACACAAAGTTTCAATTACTTCATAATAACATTTTTCAAATTACTTTGAATTAGTGTTTCAGTTTGAGTTTTCTTTCTTTGGAGAAATAGCTCAGCACTACTGAGCCAGCATCTGATATGAATTACTTTGATGTATGTCCTGACTGAACTAATTTTGAGTGTATTAGAAATCTATTAGCTATCATAGCTATTATATTTTTAAAAATCCATAATTTAGATGTTATATTTTTTCCCTTTTAAAAAATAAAACTATGGAATTGAAATTTGGATTACATATACAAAAACCCACCTCTGAATACTGCTGTTAATTTGACCACTTCTTTTTGACTGCAGAAAGGAATATGTCAGTTCACAGATTGGTTTTTTTAGAATAAACTAACTTAAATCTTTTTAAAACATGTTTTGAATTCTGTCATGAAGCAGTGCTCATGCATGCAGAAATTACTGTATTGCCAACTGTTAGTTCTCAGAAGTTACAGGAAAACCCCTGGAGTCACAGGATCAGTTACAACATGGGGAAATTAAATTACATATACATATATATATGTATACATATATATATGGGGGGGGTCGTTCTTGGTCAGAGACCATTTTATTGCTATTATACTGAATCTTAATATGTTTGTCTTGGAAATGTACTTTATTAACATGACTGGAATTCAGAGCCTTAAGAAAAATATCACACACCCATAATCTTGTTCTTTAATTTATAGTTTTGCTATAAAACATATATATAATTTGATGGCATAAAGGAATAGATTTATAATGACATATTTTTAGTTTATTTCTGAGTAGAACCTACAGGTAAATTGGTAAAATTATATTTTATATTATAAATAATTATGTTAGGTAAAATTGAGATAAATATAGGGACATCTAAGTCTCAGAGCAGACACTGAAAAAACATTTGTCTTGGTTTAACCCCAGCCAGCAACTAAGCACCACACAGCCGCTTACTCACTTCCCCCCACCCAGTGGGATGGGGGAGAAAATCGGGAAAAGAAGTAAAACTCATGGGTTGAGATAAGAATGGTTTAATAGAACAGAAAAGAAGAAACTAATAATGGTAATGATAACACTAATAAAATGACAATAGTAATAATAAAAGGATTGAAATATACAAGTGATGCACAATACAATTGTTCACCACCCACCGACTGACACCCAGTTAGTCCCCGAGCAGCGATCTCCCCTGCCCCCACTCCCCCCCATTTATATACTAGACATGACGTCACATGGTATGGAATACCCCTTTGCCCAGTTTGGGTCAGCTGTCCTGGCTGTGTCCCCTCCCACGTTCTTGTGCCCCTCCAGCCTTCTCGCTGGCTGGGCATCAGAAGCTGAAAAATCCTTGACTTGGTCTAAACACCACTTAGCAACAACTGAAAACATCAGTGTGTTATCAAGAATCTTCTCATACCGAACTCAAAAACATAGCACTGTACCAGCTACTAGGAAGACAATTAACTCTATCCCAGCTGAAACCAGGACACATTTCTAACTTAGCCCTGTGGGATACATTAGTATTATCGCTGACTTTTATTTTCTTTGAAATTCCAGAAGAATGACAGCATATCCAAGTTAAATCTACACCCTTCCATCAAAGAGTTGAGAGCTTTAAGGATTTTAAGGATTCTTAAAATGTAATTGTAAACACATTTACATTCTCAGTGCTCCCACTATCAATTTAGTGGAAGGATTCAAAAAATAACTTTTTACTTATTTCAGTGTTTTTGTTTCATTTTCAGAGCATCCTGGAAACTAAGAAAAACAACTCGCCAAGCACCCTTCATCAGCACACTTCGACATGTTTTGAATTCCGCTAAAGTCACTTTTAGCCTTCAACCATGTAAAATTAAATTCAAGCAAAAGCAAAGGTCAATTCAGAATCTCCAAATATAAAGAAAAGGGAAAAGTCATGAAAGAGAAGGCTGGTCTCAGTGACTTGGATTCTTATAACCAAAGGTTCTGCAGATTCTATTGCATTAAGTGTGGCAGACAAAATATTTGCCTGTCCTTCCACTTCTTTATTTCCTATGGGAATAAGAAAGCAAAATTTATTTCTGGGAAATAGATTACTATTAACAATGCTAAGGATGATTGATCCAGAAAATACAAACATACAGGAGGAAGGTTCTTCACTACGTGAATCACAGTTATCTACAGAATTCTGTAAGTTCTCATATTTGATTGCTGATAAACTACGGTTTGTGAAGTTAAAGTATTATGGTACTTCTAAATAATTAAGAAAAGGAGAAGAAAAACAGACTATGATCTGATATTAAAAGGCCTTTATCTGACAATACGAGCATGAGGAGTTCTCACCTTTCCAATTCTCTCACCCATCCTATTGGGGGGGTGCAGGGGGGAGCAAGTGAGCAGCTGCGTGGTGCTTAGTTGCTGGCTGGGGTTAAACCACGACAAGGTCCTCCATTTTACAGGAGCAGGCTGGGTTGCTGGGGAGAGTGCAGAGTATGGTAAATCTTAGTCCTGTGTGACCTCAACTGGGTTGCTTCCTTGCCTTTCTTGGCCATTTAGGGATGCCATAATATTTTCACTTTAGAAAATATATATTCTTGACAACTATTAGCATACTCCCATGACTAACCCCATTGAAGTAAATTATATTGATTACAGAAATAAAGATATGGCCTTTTGTCCTTGGGATTATAAAATGCATGGAAGAGTAAAACAACTTTTAGTTATTTATATCTGAGTTTCAGCACGATAGCGCTAGAGCCTTTGTATCACTATCAAAATGCTTGTAAGAAATTCAAAATATAATACTTAGATAAGAAATAATAGTAACATAAGATGCAAAAGCATCTACATTTTGCATTTTTGTCTGCTACTGAAAAGCAGTTTAGAGATACTGAGCCAAACTTTTACAGGACTGCAGGAAAGTTGCACCTTCCTTCTCAAGTTTCATTGTGACCACAAGATGTACTTCTGAAACTGTTCTATGATTAGTTCAGACAAAACAACTCTCACCCCATTTGCAGAGAAGAACTTTTGTCTAATATGAGTTACCCTGAAAGTAAAGCTAGATGGAGCTAGAGCATATTAATATATTGCTGCAAATTTACTGCTGCTTGACTACTTGGACTATATCCCCTTGGTCAGGCCAATAATGAATGGAGGTGTTAAAGTGTGGTTTGAGTTTGACTACTGGCCATGCGGAAAGAAGTAGTGCTCTTTCAAAAAATATGAATGGAACAGTTTCCTATCAGCAAGTAATGTTTTGTTAAATTAAAAATATTTCATAGGAACAACATGCTAATTTTTCCTTTTTTTTAATGAAAAAGTAATTTTTTTAAATTTTTCTATTCTAATTTTAATATCATAATTTTATTTTGACCAGACTAAAATCTTCCATTTGAATTAAATTCAGTAAAACATTTATACAATGGAAAATTCAATTTTAATGGGTTCTCAAATCTATATGTACATGTATACAAGAAATATTTAAAGACAGCACTTGATATGTTTAATTCAATATTATAATAAACTCCCATTCCATTTTAAATTTGTTTTTGTTACTTAGAATGAAAATCTCACAAAATACTGGAATTTTTAGTGCAACAAATGTTCTATTTTATAACTTACTCAATATTACAGATTTTTACTTCACAGGCTTGTTCACTGCAGGCTTTAATTCAGGTTCAGTACTGATTAGGAAGGAGGTGTGAACACTGTGGAGAAGCATAGTAGATTGCCTGTCATATGACATAGAATACATATTACACACCGTTAATGGGGACAGAGGAAGTTAATGTTCCTTTTACCTTCCACTGTTGGCCCTTCCCCCTCACCTGTCAGTACTTACATCTGTCATTCATGGCATATATGCAGAATTAGAACAATTTTCTTTAGAAATTTTTAACTGATTGACTTTCTTGTAAGCAAAGAGTCAGAAAATCTAAGTATAATGTAGCTGAAGTACTATGTATATGCAACAGTATCCCAAGTATATTGAAACACCCAGTGTTAGAGGGGCTTTTTGGTAGCCCTGACCCATAGCATACGGTAACAGAGAGGAAATAAAAAAAAAGGTCTCTCACTAGCACTTCTGTGACCCACACCATTACAGCATTGTATATCATCATATATTTCTTGTATATCATCATATATCTCTCCTACAGCCTGCTTAATTAAACTTATGCAAACTAACTGAAAAAAATTAGATCTCATCAGTATCATCAAGGGCACAGAAAACATTTGTCCCTTTGCAAGACTGTGGCAAATATCTGCAGAGAAAAAAGATCATGTTTTACTTTGGAATGTGGAGTTCTGGTCTTCAAGACCAGAACAGGATGACACAGACTGCAGCTTCCAGCAGATTCTCATTATAATGTAACATCTTAATAGAAATAATTTAATTATTCAATACAAGCTGTCCTTGCCTTACTAAAAGGTTAATGCTCAATGTCATTAGTCGACAGATTTTAAGAACAAAGATGAATTTTTGTAATACTTCCAAACACCTTAACAGAATATGTACACCTAGAAAGGACAGACAGTCTAAAAATGTAACAGAATTATAGATGCACATTTTATTTTTCCTTAGGGGAAAAAACCTACAAAACCAAAGAACACCAACTGCCCAAAAAAACAACCCCCAAAAATCCAACACAAAATATTTATGTCTGTGGCATTAGTTTTAAACGTAGCATATCTTAAATCCTTTAATAGTATCTTTCTCTCACCACTGAGGAGTCCTGATTTTTACAGAACCTAGATTAATGTGTACTCAGGAAAAGAATGAAACTATGAAAGATCAAAAGTACAAAGGCCGTGAGGAAATATAAAGATTTGCTGTATCAGAGCTCCACTTCATTCACTATCCTATCTTACTCAGTAGCCAGATGTTGCCTATGGAAAAAGTATAAGAAATGAGTTATATATGTCCTTGGTTTTTCTCCGTGTGATCGACAGCTCAAAGACATCCCAAAACAAAGATGATTTGTTTGTTCTTAATGACAATTAACGCTTTGGCCCCCAACACCATGTGTTTTGTACTTGCTTTTTGAATCCGTATAAGCTTTCAGTTTCCAAAACATTTTTATCAATGAGTTCCATAGCTTAACTTTGCCTTATATATATGTGTGCTGTTTTATCCAAAATACTGTCCTGTCTTTCTGAACCTAAGATTCTTTTATTTGTGTCTTATTCTTTTTCTTATGAGAAACCGTGACTATTCATTCTCCCTTCTTTCTTTTTTCATGCCACTAATAACTTCATGGACTTTAAGGGAAATCTCGCATCTCTTTTCTAGTTGAAAAGTCATCTTCTTAATTATTCCTGGAGTGGAATCTGTTTTATTCCTTTCAACAGCAACTTTGTCATTCATCTCTTTGACTCCCTTAGCTCTATGTTTTTGAAATTGAGACCCCAAAGCTAATTATAGTTTCCTCTATGTGGGTGCATCAGACACTTATATTGATTCACTAGTGTTTCTTCCCTTATTTCTCTGCTGATAAATTACACTGTATAATGAGGTCCTCCTGCAATTCGTTGTAGATGCTACCATCCTTAACTCTGTGAATAATTTTATCAGAAAAGTTTGTCGCCAAATTTTCTAAGTCATTCTTATGTTCCTTCCATATCCACCATCAAAACTGGCCATCAGTTCCTACATTTGACTGTTATTTACTAATTAGTTATTTATGAGAAAACTTGCCTCAGATAATTCAGTATGTTATTCTGCAAAGGCAATAGATAACTCAGCATGAGATAAAACATCTGAAAAAATCAATTAATATAAAGATGGTCACTAAAAACTTGTAACAAGCTGGTACCTCAGCTGTCAGTGTGGGAAGTGTAGAAGTGAATATGCATGTGTTCAGCATTTTGGCAAAGGCAGTTTGCCATAAATGTAATCATTTTGGCAACATATGCAAATAAATGTAAAATATGAAAGAATTTGTGATAGTTCCATTGCTGAACACTGCTTTCCTATCAATAGTGAATTGAGGATACCTAATCCACAAGAAAGACAGTTAGCCAACTTCTGGTTCATTTGGGAATTAATTTATCTTGTTACCCAAGGAAATATTTGGAAACAGTAACAAGAAGAATATATATCCTGCTTGCTTCCCCTGCCAAAGGATATTAAAAAAATAATAATTGAAAAAGTTGACATTTGCCAGAATTCATCTTATACAAAATTCATTGTTTGATTGCATCACCTACTATCTGAACCTCTAGGTTCTAGGTACTATCTGATCCTCTAGGATCTTTCCACAGCCTGTAAAAAAAGACAAGAACAAAGGGTGATTCAGATCTTTGATAAAACAATGGTCAATTATTTGTACTCAATTTAGAGGCCACTTAGAAGTAGAGCTCCTCAGGGGTCTATCTTGGGTCCTACCCTGTTTAATACCTTTTCCAATGACCTGTAGGAGGAGGAGACAAACTACACCTTAACCAAGTCTGTGGACAACTCTCAACTCTGCGGGTTTGTGTGTGTGTATGTGTGTGTGCAGTCAATATGCATGAGGGCACAGCTGGCATCCAGAGCGACCTAAACAGGTCAGTGGAATGAGACAACAGGAACTACATGATAAACAAATTCAAAGTCCTGCACCTCCACATGTCAGCCCCATATTGGTACAAGTTGGTGATTGACTCATTGGGTAGTAGCTCTACTGGAAAAGGCTTAGAGGTCCTTTTGGGGTTCCTCATACCCTGGCAGCAATGAATCCTAACAGCTTACCTGTCTGCATCAACATAAATGTAATCAGTAGATAGAGGATAGTGATTACTCTTTTTTACTCAGCACTTATTAGCCTGAATCAGGAATACTTCACCCAGGTTTAGTCACACAGTACAAAAAGACATAGATAAACCTGAGCAAGTCCAACAGAGAGTGATAAACATTAGCAGAATTCATGGTGTGTAGTAGCTGAATCTGGTTATGATATTGAATCCTCCAAGCAGAACAAAAATAGTAGATAGAAATGATCAAATCTGTTGACATGATAACAGAAGGTGATCCACGTCTCACAACTGTACCGGAATGCTGTGAGCACAACTGCTCAATAGACCTGAAACTTAGTATTGCCATGCGACATCATTCCAAATTCACAGCTAGCCTTGGCTACATAGTGTGTTTCAATGCACAACAATCTAGCACCACGGCATGCTTTAACGTGTGACTGTGGTGTAATGCTGAGTGGTAATGAAAATACTTGGCCCAAGTCTGATAATCTCTGTTCAAGAAATTCATCTGAGTAATAAACACTACTGTTTGCCTTCTCAGCTGGTGACTAAAATGACTGTCATGGTTTAACCCCAGCTGGCAACTAAGCACCACACAGCTGCTCGCTCACTCTGCCCCCCCAGTGGGATGAGAAGGAGAATCGGAAAAAAAAGTCAGACTTGTGGGTTGAGATAGGAACAGTTTAATAACTGAATAGAAATATAATAATAATGATAACAATAACAATAATAATAATAATAATGAAAAGGAAGATAACTAAAAGAGAGAGAAATAAAACCCAAGAAAAACAAGTGATGAACAGTGCAATTGCTTACCACTCGCTGACTGATGCCCAGCCAGTTCCCAAGCAGAGATCCACCCCTGCCAGCCAACTCCCCCAGTTTATATACTGAGCATGACGTCCTATGGTATGGGATATCCCTTTGGCTAGTTCGGGTCAGCTGTCCTGGCCATGCTTCCTCCCAGCTTCTTGTGCACCTGCTTGCTGACAGAGCATGGGAAACTGAAAAATCCTTAACTTAGGATAAGCACTACTTAGCAACAGCTAAACCATCAGTGTGTTATCAACATTATTCTCATACTAAATCCAAAACACAGCACTCTACCAGCTACTAGGAAGAAAATTAACTCTGTCCCAGCCGAAACCAGGACAATGACTCACTTACTTGATGTGCTTGGAAAATACTGTGGGATATTTTGATTTTGGCCTCTTACTGAACAAAAGTACTGAACAAGCAGTCCTTGTTTCTGTTGGCACTCTTAATTTAAGGTTGTACGTTAAATATACAGATCTGTATTAAAGGTAGAAAGTGCACCTCAACTAAATGCTACATTTGGATTGATCAACACTTCCTTCAGCACTTCTATCAGCATTGTAAATGACTGTATAAACAGACTGATAGCCCTTCTGTTTGGGTTGAAGAAGGTAACTAAATTTTTTTCTTTCTTTTTTTTCCTTGCATGCATAGTAATTGGAGATAAAGATATATTTTTAAGTGCTTAAAATTTAAAATGGATTAATCAGGCTAGGTATTAATACAGTCCTTCTATCAACTCAGAGTCTGTCCTAGTGTGTTTTCATCCAAGGCAAATTTCATGTCACTCAGAAATCTCTGTCACTTAATCAGGTTCCCAGATTAAGGTGCAGAAAATTGTCTATGTTTAAAAGAAATTATAAACATTCCAGCCATTGAAACTTTTAAATGAAACAAAAAAAAAAAAAAAAAAAAAAAGAGGAGTAATTTTTGTTTGATCATTTGATATACACCAGTTTGGGTGAACAGAGTTATGCCAGTTTAAACCTGTTGAATAGACAACCTACATGACCTTTAGAAATTTTAAAATTAAATTACTGCTGGCCCTTTAAGAAGTGTCATCACAGTATGATCCAGACTGATACCATTCTCTGAAAAAAAAAAAAAAGCATCTTCAGTAGGTAAACAATTCCCATTGCAAGACTTCCCCCAGGAAAAAGACTATTCTTTCCCCAGGGGAACAATCCAATTTTACAGTTATTAGAATTTCTATTAAAGATACAGGCTTCTACAGTATAACTTTCTGTCCAGTAGATTAACAGAGAGCTTTTATGGGCAGAAGGAATCACTTATGATTACCTAATCTGGCTTTGTCAATGCAAAGGTCATGGAACTCTTTACAGTAATTCTATCTCTTACTTCAGCTAAATCTGATTAGGTACAAATCTGTCTTTCAGAAGGAAGAATGGTCTTTCTGTAAAGTCTGCTGGGTTCGGCTGGGCTAGAGTTAATTTTCACAAGATGCTGGGAGGGGACACAGCCAGGATAGCTGACCAGAACTAACCAAGAGGATATTCGATACCTATGATGTCATGCTTGGTATATATAAACTGGGGGAGATGGCTGGGGAGGGGGCGGGGAGAGGAGGGATTGTGGCTCAGGAACGGGCTGGGCATTGGGTTCTGCATGGTGAGCAATAGCATTGTGCATCACTTGTTTTTCATATTCTTTTACTAGTATTATTGTTATGATTATTTCTTCTCTCCTTGTGGTGTCCTATTAAAGTGTCCTTATCTCAACCCACGAGTTTTCTACCTGTTTGTTCTGATTCTCCTCCCCATCCCACCCGCGGGGGTGGGGAGGAGCGAGTGAGTGGCCACATGGTGCTTAGTTGCCAGCTGGGCCTAAACCGCAACAAAAGGCATCAAGTGCTGGAGAATTTACAACATTTTAAAGTGATCTCTTCCATTGGATGTTTATTCTTACTAGTTACTCTTACTCATTTAGGTTTTTATTTATTGGTATATTTTATCTCTTTGCTTTAAGAAGCCCTGTAATTTCCAGCACAAATTATTGTGCAGTTTCTTTCCCCGTCTAGCCTACTGGTGGGGAATTTTCCTTTCACAGAATATATTTCTTTCTTTTACTTTACCTCTTGCCAAGATCAGATCCCCAAGAACATTCCTTTGCTTAGGAAAACAGTGATCCAGAAGAATCAAATACAGTGATAATTTTGGTACACAGTGGGAACTAGCAGATTGATTTGGTTGTATAAATGTAGGCATCTAGCAGCATTTGAGCTGCTTTAAAGTATCTAATCTGACCTCCAGCTGTCACTCCAGAAGAGCTCAAGTCATATCTTATGTCATATCTGCCAGTTCCACATAGATATGCTAGGACATTTAAAAATGGCACTAAGCATCTAACTGTGAGCAACTAAATCCAGGCACAGGGAACTGTTCAGCTCATCCTAAAATAGACATCAACATTTGGTCAACTAAGTAGCTTTCCAGACACCACTGGGAGCTATTCAGTTATGTGAACATAGATGTCTAAACCTATTTGAGACTCTAACGTATCTCAGATGTCTGCCAGGGCTAACAGATAAGGCACTAGACTTACTGTAGACATGGACCTTTCTGGAGTGGCAGTGGGAAGCCATGCAGAGTACTCTAGGGCCTCTGAAAGTGTAGTAGTAGGAATTTCGAGAAGCTAATTTAAGTAGTGAAAAATAATTTAATCTCCCAGTGAAATGACTCTTATTCTCCACTGACTTCAACAAAAGGCAACAGTGACTCACTTATTCTTAGATACCTAACTTATGAAGCTTATGAACCTTCTGTTGTTGGCTTTTCTTTGAGTTCAGTGGGGAAATAATATGCACATCTATCTCTTTCCCAGTCAACAAAATAGTTTTATAGATGTCACAGGATAGAAGCCTAGAGGCTGGAGTAGACACAATAGTCCACCTACAAAGTTCCTGTTGTGTTAGTGTGGAAACTGTGGTCCCTCTTCTGACAGGACCAAATACCAGCCTTAAGATCAGACTTTCACGGAGGGAATTTTTAAAGAGGTAGTTGGAATAGCAGGATTATACCACTCAGTTACATAACAGCAAAGATTTACTGACTGAGCAGGATGGGTATCATAGTGAGTGGATAATGATTTCATTTCTAGCAAATACACATACATGCTCTGTAAAGAGCACTTGCACACCAGTAAAGGTGCCTGTTCCAGTTGCGACCAGCACCATGACCTTGGGGAAACACAACATTCACGTTAGACGAGTGAGCTGTCTTTCAGGGCCCTGAGGGCACAGCCACCCCCTCTTCTGGGGGCTCCCCCTTCCCTGCCAATGGGCCAGGACGCCATTTCAGCCCCCGCCCCAGCGATGCTGCAGCAGGGCTGGTCTCCAGCTCCCCACAGCCCTGCCGTGGGTCCCACGTTGAAGCCCAGCCTTGGCCTATCCCTGACGCCAGGGAGGTGCCCGCTGCCTGGGACTGGGGCTGCCGCGGCTGCCCTGCTCCTGGCTGGGATGGTGGGACAGGGCCTGGCTGCCAGACCCTGCCCTGACAGACCCTGGGGGGGGGCCCGCTGCTCCTGGCCCCCAGCCCAGAGGGAGCTGCTGGCCCTTACAGCATTCCCATCCTGGCCAAGCCTAGTCTGGCAGCCTGGGTGTTAGACACAGAAGTTCCACCTTGGGCTCAGGCTTCTGTTTAGTGTCGGGCTTTGTCAAGCCCCGGGCTGGACAGACCAGGGAGTCGTGTTGAGTTCAGGATTTCCTCAGGCTAAATTAAGGTGAAATGACACCAAACGATCAGTTAAAGATTTTATTCATGGCAGAAGCAACCTGAACTTGGGAGGCATAACAGTAGGTGGCGGGGTTTCTCACAACACGAATTGGCATGGAACTACCTCAGTAAACCGTGTAACCAGCGGTAACCACACATACATCAGTTCAGGGAAAAAGGAGAGCCCTCCCGTCGGGTCCGGAGGTTCAGAGCAGACCCCCTTGCTTTCTAGACTCCTTCTCAGAGAGGAGCCCAGGGGTGGCTGGATCCGCTCCTAGTCCCAGACTTGGTCAGCGGGTTTGTGTCTTAAAGGGATGAGGTGTAGGGTTATGAAAAAGGAAAGAGAAAGAGAGAGAACGACAGAAAGAGAAAAAGGAAAAGAGAAAGATTTCACCAGCCCTGGCTCCAACATTGCTCCAGTCAGCTGAGG
This sequence comes from Aquila chrysaetos chrysaetos, assembly GCF_900496995.4. NCBI lineage: Eukaryota > Metazoa > Chordata > Aves > Accipitriformes > Accipitridae > Aquila > Aquila chrysaetos. Next base: position 22,471,936 of record NC_044017.1, on the reverse strand, counting down.
GTCCACTTCGGAGGGCGCACGCAGGCGGGGCTTCAGTTCACGCCCTTTTATCATCTTCTGGCCCCTCCTTCAGGCAGGCACTTGAACTCATTAGGCTAATTAGGTGTCATGGGTGGTTTGTGCATTCAGAATCTTCGGGAAGTGGGTCGGTGGGCTTGGGGGCCGTTTGGGGAGTAACAAACATGACCCTTGTTTGATCTTTGACCATGCATGGTGATCTGCTCTGCTCAGCGTATCTGAACAGGGAGCTACGCACCCTCCAGCATGCCCTCCCCGTCCTGGTCCTGTTGCTGATGCCCTGTGCTGATCGGCTTCTTTTCACCTGTGGTTCCTTGCTATGCAGGGTTTGTTGTTATGCAGAGTTTGTTAAGCAGAACTTGCCACGATGTTTGAGACATTAACTCTTTCAGTCTCTCACAGGCTTCCATGGATGTATTCCTCCAAGGGGTATTGTTTTCATACATAGCACTTTCTAATTTGACTGGTCAGCATGAACCACCAATGGCCCCACTCAGGCCAATCTGTTTGATTTTCCACATATCCAAAGCTATCTACCAACCGTTACCTGGGTTACTATCACATTCTGGCTTCCTGCCCCAAATGTGTTAAAAGGGTATAAAGTTGTTATTTCCTCAGTGTTTCCTTATTGCTTTTCCATGCACACCTAAACCATTAGAGGAGGGCACATGTAGTCCAGAGCTCATCAGTAAGCCCTCCCCTCATCTGTGTTTCTTTTGTCTTCCCAGTACATACCAGAATCATCTAGTAAGTTACATGGTGGGTAGATGTAACCAAGGTCTCACTTAATTGCATGGTGCTATTTGCCCTGTGACAGAGGTAACAGCACAGTTACTGAAAGTAGCAACAGCCGAGAGAGGTTTTACTATTTTGCTTTTCCTTGCTACAGTCCTTGCATGGTTTGATAAATTTCACAAGCATTTACAAAACACTTGAAACAAGTATTTTGCAGGGAGTTCAGATATGCTGTGTTTTAAATAATACTGTATGCTGAATAAACACTGTACTCAAATACACAGTCTTCACACAAATAAATACATTGTGCAGTACAAAGAAATTACTGTCTAATCACTTCTCTTTGTTCAAAACACTATATTTTTCCATTTAAAAATATTTTTGCTGCAAAGATAACTATTAACAATGAAAACATAGATGAAGTCAGTGCTATATTATTCTAGAAATATATCTCTGATACTAACTCCATTTCTATCCTCTACTTCAGAGAGAAATGTAAATTTTCTTTATGAAGTTATGCAGTAGTAAGTCTTAGCTTCATTAGTAGATGGTAGGTTTTCAGTCTTGTGTTCCAAATCGTTTACTTTACTGATAGACTTATTCTTAGCCACTTACTTTAAGTTAAATCTAATTTGAATCTTTGTTTTAAATTGTGATTATGAATACCACAAATCAATTAAATTCCATCAAATAAACATAATACTAGTAATGAAATGAATGAACACGAACATACCAGACTTCCTTTCGTGACTATGCTACAACTCATGTTTATCAGATTATTGCCTGTTCCTACACTTTGAAAAATAAAAAATGCAAAAAAAAAGTGCATGGAAATCATGTCCAGCAGCCCTCAAATTGCTTGCCATTTTAACGTTTTCTTCTTTTACAGTTAATAAAAGCTGTTCAGCTTCATAGTTGCTCCACAAAGCTCAAAGAACATTGTGAAGGACAGAGGAATCATGAATACTGTTTTAAAAATAAAGAAATGTAGACACAGAGTGACAAAGCAATTTGCTTTAGATCACTCATCAGGCCACTGACAGAGCTACATGTTATCATTTGATACATCCCTGAATGCCTTTAAAATGAGGTGTTAGATATTTAAATTATTTGGAATTTGTTCCACAGCTGCTTGCAGACACAAGGTTAAATGTAAGTTTTAAAAATGAGGTGCACAGGGAGCTGTTGTTAGGGCAGGGCTAAATACTACCTTCAGTACTTTATAACCAACACACAAACATACATATGTATATGCACACACACATGCACGCACACACTCTCTATATTTTTTTAAAGATTTCAGGAGAAAAGCTTCTTCCAGTCATTCTTATTTGATGTAACCATGCTATATTTATTATATAGTCCCTGAGGGCTTTTAAAATGATAATATGTCTAGGGATTTTCAGCTCTATGGTAGAAGTTCCCATAGTTTTAATTGTGCAGACAGAGCAGGCTATCAGCCTAAAAAAAGCAAAATCAAGTGAAAGTTGACAGGTTTGACTCAAAGAAAAACAGAGACAGGAGTGGGAAGGAGAATCAACATGGAAGAAAAAGTTAATATGAATCCTCTGAAAACTGGTGCAACCAAAATCTGAAGAATTCTAAAAGGAATGGAGCCATGAGCAATACTGGGAAAATTCTGGTCTCCCCACAAAAATAAATACGTTCTTTCCTCTGAGAAAAATTATGATAGCACCCCATATAAGTCTGAAAGAACCCTTAGCTGGGAAAATAATTAAAATTAATCATGTTAACTCTTTTGCATTTTACAAAAGACATTTGATTCTATAAAAGACATTGCATCAAGTACATAAAATGGCACATCTATCCTGTCACTATTGTTTTGATGTTTTATTCAAATCCTGCATTTTCATCTCTCTCCAATATTTCTATAGCACAGTCTCTGTAGAATCTAAGCATTAAAGCATATGATTTGCTTTATACAAGTATATGATTTATACTGAACTTTTCTAAACAGCATACTCATTACACATTCCATGGCATATTTTTTTCTATTTATGAAACCAAAGATAATATTTAATATTTGTATAATTCCTGTTATTCCAAGGTATATAATTAGTACATACTTAAAGACTAGAGTTGTTATACTTGGTTATTGCCCAGAAGCTTGAACTAGATAGAATTACTTTTTGGGTATATAAACATCCCAGATTTCCTGCTTTGTTGGACAAGGGCAACCACTAAGCAGAAAGCTTCAAACTACTGAAATGGTGTCCCCAGCACATGATCTGACATGAAACAAAGGGAGGAGCTGGCTGAGTAAGGATGAAACAAAAATAAAAGCTAAGGTATAGGCAAAATGCTAGAAAGCAGAGGCTAAAATCGAGTAAGGGAATGGGACTGTGGGTCACAAAGTAAAGGAAATGGGCCTAACTGGTATGAACAGCACAAGTAATACTCTGAGAGCAAAAGATGGGACCACAGGTAAACAGTGGCTTGATGAAGCTGAGAGATAAGACCACAGAGCTTAGTCTCTTTGTTTTGAGTATGTATTTGTGAAGCCAGGTAGCTAAATCAGGCTTGCAGAATTTATTAAAACTTATGAAGTGAGAGCCAGGTCACTTAATCTAGGCATCTAATCTAATCTCAATCTGATTTTTACAGTCACAGTGGTCAGAAGGTAAGGGCCTAGATGGCCTTACTTGGAAAGAGGTAATTATCATAGAAAGCCTTCAGAGTGAGAATCTGCCTATGTTAAAGCACCAGAGTTAGATATGTAGTTTTATCCTCAGAGGCATTCAAAGAGGAATGTCTTTGTTAGTACTTGGAGCTGAAGACCCTTTGCAGAGCTAGCCCTAAATGTTTTTAAGCTACAGTAAGGGAGTTCATTGTCAAGGAAGCTTAGCTTTCTTGTTGATCCAGAGAGTACTGTGTATTAACTTCTACACTTCTGTGAAGTTTAATTATGGATACTTTGAAAATTAGAACTTTTTGTAGAACTGAATTCTAACTTTTTTTTTTTCCTCAGCATGTATTGCTTAGCAAGCACCCTTTCATTTCCTGTATTGAGCACAAATTTCATATGTAAGTGCTTAACTCAAAATGGAGATGAAGTACAAAAAACTGAGGTGTGATTTTCAAAGGGATTTTAGTTACTTTAGTTACTAAAATTGAATTCTGAATCTTGAAAGTTGGGTGAGATTATTCCCCCCAAAAAGTGTTAAATTCTCTCAGTCCAAATCATTGCCATAATTTTCCTTTATACAATATTATAAAGGTTGTTTCTTGGATGAGTTCTTCCCGATGTTACTCAGTGGCTGACTGGATTTGTTCCACAAATCATTATCCTAAACTGCTTCATTCTTCTGCCTGGTAGTTCTAGCCCAAGATGGTTTTGACCTTTACTCTCGCTTAGGATTGCAATCTGGTTGTCTGCTACACTTAATAATAATAACAATGTGTTTCTGTTATTTAAATAAACAAACAAGTAAACAAGGGTTACCTGGTAATGAGATGGCAAGTTCATAACATTTATTTAGTACTTTTGACCACGAAATCTTTCTCACAACTGGACCTATATATATTATAATTTCATGAGATACCTGAAGAATACAGTATTTGTTTATCTTCCTCAAAGTTCTACCTAACATATCATAGAATATCTCAAGTTGGAAGGGACCCATAAGGATCATTGAGTCCAACTCCCTGATCCTCACAGGACTACCTAAAATTAAACCATATGACTGAGAGCATCATCCAGATGCTTCTTGAACTCTGACAGGCTTCGTGCCATGACCACTTCCCTGGGGAGCCTGCTCCAGTGACTGACCACCCTCTCAGTGAAGAACTTTTTCCTCATGTCCAATCTGAACTTCCCCTGACACAGCTTCATTTCATTTCCTCGTGTCCTGTCACTGGTCACCACAGAGAGATCAGGGCCTCCCCTTCCACTGCCCCCCATGAGGAATCTGTAGACTGTGATGAGGTCACCCCCCAGCCTTGTCTTCTCCAAGCTGAACAAACCAAGTGACCTCAGCCACTCCTCGCTCCTCCTAAGTCGTCCCCTTGAGGCCTTTCACCATCTTGGTCACTCTCCTCTGGACACACTCTAATAGTTCCATGTCCTTATATTGAGGGGCCCCAAACTGCACACAGTGCTCGAGGTGGGGCCGCAGCAGTGCAGTGTAGGGTGGGACAATCGCCTCCCTCGACCAGCTAGCGATGCTGTGTTTACTACACCCCAGGACACGGTTGGCCCTTTTGCCTGCCAGGGCACACTGTTGACTCATATTCAACTTGCCATGAACCCAAAACCCCAGATCTCTTTCTGCAGGCCTGCTCTCCAGCCTCTCCTCCCCCAGTTTGTAGGTATAACCAGGATTACCCCATCCCAGCTGCAGAATCTGGCACTTGCCCTTGGTAAATTTCATGTGGTTGATGATTGCCCAGCTCTCTAGTCCATCCACATCTCTCTGTAAGGCCTCTCTACCCTCGAGAGAGTCCACAGCTCCTCCTAGTTTAGTATCATCAGCAAACTTACTTAATATACATTCGATTCCTGTGTCCAGGTCATTTATAAAAACATTAAAGAACACTGGCCCTAAAATATCTTAGAAGCAATCAACTCCTCAGTTTTATTTCCATTCTGCAACATTTTCTCCTTGTTTTTTCTCATTTTCATAGAATATTCTTGGGGTCTACATAAACCACCTCAACATTTCCTGTTACTTTCACATTATTTGTCAGATAATAGAAATAAAGCATTTTGATATCTTTGTCCATCTTGCTTTTGTAATTGCAGGACAGTGAACTGATAGACTTTAAGCTAATAAGATGCAGTTAAAATTTATCCTTTTAATGTTGATGGGGATTAAACTATAATGATTTCATTTTCAATTAATTTAATGAAAAATAAGTAAGATTCTTCCTGTTATTACAGAAGTTTGGAAGATGAGAGCCACGTGAAAGTCTGTTAAGTCTTTTGCGCCAACTGTTAGGATGAAGATGGCCTGCAACAACAACCACATAAATTGAGCTTGGTACCTAATTATCAATAGTAGCGGTATTGTTGATAATTGCCATAAAACATAAGCTGCAATCTCCAGGTACATTGAAGTTTTGTACATGCATCATGGTAAATTTTAAAAGTCAGGGGTCTTGTTTCATTAGATATGCTTCCCCTGCACTGAAGGAAATAATGCAAAATCATTACGTCCACAGAAACTAAATCATCTTTTAAGAGTAATGTGATAGGAAATGAACTGAAAGAATATTTGTATATAGAGACTTTTAATTAAAAAGTGAAAAATATTTTTAAAATTCACTTTCATTCCTTTGGCACTCTTGTTCTTAACTTTTTCAACAGTTCAGTATTGTCTTAGTTTTGTTTGTAAAATAATAGCCATAGAATGAAGGATAGTGATTTATTTGCTAAAAAAAGATATTTTCTTGTCAGATATGTTCCTTCTTTTTTTTTTTTTTTTTTTTTTTTTTACACTTGTCAGGGCATGCACTGATTTCTCCAAGTTTTTAGGTTTGGAAATACTTTTTTTGCATTCCATGTTTGAATTCTATAATCCTATTTTTTTTAATAGAAATTATCATTATCATAGCAAGACATCTGCTGTCTGCAGTTAACATTTAGCCATTCAGGGACATATTTCTGACTTTCAAGTCACTGTTCATTCCCTTATGACTATTTTGAGAGAGAAAATTATACTACACATACTTTTTGCTCTGTTAAATATTGGACTATGATATATTTGTTATGAAAATTAAGGGAACGCTGTCATTGATTTCACCTCAAACACTAAATACACAAAAAAAACCCCACTTTCAGGTTAGCTACTTTACTATTATGGTGGGTTGACCCTGGCTGGGCGCCAGGTGCCCACCAAAGCCGTTCTATCACTCCCCCTCCTCAGCTGGACAGGGTGAGGAAAATATAACAAAAGGCTCATGGGTCAAGATAAGGACAGTTTAATAAAGTGAAAGCAAAGGTCACGCACGAAAGCAACGAAAAACAAATGGTGTTATTCTCTACTTCCCATCAGCAGGTGATGTCTGGCCACTTCCTGGGAAGCAGGGCTTCAGTACGCATAGTGGTTGCTCCAGAAGATGAAAATGCCCCCCTTCCATCTCCCTTTACTTAGCTTTTATAGCTGAGCTGACATCATATGGTATGGAATATCTGTTTGGTTAGTTTAGGTCAGCTGTCCTGACCATGTGCCCTCCCAAGGTCTTGCCCAGCCCCATCCTGCTGTTGAGGGGGGGCGAAAATGTTGGAGAGACAGCCTTGATGCTGTGCCAGCACTGCTCAGCAGTAGCCAAAACACTGGTGTGTTACCAACACCTTTCTAGCTGCTGATGCAGAGCACAGCACTACGGGGGCTGCTATGGGAAGAATTAACTCCATCTCAGCCAGACCCAATACAACTACGTACACTAGCAACCTCAGAAATATTCAGTAAGACTGCAGCTTAGTTTGTTTGCGTGTCTTGTGTGAGTTACAAATGCAGGGAAATGAGTATTCTAATCCTTACAAATTGCAAAACATGCTTTCTTCAATGTTTGTTATCTCCACAGGCTCCTGTAAGTTTGACATGTATTATGGTTTAACCCCAGCCAGCAACTAAGCCCCACACAGCCACTCGCTTACTCCCCCCAAGTGGAGTGGGGGAGAGAGTCAGAAGGGTAAAAGTGAGAAAACTCGTGGGTTGAGATAAAGACAGTTTAATAGGTAAAGCAAAAGCCACACACACACAAGCAAAGCAAAACAAGGCATTCATCCACCACTTCCCATGGGCAGGCAGGTGTTCAGCTATATCCAGGAAAGCAGGGCTCCATCACGGTGACTTGGGAAGACAAACGCCATCACTCTGAACGTCACTCCTTCCTGCTTCTTCCCCCAGCTTTATATGCTGAGCATGACATCATATGGTCTGGAATATCTCTTGGGTCAGTTGGGGTCAGCTGTCCCGGCTGTGTCCCCTCCCAACTCCTTGTGCACCCCCAGCCTGCTCGCTGGTGGGGTGGGGGGAGAAGCAGAAAAGGCTTTGAGTCTGGGTAAGCACTGCTCACCAATAGCTAAAACATCCCTGTGTTACCAAAGCTGTTTCCAGCACAAATCCAAAACATAACCCCATACTAGCTACTATGAAGAAAATTAACCTTATCCTAGCCCCAAAACCAGCACAACATGTTAAACAGCAGGTGCTCCTTGCCTTTGTTCTTCACTTTGCTCTCACAGGATGCAAACAATCTGACATAACTACATCAAACCTCCTCTTCATAGTGTTTCATAATGCATACAAAAGTCCTTCCACTTATTATGAATACACAGATATCACACTGCTGCAGTGGAAATAATGGTTCAAGGTATTTTGGAACAAATTGTTCATGTTTTCAACAATGTTACAAAATAAACTTAATAAGATAAAGATCACAACCATGAATGTTTATTGGTAATTTCTCACACATTTCTATTGAACTAGAATTTAGATTAAATACATCATTTGCATACTGTAGTATATTAGTGAATTCCTGTTTCATCATATCTATGGTAATTCTCTAATAGAAAAGCCTTGAAAGATAGAAGCTGTGGATAAGATTCTTACTACAGAAAGAAAACAAAAATGAACAAACAAAAATGAATGCAGTTTCCCTTTTCCTTGAAAAGTGAACTCACAACTTCCAGCATACAAGTTATTATATATATGAATGACCAGAAGTATTTTTATAAGACAATAAATCACTAAGATTTATCACAAAATAAAGACATGCACTTAAGAGGGGAATTGATATTTTACCCTCAAATTGTCTGAAGGAGAGGAAAGCCTTAAATGAGATGTGAAACCTTCTGAAAATTGACAAGTGCTGTGGCACTTTGGGGCATCTCTGTTCCATGAGCAGCTACAGTCTTGTTGCAAGGCATGCTGATAAGACACTACAATATTTTCTGGACTGTAAGGAGAAAATAGTGACATGATAGATCTAATTGAAATCAACACAGTGCATTAAAGAAGTGGTTATTGATATATTCTATAGGAGTTCCTCATATAGAAAGCCAGTGATGAAAATCTATGATGAAAAAAAGTAAGGAAGGACCAGAGCTCTAAGACAAATAGGGATGATATACAGGCAACTGTGAGAGCGAACACAAGACAGGATCATCTGCTAACCAAGACAATAAGGCATAAGGGGCAAAATAAACTTGACATACAAACCAAATACTGACAAACAGGCAGGTCTCTGTCACTGTGGTCTTAAAATAAGGAAATAAAACCAGGCTTATTTCTCAAGCATGTACAAAGAACAGAAGGTGGCAGTTCCTTTCAGGAGCAAGGTTACAAGATGTGATCTTGAGACTAAAATTAGACACACTGGCCTGCAACTTAAAAAAATGGATATTACAGTAACAACTAAATACAATACAAGAGCTATCATAGTTGAAACAGTTCAGGAAAGATACATTTAAAAACAGTGGAATAAAATATTTTAATAGCACACTAAACTATGTAAAAAAAAAAAAAAAATAGCATTGAGAAAATTTCCAGTCTGGGACAAAGGCAGGAGTACCGTTGAAAGGAATGTGGAAGTTAAATATGGAAATATGAATACAGAGGTTACAACATCTGGGCTGGAACTAAAACTGGAAAGCCTTAGTATCAGTATATTGGATGAACAGTGCTGTCTCTGTTTCATAACCAAGAAAGAACTGAATATTTTATGGATTTCCTTTGTTCTGAATCAATATGTGATGGGCTGTGTTCTCTGTCTAGAATACAGTAAAAATATGAAAAATTAAGTATGTTAATAGAAAGACAAAAAAGCAAGTGGACCAGCTGTTGTTTCAAGTAGGTAGAAAAAAGAATCCTAGATATTTACTTAAAACACTTATTGGAATGGCCTTGAAAGAAAGAAGCAAGGTAAAAAGTCATGAAAATCATGGGAAGAGAGAATAAAGAATTAATACTCATAGCACTTCTTTAATGCATTACATTTTCAAAGACCAGACTAACACAAATCCTCCCTATTAAGGCTAATACCTCTATTAGTAATGGAGAAATGGAGCTGTAGAGATAATGTATGGCTTGCCTAAATCAGCATAGCAACTTGGAAACAGATCTGGAATCATATTTTCCAGTTTCAGTAGATCATGCTTCTCTTCAATCCCCTTCATAAATTAGACCTGGCATCTAACTTTCAGGTACAAAATTTGGCAGGGCTGCTTTTGTCCCAGTATACTGCCCACTCAGGCTATGATCTCACCAGATCTGACATCCTAATCACAGTCAGGTTTTGTAAGTTATTAGGTAGGAGAAACAAAAACATTCTCCGGCATGTTTATTTCTCTCCCTTTACATGAAATGTCAGTGTGATAAATCATATCTGCTATTCCTTTTACAGAGTGTTGGATTGTGTTTACAGAGTCGTCTGTCCCAGATGCTGACCTCAATGGCACAATTTCAGTACTCTGCTTTGAGGAAAAATAGCTTTTAATTGAAAAAGAGGGGAATTATTATAATTATAAAACAATAACCAGACAGTTAAATTGGGCCTCACCCTTTTCACATAACTTTTTGGTATAAAACTGAAGAGTTACTCTTAGAGATTTAGTCGCTGCAAAGAGATAGTCACTGCCAAAGTGTCATTCAGTCTTCTACCATCTAGATCTCTGATCACAGAAAGATTCTAGATCAATCAGCTTCTAACCTAAAGAGAAATGAGGAGCAAGGTTATCATAGGGAAAGGTTTTTACACCACCCCGTAGAGATGTAAAAGAGCAAACTTTCAGCAGGTAAGACAAGAAACAGAAAAATGAATCTAAAATGCATTAAACACAGTTATTCTATTTATAATGTGATTATGTTACTGAGTCAGAGCACTTAAAAGGAAGGGATAGTTAGTCCCTTTGGAAGAGAGGGAAAGAGTCATTAGCACTTGGATACCAGGAAGGGACAACATGAAAAATTATAGTAATCCATAAAAAGACTGCTTCAGTCAAGTCTGTGATTTTTAGTATCTAGCAGAATTAATAATTGCAGTTCCCAGGCTCAGCTTTTGAAGTATTTTGTATGTCTCACTTGAAGTTCAGGATTGTTATGTCAGGAGTAAAATGACAATTTTGTGAAAAATATTCTCTCATGTTTTAATGAGATATTTTCATGAAGCATTTGATGCTGCTGATGGAGTACATCACATTATGGGATAAAAATTCAGTAAGATCTGCCATTATTAATGGTTCTCCATAGACAACCACTTGCCATCTGATCCTGGAACTGTAAAACAGAATAGAATTTTTAACAGGGAAAAAGATGAGATAATTTTTTCTATTATACTACTAATGGAAAAAGAGCAATTGACAAAGAGTTGATTTCATGTTTCATGTTTTCATCATAAATTTGTTAAAATAATTCAACAAATTTTCTTTTAAAAGTGTTTTTTAAGAGCATTAAAATTCACTTTTTTTCTGTAGATTTTTGTATGTTATTTTCTCTTGTACAAAACATTTTGTATATCAAGTGGGGTTTTTTTATTGTGTTAATGTTATGTTTGGGTCTGTTCAAACACTATTACTAAATGAGATGTAAGATTTTGGCTTTTCACTCAATACTTTTTTAACGTTATTTTTTAAAATCTAAAACAAGAAGACCCATAAGATCCATTTACTGCATTCTATATAGCTGTTTCCTGGATATTTTTTTTTTTTTTTTTTTTAGCTCAATTAATTTAGTTTAGTTGGTTTTACATCCAAGATTGATGTTAATCACAGAATGTGAACTTTAGTCTCTGATGATGAAACAAGATCACTTTCAAACTCTTTTCTTAAAAGACATAGGGCTTGATAGTGTTTGCAACTCTAGCCTTTTATACTGCCTTTGATCTGCTTGCTCTACTTTTTCTGTGATTCTGCGCAGCTATAGTATTAGAAGGAAGTTATATTATTTCTTCAGTTGTAAAGCTCTGTGTTCTGGTCCTTGAAAAGTTCATCACATGGTTCTCAACAGAAGGGATGACATGAAATTTTAAGGTCAACTGATGTGTAATGTTGGCTGGAGTACTTCCAAAAATCACTTAGGCTACAACCATACTGCAAGTTTCAGCATAGGATAAAGATTTTGGAGACAGCTTTAAGAGGTATAGGTCAGGTAATGAATACAGTCTAACATCAGCAATATGAAGTTCAATTAGTTGCATAACTCATTTAAAACTAGTCCTAGCATTTCTATATTATTTTGCTGTGCATACATAGCCAGTTTCTTCAACAGTTCAATATGTCCATTTTATGTGTCATTTGGATACAACAGGAAATAAACCTTTTTTTCTTCCAGTTAAGAAGTACTGTCACATTTTGAAACAAGTGATGCAAACATTTGAAATAACTATTTATCCTTCAGTACCCCACTAAGCTGTGTGGAAAAAAGACTCATGAGAAAAGGCAAAGGAAGTTGGTTTGGTTGAGGTTGGAGAATACAGTTGAAGGAGGATATAATGGCTTCCTTCAGTGACCTGGAAGGTGATTACAGAGAAGATGCACTCTTCTTCTGAAGTGCAAAGCAAAAGGACAAGAATTAGTGTACACAAAGTGCAAAGAATTCTTACCAGAAATAGGGAAAAAATTCTTCACAAGGATGGTAGCTGAGCAGAGAAGCATGCTGCTCAGAAGGACTGTGAAATCTCCATCCTTAGAGATTTGTGAAGTTCAGCTGGACAAGACCCTTTGCAACCTGATCTTTCAGCAATGGGTTGCACCAGATGGCCTCCAGAGATCCTTACCTCTTATGATTTAATTCTTGCTGCTCCCAAGCACCAAACTATTGACTTAACTTTAGTGAACCCTTAAATGAGAAGAAGGATTCAAAAAAGAAATGTTCATTTAACCCTAAATGGGAAGAAGAGATATTTTAAAGCCTGATGCTAGCATGAGTTTCCCAGTAAACATGATTTTTGCATTTACTAATGAAAAATAACAGACTTTCTATTGCCCCAACAGTGCGAGGTCTTGGGAATTGACTGGCTTTGTCTTGAATTGAGATTTTTTGTTTGTTTGTTTAACTGGCATAACAATGGTCTAGTAACAGAGATTATTTAAATTAGTTCAAGTTAAACTTTAATTAAACCAGTAGGGAGCAGCTCTGTTCGGTTAATTGAATTGCCTGTGACTTTAGAATAATTTGTGGAGTGGAATAATGCAAATGTAAAATGATACCAGAGATTCCAGATTGTAAATAAAAGTTGTGGTGGTCAATCATCACTAAAGGAGTGTGACCTTATATTGTTCAGTAAAAGCAGTTACAAAGATAACAAAGAAAACAGTAAAACTGAGTAACAGGGAACAAAGGAACGTGTAAGTAGACTCCATTAAGAAAATACACAAAAATAAAACTAGGCAGATCCAAGACTGAGGAGGAGAAAGAAGCCATTAACACCAACATTTTGAGTCTCCCAGCAAAAAGGAGAATGAAAGAGCAGATTAGGGGAGACCTGTCTTTGAAGAATGAATGTTTCTGATCAGAGAAAAGTTACAAAAATCTCAGGAATGAACTATTATGAAATAACATGCATTGTGCAGAAGTTTTATTAGCTTTTTCAGCTAGTGATTAAATTATGTGCTGAAATCTTTTTTTTTTTTTTTTCCCTTCTCTAATGTGGCTGTGAGAGTTTTCATTATCTACATAAGTGTCTAATCCTTTTATCAGTCCAACTAAGCTCTTGTCTCAGGGATATCTTGTGGCAATGAAAACTACAAGTTAATTACGTATTGTGTAAAGATGTATTCTCTTTCATCAATTTCAAATTTGTTGCTTTTCAGTTTCATTCAGCGTTTGTTTGCTCTGTATTACTAATTTCTGTAGATATACTTTCACTAATAAGTGTTATTTAAGTGCAAGATATTTCATTATTATATGTTTAAAATGTATTATCATCTCGGTAACAAGACCTTTTTCAGTACATCTGAATAAATATTATTCTTACTTGTCCCTCAAGAGGACCAAACCCTTTTATGATTTGAATGTGTGTGGGGTTTTTCTCGTCTAAGCTGCCTGCTTAGTTCTTTCCAGTGTAAAATTTTGTCTCTGTTGTTTAGAAGTTATAGTGGGTTTAGTACTCTCTGCTGTTTAGGAATACATCGAGCCATTTATGTCATAACAGTAAAATGTTTAGGTATGTAATTATAAACTGGTTTTAATTACTGTGTTGCTCACAAAAATACATTTTCTTGATGACATGAACCTATTCTATATTTTTATACAGACTGTTAATATGATAGAATCATAGAATTGTTTGCGTTGGAAAGGATCTTAAAAATCATCTAGTTCCAACACCCCCTGCCGTGGGCAGGGACACCTTCCACTAGACCAGGTTGCTCAAAGCCCCATCCAACCTGGCCTTGAACACTTCCAGGGATGGGGCATCCTGTTCCAGTGCCTCACCACCCTCACAGTGAACAACTTCTTCCTTACATCTAATATAAATCTACCCTATTCCAGTTTAAAGCCATTACCCCTTGTCCTATCGCTCCATGCGCTTGTAAAAAGTCCCTCTCCAGCTTTCTTGTAGGCCCCCTTTAAGTACTGCCATAGGCTGCTATGAGGTCTTCCCAAAGCCTTCTCTTCTCCAGGCTGAACAACCCCAACTCTCTCAACCTGTCTTCATAGGAGAGGTGCTCCAGCCCTCTGATCATCTTCATGGCCCTCCTCTGGACTTGCTCCAGCAGGTCCATGTTCTTCTTACGCTGGGGGCCCCAAACCTGGATGAAGTACTCCAAGAGGGGTCTCACAGGAGTGGAGTAGAGGGGCAGAGTCACCCTCCTCGACCTGCTGGTCATGCTTCTTTTGATGCAGCTTTCTGGCCTGCAAGTTGACTTTCTGGGCTTCGAGCGCCCATTGCCAGCTCGAGATTCTCATCAACCAACACCCCTAAGTCCTTCTCAGGGCTGCTCTCAATCCATTCTCCACCCAGGCTGTATTTGAACTTGGGATATGCCATTGAATACATCCAATGATAATTTTATAAGCACAGTTGTGTACCTCAAAGTACAGTTCATCTCTAAGTTAAATGTTTTTTTTAATGCAATTTTAAAAACTATGAAAAATAATATCATTAAAATATGTATTTGCAATGGAACTGATGACTTAAAAGCAATTATTTTAATTGATATGTTGTGCCTGCTTCAGTTATGAGATTTAGTCTCCCGAGAAAAATAAAGGGCAAATCCAATTTGGCATACATATAATTTCTTCTCAAGCCAACAGATGTGTCATTCAATTCAACATCTGCTTGGCTTTTACTTCTAGTGATAGCTGATGTATGTGAATTTATAATTTCTATGAAATAATCAAAGAGCAGGTTGAAAATTTCTCAGAAACTAAAGATTTGCCTTTAAGAAATATTATGAAACCTGCCTGGTTTTATTAAACAAAACATGTTATTGGAGATGAAAAAAAAATGTATTTGGGCATTGGGTAAAAAGAAGCAAAATGTTTGAGGCAGTTCTATTAATAAATATGCACTACGCAGGGAGTTCCAAGTTTGCTTTAAATGTCAACTGTAATATCTAGGTCTATCATGATGAAGACAGAACTTAAACATCAAACATATAAAATACACATAATTAATTAATACAGAAAGCTGTAAGTGCATGACAGCTGTAGCTAAAATAATGTGTGAATGCACTTGCATAAATTCAAGCATGTTTATGTTGGTTGTTTCTAATATTTATATTGTTATTTTTCAAGTCAGATAGTATCTATCTGACATTGCACCAGCATCATCAGTTTATGCTCCAATAGACATAGGTAGTTTGAACTAAATAGAAAACTAATATATGAAATTCATACGCGTTTCCGTAAGCATCTTTTAAGGTATTTTAAAGTCAAATTTAGGGAGCAAGGAAGAAACCCAGCTAATTGCCCTTTTGTCCCACAAAACAATTAAAATGTTTGCCTAGCTCCAAATCTGTGAAGTTTATAACATCTAACTTTTCAGGAGTAAGATCTCAAGTTAACATTTGAATTCCTTATCTGAAATGAACACTGTATATGATTATTTTTTTTTTTTTAACCTCTAGAGTACTATTTAATGAATCCTAGCCTACATGTCCGCTTGTAGGTACATGAAGAAGTACTTGAAACTTGACAGAGACTAGCTGCTCAAGATTCACAGCTAAGCTACTATAGAGTTTACAAACATTATCCTCTAATGTGTGTTAAAGCAACTAAAATAATATGAATTGAATCAGTGGATGTAGGTGATACTGACAATTTAAGAATGGATTTGGAAAACAGCAATGTATGGTTTTGCAGATCATCCCAGATTAGTACAATTCCAAGGCAAAATGGTTTGACAATGACCCTTAGATTTGTTTTAAAAAAGCAGACATTTGACTAAAGAGAAAAGAAGTAATCTAGACTACATAAAAATGCTACTTGAATATTTTCTTCCATTCTGGTGTCCACTTCAAGAAAAATGCTGGCATACTAAAGGAAGTTAAAAGGATGTGTACAGAAATTATTGGGAAGCTTGAAAATAAGCTTTATAATGACAGTCTTAAAAAATTAAACATTTTCAGGTTATTGAAAAAGTGAAAAGGTGACTTAATTGCTATGTATCTGTACTTAAATGTGAAGAAAGTGTGCTTCTGAGTGGAGAAAAGTTACTCAATTGCCTGCCACTGGTTACTCAGTTTCCTGCTACTGTGGCAGTCAAGATTTTACAGTGATGAACACTTTCATCTTTTTTACACTCATGACAAAATTTCAGATGTTAAGAAGCGAAATAGCCTATATAAAATTGTAATGGAATAGCGTCATTGCCCTTAGTAGGCTATGATACCAAGGTCAAATTAGTCAATTAATTTCTTGCAGTTCCTTTTATTCTAAAATATATGAAAAGGTTTATAGTCAATAAATGCCACATCTTGCATATTTTTGCCTCCTGTTCCAATCTGCTGTTAATCAGGTCGATATTTTTAAATCAAGTAATTTTAGGTTATGATCATGATTCAAGTACAGTATCAACAATATGTGCAAAACATGATCTAATTAATACATATGTGATTTCTATGATTTCTTATACTTTTGCTTTGGAGTTATATATCATTCCTGAAAACAACAGTAGTATATAGCATGTTCAGTTGTTCCGTTGACTTCCAGATTACCTTTATACAGCAAGAGGGGATTAAAAGCTTAAACGTCTCATTCCAAGGGACAATTTTCATCTGAGATATGTATACATCAGTCTCTAATGGATACAATGAGGGTGTATTTTAAAATAAAAAATGAAGAGGGGAGCCTAAGTGTATAACCAGAGGAGAAGTACCCCTAAAACTGATAAGAATCCACAACTGTTAAAAAAAATTTAAAAATCAATACCCCAGAAATCATAAAATGTTACTACTTATGTTTTTTAAACTAAGTTTCTGGGTATTTTGTTTGTAATGGCTTATGTTTGTAATAATCTCATTTTAAAACTCTCTTAAATGTGAAGACAATACCACAATGAGAAAACAGTGGGACAGATTCTCAGCTAGAATCAGTTATAGAAGTTCTGTTGAAGGTTATATTAAATGCAGCTGCCCTCTCTGCACTTAAATCCAGGGATGTGGCTGGGAAAGAAATGATTCAATGGTGGCCCATATAGGTGAGCAGTGAAAATGCTGATTATGTTCTAATTATATGCACACACACAGAGACACAAAACAAAGAACTCCATAAGATACTTATGAGGATGATTACATTCTAAAGTAATCAGCTTTTTAGAAATTAAAATTTCTTTTTGACACAAGTGCATGATTTTAGCCAACTTAACATATCCAGTTCCTACCTGACAAAGGTGTGTGATCTGCTGTATTTCTTTTTAGAAGTGACTGTTTCATTGACGTTCTGGTTAATGTTTACAGATACTGAATTAGTTTGAGAAGCTGTTAAAGGCTTTGGGGATGACTGTGAATGAAAATCATTACTCTTCTTCATAACAGTGCTCAAAAAAATGTCTGCATAAAATAAATAATTTCAGAAAAGATTTTAAAATTTAATTTGTTACACCAGTAGATAATCATGGTAAAAATATGCTAGTCTGAACATTCCACGTACCTACAGTCATGTTACAGTTAAAAAACACAGGACATACAATGTCATAACCATTGCTGAATATTTACTAAATTGTTATTGTTGTGCATCTTTTATATTAAGCTGAGCACATGTTGCAAGGTTGACGATTTATAACAGCAAAGTAGAGGTGTGTAAGAGTCAAAGACTCTTACCTTCCTACTTTACAGTTTCTGTCAACTGGACTATTTTCCCCTGTTCCCCCAGACTGTCTTTGATCATATTCAAGGAACGTAATGCCTGTAGGGATATATAAGAAAACAAGGAAAAGGAAAAGGAAAAGGAAAAGGAAAAGGAAAAGGAAAAGGAAAAGGAAAAGGGAAAGGAAAAGGCAAAGGGAAAGGAAAAGGAAAAGGAAAAAGAGAAAAAGACAGAAAACTATAAAATCTTAAAATAATTTACTATTTTAAAAAAAAACAAAAACATGCAGCATTTTATTAATTGTAGTTGTATTTTAAAACACAGGAATCACTCTATAACAAAACAGAAGGTAAATGCCACTCCTGTTTGACTGTGAATTATTCTTTTCAAACAGGCCAGAATAATTTAGGTTTCCAGTTGAAACTAGAAATAATCCCAGCCTGTTTGCACAACAAAGTCAGTTTGTTCCATTAATATTGGAATTCCTTTGAATCTGACCCATACCCCTCCAAAAGATTTCAAACATCATGCCACAATTACTTTCATGACGTTCCTGAGAAATGACAAACTTATATCTTCCTCATTTTGTAGGTGAAGAATGCAGAAACAAAGACGATAAAGGTGTTGACTGAGATATACAGTAACTAACTTCTTAAAAAATTACTATTCAACCTTTATGGCCTTCAGGGATTTGGGTGAAATTCCTAACTTTTAAGAAACATTACAGAGAGAGATCAACATAGCTATGCAGACATTTAAAGTTGGAAATTAATTTCAATTAGTGTCCTATTTTCATCTAATTAACAGTATTAAAGTTCAGCTGTGTTACACTATAAAGTTGCACAGAGCTGCTGAATTTCAATCCTCCAAAAATATTTTTTCTTTTTAAAATTTTAACAGGTATTTAATGCCATCTTTATATCTGCACGGGCTTTTGAAAACTTCACCTTACACACATAAAAAAATCAGATGCCTAATTTTCCCCCATTCTACCTGTCTGTGTTCACAATGGAGACCAGAATTACTCTTTATTATTTATGCCAACTTTACCGAGGTTTCCTAGAAATCCAAAGAGATATTTCTGCCATGTTTTGTTTTAAGCATTGACGTTTGTAAGGCTTGTGGAGTAAGTAGGAATTTAAATCTTATTGAATGCTTCTATTGAGATTCATAATTTTTTTTTTTTTCATTTGCATTTGCACAGTCCAATTTCATGTAGATAAATGAAGCTGTGACTCAGATGGTTGAGCAGGGAGTGAAAGGAGGCTAAATAATGTGTGGTTTTGCACTGCAAAAATAACAATGGTATTGTACACAGAGGCCAATTCTGGTTGGAGGTGGCAGGAATCTTTGGCTTTGGTGAACACACAGAATAAATCTATGTCTTAAAACTAAATCTCAAAATACAGGTGTTCTCAAAATACACCTAGAAAAATCAGGTCTCTCACAAGGTACTGTAAGGGGTAGCAGTACCACTTCAAAGAGTGGCCCAGAGATTAACCAATTTACCAAGAAGCCTTCTCTGTTTTCTGTGGACAAGCTTGAACCTTCTTGTCTCACATCCTCAGTATTAATCTAGATGCATTTTGAAATATGCTTACATGCCTTTTATTGGGGGGGGAGAGAATCATGTTGAATTATAATAATATATAATTATAATAATAATGGAAAAGCCATCAGAATTCCCATCTCTTTGAAAGGGTGTATTATTCACCTTTTCTCTGCTTTGGTGTTTCTTCTTTGGTCACTTTGCTGACTCTTGGTGCTTCATTTTCTAAATGTATGAGGAGCTCAAATGTTTCCTTGAAAGCCATTACACAAACAAAACTGCTGAAATCAATGCCATAACTGCAAAACAGATGCATGAAAGCCTAGCTTCTCTGCTGAGGACTCAAGCTGTTCAGGTACAATGTAGTCCAAACAGTACAGAACCACACCTCTGTTAATAAGAGATCCACTAGCACAGGCATATGGCTTCTCAATCAGATCAGTTGGGTGTCCATGCAGCTTAGCTTGCAAGTAATCATACCATATCTTTCTATAGATATTCCTCAAGATCTTGTTACAAATGATAGCTAGGAGGTACCTGTGTCCCTTCAAAAAAGCAAAACAGAAGATCAAAGTGAGAAGCACTTTAGTATACATGTAAAAAACAAACAAACAACCCCCCCAAACCAGAAAAATAAAAAAACCCCAAAACCAAACAAAAAGCAACCAAAAATTCCCCAAACGAACCACAAACCAAGACAATAAACCCCCCCCCCCCTAAAACTCTCAGTTCTCTACATTATATTTGCAATAATTATTTCAATAATTTACATTAAAATTCCTTAATTAAAATATTAGGATTTTTTCTGCAATGAAGGATATACAAAACAAAATGAAAAAAAAAAAAAAAAAGATGCAGGATTTCTTATATCTAATACTTAGCATTCATGTAAATATTTCCTTAACCCGTGATATTTTAAATGCTGAAACAGACAAAAGTGTTCTTACTGAGATGGCTTCCAGGATGTTGATAGCCTAAATCATTGAACCAAAAAATGTTACTTCAGCTGGCATTAGCATTCTATAAGTTGACATGCACCACTGAAGCAATACTCATTCCATCACAGCTATCTATCCAGTTACAATTTTATTATGCTATTATACAAAGTAACATATATTCATATAAACAGTGTGTTAGTTTAATAATATGATAATAAAGCCTGTCCTTTGTACAAAAATTATTTTATGAATGATCATAATACACCTCCAGGAATGCTTAGCATTTCTCTTTCTTTTCTTTTAGTGTCTGTCTGTTATTTTATTATTCTTAGGACCCAGTCTTGTGAACTGATTCTGAAAGATGAACAGCTCTTATGGAGTGCTGATACTTTTGTTTGGAATTGGCAAGTGCTTTCATTTGCAAATGCAAGTTGCATTTGATTTTAAATGCATGTAAAGTTATCTGAAATAAATTGAATAGAAAAAGTAAAATGGAATTAAAATTTGTGCTACAGGAACATTTATCAGGCTGTGGTTGTGTTAGAGTAGCAAAAGTTGCATTTCTTCTTACGGAATGTGGATAGAAAGAATAGTTTATTTGAAATTACTTTCCTGGACATCCAGGACAATATGAAGAAGGCAAGAAAAAGTAACTAAAAGATAATTCTTTTAGTGTTTTTGTAGACTGAAATTGAAAGTGCTATACTTTTTAGTATATTTTTGCTTCATTTTTGTACCTTAAAAATGTAAAAGAAGATAAAACCTTTTGTAGTGTTGCTGCTTTCTACAATTAAATTGCATTTTATTCAAACAGAAAGTACCCTTGTGTCAAGAGGCAATCTATGCATTTTCATTCTTTTCTTCCTTGTTTTCTCTGCACAGTTATTTCTTCCTTTATTCTAATTAGGTATGCAGGTGGTGTGGCATAAATATCTCCTGAATAGTCATACTGTCATAAAAGTCATGTAATTATTAATTTCTCTCCAGGGATGAAAAAATATTTATGATAAGAATGTAATAGCTGCATACACCAAAGTCTATATAACCTGTGTCCTGTACACAAAGAGGTAAATACTGTTTCAG
Source organism: Aquila chrysaetos chrysaetos (assembly GCF_900496995.4). NCBI lineage: Eukaryota > Metazoa > Chordata > Aves > Accipitriformes > Accipitridae > Aquila > Aquila chrysaetos. The sequence continues at coordinate 22,450,400 of NC_044017.1, read as the reverse complement.
CTTTCATTTTAAACCATTTAAACACAAACAAAACCATAATATGTTTGGATTATCCCTTCTAACAATTTTGACAAGAGATTTGCAGTTATGTAGACATGATTGCAAAATGGCAGTGACAAATCTGAAATATTCTTTAAGGCTCTTGTTAGAAATATTTAATTGAAACAAAAATAAAATGCCAGACTTCATGACAGATACTAAAGCTCTGGTAAAATTTGCACAATGCTTAACTTAAGAAAGAATACTATGGGTTTAAGAAATTGAGAAGAAATAATTATTTTGCAGGCTCCAGTGTTCAGTAAAGAATATATTTTAAGGGAGGATAAATTCGGCAAGATAATATCTATTTTAAAAGCTGGGCATGGAATTACATATAGAAAATATATAACTCGCAGACCTGTGTTTGAGTTCCAATACAGTTTCTGTTAGCAAAATAGCAGGATAGTTGAATTCAGTGTGTATTTCTCATTTAATTCAGTTAAGGTGGAATTTCTTCTATCTGTGTTTCCCTTCTTGTCTATTTTTCTGTTATTGTTCTTGATTTTACCTCAAGGTAATAAATTTGATATACAAGGATACCTAATCTGGCTTGTGTAGACTATGGATATACTACACAGTGCAGTGCAACATAGTTATACTTGAATTAATTTACATAACCTAGGAAGGCAGCCTAGCTGCAGTGGCACAGAACATTTTGTTGGCATAGTCTCCTGTCATATTGTGTGATTCAAAAGGACACATTTTAAAGTCTTTTAGAGGTTTGGGCTCAGTACTACAGTTCACAGAACACTCTGCTTAGGACCAGTTAGTTTTTGTTCTTAGAATTAGAACATACAGATCGAGACAGAGAAATACAGGTATTTCTTTCTTTGCTTCTATGCCTTTCCTCATGAATGCTTTTCTTTAATATTTGCTACTTTACATTCTATTATACTAAACATTCAGAATAGTACACCCCCTGACTTAGAGTACTCCTTTTTTATTCAGTTAAAATATTGCATAACACCAGAAGTGAAGTTAAAATGAGAGGGGTAGAGGGAAATATGGAAGAAAAGGTGCCGAATGCTATGAACTCCAACTAAGGAATCCAATGAAACTTAACATCTACATGGATAAGAGGATGACTGAAGCATATTAAAACAGCCGTTTTGTCTCTTCATGAGGTATGTGGAATGATTGCAAAGGAAGAGAAGAAAAAAGTGGTTCGTTCTTTGTCAGAATGTGAACCTATACAGCATGCATGAAGAGACATTAGCTTTAGTAGCCTGGAGTGAGTTTATAAAAAACGAGTCAGTTATCAGACTGTGTTACTAGATTTTGAGAAATACTGAACTTCTAATAGAAGTGAAGGTTTGGGAAGATAGTGTTTTCATGTAAGAACTCAAAATGAGAAAGCAGTTGTGGAAGCATTTATAATAACACGAGATGGTGAGACAAGCTATAATTTCAGAGTTAGGGACGCATTATTTTGAAACTCTGATTTGAACTTAAAAGAAGCAAAGAGAATTTGTCATGTTACAGAAAACAATGAGAGCAGATGGACATCTATAACTACTAAGGATGGGTCAGCTAAATACTAGTCCTTTATAAAGCCTGTCTTTCTAAGCAGACTGAAAAGATTATTAACTTTACACTAAAAATGTTGTATACTTGTACATGAGAAACAAACTAGATACACATTTTGCATTTTTTCTTGATAAAAATTGTGAAAGCATTTTCACAGAGCAAAATCTATACTTATTTGCTCTCATAGTCATAATTTTCTTGGCTTTGCAGGAAGATGAATTACAGATGTTAAATGCTTCATCTTGTGAAAACAAGTACTGAACAGAAAACACAGGCATACATACTTTTTTCACCTCCCAAAATTATTCATGTTCTGTATTCTGTGCAAGCTGTGACCATTTATCCTGTAATATAATTGCAATACATGATTTTGCTTGTTCAATATTACCTTTATATTACCTCAACAGCACTAAACTTACTTACAAATACAACATTACTACAACTTCATCTGTCAAGTATTTTACAGTCTCTGGAGTCATCGGAGCCTTTAGAACAAATAAAAGCCTATTTCCCAAAAACTGGATGCTGACACACAGGTCAGAGTGATATCTAAATTTAAGGTTATGAAGAAAATGCAATCATGTTGCACACTGATATATAATGCTTAGAAATGCTTGGACCATTTAGTGATGCAACTGTTCCCATGGTGAGTATATATGAGCAGCAAAAAACATTCTTGAAAACGTAAGTTTTATAGAAGAATGAAGATAAAAGGAAATAAAATTAAGCTTATATGGAGCAATTAGAGAATATATATAGAATATATAGAAATAAAATTTCCAAGAAATCAGACAAGTATGGGAAGCAGAAAGCGTTTGTTGGTTTTTTTTTTAATAATTGATAACGTTATTTAGAGTTCTGTTATCTACAACTCACAGAACATGTTGCAAATAACTTTAAGTTAAGAGAAAGTTTAAAAATAATGGAAAGTCTAATTCAGATCTTTGGCACTGAAACAAATGTGAAAGCACCCTTTGAAACTGGGTTTGTCATCTGCTGAAATGTTTGACAAAAGATTAAAATCCAGATACTATACACCCAATACTGTTAAAAAAATAAATAAGTAAAATAAAAAGGTGATATGATAAGAACTTATAAATGCTACATAAAATTCAAGTGGCAGCATACAATGATAGAAGGTGATATGAAAGAAAGTATTTGCTGCCACAGGACAGCTTATTCTTGAGCACATAATGTCTCAGAACAGTTTTCTCTAGTCCCAGGATTCTTAAACAAAAACAGACTTATGGGAAAGGAGAGGTAATGTCCCAGCTTCAGGCATCTCGAAGGTCCGTGGACCTTGTTGTCATACTTTGCATCTGTCATTTCTACAACAAGTATTCTACATCATAGAGTCATTCTGTACATTACAGTAAGTCTGACACTTTGAATTTGTCATATGTGAACAGCTTGTCTAATCTACCTGGGTTCAGATTACTACAAACTGGTGGTGAGACCTGGGTCCTATGCCTTCATGCTTTCAGATGCTTCAGCTTTTCTTTGGGAAAGAACTGAAAAAAGGTGGATTCTCTACCTCAAACTTCAAAGCAGCTTGTATCACACAGAAGCCAGTAGGCCAGATGATAGAATCTAAAGGACTGAGCAGAGTGGAAAATGACTGAAAGAGAAGTGTAGAGTAAAACCCCATGAGACTATCCTGAGAGCTCCAAAAAAAGGACATCAATTCAATAACCAATTTAGAACTGGGGATGTATATGTTACGCTGATGATACAACTGCATTTTTCTCCCCCTTAGAGAAAACAAATGAGTTACTGATCCTCTAACTGTTTCAGGCTGAAAAACTATAATTATTGGAACTTTAGTCAATTCTAGTGGAGACTGCTTTTTGTCATTACTGTTAGTAAACAAGCAGTCTGACAGGGAAATACAGATCTCTCTTTTTCTTACAAGCTACTTACTCCAATGATTGACACACATTTAAAAGTTAGTGTGTTTTCTTCTTATCAAAGCCTCACTATAGTTTTAAGTTCAAAGAGCTCTCATTATTTGTCATTTAAGAAAAATATACTGTTAGTTCTCCAAGTAAGTTACTCAGTCTTATTGATCCAGCTGATTTTCCCTTTCAGCCTCCTGGGAATAGAAATTTATATTCCAGCATGAGACTTTGTGCTTTCTTCTGTTCTTGCCCTTATGGGAGAGCAAGAATCCTAGCAGAATTTGTAAAAACAGTTGCTTCTTCCTCTTCGAATCTCTTGTTCAGTCTTGCATCTGCTGTGTTACCAAGAGAACACCAAGTGGCACAATTTCTTACATTATATATATATATATATATATATATATATATACCTGCACACATGCTCCTTTGTGTTCATGAAAGACCACCTCCCCAGGCAAGCTTCATTTCCCCTGTGCATGCAGTGGTCTTAGCAGAAGAAAAAAACACCAGTTTTCCCTGAAAGAAACAAAGTGAGGCTATTGAAAATACTGTAACACTTTTCAGTAATATTTTTTACCCCAAGCGATACAATGCCTGCAACTTGCAGGCAATACACTGTCTTGCAACTGTTGCATGAATGACATAAACCCAGCTAGTTTCACCTGAGGAAAATATCCTTTTACTTTTCTTTACATAAATTATATAACATTTGATTGGTCAAATATATTCATCCATATCTTGATAGGGCTTTTCTCCTATGTTAAAAAATTTCATATATACTAACCTGATGTAAAAAGCATCCCTTGACCTATGGGGACATCATTTTAAAATAAAAATTAAAAAAAAAACCCTTGTCACAATCAAGCTGCAGAAGCCTACTAAGTTATAATATATTATTAAGAATAACAGAAATTATTTGGAAACATTGTTACAGAACTTGGCAACAGCAGTAAACCAGTTCAGGCCATTCATTAGAGGCTGAAGTTAGATTATTTCTCATTCTCATGAGCTAAGACCATGTATTTGAAGAAATAACACGACAGAGTTAACACAGTAAATTGTTAATACCTGTTACCTGGATTTGGAGGCCATTCCACTAGTTACAACCATTCCACAGGGAGAATATTTTATTCTTTCTGTACAGTATTTAAGGCCTTACAAAGTACAAGTGTGTCATATAATGAAGAGCCCAAAGACCTTCCAGGATTTGCCTGTACTAGAAAACTTGGTTGCTTCCTAACAAGTGCACAAGTATGCCACTCTATAAATTTTGTAATTATACAGCCAGGAACCAAAATAAAGTAACATATGATAGTTTTACAGAAGTACAAATTGTGTCCTTTTGTACCAGCACAGTCTGAGGGGTTTTGTTTCTATAGTTATGTTCACAAGTAAGATAAGTGTTACTGTAAAATGTAAAACATACAAACCCCCCAGAGGTTCATATGACCATCTGCCTTGGCAAAACAATGCCAGCGGCAGGAGTCTTTCACACAATAATGCTTATTGCTTTTCTAAGTAAACCAAATAATAGCTTTAAAAAAAAAAAAAAAAAAAAAAAAAAAAGAAAATGTTTCTTACAAACAAACTAAAAGTTATGTTCTGAATAAATCTCTTTACTTCATATACTTTCATCTGAGATACTGAAATAAAGGATAACACACAGAAAACTCCTTGGAAGACTTATACAAGTCAGCTTGGTTAAACAATTTAAATCAGTTCCAATACCCTCTGCCTCCAAAAGCCTCCATCACCTCCTAGTAAGACCCAAAGTCAAAGATCTACCTTTTTTATAGTCAGTCATATAACTTTAGTTTTTGGAACAAAACCTGCCCTTGAAAAAACCTGTGCTAGGAAAAAAAAAAAAAAAAAAAAAAAAAAAAAAAAAAAAAGACAGTGAAGTCTATTTCTGTTTATTGAAATCTTTAGCTTTTACTGACATAAATACCTCTACGCTAACTTCACAAATACAGATCTTCAAAATCTTATGTAGGAGTCAAACATCCAAATAATAAATGAAGTCATTTTTCTTCTCGATTGCAGAGAAAGGACATCAAAATCTACAGGGAAAGCTACATAATTCCTTTGGGTCATATATGGAACAGAATCCATACCTGGAGTATTTTCAAAGAATGAGATCCTCCTGGTTTACAGATCCTTCTCTTTTTTTTTGAAGTAAAGCAAATCAGGTGTGTAAGTGTTGGCTGCTCTACCTAGATCCATGTAATGGATATGATAATTCATTGCAGTTCCAGTGATAGGAGGACAGTTGCATGACTTGAAACTAAATGAACTGACCCTAGACCCTGAAACTAAGTCTCATTATTTCATCGCACACCCTTTGCAAATTTCTTGTTTCCTCCTTCTGTGTCTGTAAACTGTATCCAACATAAAACCTGAGTGACAAAAAGCAAGGCCCCTAGTGATGAATACAGAAGAATTCCTAATTTCTGATTAGGTCTTTCGGCATCCCATGCAGCATGCAAGCTATGTCAGGTTGACGCTAAAGCAGGCAGCACACTGCAGGTAACCACCTTCAGACTGGGAAAGGAACACAAAGGACACTTTCAGTTATACTTTTGTTCCATTCTTTTTTTAAATACCAGGCACAAATCCATTAATTAAGGCCCTTCTGGGTAAATGACAAAACTTCTGTTAACAGATCTAATAGAGCAACATTCTGCGAGTGTTTAAGCAGAGGGATGCCTCGTATCCACAGATGGGTATGAGCTAAGGATTGCTCAGTCCTAGCAAGATGAGGAGAGCTCTTGGAACATACAGACGTAGGATTTCAGGTCTTTGTGAAACTTTGCAATTAAAGAAGTATGACATTTATGAATATTTATGATTAGGAAGCAGTTGAGAGTGTTTGCAGGATCATAATTTTAGAGTAAGGTGTTCACATTTTATTCAAATCCCACTTAGATACATAAGTCCTTTTGATGGATGAGGCCCAAAACTTTTTTGAGTTAAATGCCCTTTTTCAATTCTGTATTTGAGAAATCCCTAAAATAGCTACCATCTCATTCACACTGAGGATTTAAATTTCAGGTAGATCAATCCATCACATTTCTGTGACTCTTGAGCTTTTATTTTTTAGTCCTGTGGTCACAGAGCACCTAATATTTCATACATATATTTTTGATTATTCAAAAAAAAAGTAATTCTTCCCTAAATTGACCAGAAACTTATCCTGAAAAATATGTCATTCTGATTAGTCAGTGTTTACTGCTTTCTTTCTCATTCAGATGAGAAATATTTTTGAAATTACACTCATACCTTAATCCCCTGTTGTCTTTGCTGTAAAAGGTGGGCACAGGTCTTCATTTACAATGTTAAGATGTTCATTCTTGGTTCTAATGTTAGCAGTAAGAAAACAGCTTTTCTTTGCATCTGTTATTCACTATACTGATGCTTCCATTTCTAGAAAATGTAATAAATTCTTCTCCTGAAGTATTTTGGTTGAATTATGTCAGGTTCCGAGTATTGTTAAGCTTTATTGCATTCAGCTGGATCTCAGAATATTGCAGAACCATTCCTAATAGAGCTAGTCAAATAATTTCTTCTCTGTTACTATTTTTTTCAAACAGATTGCAGTTGTTTCTTGTTGACAGTCACAGCTTCATTACCAACCATCCTCTGCAAATTCATGGGTATACTTTTTAAAAATTCACTGAGAAAAATATGCAGCCACTTGCAAATACACTTTTATAAGAACTGGTGAAAAAGTACAACAAATCTTTTTTACACATAAATATTCCATTTCTTTTTCCTAAGTCAACTAAGTATGGATGTGCTTTTGCCATTGAAAAGATAGATATTTAATAGAAATGTACATCTGTAATTTCACTAAGTACAGCTAAAATAGCCTAGGATTGAAAAATGCTTTAACTTGAAATCTGTAGACTTCTAGCTAGATTTTCAGTGAGAAATAATGGCAAAAAGCCATCCTTTGTTTGTCTGCAAAAACTGCTTCATGGTTAGAGAAATATCTACGCACATCACAGGAGAGGAGAGCTGAAGGTCAAGAGGTTAATTCTACTTACTGCAACATATATTCTGCAACTGACTTGTAGCTGTGTGATCTGCAGAACTCTCACTTAATAGGGAAGGCTTAAAGAGAAAGAAAAACAAATTCCTTTTAATGATAGTTCAAACCACTAAGGTTTATTGAAGAAAAGGAAGGCTAATATTGGGGAAAGGGTGTTGCTCTATCTTCATCTTGTTCTTTGTTGTCTTTATGTTCAGAGAAGGACAGGAGAGTGTTTGAAAGCATTTTTTTCAAGAGAAATCAAAGGAGAAATAATGATGGGGAGGGTGAGCTTTTATCCTTTAAAAAGAAAGCCTTCTACAAAAAGCTACTACCCAAAGCCATGAACATACAACAAGGTGAAAAGCAAAACAATCCACTTACAAAGAAAATTGTAGAAATAACAAGTCTCCAACTATAAGCATCATTAATCTAAAAAAAAAAAAATTGTGGGCATGGGCCATTAAATGGACTATAATCTATTCAGTGAGTTTAATGTAAGGGTCATTATGAATTTAGTGCTTATTAATGATTTATAATGCAATGGCAGCTAGAAGTCACTCCTGGGGTAGACACACCAATGTGCTATGTTGCTTCTGCATACTGATTAAGTGAAAGACTCAATTCAGAGAACAGTTTGCTAACTAATCTAAAGAATCTAGAACACTCTTCTGGTAATTTTGCAAAGGATAGCTGTCAGACTGCTCTTTTGCATTTCCAAATTAAATGGATATAAAACCCCCATGCAGATCCCTTTTATTCATCATCATTTTTCCTATGACTTGGGAAATGCCCAAGATAATATTTGAATATTTCATACAGTGGGTTGAATGCAAGATTCAGATCATATGTCTATTACTGCAGTATATGGAACATTACTTTTCTCATACTTTACACAGATTTAGATTAACAGAGCGTAGCAGCATTCGCACATCATGCTGAGAAGATGTTCAGAAGCTCCAGCAGGGTCATCTAGCTGTGCATATATGTGTTTCATACTATGCTTGACAGACACTTAAACAGAGAAGGCTGGGTAGACGTCCCATCACCAGAATTGATAGCCTAATTTCAATATGACTGGGACAACCAAATCCCTTTTGCCTTCTTCCCTGACACTGTGATGTGATAAGATTGGCTTTTCTACTGATTACCCAGCAAGCAGCTGTATGCCCAGGCCTGGCTTTGCCTACTTTTTTTTTTTTTCATTTGTTTGTTTGCTTGTTTTTTTGGTTTTGTTTTTAATATGGCTGTTTTTTTTAAAATTGCTTGCTGTCTGTGATCCTGTTGTGTCAAATGCCTAAAGGTAGTAGAGGAGCAGAGGCTTCAGGAATGATAGTTGTACCATGATAGACTTTATTTTCAAGTTTAAAATCTTACAGCCTTAGTAGTACTCAACATGAAGCAGACCCTTAACTTGAGATAGAATGTCATGATGCAGTCTTTAATGAGAAAGTAGTGAGTAAAGAGGTTTATCACAGCTTTCCCTAAATCATCACTAACTGGAGAAACAGAGATAAAAAAGCCTGTACTACTGAGTTTCACCTTCTACTGCATTCCACCTTGTAGACACTTGCATTTATGCAGAAGCATCATGAAGAAAGGAGGATCCATTAGAGAAGAAAAGATTTCTATGGGGCACCAATGAAAGACTGGCTAGAAGTTGTTGCTTCCCTGAGCCATGATCTTCCCTCTCTCCTGAGCACACAGCATTACATAGAAGTTCAGTACTAACATACACTAACATCTGAAAACAATTCTCTGGTTTATTCTCATATTTACAACTTTTATGCTTTCCTTACTTTTCTCAGTAAACTTTCTTGTCTTCTGTGTGGAGGTCTGCCACTCATTAGTGGCTCTCATCTGGCTCTCATCCTGTTGAACTTGGCAGACATGAGGACAGGATAGATAAAACACCAGCCTTCGATAAAACAGACATTCTTCTGCCTAGATTTATAATCTGGCTTTGGGAATCTTATTTTTTCAGTTTCAGTTCTGACGTTGACAAGGCAACATGGGGCAAGGTTATCTGAAAATACTAACTGAAGAAATAAAGAGGTCATCCATAGCTGTGAAAATGGCAATTGGATAGAGAGGACCTTTATTCCATTTGTTGTATCTGTCTCTGCATACCTGCAACAGTAATGAAAATGTAAAAGCCATAAAAGCTTAGGTATGTCTCATTTCCCTTTTTACTATGTAGTTGTGGAAGGCAATGGTTTATTTGTACATCTCTGTTCTAGTATAGCATTCTGGTACAAAACCTACAAGATGGAGAACGGCCATCTCCAGAACCATCAGGAACTTATACCTAGCCTTGTGATAAAAATGGCTTAAATTTCTGTATAGTTTGGCTCAGAATAATGCCAGATGATAGCTATATGTCCAGTTCGATGGCTGTACAAACTTAGTAACTTCATGACTTTCAGTGCCATTGTTGTAAGGTTATGTGGAGTGCAGGCTGCCTGCGAATCCCATCTGTCTCCACAATAACTAACACTGAACCTTTCAAAAGCTTTGTCTGTGCAGCATGTGAAGTTGCTGAGGATAGTGGTCGAAATAAGTCATTCTGTGCCTAGTCTGTTTACCCTGCAGAGAGATTTTCACATAAACCTACAGGGAGATAGAATACGCCTGAGTTTTTCTTCCTGGAAGCCTCAGAGCTTGTATAATAAAGATATGTAAATATCTCTTCCTCAGTGTTTAGTTTTAGTGAATTTGGGCCATTTAACAAATAGTAACAATGCCTAATTTTCCTATTCTAGAGATTTCCTGTCAATATAAACATCCTAAATGATACAGAATTTCTTTCTAGCTTTGTACACATGCTGCAAGAAAAAATAATTCTCTGACTGCTAAATGAATATGCCTGCCATTGAAACATTCAGGAGAGTCAGAAGTATAAAATTATATTTCTTTCATGTATTCATTTTTGTAAATCTTTACAAGTATAAAATGCAATATTTAGTCTCTTTCTAGCTCTCCTGATGTATTTAGTGCCATAGTATCCTACACATCACTGGCTCCTGTAATAAAAAGGTCAGTCAGAAGCTAAATGACAAAATGTATTCCACCCAGTATTTTGCTAATTAAGTGTCATGTGGCTATCAACATGATCTGTAATTTAAAAGACAATGGACAACACTTTTCCCCTTTGCTCCTGAGAATATTCAGTCAACCAGGTGATCATCAGATTTAATTGGAAGGAAGGATATGTCACAAAACATTGTCTAGAAAGAGTTAAAGGATTCTAGCAGGTCAGTGAAAATGCCATTGGCATTAACGACTATGACAGATTAAAGGCCTTTGGGCGCATGCTCATGTAAGACCAAACACTTTTTTTGTCTGACTGGTACTAGATTAACAAAATATCTGCCAACTATGGGGCTCACAGAGGGGAATAATTTCTTTTCCTTTTCACTGTGTATTATTCAGTGCAATACAGCTTGAAAAATGGCAGTGACACCCCCTGTAATCATTTGTTTGTGTATTTATCCAGATCTCTGCTGAGAGGTGGATGACAGCACCTATTGCTTATTGTTTAACTTTTATTTCATTGTGCTGCAAAGAGATAACTGCATCCCCAGCTACACCTCCAGATTTTTTAACTGGTATAGAGCTTGAAATAGGTTTATTTATAAAAAAGGATGTTCAGAAAAAAACACCGTTTAATGAATATGGTTACTTTTTCTCCTGATTCACTACTCTGAAAACAACTGTTCCAGAAACACAGACATACAGGGGTTTTTTTATTATTTCCCCTGCACCTGGAATAGCTATTTTTTGAGCTCATCAGTAAGTTTGTCTTATCCTTACACAAGTCTCTCTCTGACCAGTCATTGAAAATATGGCTATTCGTAACCTTCCACCAGTATATGGTGCACAGTGCAGAGATCATTTGGCTGAACAAAAACCCAAGCTGGCCTGACCATGTAGCTTAAAACATCATAACAGGAACTTACCAGTTAGAAGTGTTCCATTTTCTTAGATTGCTACAACTTCAGGTAATGAGCTTTGACTCATAGGAACCTGTTTGCTTAAAAGCAACTTGTAACAATGTTATTTTTTTAATCTAACTCCTAAAGCTTCCCCAATTCTAAATTCCTTTAGAGTTTGACTGTTTCCTTACCAATCTATTTAAGATGGTTATAGCAGAAGCCTGAGCTAGCTACAGCTTTTGACTGATTGGTTTGCCCCCTCTTCTTTCAGGTAGACATAATAAAAGCTTTTTTGGTCTCCATTAGAACAGAAACTACCATAAGACTGTTTTAAAACAGAGAAGACTTAGATCTGCCAGCAGAGGTTCTGTATCATTCAGTAAAAAAATGTTAAAAGGTTATTTTCTTCTTACAGGGTCCTTGCAGGGCTGTAGTCTATTATTTTTTCCTTGTTGAAAAGCTTTCAATGGTTTCCTGGATTGAAATGAACACTGTGAACTTTCTTCTGGGTCCTTATGAAAACCTCCTTGATTTTTTGACCTCTGAAGTTTGGATCGCATTCTGCTTCTCCACATCTTGTGAGTCTACTGATCTACCCAGATCCCACTCTTTTACAGAACATAACCCACCACAGGTATGTACTGCACCAAACGCTAGCCAATCAGTCCAAACAGTTTAGGCATCAATCCCCAGGAGAAATAATTTCTGCAGTGTTTTACTGGCCTCAGCGACAAGTGATATCACATGAAAGAAACTTGCAGAGCGAAGCAGTATAATAAAAGAAACCCACTAGAGGAATGTGACCAATTGGGTAATGAGAGCTGTATTTTATGTGGCATATGTTTAAAAACAGGAAAGTAGGAGGGAATACAGAACTCTGTGTTCTCCTAAGTACTTCAACTTATCATCAGATTAGTTTCTTGGGTCCAGGGTTATTTCTGAGGAAAAATGAGGGCAATTTATGGGATCAGGGGTAAATAAAAATGAAATAAAGTAAAATAATAAAAGTACACAGAAACACTAAGTAACCATAGAATCACAGAATCATAGAATGGTTTGGGTTGGAAGGGACCTTTAAAGGTCATCTGGTCCAAACCTCCTTCAATGAGCAGGGACATCTTCAACTAGATCAGGTTGCTCAGAGCCCTGTCCAGCCTGACCTTGAATATTTTCCAGGGATGGAGCATTGTCATGAAGTCTCTCAAAATAGATGAGGCAGGTACTTGAAATGAGAATTATTCTAATCAAAATTGTTTAGCACTCCGACAAACATTAGTAAACTACAGGTTCAGATGTCTTTTAAATTGAACTAATACTATGCAGCTGACTTAAGAATTCCTAAACTTTAGAATGATGATCCAAAATGTGCAATCACTCACCCAGTAAGGTGAGGGATCTCAACCTCAAGAAGTTTCCTTAGGCAGCATCCCAACATAAGGGGAGAGTCCTCGACTGCAGACCCACTGCTCTAAGGAGGACCAACTCAATTTTCCATCCAGTGGGACTCCATTTATACCCTAGTTGAATCTGATCTGTGGTCATATATGGTCAGCGGTCTAGAAACTTCTCTCAACCAAGGTGTTTCATTGGCTGAGGGCCTTGTCTGTCAAACAAAGGGCCTTGCCTTTTCTGTCCCTTGACCGAGGTCTGTACATAACCACAGTCACCATGTGGCTGGCCAGCTCGACCCCCAAACCACGGCTTCTAGAACTCTTTTCTTTCAGGTGTCAAGAAGTTTTGGTCTTTATCGGGGCAGGTGCACCTGCCACAGGCATCTACCACCTCTCTGGGCAGCCACAAGTGTTTCACCACCCTCGTAAAAAATTTCTTCTTTATATCTAGTCCAAGACAATTTTACCAAAGCTGCAGCTGCAGCTATGGAGGCTATTGGAAGAGTTTTGACTCTTCAGTAACAAAGCCTGCAGCCCTATTTCTGAAATAGCAGGAGTTTATGATGCATTTAATACATTTCTGTTAGATCAAACAGAGGCTAAATATTGATGAATACAATAAAAGCATTCCGTATTTCATCTAAACAAATGAAACCTTATGGAAAAGGGTTTTTTTTAAGCTAAAGGCTGTTACAAAAATGAAAAATAAATATGATGTTTGACTCCTTCAGGACAAAGATGAACCTTGCATTTTTAATGTATATATTTTTTTTTTAGTACAAGTTTATCTGACTTTAAGGTAGATCTTAGGCCATGTATTGTAAAGAATATAAAGATGATGCCAATGGGATGTTTCTAATGAAGACAGTGAAGAATACCAAATGAGATATCAAGGGCATGTTACAAGTTTATTAAGGCCAGAAAAGTCATTTGCCACAACAGTCTAGAACATGACAACACAAGTTGTAATGTTCCTAATCCTGACTAGAGAACTGTAGTGAAAGGAAAGCAGCTTGACCTATATTTCCTGTTGCTCTTGTGAATATATCGGCAGTGGTAGCCATTGATTGTGCAGAAACCAACGATGCATCTCTATGCCAGAAATACACTACCTGAATTAAAACACATTCCAGAGCAGATCAAACTATTATTGTGTCTTCCTTATTCTAGAAATTCACCATCATTGTGAGATTCTGTGTGACTGTTATGAGAAGGCTTAACACGATTTTCAGTCCCCCAAAAGTGAATAATATTTCTAATTACACACGTAAATACTCATGTGCATGGATACTACTGCACTGCTACTTCATGTAGCTTCAAATTCTGTCAGTTTTCTCTTGACAATTATAATGCTATATTGCACCTTTTGTAGGTCAGTAAAATATGAGAAACATACACTGAAAACTTGTAATGTTGTATCATGATGCTATCACAAATGAAGGACATTGAGGAGTCCATGGCAAACAACTGCTTAAGTTCATGCCTAGTGTCATATTTCATAATTAATTTATACAACATTTTCTGGTTTAAACCTTGTGAGAAACAATCTCCTCTTGGATAACATAAATCCACTTACTTAAATACTGGGACTTGACACAAAGTCAAGTATTTTTCCGAGATGAAAGTAAGATTTTCATTCGTTGTTGCTTGTTATTTTTAAAATTGATGTACATGGATGTTAATGAGTATAAAAGTTTGGTAATTTATTTCTGAGGATAAAAAGATTATAGAAGCAATTTTTTTTAAGGTTCCTTTTTCTTTATTCCTTTGAGTCAATTGTCCATTTAATACAAGTGAATCTAAAGTGTTAAAATATCAGCGGGAAGCATCCTTTCTCACTAACATAAGACTGCCTTTCTGTATATACTATTCTGCAAAGTCTCTCACACACTTTCTTGCCGGGTTTCTTTTCCATTTTCTGGCTATGTCTGGATATGGTACTTAGGAGTGTCATCCACATAAGCACAGAACTGCAAATATAATAATTGTCTTCTTTGCTTTCCTTCTGCTATGTTTTTTACAGAAAATAACTGAACACATCCTACACATACTCTGATAAATGCCTGACTTGAATACTGGAACTCAGAATGCCAGAGCATACACACCATTATGCACCTTAGTAGGAAAATAAAGACAAAATCTTTCCTGCAGCTATCATTAGTCGGCCCAGTGACTGAAGTCAAGCTATGGAAAGAGTGTCTGTGTGTTAATGCTATTTAATGTCACTTTGCATTCCACTGCTGCCTTCTTGTTTCTAAGGAGGCTTGCAAATAAGATATTATGAAGGTGAGTGCATAAGTGGACCTGTTGGAAGTAAGAGGAAAGTGACTGGTGAATGGTATGGCATCACAGAGTGAAGCCTATCCAAAAAGACTACTCAGGTAAGTGAGACCTTCACCACATCTTCCTGGCTGGAAAACAGAGCTATACATAAACTTTTTTTGCGTAATTCTTTCTAAACTCACAGTAATGTCACATACTTGGGGCAGGAGACCAGAACATGTTAGAAAAACCTTTCATAACCAGTGATTGGCCAAAGAGATAGACCCACAGCTATGTGTTTAGTAAGGCCTTCAAGGTTTAAACTGGCTCTCTAATTTAGAAAATAAGTAATTAAAACAATAGCTACTTGGTCAGGTGAATACATGCATGGTTGTCAGATAGTGTAGAAGGCTGAGATGAGGTGAAACTGCTACATGTAGAAACCAGGATGCCAGTCAGGACAAGGACACATCCACCAGACAGAGCGGGTGTCCTACTAGGGTGAGTCAATGGTGCTGGTCTAAACTGGACTGGAGGGGCAGGGACCTTGATTGATGTGTGGTGTGTAGGATGTATGTGTTGCAGCAAGGTTTATAATATATGTCACTGAACGGTGTGGTTCTCTTCCTGCAGCCACCCTACCCCAACTCCCTCATGGCATGTGGTGGCTCTATACTAGAAAATAATTGATTTTCAGTATTTTACATGAATGGAGAAGAGATTCTAATTCTATATGCCCCTTTTCATTAAAATATGTTTTTCAGAGATATTTGTATGAATATGTACCTGTTTTTTTCATTCTAGACTTTAGCATGCTCAACAGTTTTAATTGATGCAATTACCAGTGCATCGATGCCTTTATATTCTTGATCACGTTCCTTGTTTCCTTAGAATCTTACAAGGCCAGGGACATTTTAAGGAAAGAAACTTCACCTTTTCATTGCTATTCACATAAAGCAGACTGACTTCCTATTTTCTCTGTTTTCAATTACTGTTTTCTTTCTGAAATTTAGGAAGGGAATTCTGGATGAGTGAAAAGTAATGTAAACCTTGAACCTGAGTGTTTGGGACAAGGAAGTCATGAGAGGACTCGAATGGAATGAATGTGGAAATGGGCCAGCAGAAAAGAAAGCTTCACACAGACTGAAAATAAAATGAAAAGGGCAAGGAGAGAGACAGAAGCATATTAATAAAATTCAAACCCAGACGGAAAGGTAAGTATTGTAAAAGTGAGCCCTGTTTCCAATATTTATTTTCCTCCTGGAACACTGACTAGAGGATAATAGCTAGAGAATTAAACTCATCAGGACATGGGGGGTTGTGTCTACATATGTGCATGAATATTTCAATTTACAAAGCGACTTTCATTAAGGTCTCTAAACAAAACAGCTATATTCTCTATAAATGTATGGAAATGTATCCCTTCAACTATTTGTAATCAGGAATCAGAGCCTGCCCTTAGGCTTTAATGTAAGCCTCACAAGTATTCATCTGAAGACTAAATGTTGTCCTTTAGTATGCAAACCCTGGAAATTGGGTTCTGTTGCCTTGGGAAATTTCCTTTGCACTAAATATACTCTGCATTTTTTTCTTTAAAAAAGGAAGTTATAAAAGCAAACGGCAATAATGTATCATTCCATAGCTTTTAAGGTTTGACAGCTAGCAATGATTAAGTCTTTCAATCAGTGCGACCATCTATCATCTCTAAGTCTTCAAACAATACAACAATATTTAGGAGTTTGTGCTATGTAGTTTGTATGTGAAGGAATGGAATTCCAGAAATTGTTTACATTAATATGCAGTATTATATAGTCCTCCTAGCAAATACTCAAATTCAGTTAGAACATGCAGGCTTACCTTGAGAAAGGACTTAAGAATATACTTTTCAAGTTTTCCTTTTCCAGGATAATGCTTTACACTGGGCCAACCTCTAGTGACATTTGAAATCGCAGGATTCCACTCAAATTCGGCAGCACTTAAGAGCATTTTCAACCAGGAAACAAGAGCTTGGAACTTTTACCATTCACTGATTATGTATCAAAGAAAGGAAAAGTTAGTTGGATAGTATAAAAGAAGTCTTCAAAATTTGCCAAGAAAATAATATTTTACTACATCTTTGTGAATTTAAAAAAATGTTGATGGCAGGCAGAGAAAAGGACACTGTTTCTCCACTGCATTAATCTTTCTCCCTAGTTACGGCCATCATTTTCTGAGCTGCAGCATGCTTTTGAAATAGGAAGATCTTTCTTTCCCATGTAAACTTAAATAGAGTACTTATCCCTCAACCTGGCATACAGATATTCCTACTTTGTAGGAATGAAGTCTGTAGGTAGAGTGATATCCTGCCCCTTTGAAAAGAAACTATTGTAACAACCCATTCTTTCTGAGATCAAGAGTTGATTTTTATCATAAAGACAGTGATTAAGCTTTCTTCGTGATGCTCTTTACACCATTTCATCATATATTAGTCAATGTTCACCTGATTTTTATTCTACTTGTGAAAATAAGATTATAAATGAAAAATTATAGAGAAGATATGATGCTTACACAACAGAATTCACATTTCTGTGTAAAGCTCCTGTGTGTGCCCAGAAGACAACCAGATATTACGTATCTGGAATTTGTTCTGCTGTTGATATAGACTTCATCTCACCAGCATCTTCTTCTTCACCAAAATGTTTAGACATATGGTTAATTAACTTAACTGGGTTTTGATAAGATTTAAGCAGAAGTTTCAATACTTTTTTAATTTAAAGCTTCAGAATGACCTGTGTAGAGACAGGGGGCAGTGAAATTGAATGCATTTTTTTCTAATTGCATGCCAGATGCAATGAATCTTGCAGCAACCAATTAGGCAAACTGTATTGCACAGTGATCTTAATCTTATATGTTGCCTTATGATCTATACGCTGGAGGATAATGATAAAGATATAATGCAGTGCTCTATGTATACCAACATCATTTGAAAAAGTGAAAATATTCTTTAAAATACATCTAAATGAGGTACAGAAAATAATTTCTTTACTTCTTAAAATCACTTGTTAAATCCTACTACGATAATGTTTAATTAATAAAATATAAGGAAATAGTGAAATTATATTAAGTGACTTGCCACAAATTTAAAAAATGTAAATTTGTTGAGCTCATATAGTAGTAGCTGCTCACATGCCGAACACCATGTAATCTGTAGAGTCACAGTTATTCTCAGTTAAAGAAAATGACAAGACTGTTTGGTTTTATCACAGTTAAGAAAAACTTTTTTCAGTGTCCATTTTTCAGGTTTACCATATGTTACCCAACTGTCCCCGTAATCCATAACAGAAAGCCTTCAAATGTATGCATTAAACCTGTGCCCATATGATCACCTGAGGGTTTAAAGAAAAACATATGTTCTTATAATCACCTACTTTGCAGAGCATGGAAGCAACAAAAGATATTCTTCATTTCATGTTTACTGACATGTCCTCTAGTAATTCCATTTCTATTCCATGATTCTCTTTTCGTTTTTCTCTTCAACAAACTTACTGCTCTCTTTTGCCATGCCAAAACCTGTCTGCAAGTATTGGTTTGATATTTAATATCCTTCTTCCCTGAGGCTTCTTCAAATTTCTGCTCAGCTTAGCCCAGTGCTGTCGATCAGTGAGTTGTTGCCTATCTTGTGTGTTAGTAACACCGTAGTGTTCAGGCAAGCGTGAGCATAATGAGGATCAGAATATCATGACAGACAAAAGCATCCCAGTCCTCCAGCACGCACTGTTGTCTATGACACAGTTCTAAGCAAGACTTATGTGATGTTTTAATGAATATAGTGAAGATATCATTAAAGAGATACCAATGTATCCTCTAACAATAAGGGGTTTGGATCACAGGAACAGATCAGAAGAGGTAAAACCACTAGTTGTTATGGCCAGATTTGCTGGTGGATGTTCAGACCTTTTTTTTTTTTCTTTTAATTTTATTTATTTTTATTTTTTAATATATGTACAGCAATGAACTCAGCAAACAGCATTTTCACAACCAAGGTGCTGCCCAGTTCTTATCTTTACCATAGATATGGCTGCAGCATAACTGGAAGGATTTGGGAACTAATGGCCAATAGATTTATTGTCTTGGAGGCACTGCACAGAAAGATTTTGGATCCTGATGAGAACAGATTATATTTTTTTTTTTTTTCCATCCCCATCTTTCTACTAGCACTTATGATCCAAGATAGACTTCTAGTAGAAAACTGAACACAGAGTTCTTGGTTTAGTTATCTTTACAGTTACTAAGTAACAGTAGTTATTAATAAGTATATATGCATAACTTTGAATACTTTGTTTTGTTTGGGAGGCTGAAGAAATGGTGGAAGACAATATATATGAGAAACAAAATATAGCTTTGTTTTTCATTTAATGGCTAGAGAAGAAAGTTAACTCTTCATTTGACTTTTGAAGTAATTGACAAAACACATCAATTGTCATGATGCATAACTATGCCATGTAATAGTAAATAAGGTTCATTAGTGAATTATGTGGCCGTTTTCTGTCAAGCAAGTTACAGGTAAGATGGAAAAATCATCATATTCTTCTGCAGTTTACAAAGATCCAGTAGTTACTGAGATCCACTTTATTGATTAGATCTACCATACCTAGATAACACTTTACCTACTAGCTGTATTCTTGCATTATTGTCCATAAATGGATTGTCATTATCGAAGACAAGTTGAATAACTCCACAGGTATAAAGTCTATGAGATGCAGAAATCCATCTAGCAAGTAATTGTCATGAAAAAGAAAAGATCTTCTCCCTTCTGACCTTTCCCTTTCCAGTTCTGTGGAGAAGCTGTCATGCAGCACTCAAACTTTAGCTGAGAGCCCACAACAATGAAGTAGACTGTGATAGGAAAATATTAAAAATAGATCCAAGCAGACCCCAGGACTGGGAGGAGGAAGCTATTACCTTGAACACTACACTGTTCTCACTGTTAATAGCTAACATGCTAACAGCTCTTCATTGGAAGAAATCATAAACAATCATTCCTTTTTTATTTCTTCCCTATTATCTATGATTTTATAACTTCTTTCTCATTCTTCCCAGCTGTTTGCTTTTCAGGCTGAATGGTCCTCATTTGTTTGGTTGTGCATTTGACCACTTTCTCTTTTCCCAGTTCTTGGGGAGAATATCTTTTGGGAGATAAGAACTGTAGAAGGTATTCAAGATGCTGACAGCTCATATATTTGTAAGTAGTGACATGATTATATGGGTGTTATTTTCTTCTGTATGCCCTTCCTAACAGTTCCTAATAGTAAATTTGTTTTCTTCACTTCTACTGAGCATTGAAATGACATTTTCACTGAACTAGCTACTAAGGACATAGATAAAGCCTACCCTTAATTAAATAATGGGATCACTTCTATTTGACTTTTCTTCATTTTCAGGAGAGAGAACATGTAAAGTACTAGAATTTAGGAAAAAAAATTGTGCAAATAGTGAAGCTAACTTTTGCAATCTACACTACTGATACAAAATACACTCTTGAATTCATAAATTTCTGTGTGAAAACAAATTATTTTTTAACATAATAGTCAACATATAGGGCTTTTAAAAAATAATCTGTATTATCTGAATCCTTATATAGAAGTCATTCAGGTTTCAAAATATTTTTAAATAATCATGCTAAACAGAACTGTAAAAGAGAGGTTATATGTGTTTCAGTTGAGATCCAACTGAAAATTCCTGTAGATGTTTATACATATGAACTCAATATAATTCTGAAGAATTGTTATAGGATGGTAAACAAATTTATTCTAAAGCCTTCATGAACAGAATTACCAATATGCTTTGGTTGCTTTGTGTCAATTCAGTAAACACAAATTTATTAAAGGAATACTTAGATGGTTATTCAACTTGAGTTTATGGATACTTTGTGCCTTCAGAACTGCGGAAAGAACCTGGAATTTATGGATAAATCATACACAGGTATTCAGCAGAGAATAGTCTCCTTCTTTATATATCTGAGCCATCCTAGTGAACTCCAAAGATACAGTTTTTCTCATTATTATTATTATTTTATAGAATGTCTCCAGAAATCCGCGTGACAATATACACTAATTAGTTTTATAGCTATATCCCATAACTGACTCTACAGCAGTATTATAGCGTCTATAGTAACAGCTCATAGGGAGAGCAACTTTCCATTTAAATATAATGTTTGTTCATTAATACATGGGTATAAGGTGACTATGGGCAACTTTGTGAGGCAATTAGAAAGCATTCAACCCCTAAAAGAATGAGTTTCTACATAAGTAATGCTGCTGTGAATAATTACTTAGATCTAAGAAGTAACATAGTAAGTTTGTAAGTTTATATGATAAGAAAGTATGTGATAAAAACAGTATGCCATCAGTTACCCAGAGAGTCCTTCTAGTCTTAGGTTTTCTTATGATTCTAAGTAAAATTTAATAAAGAAATTATGATTTTTTTAAATGCAGGGGTTTTTTTCTTTTGGTAGCACTCTACTTAATTTTAAATTAATTTATTCAGAATAAACAATGAAATATATATTTTAAATGTAATGTTTCAGTGTGATATTAATTGTATTATATTTTTCCCTACAAAAAGCAAAACATCTTAAATCTAAAAGCACGATAACTTAATATGGATATTCACTTCACAAGTAATGTTCAAAACACTAACAATCTTCTCTTCTCTAGTTTAAAACTGAGATTTCTTCATATGCAAAAGTCTTAGTATCTTATGCAAAAATATTACTATACTTATGCACATTTATATTTCATGGTCTGCCTTTCTCTATTTTAGTTCTTTTGTTTACTAGACTTCGATATCAGAGAGGAGTGAAAATTTCCTTTGAGTGGATTGGCCCTACTACAAGTGTTTTAAAAGATAAATATGCTTTGCGTTTACAATTCTGAATAAAACATTTTTGGTTACATTCATTCACTCTTGGCTTTCACAGGTATCTGTTATTCTATTTTATGTTTTTAAAAGAAAAGTAGTTCTACTTTCTCTTCATCTGTTTAATTTATTCAGACTCTATCCTCTATAAGCTATTGGTTTGTCTCAAATAAATGTTTAAAATTTCTCCCATTTTGCTCTATCATTGTATTTTTTACAAGCCAGAACATCCCATAGCTAAGCTGCTATCTCTAATAATGTATTTTCAATATACACTTTAAAAAAAATACTAATTTTTAATTTATTTGGAAACATGTTGGTGCATCATCAGGTTTATTTTCCTTATAAAGGTATAATCCTGACTTTTTCACCTGCTGTAAGATTTGTTGCTTCTAGTAAAAAAAAAAAAAAAAAAAAAAAAAAAAAAAAGAGGGAGCAGACAGAAGTCATAAAAGCCAGTGTTTCTCTCTGGTAATGTGTTTGAATGCCATATAGCTACAGCTTCCTTTCCCTTTCTGGCAGGTGCTGTGTCTGAGGTGATGAAGTCTTGGTTTAAAAGTGATCTCATGAATTTATAAAGATTACATTTTTAAAAATTCTAAATTTCCCACAATTAATCTGATTTTCTATCATGAACATTTTATGCTGGACACGCATATGAACAGGCCATTATTCAGAAGGACTGTATTTCTCACTGAAAGAGTTTTCACAAACAGGCATTTAATGCCACAGGGCTGTGTGAACGTAGCAGGCTTTTAAGAACTTCAAAAGGACTATTTCCTCTGAAACCAGTTTGCCTTTCATGACCACAAAACATGTTAAGCCTAGAGTCCGTGCATCACATACAGTTCACTTGGAGGAGGAACTAAGTTACCTGGTAGTCCCTGGGTAATCTTCTGGCCAGAGAGAAAGAGGGTCTCCATTGCCAGAAGCGTTCATAAGGCTTTCTGTGTGTCCTTTTCTGGGTCTGAGAAGCAGCTCCGTGCAGAAGACATTAGCTGTCATGCCACCGTGACCCTGGG
The DNA here is from genome assembly GCF_900496995.4 of Aquila chrysaetos chrysaetos. Taxonomy (NCBI): domain Eukaryota; kingdom Metazoa; phylum Chordata; class Aves; order Accipitriformes; family Accipitridae; genus Aquila; species Aquila chrysaetos. The sequence continues at coordinate 22,427,399 of NC_044017.1, read as the reverse complement.
TCACCCGCACCTGTAGGAGGGAACACAGTGTGGGATCTGCTGTGTTACAGAGAAGAGGTTGTGGTATGTGCACAAGGTTTGTAGTGTAACCGGTCAGAAATACCTCTGTATCATCTGATAGGATTATCATCACTTCATGAAGGAATACATAGGTATAGACACATAGTATCAATGTGGATGAACCTTGTAGTGATAAGATTTTTCAGGGATAACTTGCAAAATGTAGGACCCAGCTAGAGTGCAGTGCTACGGAGTAGACAGCAGTTATACTTCATTAAAGTCATATTTACAAAGTTAGATCATTCTGCAAGGATATACTATCCACATGAAGAGTATGTGAAGAGAATATTACTACAATGGCAAAAACTGTTGAGAGTTTTCTCTGGGAGGTTTGAAAAGGAAAAAATAACAGAGATAACTTTTCAAAGTGTGACCTCAGTTACTCCACACACATAATTTTAGACATATTGGAAACATTTTTTCCCTCCTCCAGTGATTCTTTCAACCTGTGGAGGCAAAGACAGCTGCAGGTGGGGAGTCAGAAGGACTGCTTTCTGAACCCCAGACTGCAAGCCATAGAATAGATCATGTATTCTCCAGATAGGGTCATCTCAGAAGTTATTTTGCTGAGCAGGCTGTCTGATTAAGTCCAGGTGGCTGCATGTTTTATTTCTTTCAGTTATCTTTGACAAAGAGGACACAAAACAGATTTATAGCAACCTTACTTCCTTACATAGAGTAAAAAACCTACCTGGTTTTGTCTGCAAATGATAAAAATTTACATAAATATGTCCAACTGACTCACATGACTTTAGATTTTATCTTGTATGATGGTAACAACATCAGAGAAAGGCATTGTTCTGTGTAGCGAGTACAGTATTTATTTTACCTACCTAGATTACAAGTGATAAGGTATTATCTTTGCATGCTAGGTGATCAAAACGCACAAACAAATCAGTTTTGGAAAACTTTAAAAAATGTAATCTTTAATCTCATGGTCCTTATTCCACTGTTGCGTGTTACACTGCCTGTCAATAACTGTTCTCTGTCAAATATATGTGTAAGTGTAAAGTACATATTCATTAGCGTTCTGCCATATGTCCCATGGACAGCTATCCAGACATGATTTCTGCATATAGATTCCTTCAGTTTTCCCTAATTAGGAAGAATCATCCATGACCATCTGTCAGCCTCTGTACCCAAGTCCTACAGTCCGAAGCAGGAGTTGGATCCCTATCAAGTCAAAATTCAATCAGCAGTTACTCATCTTGCCATGCCAATAAAGCTATTAATGCTCAAGGTAAATTAACACAATGTATTCCCTCCATTTCTGAGTCATAGCTAAGAAGATGCTTTAGACTCAGAGTGTCTAAGTTTTCCTGAGTGGGCTGTGAGGGGCACTGAATTTAAAGTTTACTGTATCATTTTTGCTTCAAGAACTTTACTCTGGGGGAGTAGATACAATAAAACACTTGTCTCCTTCCCCCCACCACACATCGTGCATTTTATTATATAAAAGGAAGTTTTCAGTTCTTGTTTGGGATTTTGGGGGGTGTTTCTTTGGGGAAGGAGGTTGTATGCTTGTTTTTAAATAAAATAATTGTGACTACTTATTGGCAGGGGTCCACTCATGTTAGATTAAAATGTCTGCCAGATCAAGCTTGTCAGTGAACTTGGCCACTACACTTTCCTGTTGTACTGGGTTTGACATGGCAAGGTTTTGGTAGTGGGGGGGGTACACGGGTGGCTTCTGTGAGAAGCTGCTAGAAGCTTGCCCTGTGTCTGATGGAGCCAATGCCAGCCGGCTCCAAGACGGACCCGCTGCTGGCCAAGGCTGAGCCCATCAGCGACGGTGTTAGTGCCTCTGGGAGAACAGATTTAAGAAGGGAAAAAAACTGTGCAACAGCAACTGCAGCCAGAGAAGAGAGGAGTGAGAACATGTGAGAGAAACAGCCCTGCAGACCCCCAGGTCAGTGCAGAAGGAGGGCAGGAGGTGCTCCAGGTGCCGGAGCAGAGATTCCCCTGCAGCCCGTGGGGAAGACCATGGTGAGGCAGGCTGTCCCCCTGCAGCCCAGGAAGGTCCACGGTGGAGCAGATCTCCACCTGCAGCCTGGGGAGGACCCCACGCTGGAGCAGGGGGATGCCCGAAGAAGGCTGTGACCCCGTGGGAAGCCCATGCTGGAGCAGGCTCCTGGCCTGCCAGGACCCATGGAGAGAGGAGCCCACGCTGGAGCAGGTTTGCTGGCAGGACTTGTGACCCTGTGGGGGACCCACGCTGGACCAGGCTGTGCCTGAAGGACTGCAGCCCATGGGAGGGACCCATGCTGGAGGAGTTCATGAAGAACTGCAGCCCGTGGGAAGTACCCACATTGGAGAAGTTCATGGAGGACTGTCTCCTATGGGAGGGATGCCACAGTGGAGCAGGGAAAGAGTGAGGAGTCCTCCCCCTGAGGAGGAAGGAGCGGCAGAGACAAGGTATGATGGACTGACTCCAACCCTCACTCCCCATCACCCTGCACCGCTGGAGGGGAGGAGGGAGAGAAAATCAGGAGTGTAGTTGAGCCAGGAAGGAGGGAGAGGTCAGGGGAAGGTGTTTTAAGACTTGGTTTTATTTCTCATTACCCTACTGTGATTTGATTGGTAATAAATTAAATTAATTTTCCTCAAGTTAAGTCTGTTTTGTCTGTGACGGTAATTGGTCGAGGGATCTCTCTCTGTCCTTATCTCAACACATGAGCCTTCCATTATATTTTCTCTCCCCTGTCCAGCTGAGGAGGGGGGAGTGATAGAGCAGCTTTGGTGGGCACCTGGCATCCAGCCAGGGTCAACCCACCACACCTGTTTACAAATACAGATAGACCACAGGTAGCTGTTAGCATACAGCTCATTAGGCTATGGTATGCATAGAATAGTTTCTGTAATTATGTAAGATATTATATTTCAAAAAAATCTAATGAGTTTCAGGGTTACATGATTGCTTGATAGACTCTTTGGATGAGAAATAGCTAGGCACAACCATTTCTTATTGGGATCTGAAAAGCTGCAGCTTAGACAGGTAAGAAACGTTATTGTTTCTCTTTCTTGATAGGATAAGTAACTTCTAGAATCATGTTTAAAGTGTATTCCCACTGATCTGTTCAACCAAAGCTATGGACATGTTATACATTTTTTCTTATATTTGCATATTTTCAGTAGTCTTGATGATAGGCCTGGGATCCATATCACAATATCCTGGTTTAAACCCAGCCAGTGACAAAGCACCATGAAGCCGCTCGCTCACTCCTCCCCTCCCCAGCCCCAGTGGGATGAGGAGAAGAAAATATAAAGAAAAGCTCGTGGGTTGAGATAAGGACAGGGAGGGATCACTCACTACTTATGGTCATGGGCAAAAGACAGGCTCAACTTGGGGAAGAAACAAAATCAATTTAATTTACTACCAATCAAATCAAAACAGGATAATGGGAAGTAAAACCAAATCTTAAAACACCTTCCCCCCACCCCTCCCTCCTTCCCAGGCTCAACTCCACTCCTGATTTTCTTCACCTTCTCCACCCTAGTGGTGCAGGGGAACAGGGAATGGGGTTTGGGGGTCAGTCCATCATACTTTGTCTCTGCCGCTCCTTCCTCCTCAGGGGGAGGAGGACTCTGCACTCCTCCCCTGCTCCGCCGCGGGGTCCCTCCCGTGGGAGACAGTCCTCCACCAACTGCTCCAGCATGGGTCCTTTCCATGGGCTGCAGTCCTTCAGGAACAGCCTGCTCCAGCGCGGGCTTCCCCAGGGAGCGGCGGCCATCTTGGGGGGCACCCACCCCCTGCTCCGGCATGGGCTCCTCTCTCCCCGGGCTGCAGGTGGGCATCTGCTCCCCCGCTCCCCTCCGTGGGCTGGGGGGGGACAGCCTGCCGCCTGGTCTCCCCACGGGCTGCAGGGGCATCCCCTCCTTCCCCCCTGCCCTCGGGATCCGCACAGGGGTTCCTCTCCCATCCCGATCCCCCGACTCCCGGCAGGTTTCCCCTCTGGAATCTGTTCTCCCAGAGGCGCTACCGCCGTCGCTGACGGGCTCGGCCTGGACCAGAGGCGGGTCCGGCTCCCGGCCGGGGAAGCTTCCAGCAGCTTCCAACAGGAGCCGGCCCTGCGGACCCTACCCCGCTACCGAAATCCCGCCACACAAACCCAAAACACACAGCTAGAAAGGCAAGAAAAAAACCACAAAGGTAGATGAGGTTATTCTAATTTTGTGTATTGTGTGAGGTTTTTGGCCTTAATTAGACTTGCATTTATTTGAATCTCTGCTCTCATTTTTTTAATACAGCTTTTCTATCTGATTTTTGTCACTTGAATTATTTTTTGGGGCAAATTCTCAGCTGATACAGATAAATAGAGTTTAATTAATTTCTGCGGTGCTTCTATTTACCTTTCCTGAGTATCAGCCTTTGTTTCCAATGGACTACCCGAAAATTTCTCCAGTCAAAACTGGAGAGGTTTCTATATATGTGTATAATGGAATTCCAAGTTTTTGTTTTATCCTAAAAATGTTCAAAACAATTTCTTTATGGAACAGCAGCAGAAGTACAGTTCTTAGAAAGGAATATAAAAATGTTTAAATGTATAATGGATGTACCTTTAAACTCTTCTAAGCCATGATTTGAGTTGCATCTTATAAGAAGTACTATAGCAGGAAACACACAAACAAATGGAGGATGAGCCTCACAAGAAGCAGTGCAAGTGCAGCAGTGACCCAACCTGAGCTGGCTTTGGTGCCCAATAACTCCACCCAACACACCATATCTCCTGTCCTGAGTGACTACCATAACCAACAGAACAGAAATCATGGACTAAGTGAACTCAATGGGGTTTTTTATTGACTTTTTATGGACACTTTACAGGAGTGGTCCATAGACTAAGGGAATGATGTCTGTGTATATATCAAAGGAGGGGAAGGGAGGAGGTATCTAATGAGATGTATTGGGCACGACATAAATTGTATAGAATAAGGAGTGGAGATTGTGGTGGCTTTGGCTGGGATAGAGTTAATTTTCTTCAGAGTAGCTCATACAGTGCTATGTTTTGGATTTGTTACCAAAACAGTGTTGATAACACGCCAGTGTTTTATCTGTTGCCCAACAGTACTTATAAAAGTCCTTTTCTGGTTTTCTCACACAACCCCGCCAGCAAGTAGGCTGGGGGTACACAAGAAGTTGGGAGGGGACACAGCTGGGACAGCCGACCCCAACTGATCAATGGGATATTCCAGACCATATGATGTCGTGCTCAGCAATGAAATCTAAGGGAAAGAAGGAGGAAAAGGGGACATTCAGGGTTATGATGTTTGTCTTCCCAAGTAGCCATCACGCATGATGAAGCTCTGCTTTCCTGAAAATGGATAAACATCTGCCTACTGATGGGAAGTGGTCAATTAATTCCTTTCTTTTTTCTTATGCTTGCGCGCACAGCTTTTGCTTTACCTACTAAAGTGTCTTTACCTCAACTCATGAGTTTTCTCACTTTTACCCTCCTGATTCTCTCCCCATCCCACTGTGGGGGAATGAGCAAGCAGCTGTGTGGGACTGAGCTGCCTACCAGTATTAACCCACAACAAAATTTTATCAGCTATTTATGTGGAAAAACAACAACTTGAAACATTTACTAAATATTGAGAACTGGAAGGGAATTATGAGACTGAGAAGGGACAGGATCAAGTCCTGTCACATGTAGTTGACTTCAATGGTCAGATTCTCAGGTTTTAAAGAATGGTCTCACATTTCACTTGCAAAAATGTTTCTAGTTTTGTTGGAGTTTTCTTTTGTTTGCATTATGTACATAACAACTCTTCATTATGATTAAAATGCACCAAGAATCAAAAAAGTAATGTGAAATGTAACAACCACTGAAATCCAGCATAATTCCAAATTATGCATGAATGAATGAAAACCACCTGCTTTTATACCTGCAAACCTGGTAGTTGGTTAGATACTTTCTGTTTCGCTGAGCTGGGTACTCATTTTTTTCAATAAAATAGTCTACATATTATATGAGAGAATCAACAGCAGAGTTTGAATTAAGAGCCTGAAGAGAGCAGTTTGTAGCGAATTGAGGCAAACAGCACAGATGCTTACAGCCAGTGCATATTGTTGACAGTGCTCATCTCAAAACAACATACCACAATAACCAGAGGTTATCTTGCAGACAAAGCGGGAAATATGGGATCCGGTAAGAAATATGACACAGAAAATTTTACTGCTCAGGGGCTGCAAGCTGAGAACTTCTTATGGTTAGAGACATTATAGACAATTTGACCTTGCCTCTAGGTCCCTGAATTTTCATATTTCACATACGCCATTCTGTGCTTTTAACATCCAGCTTCAGTAGTGCTCACTGTTCAGCTGCTGTGCCAGAGTGTCTTTTGCAGTACATTTTTCTTAAAATATATGATTATACAGCACTTGCTGATAAACAAGTTGAGCATTTTATTCACAGATGGCTCTTTCTTACTGTCACAGTTTATCATTACTCTAAAGATTTCACAGGTTTTAATTTTGCTGCTAAGATACCAATGCAAAGTAAGCTTTGAAAGGTTAAATTTTAGTTAATAACTGTTTTTACCAGGCCAACAGATACTAATTCATACAATTTTTCACTAACACATTTTATTTTTGGGGGGAAGGGGAGGATTGTTCAGTGATCATATACATGTTCTTAGACATCTGGGAAAAAAACAGAGAATAGATTAATTTGGAACGGCTCCTGTCTGGACACTAGAGTAATGTTTGGTCCACTGAACCACTTTGCTCCTATTTGTTGTTGATTTTATGGAAGCTAGCCTCTTTTAAAAGTCTGGGTCCAGTTGTGGCATTTTGCTACTTCTGACTACGTAGTCATTACTGTGCAGATAAATTAATATCCCTTTTGAACTGAAGTATCATTTCTCCTTTCTCATAATCATTGAAGGGAGTGGAATTACTTGCTGAAATTTGAGTTACATTTGTATACATCTATTCCATTAAATAAGGCCAGATTTCTGAGAGTATTTAGGCACCCAGCTTCCATGATAGCAGTGGGCATTAGACACCTAAGCATATTTATAAGCCTCCTTCAAAATTAAATTGAAGAATTAATGAATAAACTCAAAAGATACGAAAGACAGCTACTAGAACATCTGTTGGATCTCAAAGGTATAATTGTGACACATGCCACATGTCACCTTCAGTGACTATGTCCCATCAGCACTAAAAATTAAGAGAACTGCAAGATGGCCATATGTCAGCCGGAAGAATATCAGAGAGTCTTGAGCAATAATAAACACATACTCTAATTTTATCCAGTTTGAGGAACAGTTTGTAGACTGTTTATATGGGAGGATAAACAATCTATATTTCATATTTTGTAATTTCAGAGTGCTGTCAATATTACATTACATTACGGAAATCCTCAAAGAAGATGTATTTTAAAGATGCAAAATAACAGCATCTGTATTAGGATCATTCCTCAAATAAGTTGGAAGGAGAAAAAAAAAAGTTCATCAATACTTAAACAACTTCTAGACTATTTTCAAAGCTAATAGTCCCTTAATAAGTCAAATCTACTAACGAAGCAGGGAGAGTCATTTTTTATACCTGAAGTAACATTGGAAGTGTAATACAAACAATTTTGACCCAGTCTCATGAAGAAAGTAGGTGAATATGAGGACTAAGTACCACCAATTCCGAAGCCAGAAAGGACATTGTAGAATCTTCTCTCCAGACACACAAGCTAGATAATTTCTTCTGAAAATTAGAATTAAGTATATTTAGAAAAGAATGATCACATTTACCTTAAGAAGATAGTAAAGAACAATTTTTCTTCTACTTCCTTTGAATGAGACATTCCACTGCTATACAAATATACCTCACAAGAATTTAGAGCTTTTTCAGGTTTAAATAAATCTAACTTCAGCCTCTGGGCACTGATTTTTGTACTCTTCTCAGTGGGTAGAAAGCTCTTCGTTATCAAATATTTTCTTCCTGTAAGCGTATATGCAACGATCTCTCAGACTGCCCTTAGATAGAGGTAGCTGATCTTCATAAGCCTCAGTCATCCATCTTGTTTGCCAGAGCTGAACTACAGTGTTTCCAATCCACCAAGCACAACACATGATTTTTTTTGAATTATTGCATATATAAGCTATATTTATAATGGAATGGATATTTCCACAAGAAATTTTGTATTCTACATAAATAATTTGTCCTCTGAAAATATTCAGAAAAGTAATATGACTATTTTTCAGGGCTATCATCTGAAGGTAATCACCGAAAAACTACTCTCAATCACTACTGTGAAAGACTACTTAAAACTTCATTGAAGTCAGTTCAAACAGTACCATCAGCTTCACTGGGGTTTAATTTACTCCTTACATAGTTTGCTTCAAATCAATAAACCAGGAGTATTTAAAGTTTTCTAAATACATACAGTCCTGGATCTGCCACGATTCAGTTGTTTAACTTTAAGCAGGCCACTTACCCATTGAATCTGCTAATTCATGGATTTATAAACAGATGTGCACAACTATTTCAGCAGCAGTATATATACTTATTTCACAGGTATTAAAGCTAGCAGTGCTCATCAATTGTGTAAGACTACTACAATTATCATTACCATGTATAACAAATTCAATGAAAGGTTCTGTAGAAAAGGGAAAACAAAGGTACATAGTTACTGAGTTAGCATTTTAATAGCCTGATGGCATCCTGATATGTTATTTTGAAGAATCTGGATTATTTTGTTTACTAGAATTTATGTGAGTTCTAAAAAAAATAAAATAAGTAATTAAAATATATACTATATAATCTTCAACACATTTTTTTATTGTACAGAGCAGCAGATATTTTATACTTTCCTCTAACAATAAAGACTCTCTTAAGAAACATTTATTATCAATAACCTTTTAAATATTCCCATTAACTGATGTGTTTTAACAATGATTACTCTAGTTAGGAAGTCTGCATTATGGGGTTATGGCTTTTTACTCATTTTTACTACAGTTCAATTTTAAAGTGCATGATCCTTTTGGTTCGTTCAGTCTGTGCAGTGAAACTATTTTCAGAAACTTCAGGCATTCATTTATTCATGTTCCCCCTGGACATAGTAGTTAACAAGTTCTGCTTATTTTGATGCAACTAATAAGAACTGATTTGATGATAGCACAGTTTATTATGATCCAAGTGAAACTAAGTCATTCGTTAGACAGTTTGTGACGAGTAAAAATAACACCTCAGCAATACCATCTGGATTCTCATAATTAAATATAACCTTCAATCAATTTAATTTTTTTCAACATAAAATTGTCCTGCAATTATTAGGTAGGTGTCTTACAATGCTTAATTAATACTTTGTTCTATATTTTTTGCACCTACTTCTTAATATTAAAATTCTTGCACTTATGTCTTCTCTGATTTTAACATTCCCATTATAACTATTTTGAAGATTTCAGCCTAAATTTAACCACTTTATTTTAAAAATCAAGTAAACCAAAAGCTTTCCAGGAGAGAATGCAGGGTAAGCATAAAAGGAGAAGAGAAAACAAAATGCTAGAAAACATTAGAAGAAAAATTATAATAACACTTACAAAATTTCACCATATGTATTTTCATAATAATTTGAGAATACACAGAGTGGAGGAGGCCAAAGATCCATGCTGTTCATACCTGTCTTTTAATATAGCTAACAAATTCCTGTTTAAATTGTAAAGGACAACTCTTTCTCAGAATCCATCAATTTGCAGCTGAGGAACCTTATGAGCCAGATAAGTTGTCTTTGCATTTTTCTTTCATTAATCTGTCTGGTTCCTTTCTTAAACCATTGTAAACTTTCACCATACTCAATATTCTGCAACAGAGGCCCACAGTTTAATCATGTGTTACATGAAAAAAACTTTTTTTTTTTGGTTGTTTTTAGTTTGTTTACTTGGGCGTTCCCAGTATGGAAGATGTTCAAAATCCTCAGTCATCTTTGCTGTCTTCTCTGAACTTTTTCCTGTTCTACTTTATCCTTTTCATGATATCAGGAACAGGACTGCACACAATATTCAACATGCAAGCCCAAGAGGGACTTATGAAGTGATACGATTCTCAGGGGTTTGGCTTAGTGGTTTTTGTCTGGTTTTGTTTTGAGGTAAGGGCATTTGGTGTTATCCATTCTTTTTTTTTTCATAATGTCTAGCATTTACTTTGGGGTTTGGTTTGGTTTGGGGGGCGGGGGGGGGGGTCAGACCACTAGTCACTTCAGATAAGCTGTTTCGATGGAGTTAGCTACAATAACCCCAACATCTCATCCTAGGTACTTATAATGATCTCAAAATCCATGACTGGGAGTACGAAATCAAGACTTTTCCTGTGTTCATGATTTTGCACCTTTTTCCTTTCCTTTCCTTTCCTTTCTTTCCTTTTCCTTCCTTTTCCTTTTCCTTTTCCTGTTCCTTTTCCCTTTCCCTTTCCTTTTCCTTTTCCTTTTCCTTTTTGCATTCAAGGACACATCTCTTGTCCCTTACTTGCTTAGCTTCTTCAAGCACATTTGGTAACGAGCTATGTTTAATCTCTATGTGAAATGAAAATAGATTATATCAACCCGGATCTTCTTTGCCTGCATGATTGTCTCAAAGGATTCTAAAAACATTGTAAGGCATGATTTCCCTGTAGAAAAGTTGTGGTTGTTTTTCCTCAATACATCATACTTATCCAGCCATGTACTGATTTTATCCTTTATTATACTTTCTAGTATTTCATTAGGTACAGCTTTCCACTGTCCAGGTTTTTATTTTCCCAGATCTCTCTAGGAACAACAACTTTGTAACAGTCATAATATTATCTAACTTTCAGGCACGTGGGACAATGTTGCCTTTTAGCAAGAGGTAGAAGCCCATTTAGTAGATAGGCTATTTCGTCCCTGAGCATCTTTTCTTCTCTTTCTTGCAGAGCATATCTGGAGGGCTAGAACAGAATCTTCAATCTCGGGGAACTTCTCATTATTCCTCTGCATCTGCTCCTTCAATTAATACTCTCCAAGGATAACTACCCAGTTACTCAGTTGCTGAACTCTTAGTAGCATAGGACACAGTGTATGAATTATGAAGCATTGGCCAATACAGACCATTTGGAACATTAGACCACGGAAACCAAATAGTTGAAGGCTTCAGTTACCTGCATTCTGGATAATTGCATGGAAATAAAAGCAAATGAAACAAACAAAACAAAAACAAATCAAAACCCCAAAACAAAACAAAACAAAGCAGCAGCTGCAATCTCTCTATTCTTCCTCTAAATCCATTATCTTTATAAGTCTGAAAAAAATTAGAAGCTAAGAAAAATAGATATCTGAATGGCAGCTTCTCTGCCTGAGACAGACCATTAAATGTCTATATTCAGAAAGGTGAACTAAATAGATGGATTTGATTGCATTTCTCAAAATTCAGTGAAAAAAAAAAAAAAAAACCAAAAAAACAAAAAACCAACATGGACTTTGTTTTGAGTTGTTTTTAGAAGAACTGATGAAACTTTGGGAAATTCAGCCATAAGAGACAGGCATTCTTACTATTGATTTTGACTCTGGATGCCCATGAGTGGGGCTTGTTATGCTGAAATAAATTAAAGAAAAAAGGACCCCAGGATTTTTAAACTAAAGGAGAAAACAGTTTTACCTGTAGTGATTATGGAAATGGGAACTACCTTTGCCTTGGCAATATCAGTGGCACCGCTCCCTCATTCAAAAACCTGGAGCCATTTAAAAATATGCAGGAAGGAACAGCTTTTTGCAGAAATAGGTTGTTAACATTCAGTTAAACATTTCATGCTGTTCATGTGCTGTGCCATGGTGAAATTTTAATACTTATAAGATGGAAGAGGTATAAAGAACAAAAACGTATTTTCAAATAGCAAAGAGTATTGTCTGTACAGGATATAAATGTGCCAACCAGTTGAAATGATTCCAAGTTTGAATTGCTGTTTTAAGGAGTCTGCCCTTTGGGACATATTTATTCCATTTGAATTGAGAAACACTACGTTTTAATTTGTTCACTCGCATTGAGATAACCTTGGATATTGCTGCTGGAATATAGTATTCCATAGTATTGTGTTTATCCAAAGTAGTTTTGGAATGGTTTGTTACCTACAAAATCAGCGATGTTTCATTTAAAATGGTTCCTGCCTCAATGACTGTAAACCTGGATTTTGAACAGAGTTTACTAGAAATATATTCTGGCCAAGTTACATTCACTTGTTCTATTTTGAAACCCAGTTTGAATAGAACAGTGAAACGTATGTTGACATTGTATCAGGTCTACACACAGTATGTTGAATTAAATATGACCTTCAGAGTATGAAAAGAGTTCATCTGTGCAATCTGCAGGTGTACAGTATGATTTGAAAAGTCCCAGATGTGGCATATGTTTATTTATTTACTTTAAATAATTTCCAGCTAGATTAATATAGTGAAGCTTTACAAGTTCTTCCAGTCCCCATACTGTGCATGTATTTAGAACTCCCCACATGAACACTCCTTTGAAGTGCTAAGGGCCTTAATGAAAATAAGAAAAACCTTCACAAAGGCAATTAAAAAGCATTGCCAGGCTTGCTTTGCCATACAGTTAAGTGGAGGTGTGGAGGGGAAAGGAGAAAAGAGCTTCTACATGAACATCACTACTCCATCTCTTAAAGAAATGACTTTATCATTCATGTAGGCACCACTTTGGACTGATGAGAAGCTGCGACTTGCTGCTGCACCGCAGTATGGTTCCCGCACCTCCTCTGCTACTCTGATCGCAATAGGCAAGGTCATGGTGGGATCTGCTATTTCAGATAAGGGAACACAGCGAAGGAACTTGGGAAACAGAAGACATCCAGATGGGGGGTTGTGGCATGAGGTATAAAAATGGAATGAGATTGGGGTCCTAGTTTGACAAAGCAAAATCGTGCAAAAATGCCTAAAAAGATAGCTAATAACCTCGCAGAAGAATCTGGATCATGTAATATTATAATGAAGAGAGGATCACAGAATGAAAATAAGGGTTTGAAAAGATTTCTGGATGTTCAAGGGGAGAATATAATGCAAATTTACTTTATTTTAGCATACTTAACAACCTTTAACTTATTGCCTATGCTTTCATTGACTTGAGACAACTAGGTTTTATATTTACAGTCTCAGAAGAATTCCATACACCTAATGTCTTTCAAAATGTTTGGATTTTTCTTTTATTTCCAATTTAATTACTGAAAATTAAAACATGTTTTATTGTCCTTGGGTCTTATTTTTATAATTTCTTTTTAATCAAAAGAAATAAAATATATCATTTTCTTCTCCAAAGAGTAGTAATATTTTTATTCTTTGAAATAAATTTTTAAATATTCAGTATTTCTTATCTTTCATTTATTTATAAAAATCAAGAGGTTTTCATTAAATTAAGTATACTGGAGAATGATCTACTCAATTTAGTACTTAAAGTTTTAAATGCACATTATTTGGTAACACTTCATGCGCTACCCTTACTTTTTCATGCATAAATTTGCTTTCATGGGTATTTCCATTGGGTTTTTTGTGGTGTTTTTATTGTAATGTTTTACTTTTGACTTTGCCTTAGCCAGTAATGATCATAGTAAAGAAAAGTTTGTTAAACATTGTGTTTGGGATGTGAATGTTTTCTTTAGATGTTTAAGCTGTGCTTTAGCCACGTACTTTTTACAACAGAGCATTTAAGAGTATTGTAAGTCCATTGGTATTAGATAAGTTATCGGTACCTATTTGGATTCCTCAAATATATTAACCAGCTGAAAAATCCCCCATGCTCTCTGTGTTGTCTTACGTATAAGTACAAAGCGTAATGCTACTTGGTTTGAGTCTAAGCTGGAAGACTCTGCTTCACTTACACCTTCAGGCACTCTGAGACATTTGTGTTGAAGCTATTGTCTCTATACACCTCTTTCCTGCATGTTGGAAGTAAGAGATATGAGGACTGTCCAAAGCATCCTGACAGAGGCAAGTACTTCCGCCATGTACTGTGGTATGTGGGACACATATTCAGTCAATGGAGTGGTTCACAGAGGCTTCAAGTCCATCATTTTGCAAACTCGCAATTACAAATGAACAAGAAAAAAAGAAAGTCTTCAGTGTTAAATAGATCTACCCCGACTCACCCCAAAATACTATATACATTTACTAGTTCTGCCATATGAAAAAAAATATTTTCCTCGCCTGAAACTGGAAGTCTGCCTTGGCCTTGTCACTGCAAGAGATCTAGGGAAAACCTTAGAGAGTGGGGAGCAATAAAGAGAGAACACAGAATGGCAGCAATTCCCCTTCACAGTCCCTATACAGCCACAGGACCATCATTCCCTCTTCCTTAATGTGACAGGAGTCCTGCCCCCTCATCCCCAGTTGAGCACATGAAGACTATGAGAGGTGTTTAGCTAAGAAAAGAAAAAAGGAGAAGCGACCTGGAACAATGCCTCGCATACTCACAACTGATTGTCTTCTAAGACCCAGCCAATGTTTTCTTCTTGCTCAGGATTTTGTCGAAATGTGCCCAGTCTGCTAAGCGTGAGAGAAAGAAGGTTCTACAGTATTATCAGTACATACACAAGATCTGAAATATGTTATCTGTGATTTACATCCAGGGCCACAGGACAAAAATTATTCTGAGGCAAACAAAAAAGGTCCATCCAAGAAAGCTTGACACTGCATATGGCCGACCACTATACTGACATACTCAGTTTCTGATTTCCAGATCAGAAAAAGGCCTCAAGTAATTCTTATGCAAAACATAACCCACATCTTTGTGGTACAACGGGAATCTACAATGGCACTCTGTATTGCCAGGGGTTATTTGTGGGTTTATCCTAATTCAGTATTCAGCTAAAAGTATGATAAGAGACAAATTCTATCTCTTTTTATCAGACTATACCCTCCAATATATTATCTGAAAGTTTTTACAGGTCTTAAGATTATATGTAATACTAGATTTTATAGAAAGTAATTTTCAACAATGTTTTAACTTTTTAAAAAAAGACAGGTAATTTGCTCTATAAATATTTATGAAAGTTATACACTACAAGGAGCTAAAAATCATTCTAGAATTTTTTTTCTGTCATCCTGTACAATACATAGCTTAAATATGAAAGTAAGTTTCTTGAGTTTAAGAAAATTATTCTTAACCAGGATATAAGATTAATGTTTTGCCACCTTTTGTAGCAAGAAATATTGGGAAAATATGTAGAAAAACCAATATAATAATATTTTTTTAAAGTTTGGTGATACTCAGTAGAATTTAATTTAAGTTTTTCATGGTAAAAAATATTCTTCAATCAATGTATAACGGCTTTATTGTTATTGGTTTTTCATTATAACATTGAAAGTTAAATATTTAGCAACAAAAAGTATGGAATTTCTCTTCAAATCTTGGTGGGACATTGATTGCTCTAAATTACAATGTTGCTAGTTATAAATGGATGAAGTTCAATATTTCCCCCAAGATAAATCCATGCTATCTTTAATAGAATTTCTTTTCAGTTCAGAGCCTAACTCCAAAGACAAGCTGCATTTGCACACTGTAGACCTTCTTTTTGTCAGTGCATTTTGATATATAAGCTGAAAAGTATCTAATCCCCTCACATTTTAGGAAACAGGTCTAAATAGAGTTCTTTTTCTAAACAGATACAAAGTATTCCAAAGTAGACTCTCCATTTTATATATTTTCCCATAAAGACAAATCACTTTGAAAGGAATAAAGGGAATATCAGTTGGGAATTTCTGTCTTGCATTGAAATGACAGTACCTTCTTTTAAAACTTGGAGACTTCAGAGTGCCATGGAAAAATGTTCCACGTGCATAATGAGAAAATGGAATGAGAATGAACAGAATCAATAGTTAAAGAATTTGAGCTTATAAGAGCCCTACTGCACAGAATTTAATTAGTTTTGTCTTCTAACAGGGGTATAGCCAAAGATCTGGTTAATATTTTTTTAGCTATCTGGCTAATAATTAAAAAAGAAAATCAACTTCTTAATTGTGATATGTGATTACATCAATGTTTTATCTGTGTTCCTGAGCATAAATGAGTATATGAAAGAGTCTTGAACATTGTCAAACATGAACAATAACTGACTTTGAGCTAAACTTCTCCTTGTTTCTTTTTTTTAATATTTTTTCATTTTAAAGATTTCCTTTTTAAGAATTCTTCTTCAGTTTTATTCAGTGAGATTAACACAGAGATTTGACTTCAAATGACTTTTCTGTAGATGACACCAAGACTAGAAGGGAAAGTTAAGTGGACCAAAAATCCCAACGATTCATAAACTGAAGCTGCCGTTTTCTTTTCATCATCTGATTGATTCTTCTGGCTCCCCAGTGGTACTTCATTGAGTCCTCTTGAGGTTAGTAAAGGGCTACATGCTGCCGACAACTGTTCTGAGCCACTGCATCTCTGCCCTTCTTCCCTTTCTGCATAATGCCAAAGAATTCAGAAAGAGGCAGGTGAGACACTCAATCATGGGTGCCCTTTACCCATTGTTTTTTTTTTGCTGCCATAGACCACTGACGACTTTGCCTATTTTTAAAGTCCATCTTGTCTATGACTCAGTGTCATTCATTAGATAAGTATAACACTAGCAAATCATTTATGTTCATAGAAAATGGAAGACGTGTCCATGGTCACTAGCTATATCCTTTAACTGGGAAAAACAATTCAGCCTCAACATGTTTTCATAAAAGTGGTTACATTCTTCAGGTTTTACCAGATCAGCTATTACAAAAAAAAAATTATATAATTTTTAGTATTTGAAAGTTTTGAATTTTGATTTCATACTTCAAAGACTATTTGTCTCAACCTTATAGCCTTCAGATGAAAGCAAACTGGGAATCTAAAGTTAAAAGCACATCCTTATAAATGACCTGTTTCAGGAGTTACCATCTGTGATCCCAAGTGATCCTGCCTTGCAGTTATGTCTCTCAGCTATTTGTACACAATATGCAGCTGCCTGTCATCTGACAATTGTGCCAGCTCAGATGACACTTCCAAGCAAAGGTTTCATGTGTCATTCTTTGCAACATAAACTGAATTTTGTAGAGATCAGCAGCCTTCCATGAGATCTCTTGCTCTTTCCTCAGGCTCTGCTGTGACTGTAACACCCTTTAAAATGTCCCATGGAAATAAACTGCCTGTTGTTTTCTGCAGTATGTCAGAAACATGATACCTGAATCACTGAGATAGATAGCAAATTTAGCACAGACAATTCCATATGTAAAACCAAATGAAATGAGCTCCAAAGTTGTAATAAAATCTTAAAAAAATGTATTGACAACAATGACAAAAGCTTCCCAAGCATAAAAGGTTATAATATTTTCTATATATATATTGCAGCAATGTCCGTTACCCAGGAAAATTAGGTACATCTATTTTTTTTCCTGTTTTGTTCTCTGCTCCATAAAAATACCACCTGCCAAGTTGCAGAGTATTTACAGATCTACAATAAATTCAGTATCTTCTTTAAATTTGTTAGCAGATGTTGAATTATTCTGGAATTAACTGATTCTTTGTGGTTCCTTGTAGCAATTAAATGTGTAGCAGTTCTCTGAAGTGTTGAAGGATCTAATTTTTCATTTGCATAATTGTTTGTTCTAGTTAGACAGTAGTTTAAAATCAAATCTTACAAAAAGCAGTGCAACGGAAATGAAAAAGTAATAAATAAGTAAGTAGCTGTACAGCTGAAGAGAGACTGGTTACGGCTATTTATGTACTACCTAAAAACTCAAATGAAGATCACAGATATTTCAGAAGATGAAGTTTTTATGAGTTTAAATTAGACTTATCTCCAAGTTACACATCCAGTCTTTAATTGGAGAAGCAAGGAAGCAGAGAGCTCCACATGTCTGATTCAAAAAAAAGGAAAACCTAGAGATTCTTCAGAAGATCAAAACATATCTCCTCATGCCTTACAGTCTTTCAGTCCTTTTTCACCAATACCTACTTCACCCGCTGGCTCCATTGTGCCATGAATTCCTACAGTATACCCATTGTCTAGAGAGACAGAGGTTATTGCCTTTTTAAAAGGGTATCTATTTCTTCTGAAAAAAAAGTAGTTTAATTTGAATGTCATAAAATTCCTTTTACTACCATCCAGACTTTAAGCTCCACAGGAAAGGAAGAGGTCCTGAAAATTCAGTGAATGAATAAATAAAAAAATAAAAATGGGACTTATAAAATCACCTATTTGCTATTTGGTTTAGTCAGACATAATATTACTTTTGATAAACTGAGTAAACAGTAGTAGTCCCAGGTTACCACAACATTGTATTGCTTTCTACGGTTCCAAAATAGCCTGAAACTGAGTAGAACTGGGCATTTGCAGTTTGGCCTCAGGACAGAGGTAACCTTCCATAGCAAAGAGTCATCGTAACAGATATAATAGACTGTTGGAGAATCTGAACTGCAGGAAAAAGTACACTGCCAGTTTACTCTCCTGCTGTGCTGATCCTAAGTCCTTTTACATGTTCAGATTTTGTTAGCACATGAACTAAGTAGACTTCATGTTATCTTCATATGCAAATGTTGACAGAGGAGCCAACCAGAATTCAGATGAATGGACCATGTGAGTCACTTAGAGCTATTGTTCTCATCTTTTTTTAGACTTCTCTTAACTCTGACTAAAGAACCAAGTGAATCCTTACTGAAGGGAGCACATGACAGTAATACTCCCTTGTGCACAAATACACCACTGCTTTACATTTCCAAAGTATTGTTCAAACACCAGCCAGTTAAGATTTACCACTGGCATAAATGTAATTATTTAGTTTCAATTTCAAAGCAAACACTAGAAATATAGATCTTTTGTCTATCTTCCTCTGACATTCTGTCTCTAGCAAGACACAAAATCTCAATGCAAGAAGTTTGGCATATGCTAGAGAGTATTGTTTTATAGAGCATCAAATGAAAAATCCCACTGACCCTAGCTTTAATTGCATCCCATTTTTTTGCAGTGTACTGCCTTGGAAAGCCTTTCCAGATATTTTACTGTACTTCCGAAATTAGCCATCATCCTAATGCTATGTAGCTTAAGAGAGTAAAACTATGCCACGTCCTCTACAGTAATTAAAATGATCTAATGGTGCTGATAAGTTGTACTTCTCACTGGTATCTTGCTCTAGTATCCTCTTGTGATCTTTAATTTGCATCCACAATCCCTAGTCCAGACAAATTACTTAGCCATTGGAAGCCCTTTGACTAGCTAATACAATGCCTATAACTACAACTGGTCTAAAAGTTGAAAATTCATGCAAACTTATTATAATAACTTCTTCTTTCCTTTTTTTCTTTTACAAGCCCACCAGCTCTTATACTGCAACAAAAATCATTACTTGTTACTCACTGTAGCATATCTAATTTTAGATTGCAAACTGCTTGGGGCAGGTGTCATGTCTCTTATGTGTTGTGCAAACTGGATAGTGAACATTGTATAACCTGAACAACAAAAACATGGGGCTGGATCATACCCTTAAGTCATATGCACAGCCAGCCTTCTTTACAGAGATTGCCTTGTAGCCTAGTCTGGGAGAAAGGGATATGCCAGCTGGTTCCTCAGTGATGCCCTATAACAATGAAACCCTACTTGAGATCACAAAAGAATTAGCTGTAGGGTTGGAGAAAAAGTGACCAGATGAAAGAAGGGAGCTTAAAAGGGCACATCATCTATTATAATAGCTAAATGCAGATTATCAATAAATTCTACTTCAAAGGGAAGCCCTGAGCAAAATTCATTATGCCACAATATTATAACTTACAACAATTATTTTTACTTATTTTCTAATCATAATAATAAAAGGAAGAAATTATGTTTGATTATGTTCGGGATTAGCTATCTATTTCAGTGGAGTCACTCCAGATTTATGTTGGTGTAAATGAGAGCAAAAATTGCCCCAATTCATTCTCCTGAGTTTCTATCAAAGTCACTTGCAATAGTTTCTGTCTCACCCTCCAGCTATTTTAAAGGCATCACAATATAAAGGTTTCTTTCCTGCCAGTCTGCCAAAACCTTGACATTTTAAACTAGCTCCTTCTATTTAATAACAAGAGCATACATTTTAACACTTATCTAGAGGCAACTACAAACATTCCCACTGACAACAAATCCTCCAATCAAATTACCAGAACATATCCAGTCACTCAAGAAACAAGCATCATCAGAGGCTTTCAGCTTTATGTCCACAGGTTATTTGATCTGCCCAAGCCTACTTTAACACTATTTCTTGCATAATCCAAGTAAAACAAATACTTTAATCATTAACCATTTAATCTAAAACATAGAGGTAACAGAAAGTAAAAGAGTAACAAGAGCTCTAGTCACTATACAAAGCAGTAACAATTTTCTTGCAGATCTCTATTAGTCAAAATCATCCCAGAAACAAAAAGAACTTTGAAAGGGGGCAGCGGGACTTCATTTTATTTCTCGTACCTGTAAGCCTTGCAAAAAATATCCATCAGTGTAAAAATAGAGAAAAACATAAAACAATTATTTAATGATAGACAATTTTTAGATTACGTCTTGAAATCTTGAGTAGGAAACAGATTTAAATGCATTTTTTCTTGTTCCAAATGAATCTTTCTTTTTATTGAATAATGTCAAATGTCACCTTGTGTTTCAAACTTCAAAAAGCAGGACTCAAGCCTGCCACTTTCATTAATCTTCATTACATAGCTTCTGGACAGAATTGTGTCTCACAATCTTAGTAATCAAGCTGCTTTTCAGCATCATAAAGTTAATTTATATTCATTTCATTCTGTCTTATCTTCAATTCAGTGACCTTTCCATCCACCATCTACCACTAGGCTAGAGCAGAGCATTTTGAGTATTTTGATGTTTTATCAATTATTTAGAGGTTTTGCTTTATTTTTGGATGCCCACAGGCCCTCAAAGTGCTGTAAAGTGTTTAAAATATCAGCACAACTTGACATAACCAAAGAATATTTATTTCATGTATCTTGTAAGAATTAACCTGTAAAGATATAAATAACAAAGCTCAAATCATCTTTGAAAATATGTACTTTTGCATATACAGCTTTTTAAACTTTTCTGAGATTATGCTCATGTGCAATGTTGAATTGCAGTGTCCAAAGTTTCCAAATTATAACTTCCAAATTCTCAGGTATTCATGAGAACAATAAAGAAAGACAGAAAGATAGAGAAGTATTGAACAACACTTGATAATATTATATTATCAACATTTTATAATATTGTATTTTCACTTTACATTCAAAATACACAGGTGTAATTTTAACAAGCTGTGTCATAAATGGAAGGTTTTGACAGATTTTAAAATGAAGGGTAAAAGTAGTATAGGGAAAAAATGAGATTTACTGACCATTCTCAATTTTGTGTTTCAAAATTGTTCTCTCATTGTTCAATCTAATGGGCATGTTAATCAAAACTTTTCTAAAAACAGCTTTACTCCTAATTGTGTGCATTTTGGGGGAGGGCGGTATAAGCTTGTGCTATAAAAATAGACATTAGCTTTCATTCTTGATGAGTCAGAACGAAAAATTAATAGGTCTCCTATTCTCATGAATTATTCTTTAAACACAGTTGTTCTATTAAGTATAGTATGACAACATTAATTACATTGTTTTGATGCATGTTATGATACAAAAGAGCTATTTACTTTTTACAGATATTTTACCATGTTACAGTAGATATCTTGAATATCAACCTGCATTTATATAAACGTTTTTCATTCAGAAACTATACAAAATGTGATGGCCATGAATGAACCAAATGACAAATGATGAGAAACAGCAGACAGCTTAAGATCAGTTACTCTTGTTCAACAATCAGGTATTCTGACTTCAAATCTTTTGTCAGCTGTGAATTAAAATAGTCCACTTCAGTATGATTTCTCTTCTCTGGTAAGGAGCAGACAAATTCAATCTGTTCTCTTATATCTCAGTATGTTTGTCCTTCTAGGAAAAAAATGACATCACTACTGCTCTGTGTTTCTCAATTTGAGGTTGTAATGCTCTTTTACAGTGAATTACATCCACACCCATTGAAGGTCCATTTTTATGGACACAGTAGACTAAAAGGACCTTAGCAAAAATAAGTCAGGCTATGGCACGTTCTTCAAAGATGAAATAAGGTAATACAACACTGAAGTAATTATGGCAACTAAAACAAATTAGGGATCAATAAATATCCTCCTGAACTGCATTTTACAGGAGCATGCCTTCCAGATATACCATTCGCTTGTTTTATGAGTCGCACTACATTGTTCTGAAGATCTTGCCTCTAGGACACTATATGTACTTAAAGTTGTGATGTGCATTGTTGAATATTCAGCAGAGCCTTAAATCAGCTGGTTTTACTTTTTGTGCCAATGCCTACTAGTGATAAAAGGATGCTTGCCTCTTCTGTTTTAACTGGCACAGTTAGAAGCCAGAGGGCTTACTGTTAAGCCACTACAGATTTCCTCTCTGTCTTTGAAACTGTTAATATAGCATGGCATTCCCATTTTGAAACTCAGATAGCACTAATTTTTCTTAATTTTAGAAAGTCTTCATTCTGCTCATTTGTGAATAGTTGCTTTCTCTACCTATATGGCTTTTTAATATTTGTCTGAGTTTGTTAATACACTTTATTAAAAATACATGATAGAAAAAGGAGAAACACTTTTAATGGATATACAAAATGATGTTGTACAACATTTTGGCACTTTATTGAGTCCCTTGAGGTAGTAAAAGTTGAACGCAAACTGTAGCTATCAATTCAGCTAAATGCTTCTGCTTTTCCTGTGCAGCGAGAGAACACTTTCTTTTCTTTGGTTACCATATTATCAGCTAGTTTCTTATTCACAGATACTGCCCTACATGACTTTCAGCAATGATAACTGTCAGTGTGGTGGTAAGAGTAGGGAACACGTATCACAAAGGTGTAGTGGGAATAGTCATACGGCATAGCCCCATGAGCAAGAAAACTCAAAGGTAATGCAAGGAAGGGACTTACGCCATTTGTTGTGACTAAACTTGTCATCTAAAGTTTACCATACCATCAAATCACAATCCCTCCAACTCTTAAAATTTTCCTATTATGAGGGTGATTTGAAAGATTTTCATTGCTCAGAGGCAACAGTGTCCTCTGTAGAGGAAACAAAAAATCCACACGACTCTTTATGCTAGACTTCCTCCAGGAACAATAGTCACTGCAAAGCAGAAGACCCATATGTCAAGAAAGACTTCCTCATGAAGAAATCTAGTCATCTATTTGGCAGTAGATAGGACTGGGCAACTTGTATCCCATAAGCTAAATGCAGTTTAAAGATTTACTCAATCACATTAGCAACTCAAGTGTTAAAGTCACATCTTTAAGGTTTTGGATTCTATTATGATTATAGTTGTTGTTATTGTTGTTGTTGTTTCACTTGGGGTTTTTTTTAGTGTCATTTATTATTATGTAGACCAACAAATGTGTTTTGAAGCCAAATTTGACACTCAGAATAAAAAAAGTTTCCCTTCTATGTATTCCACCTTACTCCCTTCTCCATTAGGAAACCGCCTCTTTCGTTTTCTTTCTTATGTTGGTATGACAAAAGATACTACTATCAGTTCAATATGCCTCTAGGAAGTAGCCATGAAATGTGATTTTCTTACTCCTAACTGGCTTATGACCTTCTGAAATGGAAAACAAATTCATTCTTAAGCAAAATATTATGATCAATATTTCTCTGAATCTTAATAGAGTTGAGGTTGTAATTGGTTCAGGTATGATACAAACAAGAATCAAAGAAGAAACACTGTTTGAAATGTTCCAGAACCAGAGATTATTCCTGTAAAGATAATTTCTGAAGAATGTGTCTTTTTTCATTTGTTATAGGATTCAGGGATATGGGAAGTGATGGAGGAAAATAGTGGCATTTAGGGAATGATGTAATAATAAAATAAATATCAGTTAGGATACTAATGGAAGACTAAAATACAGACTTCTTTGAAAGCAAGCAGTATTATTCCTAGTCTCTATGAAATATAGTAACCTATTGAATCTGTAGAGTGTTGTACCTGGATGTCACCCAAACAGTTCAGCTCTTCTATGCTTGAAGTACAGATGTAGTAAAAGCACATTGTTGCTAATGCAGCATTTACATTTAATGAAATATTTATTGATAGGCATGAAGATGAATTAGAAACTTTGGAATGTATTAAAATGCACAGGAAGAAGAAGCAATGAATTACTTGCATATAATTTTTAAAGCATTACTGTTAGAGCAGCTGTTAAATTGCAGCAGTGCAAATGAAAACACAAATATTTTTAAGTCTTCCTCAGTCACAGAACTCCAATACACATATTTTTCTGAAAGAAGACCATCAAATGTATTTGAAGCAGTGTTTCATGTGTAAATAGTCTATATGCAGCATATGCACTTAATAGGTAAGAAAAGCTTTTAGTCTTTTAAGACTCCTATAAATGACTTCTAGCAACAAATGACTGGTATGAAAGTTCCATTTAATTTTCTGAGGTTGGACTACAGAATTTAATAACTTTACATTTCTTGTGAGTAGGTAAGCGATAAGCATAGAGCTAAAGCTAGAACTTAAGCCATACAACATCATTTGCTACGAAGAAAATGTTAGCTGTCTTCAGTATTTTAATGTCCAATTGATAAATAAGACTAGCATGTGTTATATCCATATTCCATAAAACTCAGAAAATAATATTTACAGATCTTTTCTATGTTACTGTCAAAGTACCATTTCATTTAATAATGCTTCAATGATAGTATGCAATCTGCATCCAAAAGCTGGACCAATACTCTATTTGCTACAGAAGTGAATACAACTAGATTACAGAAAGCTTCATAAGATTAGGCTTAATTTGACCTTTACATATAACCTCTAATAATTCCAGTAAATGTAGTCTTTTCTTCACGGTATCTAAATTAGATGGCTATTACTTTCAAATAAGCTGGGCTTTTTCCCTCTTTTTTTTCCCCCAATTTCACCACTGTGTACAAATTCTTCCTTTTTTTCTTAGCATTTTAATTTTTCCTCTTTTCTGACAAGGCTTCATGGTTTTCTTCTTGATTAATTTTATCTGAGTCCTGCCAGCTAAATATGAGTAAACAGATGACTGGATCTGATCTAGCCATATCCTGCATAAGGGGGGAATTTAGGTCCTTAAAAACTTCCTACTGAATAACAATCAAGTCCAAATACACCTGGGAATGTCTGCTCTGTAAAGGTTCTACTCCTTAGGTGCATCCCTGATTAGTTAAAATGTTGCTTGGGTTGCTAATTTTGTCACTGCACAGGGTGTGCAGAGCTGCTGATTCTGGTAACATGGACTTAGTGTTCTGCTGCAGTTCACATTATGGGGGTAGTTGACTGAACTCCATGTCAGATCATGTCAGGAGTACAGAACTACTGTGATGCTAGTGCTACTTTTTGCAGAGTGATCAAGGTCATGACTACAGTCTTCTCATCAGAGAGCTGGTCAGACTGGATCATCATGAACAGAACGGCCTGAATGGTCAGAAGGTCACCTATGTTAGCCTTGCTGGACATTCTGCTTGCAGAAGCCCCTTCTTTTGACTTTTTTCCTAGATGACTTAGGCTATATCTTTACTATCTTAGGTAGTTGTACTGAACACATTATAGTTTCCTGGAAAAACGCTCACTTCAATAAAGCATATTTACGTGCAGTACTCCAGAGTCTTGGGACCTGGAGACTGGACAGACTGCCATTACTGCACAACTATCATCCTATCATTCTGTACGTTTCAACAACACAAATCTATCTTGGATTTGTCTGTTTCCCATTTGCTTCCTGAAAGACATGCCCAGTAGATCCATTCAGCATTCATATTTCAATCATTGGACAGCGGTGGCTGCTCTTTGCTGCTGTTTCTATAGGTTTGGACTGGAGAGGACTACAGCGTAGCCCCTTTATGGGAGACAGTCAGGGAATCCCAAATAAGTTAGTTGGGCTTGGCATTACAGACTTGTCTCTCACAATATCACATACATAGAATTACAATGTCTAGACCTCCATGCACATAAATGATTATTTTCTCTCTGTCCTTACAAATGCAGGACCCTTTGCTGCCTGCCTATCATAGGCCTGTAGATGCCAAAGACGTAATTGACAGAGGCAATAATTTCTTTTCATGAAGGCTACCTACCCAGTGCTAGTACCTTTCCACACTTATAGCCATTTGAGAATTCCTGCTCTAAGTCTGTTTATTTCACCTACACATTGTTCATTTAGATCCATCTTTCAATGATGACAGGAATAAAACATCTAGTATACTTCTTTGACCAGAGTCCACCTGATTCACATGTGGATGTTGGCCACAGGAAAAGAAAGCACTATACCAGCAATATTCGGAAAGGCAGGAAAGAACATATCACTTTCTTCATAAAATCAAATTTTTTAAATCTCCAGAAACTGCCTCCAAGTTACAAATAAATTCCTGATACTTACTGTGCTTTTGGTAGCCTAAGTAATAGGGTACACAGACAGCCAGGTCCTGCTTGTCCTTAGGGATACTGTGGAGGCAGGCAACTCAAAGTCTTCAGGTTCATGAGGATCTAGATAGTAATTGCACCTAATGGCTCACAGGCCTTCCCCCTTCCTCTTTTTCCATAATCTTGATGTATCTATTTCCAAAACTAGTCACTCACCGTCCTGTCCTTCAGGTCAACCAATTTCTGAGCTTCAGTCCCTGATACAAGCTAGTCAAGACAAACTTTTCACCAGCCTTATCAGTCCAGCAGGGTCTGAAGCCTCAAGCTGATGGCAGCCTTGGAACAGACGAAACTATTTGTTAAGGTTAGAAGAGCAAGCATATCAGCAACTAGTCAAGTCTGGAAACAGCGTGTGTTGCATTGTCTCTGGGAGCCAGGTCTGGATCAGAAAACTGTGCGCAGGTGAAGAGTCCAAGAGGCTCTACACATTGGACTCTGTTAAAGTTTTGTGATCACTATAACTCCTCCATTTCACATAGATGGAAACTGCATGAATTAATCTATATGCCACAGAGAAAAAACAGAAAACCTGGGACCCTAGTAAAATTTAGAGTTCAGTCTAACATAATAGCTTATATATGTTCTTGTCATTTATGCTTCATTGACTGAATACTCTTCCTCACTCAGTGGACCATGGACTAAAAAATCAATGAGGCAACACCTCAACTTTAATTGCTTTGGTTTTTTATCCCCAAAACTTTTATTTATGAGAAGCACATTTTTTTACAAATTAGCCAGCAGTCAGAAGATCAGCAAAATAAAAACATACTGCAATACCTTTTGTCATTCAATTGTTTTGTGGCATATTCCTTTTTTCTTTTAAATTATACAAATGAATATTAGGATTTAGGGACAAGTTTTGCATATCGTTAGTTTTGCCATGTATCTTTCAAGCAGATGATAGTCCAAAATAAGCTGCAGAGTTGCTTTCTCTCTTGGATTTTGAATGAGGTGAATTCTTAGGATGTTCTGTGACCTACATTATTCTCTGAGAAGTAAATATTGAGCCTGGCCTAAGATTTATGAAAGAACAGAAAGAATAACTTTAGTAGTGTTTGATTCATGTGACAGTGGCATGTGTATATATGTCTGTGGTATGTGCAAGCAGACACACCATACGCATATGAAGAAACTGTTCTTAGATGTTTTAAAAAGCGCTTATCAGTCTGCATCTGTTAACATAGTACACATTTATTTAGCTGTACTTTTACATATGCAAACCAATATCCATATCCATATCCATATAGAGCCATATAAATTTGAGGAATTAGTGGCATGTTCTAAGCAAAAGATGAAAAAAAATCTTTTTCTATGCATATACAGATGAGGGCTTAAAATTCTATTTGAATTGTTGAGAACAATATTCCTTTAACAGGTTATCTGTAAGAATTTGTTATCCATTGAAAGGTAGGAAGAGTAAAGATACAGGAATGCACAAAACAACTGCAGAACCCCCAATACAGCCATGCAACTTTAGGCTGAGGTAATTAGATCTCATATAGTGCTTGATTATGAGACAAGAAAAGACATATGAGAAAAGAAGTGATATAAAGAGACCACAGGAAATGGAGCTCGTATCTAGTTAATATACTTCAGCTTCACAGCTACATACAAAATTCCGTTCTGGCATGATTCTGAGGAATGGTCATACCGTCTTCTGGAGAAGCCATAACATGTAAGACCTGTGAACTGTCAGTACGTGGTTACCATGGGACACTTTGCAGTTACAGTTAGATTACAACTCTGACTTTTCCCTCCACATTCGTAGGAGTATTTGTGATTTCCATTCCTAAATAAAAATGCCCTTGATTTTCATCTGGATTTGATTACATGTTTGATTCTAGCTTTTGCCTCTTGCAATCAATTCCTTTATTCTTTGAAATGTCATTTGAATCTAGAATTAGATTTTTCATCCTGTAGAAATTTTAGAATTTGGGGCATTTTTTCAATATGAATCAGAATAAAAAATGCAAAAGCTGAATTTATAGCAAAAAGTAATGTTTTGAGAAAAACTTGTTTCAGAGAAGGCAGAGTGCATATTTTCTGTCAGTTGTAGGCCAGCAATCTAGGTCTGCCCAACTATCTTGGAGAACTGGGACCATGTCTGTTTTCTGGGCAGAGATCCAGAAAAATAGATAGTCTGCCAAGAAACGGTCTGACCAGGAAACCATGCAGCCTAGGTTATCCATGGAGCTGTGGCATTCCTGTATCCTATCAGTTGTACTATATTTAGCCAGAGCTCCCAGGCACTTGGGCAGCCCACATCCAAACAGGTGGGATTTCAGGGAGCCAGGGAAACAATGTGTCAGTCATTTGACTGGTATGTGAGTTGACAGAAAAACAGGCATTCATGAAAGCCTTCCAACCTACCCATCTGCTTTGGTTTTGGTAAGTTAAGTCAACAAAGTTGCAAGGAAAGCCTTTAATTGCATCAGATTATTTTCAGAGAAGAATTATTAGTTGTAAAGTTTTGCTCGGTTCTGAGTTTGGACAATTCAGCAAGGTAGAGGAAGAACTTTTGTATCATTTCAGTGGCATCCCATTTAAGTCCTACAGCACAGATGATAAATTGGAGGATGCTGGAGTGCAGCCAG
Source organism: Aquila chrysaetos chrysaetos (assembly GCF_900496995.4). Lineage (NCBI taxonomy): Eukaryota > Metazoa > Chordata > Aves > Accipitriformes > Accipitridae > Aquila > Aquila chrysaetos. The sequence continues at coordinate 22,398,288 of NC_044017.1, read as the reverse complement.
AATACACTGCACTCCAGAAATTCCCACCCACCGTAATGACTCTTAAGGATGTTTCCATATTGGCATAAAATATAGTAGTCCTAATATTATAAATTACCTAGAATGCTTCAATAGCCCCACAATTAGGATCATAAGGGTAGTTAAACAGACCTACTATTGCAGTGACTGGATCTGTGGCTCAAAAAAGTACCTAGACCTCAGCATGTACTTACACTTACAAGCAATACAAGGCAATCATTAAAATATTCTAAAGCAGAATACAAACTACAAATAAAATTTCCTAAATGCACCTTAAATTACCTTTCAATGCTTCATTGATAAAAAATATGTCAGATACTTTTTTCTCCTCCCCTCCCAAGAGTTTACAAGAGAATCAAGGGACAAATAGTTCCTATTTGTGTTATTACTTTGGATTGCTGGTTCCTCCTCATTTTGACACATCTGGGGCATGCAATTATTCACAAAGGTCATTTTCCACACAAGAAAAGGACAGTGACCAGAAGGCAGCATTTAGGCTGTGAATACACCATGACAATTTAATCAATGAGAAAACCCCAATGTCAAGGACCAGCTTATTTCTGGGTTGACAAAGACTGACGTCTCATCAGTTGCTTGTACAACTGAATAAAGGCACAGAGAGGTCAGAGACATGGTGCAGCACAAAAGGACTATAAATGTGCAAATACATTAGTCATAAAGGTTGAGACAATCTCATCTTTAAATGCTCATTTTATAATTAGCTTGAAGAGCAAAGTATCATTCACAGAGTAACAGTTGACACACATTTGTGGCTTATGCCCACCAAAACTAGTCTCTGTCCTTAATTTGCAAAAAAAAAAAATTACAATCTTTTTTTCTTTCTAAGTAAAATGCAACAGCCAGGTCAACAGAAAGGATTTGGCTGAGGTTTAGTCATCTAAATGACACACTACAAGCACAGAAATCCCAAACTGAAATCCTAAAAAAAAATCCACATTTTTACCACCTAGTTATGGAAGTATTTGCAATGAATGGCATCTGGGCATGCCTGAAATGTTTGTAAAATACTAAATAGCTTAGCTTTCAAACTCCATCATGATCCACAAATTAGATGCTTGTTCACCTCTCTTGCCTGTTGGGGTCAGTCTGATAATGATGCTTTGTGCTACAGGTAATATATAAAGCAGACTGAGCTCAATACTTACTGGAGGGTGTAAGGGTACAATTCCATTACTGTCTTGAGCTAATGATTACTAGGCCACATGTGTACTTATCAGTATGTATGCTGTGGGGTTGTAGAGGTGTAAGAGTATGGAGGAAGACAACATCAGTTTCACTGCAAATAGTGTAGTTTTACACCAGTTTGTGACAAATTTAAAAAGCATGTTGGTTCTCCTGAGAGAATTGTGCCCATACCTCCAATGTGTGACCTAATCATCAGGCCATCTGGCACTGTATGAGGGTATATTCTAAGTCTGTTACAACAAAGATACGCTAAAATGCAAAGCCTAACTGGACATCAACGCAGACATTTAGAAAAGAAAGGGTTCCAAGTCATTTCCACTGACTGTTAATTGACTTTTTGAATAAATCTTTCAAAACTAAATGAATTAATCTAAAATGATTCTCAGATAGCATGAATCAGATAGCTTTGTGGACACAAATGGACTGTGTCGATACTCTCTGATTTCTGTGTACTTTTGATGTGTCATGAGTTTTTAATTAATGAAAACAGAGACCAGATCCTCTTTTTTATTTTATTGCAAATCTCTTCACATATTTTTAAATTAATTTATTTTCATTCTGAGAAAACAGGTCACAGAATTTATCTCTACCCTGGATGTACTTCACTCTTACCATTTAAATAAGAGACGTTTCAGTGAGCATCAATGCTCAAGTAGGGTTTTAGTTTTGTTTGACTTTTAGAAGCCATACCTGCTCTTTCATGAGGACAGCAGGGTTAGGCAGTTCTTAATTCAGCTTATGCAGGTGCTCAAACTGATCTATTGCCATAATCAGATGCATCATAGATGCAGGAAAGGAATACATACAGCTCTGTGTTTTCTCCTCTTTAGAAGGACCCCACCACAGATGTATCTTTTGTATTTTCTATGGAACACTTCAAAATGGATTTAATCTCCAGGGAAAGGTAGTACAGGAAGACTAAAACTGTAGAGCACAAACTCACTCAGACTGTAAAACTGAGCTGTTTCTTGCAATGTGAAAAACATTTCCAGAACCTGATCAGTTCGCACATTCAGTCATCCTAAATGCCTGTTCTATGCAGCTTAATGAAAATGTGGCAACATTGTTTAAGAAATACAAACAACCAAAATGTATAACATAAAAAAATAAAAAATCTGCTCTGTGGTATTTGGTTGTTATTTACTAACAGCATCCACCTGTGTACAGAAAGTCTTTGGCTCCTCAAGCCTGACCATTGCAGATGCTGAAAGAAGCACATAGGCAGTCTGAGACTGTGGGACACCTCTTTCATCCCCATGTATGTGGCAGAAACACCTATCTAGCATCTCGATTGTTGCGTTAGCTACATCCTTCCATATTTACCTGAGAAATGATCTCCCCTCTGTTCCCTGTGCCATCCATACTGCATAGAATCATAGAATCATAGAATCGTAGAATGGTTTGGGTTGGAAGGGACCTTTAAAGGTCATCTAGTCCAACCCACCTGCAATGAGCAGGGACATCTTCAACTAGATCAGGTTGCTCATAGCCCTGTCCAACCTCACCTTGAATGTTTCCATGGATGGGATATCCATAACTTCTCTGGGCAACCTGTTCCAGTGTTTCACCACCCTCATTGTAAAAAATTTCCTTCTTATATCTAGTCTGAATCTACCCTCTTTTAGTTTAAAAACATGCCTTGTCCTATCACTACAGACCCTACTAAAAAGTCTGTCCCCATCTTTCTTATAAGCCCCTTTTAAGAATTGTAAGGCCACAAAAAGATGTCCCCAGAGCCTTCTCTTCTCCAGGCTGAACAACCCCAACTCTCTCAGTCTTTCCTCACAGGAGAGGTGTTCCATCCCTCTGATCATTTTTGTGGCCCTCCTCTGGACCCGCTCCAACAGGTCCATGTCTTTCTTGTACTGAGGACTCCAAAGCTGGGCACAGTACTCCAGGTGGGGTCTCACAAGAGCAGAGTAGAAGGGATAGAGTCACCTCCTTCAACCTGCTGGCCACACTTCTTCTGATGCAGCCCAGGATACACTTGGCTTTCTGGGCTGTGAGCAGACATTGCCAGCTCATCTCCAGCTTTTCATCCACCAGTACCCCCAAGTCCTTCTCCTCAGGGCTGCTCTCAATCCCTTCATCCCCCAGCCTGTACTGATACCAGGGGTTGCCCCAAACCAGGTGCAGGACCCTGCACTTGGCCTTGTTGAACCTCATGAGGTTGACATGGGCCCACTTCTGGAGCTTCCCCGGGTCCCTCTGGATGGTATCCTGTCCCTCAGGAGTGTCAACTGCACCACTCAGCTTGGTGTCATCTGCAAACTTGCTGAGGGTGCAGTCGATCCCACTATGTCATTGATAAAGACATTAAACCATATTGGTCCCAATACAGACCCCTGAGGGACACCACTTGTCCATGGATCTCCATCTGGACACTGAGCTGTTGACCACTACCTTCTGGATGTGACCATCCAACCAGTTCCTCATCCACTGAACAATCCACCCATCAAATCCATATCTCTCCAGTTTAGAGAGAAGGACGTTGTAGGGGACTGTGTCAAAGGCCTTATGGAATTCCAGATAGACAATAGCCATAGTTCTTCCTTTATCCACTGATGTAGTCACTCCTTCATAGAAAGACACTAGGTTGGTCAGGCAGGACTTGTTGCCACACAACAATACAAGTATCTCTTCAGTCCTTTTTCCTCCTTCTCCTTCAATCATGACTCCTGTAGAAAAGCTCTTCTGCTAAAAGGTCATTACAAGAACTCAACAGCTTCAGGAAAGAAATCCATCATGTGTTGAATGATGTCTCTTTGGTGCCCAGCTTCATTTTTGGATGTGTACTTTCAATCAGATGAGTTGCATCCTCTGTACCATGTTGGGGGGGACACTTTGTAGCTGCTTTTTAAGATCAAAAACATGAATATCTATAGACATTTGGATTACATTCTCAGTTGCTGCTAACTTGCAGGTGTATGTACTAAAATTAGAAGTTGTCATCTTACAGCTATGTGAGAGATTTGACCAGTTTATTTTTACTAGAAGGAAAGAAAAAAAGGAAAAAAAAAAACCCACCTAACTTAACCCTGAGAGTCCCTCTAAAAAAACATAGTTGTTATATAAAACCATGAAAAATTAATCTCAGCATAATTATTTATGTGATTTTTGTTATGAACTGGAACCCCCAAGTGATTCCAGTATCTGTCTATTCACTTTGCTAACAAACCTATCAAAATAGATTACAAGGTTGGTAGCCTTTAATCAACAGTATCTAAAACTGATACTCCAAAAATGTCCATGAAAATAAAAATCTGCCTATCTTCTACTAAAAAAGGGCATGAATTTTAATCTGGTTCATCCTCATGTTGAAAGAACTCAATCACAAAAGTAATGTCTACAAGGATTCCAATATTACTTTTGTACTTGTAGTAGATTAATAATTTAAATAATTATGAATTTATAGCTGTATGTACAAAATGAACGTGCAATCCAATCTCTTTTGCTGGCATAATGATGGCTTATGCTAATGAATTTATTAGATTTCAGATTAACAAATAAATCATACTTATGTAACAGAGATAGCATGTGTTATCTTACACATAGGTATCTGTGTAAATTGACGTGACTGAGTGGAAAAAGACTGTAAATAAATAGCAAGCCTGAGAAAAGAAATTTGAATTTCAGTTGTTTTACCTAGGCATTTAAACAGTTACTTAACTTCAGAATTACTTTTTGGTTACACTATCATTGACATCTCATGACTTTTGATTGATTTATAAAACTTTACTGGCAAATTAATTAGGACCTGTGTTTAATATCCTGACTCCCATTATTCACACAAATAGAATTGGAATAAGTTTAGCACTTTGTAATAAGACTTTGATCATGATCCTCTTGACAACTTTTGATATACTATGTTAATTTACACTTCTGAAATATCATATCCACTTTTTATTTATATTATCAGTTATTTTGTTTTGTAAAATTAAAATTTTCAAGAGCAGAAAAATTGCAATTATAGAGCATTAAAGAATTAAGAAACACATTAATCAGGCTAAATATTTAAGACATATTCTTGGTGCCAGAAAAATCAGTTTCAGTACAGTTACCTGTCAGGGCTTCAAGCTGGGGATTAGGCTCAAAGGGTGGTTTTATGCTTCATCTTGTATGTTGTAACTAAGAGTATGCCTGATGCTTGTTCAAATTTACATTACCAGTGAAGAATTAGATTGCTGAGATTGTGATCTACAAAAGCCAATATGATCACCTAGGTGTGCTCGTTACTAATATTGGCAAGGGAATCATGTATTACTTTCTTCATCACAGTTTATGAAACCATTCTTATTTAGGATTCACTGACATGGAGTTATGCATCTAGGCTAGACCCAAAAAAGTCCAAAAGCAGACTTAGCTGAATGAGGTGCAATGGTGAGTAATGTAAGCCATCCTAGTCTTTAACTGACATTGAAAACCCTCGATCAGGTGTCAGTTACTTTGCCTAAATTCCTTAGGTACTTCATTGCTTAAGTTCAAAAGTTCCCAGGGCATATAGTTATACATCTGTATCCGAAAGTGTCACATCTCAGTTTTGATCAAGTAAATGCCTCAGCATCCAAGCCTGACTTGGATCTAGAAATTAGGCCATGAGAGTACTCTGGAAGTCTTGATGTCAGTGCAAGGAACAAGCACACAGTCAGACTGCTTGTGATGCACAGGTGAAGAAATCATGTGCTTTTCCTGAATTACCTTAAATTAGTTTGGGTAAGGGAACCTCATACATATTCACAAATACCCTATTTTCCAGTTAGATAGAGCATTTCCAAAGTGACAAAAAAGAGCTTAAATACTTGAATATGTAAAGAAAATTTAAGATGAAGTCTTCATCATATTGTGTGTGTGTTAGAGCTAGTCAGCTGTGGAGTAATAGCAGGTAGTGCCAGCAGCCCAAAAAGTTTTGCTTTTCAAAGAGGAAGAGAGAAGGGAAAGTGTTTCAAGCGAGCTTCAAGCATACCTACTCGCTAGGAAGATGGGGGAGATGACACTAAAGAACTGATGGTAAGCTGCTATAAGCATGCTCAGCCGTAGATGAAAAAACATCCATGAGGCTTCACCAATATAAAGTTTTAGGTGGGAAGCATATATCAGTTTACAGAATTCAGAAGCAGAGGTAAAAGGTTATAAATTTAAATGACACCTGGGTCTTGAACCTCAGTGCCTAAAATACATTTAAGCATCTGTGTCTGTCTAATGACTTTGTCTTCTAGATTTAAGCTTGTCTTTTCATTACTCTACTTCTGAAAAAAAGTTAATTAGGTCACGGTTTTATTAGAAGAAAAAAAAAGGGAAGAACATAAGGCTAAGAGAAAATATCAAAGATAAAATATGAGCAAGAACATCATGTCCACAGCCAGGTTTTGGGAGGGATTTAAATCAAACCTGAAAGAGATAAAAAAGTTATCATATTTCCTTTTTCTTGCTTAGTCTGCCCAGGACAACTGCAAGGAAACAAAACCTCAGTGTTTTGTTAGTACACTTAGTAGTCCAAATAAATGATCTGGCCTTCAGCTGGGATGGTCACACCTGCTTCCTCAGTCTACACACACACATGAGTTGGCAAGAAACTTTCAGTAAAGAAACTTCAGAAAGGAATTTCACCGTCATGCCACCAAAACCACCAAAAAGAGATCACTAATAATTTTATTAAGGATTGTTCCCTCAGCATCCAGAAACCCTCACCACCTCATTGGTCAAGTTTTGTGACTTTAGCAAGAACCTTGAAAATTCTTTACCATTGTAAACTTTCATTTTTAAAGTTTAAACAGCATCAAATTAATTTCATTATTATTTCCAACTGTTGCTGGTTTTATACACAGAGCTACACTCCATGCATGTTGTCCTGGGCAATGTGCTCTAGGTGAGTCTGCTTGAGCAGGGAGGGTTGGACATGGTGACTTCCAGATGACCCTCTCAACCTCAACCACTCTGTCATCTCTAGGGCTTTCCCTCTGGTGACAAGGTGCATATCCTTCTCCCTTGACAGCCATCTGAGGAGCCAAGTCGGGATGTTCTGTTGGCACTGAGAAGGTCACCAGGGGTCCCCCACCCACACTGTTGAGCTGCCCATTGCCAGGCCCTTGTGCACAGGGCACCAGCTTCTCATCACAGGACCTGATAAGCCTGAGGTTAAAACCTACCTGCAAGGCCATGAGAAGATAAGAAATGTCTTGAAAAGCAGGTTTTCCCCCTTTGGGGCATCTGCCTTCCTGGCTGGGCAGCCAATGGTGGGTGGCTGTTACATCCCCCTGACCTTGCTGCTTTTCAGCAGCCACAGGCTCTGTCCCCATTCATTTTGTCCAGGACTCCTGTGGGCACACATGCAAGGCATGCAGGCTCCAGCAGGACTGTGGTTTTGGTCTTCAGGCTTTGGCTTGGTGGAGAGCAGCACTTCCAGGTACTGAGCAAAGGCAGTCTCTTCCAACTCTCCTCTCCCATCTGCCCAGCTGCAAGGTGCTCTGGGTCCCACACAGGGGCTGTCCTGGGGCCATGGGCGTGAGGAGGGTGCAGGGGTCATCCTGCACTGAAGATTCCCAGCAAGCCCCTCTGCCTTCCCTGACTGCGTCCTTCAAGTACCCTGTGCTAAACCAGGTCATATCTGGGAGACAGTAGCGGGGCTCGGGGGTCATGGGCACACCAGCTCTTCCCCCAGGGCCTCCTGACAGCTTTCCAGAGCCTGCCCCAGGTGTCTCATCCAATGCAGCTTGAAACAAGACAAGTTCACACTCGAGAGAAAGGGCAACCTTTTTCCCTATGGGGACAGTCCAAAGTGGAGCAGGGTACCCAGAGAGGCTGTGCTGTCTGCATCCTTGAGTCTTTTCAAGAGCAGGCTGGAGAAAGCCCTGAACCACATCATCACACCTGGAAGCAGGAGGCTTCACTGGGGACCTCCTGGCATCCTTTCCAACATGAATTTTCCTTTGAGCCCATGATTTTCCTTTGCTCTTTCCATGCTTCTTCCTCCTCCATCCAGATGGACCCAACCCATTCTCCCACCTTTGGGTCTCCCCCCAGACATCCTAGGATGAGCCTCACACATTTCCACAGTCCCCTGAACCATATCTTTCTGTAACGCCCGGACACCCCTAACCGCTCTTGCCCTGCATCCCGCAATGACATCTCCAGTGATAGAGGCACTGACCCCCTTCAGCCTGCAAGTCCCCTGCGCAGCATTTCTGTGGGTGACCTATCTCAGCTCTGCAGAGAAGGACATGGGGGGAATGGTGGACAGTGAGCTGAACATGAGCCAGCGCTGTGCCCTTTTGGCAAAGAGGTCCAATGGTATGCTGGGCTGCATAATAAAGAGACTTGCCAGTAACACTTGAAAGCCTACTCGGAACTGGATCTGCCAAGGGATGCCACAGGCAACAAGAAGGGCTTCTCTAAATATATAAGTGGCAAAGAGAAGACTAGACAAAATGCAGGCCCATAGCTGAATGAGTCAGGAGACCTGGTGACACAGGACATGGAAAAAGCTGGGGTACTGAATGCCTTCTTTGCTTCAGTCTTTACATGCAAGACCAGCCTTGAGAAATCCCAGGTCCCAGAGACCGGGGGGGAGTCTGGAGCACAGAAAATGCACCCTTGTTGGAACAGGATTGAGTCAAAGAATACTCAAGCAAACTGGACATGCCTAAGTCTGTGGGCCCTGACAGGAGGCACTCAAGAGTACTGAGGGAGGTGGTTTATGTTATTCTGAGGCCACTCTAGATAATTCTTAAACAATTGTGACCACTACTGATAACCTTTAAATAATCATGGCAATTGGGAGAGGTGCCCGAAGACTGAAGAAAATCAAATGTCACTCCTATCTTCAAAAAGGGCAAGAAAGAGGACCTATGGAACTACAGGCTGGTCAACCTCTCCTGGATTCCTGAGAAGGTACTGTTTTGGGTTTGTGTGGCGGGGTTTTTGGTAGCAGTGGAGGGTTGGCAGGGCCGGCTCCTGCTGGAAGCTGCTGGAAGCTTCCCCGGCCGGGAGCCGGACTGGCCTCTGGGAGAACAGATTCCAGAGGGGAAACCTGCCGGGAGTCGGGGGATCGGGATGGGAGAGGAACCCCTGTGCGGATCCCGAGGGCAGGGGGGAAGGAGGAGCGGGGGAGGAGGCTGATGCCCCCGCAGCCCGTGGGGAGACCAGGTGGCAGGCTGTCCCCCCCCAGCCCACGGAGGGGAGCGGGGGCCCCCCAAGATGGCCGCCGCTCCCTGGGGAAGCCCGCGCTGGGGCAGCCTGGCACTGAAGGACCGCGGCCCGCGGGAGGGACCCGCGCCGGGGCGGTTCGTGAGGAACTGCAGCCCGCGGGAAGGACTCACGCTGGAGCAGTTGGTGGAGGACCGTCTCCCGCGGGAGGGACCCCCGGCGGAGCAGGGGAGGAGTGCGGAGTCCTCCTCCCCCTGAGGAGGAAGGAGCGGCAGAGACAAGGTGTGACGGACTGACCCCGACCGCCATTCCCCGTCCCCCTGCGCCGCTCGGAGGCGGGAGGTGGAGAGAACCGGGAGTGAAGCTGTGCCCAGGAAGGAGGGAGGGCTGGGGGAAGGTGTGCTGAGGTGGGGTTTGCTTCTCATCATCCTTGTTTTGATTTGATTGTTAGTAAATTAAATTGATTCTGTCTCTTCCCCAAGTTGAGCCTGTCTTTTGCCCATGACCACAAGTGGTGACTGATCCCTCCCTGTCCTTGTCCCAACCCACAACCGTTTCTTTATATTTTCTCCTCCCCATCCCACTGGGGCTGGGGAGGGGAGGAGTGAGTGAGCGGCTTCATGGTACTTTGTTACCGGCTGGGCTTAAAGCACAACAGGTGCTCAAGCAACTAATCCATGAAACTATTTCCAGGTTCATGAAGGACAAGGGGGTGATCAGGAGTAGTCAGCATGGATTCACCAAGGCAAAGTCATGCTTGACAGACCTGATAACTTTCTACAGTTAAAGGACTGGCTTGGTAGATGAGGGGAAAGAAGTGGACACTTTTCTACCTTGACTTCAGAAAGACTTTTGACATTGTCTGCCATAAGATCCTCATAGACAAGCTGTTGAAGTATGGGCTGGATGAGCAGACATGGAGGTTGATTTAAAACTGGCTGCGCAGCAGAGCTCAGAGGGTGGTTATCAGTGATACAAATCTAGTTGGAGGCTAGAAACTAGTGATCTACCACAGAGGTCCATACTGGATCCAATCCTTTTCAACATACTCACTAATGGTCTGCACAACGGAGCAGTGTACCCTTGGCAAGATTGCTGGTGACACAAATCTGGAAGGAGTGGCTGATACACCAAAGGGTTGTGCTGCCATCCAGAGAAGCCTCAGCATGCTAGAGAAATGTGCCATAAGGAACTTCATTAAGTTCAGCAAAGGAAAGTGCAAAGTCCTGCACCTAGGGAGGAATAACCCGATGCATCAGTACATGCTGGGAGTAGATTTGCAAAATGGACTCGGGTGGGGGTGAATGGCAGCAAGTTGAACATGAGCCAGCACTGTGCCCTTGTGGCAAAGGCAGCTACCAGTATTCTGGGCTGCATAAGGAGGGGTCCTGGGAGCAAGTCAAGGGAGATTATTCTTCTCCTCTCCTCAGCACTGCTAAGGCCACCGCTGGAGTACTATGCCCAGTTCTGGGCTGCAAGAGTACGAGAGGTGGAACTACAGGAGATACTCCAGCAAAGGGCCACATAGATGATGAAGAGGCTGGAGCAGCTCCCATTGGAGAAAAGGCTGAGAGAGCTGGGACTGTTTAGCCTAGAGAAGAGAAGGCTCAGGGCAGATTTTATCGATGTGTACAAATATCTGAAGGGAGCCTGCAAAGAAGACAGAGACAGACTCTTTCAAGAGGTGTCTAGTGACAGGATCTGTCCTGGTTTCAACTGGGATAGTTAATTTTCTTTCCAGTAGCTGCGTTTTGGGTTCAGTATGAGACCACACTGATGTTTTCAGTTGTTGCTAAGGCATGTTTAGACTAAATCAAGGATTTTTCAGCTTCTGATGCCCAGCCAGCAAGAAGGCTGGAGGGGCACAAGAAGTTGGGAGGGGACACAGCCAGGACAGCTGACCCAAACTGGCCAAAGGGATATTCCATATCATGTGACGTCATGCCCAGTATATAAACTGGGGGCAGATGGCCTGGGGGGATCGCTGCTCAGGAACAAACTGGGCATCGGTAGGCGAGTGGTGAGCAATTGCAGTGTGCATCACCTGTATATTCCAATCCTTTTATTATTATTGTCATTTTACTGTTATTATTATCATTATTAGTTTCTTCCTTTCTGTTCTGTTCAACTGTTCTTATCTAAACCCATGAGTTTTACCTTTTTCCTTCCTATTCTCTCCCCCATACCACTGGGTGGGGGTGGGAGTGAGTGAGCAGCTGTGTGGTGCTTAGTTGCTGCCTGGGGTTAAACCACGACAGGACCTGAGGCAGTGAGGACAAACCAAAACACGGGAAGTTTGTGCTGAACAGAAGGTAACCTTTTTCATGGTAATAGTGACCAAGCATTGACACAGGTTGCCTACAGAGGTTGTGGAGTCACCATCCTTGGATTTATTCAGACGCTGTCTGGACATGGTCCTGGGCAACTGGCTCTAGGTGGCCCTGTTTGAGCAAAGGGCCACCTCCAGAGGACTCTTCCAACCTCAACCATTCTGTGATTTTTGTGAACTGTTTTATTTTAGAGACCAGGATGAAATCAGTAGTGGAAGTGTCTGACTTCTTATTTTTCCTTCTTTTCTACTTTACTTGACAATTATTAATGAACCATAACCTGTTTACCTGATTATTTTTGCTTCACTTCCATTAAGATGACTACACACATGCATGAACATACACACTTCCCTGCAGATACGCCGCTAACAGTCTTCTCCAATATTGTCCTTCAGCAATATAATTTATGCATTTTTAGAAACTTCATAAGAGCACAAATAGAAATGTTTTATTACAAATTTGTTTCTACTTTTTCAGTAGATCTTTTCTCATGTGGCAAGCCATTAAATCTACTATCACAAATAGAACCCAGCAGCCTACTTACATTATAGAAATTAATGCATCAGCTGGTAACTAAATATACAGAGCATATATCCAGACTTCACACCTTCAGCCTTCCCCAGAAGTATCGTCAGACCAACATGTTTTACAGAATACACAGAAGATCAACAAATTGCAGGTGTTTTCCTTTCTCCTTCTGTTGATTTACAAATCCAGCTTTAAACACTATGTTTAGCATGTAAATAAGACATTGAGTGGAAAGTATATTTTAACTTGCATTTATGCTTTCCATTTAAATGCAAAAGTTGTTCTTTTGCTGAGTATTACAAACCTTTGCTTATAAGATTGTGCTTAATATTTATACTGGGGAAAAGGGCAAGTTGGTTGATTTTATTCTCTTGAAAAAAACAAGAGTTTACCAGTTCTCGTTTTGTTACAAATCTTTTTTGCATTATAGCTCGTGACCATTTGCATGTTTTGTTTGTACTCCTGTTTGTTTTGTCAGTTCTCCGCAATTCCAACAAACATAAACTTGCTCCAGCACTTTGTGAATTCACAGTACAATTTAATTACATGTCAGTTCATACAGATATCAGTATGCACAGTGATTACAACAAAAGGAGATGATATAAGAGAGAGTGATAGGAAGGTGAATAAGAGAATATATGAAGAATGGGAATGTGAATATTAGCTATAGGCTATCCATGATAAGTTTTGAGCTATATTATAAATATTATTTCTCTTTTCTGAGTATTGTAGAGAAACACAGAGAAGACTGAAGACAACAGGAAGCTGAGCTGAGAAGTAAAGAAAATTCATAGGGGTTTAATATTGAACAGCTTCAGAATCAACACTGATATGACAGTGGGTGTAAATATGCAATATGATTTCACCAATGTAGGAAACTAAACAGTGTGCTGGAAGGAAGAAAAAAAAAATCACACACACAACAAAATAGGAGAAACAAAAGAAAAATACTTAAAAAAACAAAAAATGGAGACCAAGAATATAACCCCAATTTGCGTGTTCTCAGTGCTATCCTTAATTATTGTCAGGTGTTCATAAAAAATAACAAGAAGCATCTCAGAAATATCAAAGACTGGAAAGAGGAAAACATATAGAGAAGAAGAATGAAGAATAAATTGTTTTCATCGTAAGTTAATTCAGGTTCCTCATACTATATTAAGTATGAAAAAGACTTTGGAAGACTAATCCATTCTTGACAGACATTTGTGTCATCTGTTTAAAAGAACCTTCAATGACAGAAGGTTGACAGGTTTCTTTGGTAAACTTTCCAGTTCTTCATTACCTTTTCCCTCCAAAAGTGTTTTCTAATATCTCTTATACTAGACAATGAATCTTTTTTTCTTGCAATTTAGGCCCATTACTTCTTTTCTGATACAGAGAGCATATTATCTCTTTCTTTGAAATAGTCTTTTATTTTCTTGAAATCTGTTATCACATTCTTCCCAAATCTTCTCTTTATTCTATCTTTCCTTGCAAGTTATAATCTCAAGACCTTCAATCAGTATTTCTGCTCTGGTTGGCACTCTCACCAATTGGTACCTACTCATTATAAAGCCTGGTAGAAAAAAATTTCATGTAGTATGCAAGTCTATTCATGAATGCTGAACTGAATAAAAGGATAACTGCATACATCTTGTAGGCCACAAGAAATGTTTTAGCATAATGTCCACTTTATTTTTTTTATTTTAACTATACTATGATGTTGTTGACTTATTCATGCTTACCTTGGGATCCTCTCTAACTTCAAGACCTGCAGAACTTTTACCTAGACAGTTGTTACCTAATTTGTATACCTAATAATGTATGTGTTCAATTTATTATTGCTGCCTAAGTGAGTATCTTGCAGTTGTCCGTATTGAATTGCATCCTATTATTTCAAACCTACCTCCAATTTGTCAAGATTATTTTGAATTCTATTCCTGTCCTCCAAGACACTTGCATTCTCTCCTGAGCTTGGTATCATATGTAAATATTCTCTATTCTAGCATCCAGGCTATTCATAGTGAAGCTCCAGCATGGCATCTTCACATTACTGAAGCAGTCCTCTCAAGAGCAGTACATAGAACAGCAAAAGAAAACTAAAGAAATATGGTATACAAAGCAAATGTGTCAGTGGCAAAAAAAAAAAAAAAAAAAAAGCAGAATAAGAATCAAAGCAAGCCTATATATAGACTGTGCTGCAGGAAGGAGAAGTGTGTCTGGATAGTTCTGTCATTAAACAAGATGACCCCTGGTAAAAATCAATAGTGATCCTTTTTTGTTTGTTTGTTTGTTTGTTTATGTTCTTAACGAGTTCATCTGTAAGTCACCTTCAGGTATCTTCAAGCAAAAGAACTTTCTTCTTGTCCTGAAGCTTTTAGATTTTCTGTGCATATATGGACTCTTGCAAGAGAAAACCATGTGTTCCAAAATACTGTATAAATGAAAGGGAGAGTCAGTGACTGATACAGTGATCTCTGTTCCTCTTTACCTAGTGGGACAGATCATCTGATTCTGCTTGTCTTTAGCTAGTTTTAACCTCCACAGTGAATAGACATCAAGATGTTGCCTCCTCTAGCTATAACCATAGCAACAAGAGGAAATATGGCAGTGTTACTTCTGTGTTTCTATTTTCATTCCAGTCTTCTTCCTTTCCCAATTTCAGGATATTAGTATAGTTGAAGTAGAGGATGACTGCAATGTCAGTGAATTAAACACAGAATAAATACAAATATGCTATGGTACAGTCAAGCAACAGTACTCAAACACTTCTCTTCCATTTCCACAGCACAGGATGTAGATCCATGAGTCCCACCAGCAGAAGAATCAGTAATGACAGTCATTAGCTACACTTCCTTTTCCTCTCCAAACAGCAATCACAGATTACTTAGTTCATATTAACATTATGTTGTGATAGTATCAGTAACAGGTATAGCCACAAGGTGTGTGTAAAAATGTGGACCAATGCTTTTAACTGCATGCTACATGCTTAGTGCAGCCACTTCACACTGGCTACTGCTTCTTTTATACCATCCATTTTTAACAGAAGAATGTTTCAATAACAATCATTGGCCAGATTCATGACTCATTAATCACTACATTTTCTTTCTCTATATATTTAACTATCATGTAACAGCTCTGCTCTAAATTCTGTCTCTTCTGCTACCTATGAGATAATTTAATCTTTGGCCTTAGTAGCATGAAATTAAAGATAACTTTAGTTTATTGTATTTCTTTTGTGGTAGATTGACCCTGGCTGGGCACCAGGTGCCCACCAAAGCCACTCTATCACTCCCCCTCCTCAGCTGGACAGGGGAGAGAAAATATGACAAAAGGCTTGTGGGTCAAGATAAGGACAGTTTAATAAAGTGAAAGCAAAGGTCACGCACGAAAGCAAAGAAAAACAAATGGTGTTATTCTCTACTTCCCATCAGCAGGTGATGTCTGGCCACTTCCTGGGAAGCAGGGCTTCAGTACGCATAGTGGTTGCTCCAGAAGATGAAAATGCCCCCCTTCCATCTCCCTTTACTTAGCTTTTATAGCTGAGCTGACATCATATGGTATGGAATATCTGTTTGGTTAGTTTAGGTCAGCTGTCCTGACCATGTGCCCTCCCAAGGTCTTGCCCAGCCCCAGCTTTCTGTTGAGGGGGGTGAAAATGTTGGGGAGACAGCCTTGATGCTGTGCCAGCACTGCTCAGCAGTAGCCAAAACACTGGTGTGTTACCAACACCTTTCTAGCTGCCGATGCAGAGCACAGCACTACGGGGGCTGCTATGGGAAGAATTAACTCCATCTTAGCCAGACCTAACACATCTTTCAATGGTGTATTTTACTTTTCTGAATTAAAGACATACACAAAAATCATACACCACCACCCAAAAAAAAAGAAAAAGATAATGAAAACAGGAAAACAGCAGAGCATGATGTTGGGCACAATGCAGTCATTGGTATGTTCAAAGATAGCCCTGACTTCATAGTGGTGAAAACTAGGAAAGTGCACTCTTTGTGGCAGACTGAAAGGATTACATCCTCCTGTTAATGCATCCGGAGTAACGTGGTATACTGCACCTATGTAGATTATGAAAGATTCTGGCTAGAAAAGATAAGAGTCTTTTATTTATTGTAATTTAAGTCAGATAAAAATCAATAATCAGGCTAAAATTCTCACTCTCAGTAGTAAACCATAGATAGGCAACTGTTTGAAATGAACTTTTCATGTTTATTTATAAGCTTCTCTCCCTTTGTCTACTAAATATTCTAAAAATAATGTATTTCTACTGTATACATTCTACCTACTCCACAGTGTATTTAATATATGAAATCCAATTAACAGAATTTTAATTCTGGTAGAACAATTCTTACACACCGGTAATTATGATTAATGCACATGGGATACAAATTCTAGTCATACTGATGGTAGTAAAGGCTATTAAATATATAGCAGATGTAATCACTTTGTTAAGGCTACTTAAAAAATGCCAGCATTTTGACTTGAAAGGACAGCGTATTAACATCTGTTATTCTTCAGCGCTTTCCCCAATGCATGTCTGTATGTGCAGTTGTGTATGTGCCAACATGTCTGTGTGCAATGGGGTGTGTATATGCATCCATCTCAGTTTGGCTGAAGCAAAATAATACCTGTTTCTCTTTACAGAAAGAAAATATAAAATAATCTAGATCACAATTCTGTTGCCTTTCAATGAGGTATAGATTTACTATTTGCATGTGTATTCTTGTTTAGTTTTTGAGTTGAAGCTTTGTATTTAACTGTGTAAAGCAGGATCTCTAAAATGCAGTAAAGTTCAAAAGTGAACAAAAGATTAATTCATTGTGGTTATAGCCCACCTTCTTGTACATCTGAACCCCTAACCCTACAAAAAAAGATTCATTTCTCAGGAAAGATTTTTTAAAAACTGTGGGTATGAAATCTATTTTTCATCCCTAAAAGCGGTGATGTGCACAAATAGTAAGATCCTAAGAATGTTGTCAAATTAGTACCTATTATACTAAATAAATGTAAAATGTAAGTATATTTCACTCATAATTTAGAAGTTAGTTATCTAGTTTTGTTCAGTCATTCTGTACTGAATTACAGTGAGACTTTTTCTAGAATGCATGTGTAAGATCTAGTTTGCTTTAAATTTCCTGAATGACTTTGAGAATCAATGCACCTTTGGCAATCTGTTGCATATGCTTGAATATTTTTTATCAACATTATTTTGGTCAAGAGATGAAAAGGTGAAGGCATTAATTGCACATAAGATATGTTTACATTGCATAATTACTTGTTTTGCATGTAATTTTTTTAATCTGAATTCTCACTAAGGTCAACAGAAGTCTTTATACATGAGTAACGAGTTAGGGAAGTAGTAAGGTTTTAGATTTTTCTTGTCACAGTTTCCTAGCAAAGAAAGAACTTTTGAAACTTCAGATAAGGTGGAAGACAGAAACTAAAAAAATAGGAAAAAGTATGTAACATTTCAAGTACAGTTTCATTCCTGCTCAACTACTCTTCTTATTCCTTGTTTCTTTCACTTTAAAATGCTAGCTTTAGTCCTGATTTTTCCTAGATTTTAGCACAATGAAAACTTCAATAAGCCCTAAAATTTTCTTCAATCATGAAATCGTTTGTTTTCCATCAATTTTCTAAACAAAAGTAAACTTTACTACATGTAGCTGTAATTTTAATCTCTATTTTTCTTAATAGAAACAAATGCTCCATCCATTTTTCTCTGTCCTATTAGTCTTTCTTTGCTATGAAACCTTTTGTAGGGAAAATATATGAGTAATTTCTAATTTGACTATGTAGTTTCAGAGAGCAATTTAGGTATGTTAAGAAGGTACAAAGCTTCCCATTTGTCTTCTCACATATTTTACTGTCCTCTATTTGTTTCTCATTTTACATTTTATTGGTATTTTAATTCTTCTGATTGGCTTCTTTTTCTCATAATACTTTATTACTCCTGTTTTGATGTCCTATGTATTTTCCTTCATATGTCCATTTAATCTTGAATAATTAATGAAAATAATCATAGCTCTCTAGACGCTGATTTTGGCATGTAGTCTTACCGTTAGCTGTCAGCTTACAAAACATAGTGCTCCTATGAGGGCAGTTTCAAAAAGTCACACAATTCAATTATTCACTTCCACAGAGCAAGAATCACAATGTGTTAATACTTTCCGATAGTGGATTTTATATTTTGGCAATAGATCACAGTAAGGCTGCAGCTTTTCAAAATCTGGCAGAATAAAGGAGAGTCACCAGATGGAGTCCTCAGGTAACATACTGAAATCAATGTAGTTTATTAATACAGAAGTGTTTGGGTAGGCTGTGTATTAATCTCAACCTTCAAAAGCAGACTGACAGTGACTTGCCAGATTTTGGAGTTCACAGAAAAAGAGACCCTGGTAACTGATGAAGTTATTTCACATATTTGCCTACATTTATTTTAAAGAATCTTTGGAAGGCTTGTCTACCATGTGCCACTCTATTTCTCTGTCTTCCCAGCCAAATAGATAGAGTTCAGCCTACCCATTTAAAAGGAGCCCAGGCCGAATAATTATATACTCCAATTGTTCTCCATCTGCTGCTTGCTTGATCTACAAATGCCTTTTCTTGTACCAGGAAGCAAACAGCAGAAACTCAGCTGTTCAGAATTTCCATCTGGGAAATTGCAAGTTGCTATGTTCCAGTACCTAGAAGAAGAACCTATTCCTGAATATACTTAAGTGTAGATTAAAATGTATAGGAAGGGGAAATAATTTTAAAAATGAAAATTATCTAATTTCCACTGGACTAGTACTAAAGGGTAAGCAGGAAAAAATCAAGTGGCAGATAAGCTGCCTATGATACCTTTTTCTAAGCTAGAGCTCTGCAAATTAGAACACCCTTGGAAATGCGGATGATAGCTATATCCATATGGTACTGGGGAATTCCAGGAAACTTTTCTTAGGGTCAGGTTCATACTTCTTCTGGATTCATGTGCCTCCAAGCCTTTTACATGAGGGACATCTATTAAAACCACAGGGTAGCTCCTACATTTTAAGAGCTAGCCTTACAAGGAGAAAAATATTGTTGTGTCTAAAGCTTAGAAAAAAGTGATATAAATCTGATTTCTTTTAAATGCATATTTGGCATAAACCAAATGTCTACCAGCAGAAATATAACTCTGGGGGTTTTTTTCATTATGTTGCCAAAATACACAATGACAAAATTTTCAAAATGAAAATTTTTACACTTTTTTCTTTTTAAAATTTAGTATAATTTGCTTTTTGATTATAGAAACAGAATTTTCCTAGTTGAACTAGATGTTTTGCTTGAATTAAAAGAAAACAAAGGGGGGTTTTTAGTAGCAGTATTGATTTTTTTCTGGATAGAGAGCAACTTTCCAAAATAAATTATTTTCACAACTAAAATTTAATCTTGTTCAAAAGAGCCAATTTATTTTAAAATCTACATTTTAAATTTTTACCATGCTATTGTTTAAAAGATTTATATGACTACAAGACATGTTGGAGCAAAATCTTCTAGTAGCAACATATTCTGGAGGACAGCAAAACCACAGATGTATACGTGGAAGTAGGGGGAAAAAAACCCAAACCTACCTGATACTCACTATATATATATACCAAAACAAAGTAGTCAAAGATGGGAATATCACTGTATTTGGTGTCTGTGCCTGGGTGCTGGTAGCAGGGTGCTGCAGGGCGGCCTCTGTGAGGAGGTCAGAGCTGCCCCATGCCGGACACAGCCGGTTCCAGATGTCTCCAATGGACCCACCGCAGGGCATCACTCAGCCCTGCAGCCAAGGTGATGGGGCCTCTGGGAAAACATATTTGAGAAAAGGCAGAAAACACTACACAAAAGTGTGAGGAGGGAAAAAAAGAAAGAAAAATGTGACAAACAGTCATGTGAACACAAAGAAGGAGCAGAGATTCAGCTGGAAGCTACATCAAGTCATATGGATGCCAGAGAGGTGATTAGAGACAGCCAACATGGCTTCACAAAGGGCAAATTGTGCCTGACTAATCTGGGGGCCTCCTACAATGGAGTGACTGCATTGGTGGATAAGGGAAGAGCAACTGATGTCAACTCCCTGGACTTCTGTAAGGCATTTGATAAGGTCCCACATAATATCCTTGTTGCTAAGTTGGAGAGATATGGGTTTGATGGACAGACCATTCGATGGATAAGGAATTGGCTGGATAGTCACATCCAAAGAGTTACAGTCAATGGCTCTATGTCCAAATGAAGATCAGTAACACGTGGTGTCCCTCAGGGGTCTGTACTGGGACCGGTACTGCTCAGTATCTTTATTAATGACATAGACAGTGGGACTGAGTGCACCCTCAGCATGTTTGTGGATGACACCAAGCTGAGTGGTGCAGTTGATATGCTTGAGGGAAAGGATGCCATCCAGAGAGACCTTGACAAGCTTGAGAATTGGGTCAATGTGAACCTCAGGAAGGGCGTGAGACAGTGGAAGAGGTTGCCCAGAGAAGTTGTGGATGCACCACCCCTGGAAGCATTCAAGGTCAGATTGGAGGGGCTTTGAGCAACCTGATCTAGTGAAAGATGTCCCTGCCCACAGCAGGGGTGTTGGGACTACATGACGTTTAAAGGTCTCTTCCAACTCAAACCATTTCCCCTGCAGCCTGTGGAGAGACTATGGTGGAGCGAATATCCACACTGTAGCCCATGCGAAAGACCCATGCTGGTGTGGGGAAATAGCGTGAGGAGGAAGGTGCATCAGAGAGAAACCGTTATGGATTGACCACAACCCCCCATTCCCCATCACCCTTGCACCGCTCTAGAGGGGGAGGTAGAGGATTCAGGAATAAAAGCATAAAGTTAAGCCTGGGAAGAAGGGTGGGGGTGGGGGAAAATGTTTTAGAGTTTGGGGGTTGGGTTTTTTGCCTTTGTTTCTCACAATCCTATTCTTTTTAATTGGCAATAAATTATTTTTCCCCAAGTTGAGTCTGTTTTGCCCGTGATGGTAACTGGTAACAAATCCCCCTGTCTCTGTCTTGACCTATGAGATTTTATCCCCTTGCTCTGCTGAGAAGGGGGAGTGAGAGAGTGGCTGGGTGGGCATCTGGCAACCAGCCAAGGTCAACCCACCATGATACTGCATCTGAGAAATGCCAGGCAATATGTGGAATTCCAAACTGCTTCCTGCATCAGCCTCAGTAGCTCATGCAACAGGATGCCTGCATTGTCACGATTAAGAGTGTGCCAACATTCCCTTTGTCAAACCTCTACTTTCAGGGGATTAGAATAACATGGCATTAAAAATCCTTTCTGAGCTGAAACTAAGCATACGGTACTTAGGCTGTAATGGCAACGCTGATGTGTAAGGCTCCTGTAGTGTGACTACTAATATTAATTTCTTAAGCATTCAGTTCTAACGATCTGAGTGCTAGACCTGCAAAATGGCATGGGTATTGTAACACTGAGCTTTGCAATGCCCCGCTCCCAGAGGGGAATCCACCTGTCGGAGTAATGTGCGTGTGCTCCCTGTGCAATATACTGGAAATTTAAAACAGTCTGAAGAAGGATCCCAGCTGGCAGCATGCTGAGCAGAAAACTGCCAAGCTATTCACTAGGAGACACTGCAGAAAGGGTAACTTCTTTCTTTCAAGGTACACAGAAGGTGATATTTTTAAAGTACTTGCAGTGTAAGTAACGTTATTAAAGATGTCATTTATTTATCTGGGGGTTTTATGAGAAAGTGCTTTTAATATGGCAATGAAATAAAATGTATTTTTTTTTTTAAATCTGCTGCTTTTTCTTTTTTTTTAATTAAGCAGGGATTTGGCCTACATGGAATTTTTGTAGCAGACAGTCTCAGAAGGAATAGACTGATAAAGCAACTTTATTGCAGAAAAGCTTGCTTTCAAAAGTTTCTGTAGAAGTTTGTTCTGGCCTTAAATGTTTTTAACTTGAGTACAAGACATGAAGTGTTGATAAGGGGTTTTGTTACAGCTATTTTGTCTGTGGTTTTCTCAAAGACACTCTTTCCTGGTCCTTGAAGTTGTATGTAGAGTTCTCAAAAAAATTTGAATTTGCTTCAAGTGAAAACAAGAAAAAGCAAGTTTGATTAAGATGTTCATAAGAGGTGTTGATACATGGTGAAGGTATACTAAAGATGGTAATTAAAGTGTTTTATTAAACTTGTTCTCTGTTCCATGCCTTTCAGCTTGTCAGGAGAAATTATTGCTACAGGTGTTTTCATTTTAAGAATGAAACAAAATGATGAGGGATTAGAGAACAAAAGCCTTGCGGGAATGTATCTTTTAGTTACTGTATTGATGTTATTGCTGTCTGCTGTGTGGTGCAGAGGATGTAAATTTGGAGCTGTATCTTTTTTAGCAATTTATGGAACTAATCACTAGACAGACAGTCTTAAATGTATACCTTCCTTTCTGTCTTTTTAGAGTAATGTATAGATAGTAAAATCCCTGCTGAACATTCCCAAACACAAGTATGTAGTAAGTACTTCAATCATTGCAATATCCGAAACAGTCCTTCACACGTGGTAAGTGTTAGGGAACAAAGTATGGTATAAATAAATTTTATGCTACTTATGTCCTGATGTACAAGAATCATCAACACTAACTACTAAATATAACATAACACATAATGTTGGTAGATATCTGTTCTCACCCATTTGGGACCATAAGTCACTGCTTCAATAGATACAATGAAAGGGTTACAAAATCTACCTATTGAGAAACTGTTTTGGATGAAATCCAGTAATCTTTCAAGGTTTCAAAAATAAAACAGTAATTAAAACAATCTACTACCAGCAAAATAGACATGCGAGGAATATGAAGCACAGAGCATGCAAAGCTCAGGTTCAATGAGGTTCAGATCTCACAGTGGGTGATGGCTGAATCTCACTGTGTCCAGTAGCTGTGCAAAGTCATGGGTAGCCATGATCACTGATTCTACTGCATCTCTCGAAGAGATATTAAGTTCCCTTTAGATTCAGAACCATATTGACAATTAACAAAAAGCCTAGCTCCTTCTGTGAAAGAAATAGGTTGTCACAAACAAATTCTGTTTCTCAGTTTGTGGTCAAGCAAGTACCACACAATTATTTGGATCCTATGTTGTTTATTGAAACTGTCACTTTCTTTTAATCTTCATCACATCTACTTGTATGAAGACTCTGCTCCAGCCTTTGCAAAAGTGTTACTAAGCAAAATTTGGCTCTTGGCATGTTTTATACTCTGAATGTTGGTCAAGCTCCGGATTTGAAAAAAGGTAGCTTTGAAATTAATTAATGTGGACTTAATAATTAAAACAGCAGTATCAGCACCCAGTAATTTCTGCTACATTAGTCAGTTCGCAGAGTTTATTTAGTTTATCTGAATTAATTAATTCTTCTTTCAGCATAGTCATTTGTTTTCAAGGTAACTGCTGTTTTGAACTATTCAGCCATCCTAGTGAAAAGAATTCAGTATGGTATTAGGGAATTATATCCAGCTTCTCTTTTTATCTTAAAAGCCTCTAAGTGTGTGTGGTGGTTGTAATGGGGAAAATGTGACTGTTTTCCTAATAGAATGACATTTCCTAGGGTACGTTTATGTGGTTATGAGCAGTACATTGCAACTTGTATGGCAGAAGCTGTTAAAACTGGCACATTAAAAGGTTTGCCTGTTTTGCTTAGCAAAAAATAACAGTACTAATCTCTGTATAGCTCCAGATTCTAAGGACAGATCCTGAATTACAACAGATCTTCACTTATTGTAACTGAAAAGAATGCAAGCGGAGAGAGATCTTGGCCATCCTTCAGGTTCCAGTGCTGTAGGACAGCCAGAGCTACATAGCACTGAGCACAAACTGAGACAATATTTGTACTATTTTCCACCAGCCAAACACACTCCTACAGGTCTCCCACCATTACAAATGTTACAAAAATATCCAATAAGCTCAGAAAAATAGGAAGTATAAATCTGCCGTTGTTATGCTAAGCAATAAATGGATATATCACAGTTAGTATTATGATAAGATGTGGAATCTTTAACAGGCCTTAAGATGGAAAGTATGTTAAAGTCTCTGTGCAGTGAGTTTTCACTGAAATCTCCATGAATAGTTTTCAAAAAGTTCAATTACAGAAAAGTCTGAAACAAAAAACTTGTAATACTAATTCACCAAAAAACAACCCATTAACCAATCATTTCTGGTTGATCCCAGGAAAGAAGAGAAAATTGAAATGAAGCTTTTATTTTCTTTAGAGTTTGTTGAAACAGATTGTTCTGGTCACCAAAACAAATTTAAAAATGGGCATCCAAATATAAACTCTTTGAAAAAAAGAGGCAGAGAATAGAAAGGAAGATGACAGAGAAAGACAACTGGTATGAACAGTCACACTGTTCACTGAGGACCTGGAAAGAAAAAGTTGGTCTTCTAAATTCTTATTTAGACATCTATTTACAAGTTCAAATTTCTGTCAGATTTACTAACATAATGATATATCTTTCAAAGCAACTGTGAAAAACTGACCAAAATTTTGACAGCCAGAACTATAATATCTTCACATGTTTATTATACTGATATTTCTGGTAAGTAAGTAATGTATTTTTCTTACTGTAATATTAAAAAAAAAATAAAAATTTAAATATTTCACATATAATGCCCCAAATACACTCTAAGTTGCAGAAAAATAAATATGTATTCCTTCCACATAACTATTGACATTTTGATGTGAAAATATTTTTCCTTACAAAAAAACTTTCTAAGCATTTTATTATAAGGAAGGTTAATTACATTCCTTTTAAATTATTTTTTTTATAAACCATATAAATAACAGGTAAAATTAATTTTTGAGCTTGTCCTTGATGAAGCACAGAAATGTTTCCAGCTGGAACTGATTATGTTTAATCTTCTGTGTTACAGAGGGAAAGTAATCCAAAAGACAACAGTAAATAATTGTGTTTCTACCTTGGTTTAAGTCTGTATTATCAGCGTTATTGAATAATATAGATAAATAGCAGAAGATAACTCATATTGTCCAAATAAGTATTTCTTGATAGGCATAATACTTTACTCTGTGAGCCAGGATATTTTTTAGTAGATGGAAGATTAACAGTTTTAAAACACTCTTTAAGAGTGAATGTCATTGTTCCTTTGTGTTTCTTGCAAAATGTTTTCCTTAAGTGGTATTTAAAATAAATTGCACATTCTAACCTTAAAGAAAGGACTGGGCACTCCAATTAATGCTAGAGAGTGAGTGCTTTTTTGTTCTGTTTTGGTTTTGATTTAAGGTTCTATATCAATAACAGATTCACATAATTGGCCTTGTACTATAGTAAGGAAAAATATTCTAGTTCTACACTGCTGATGGAAAAGACCAGTTAGGTCACCAAGGTCACAGCCCCTTGAACCATCCTCACTTCGTGCATTATTTTTTTGTCCTGACAAGCATATCCACTAAGCTCCATTGACCAAGAAACAACATATCTGTCTGAGTGGGAGATCTGAATGTCATTCCCAGGACAGCCAGAAGGGGTTGAGCTGCTACGCAACATTTCAGTATTCAGGAAAAAAGAAAAAAAAAAAAAAAAAGGAAAAAAAAAAAGCTACAGGAGAAGCATAGAATAGGGAAGTGAAGAACTGATTTCCGTAGAAGTACAGGGTTATTATAATGAATAACCATGAGTATGTCCTCATACTCCTCTTTGTTCAACTTTACCCCTCAGCAACTGCTTTTGCTAGTCTGGGAGCTATCAAAAACATTGCATTCTTAGATTCTCTTTGTTCTACTAACCTCCAGAAGGATCCAAGTTGGGAGATATTCGTACTTTGCTATAGAAGAGATCATTTCAACTTCAGATCAGCTAATTATTCCCACATTAAATCGCCCTTGGTGGAGGTCATGATTTAACACAGGGCACATTGAATTCTGCATGTCCAAGCTGAAATTCAGTGAAGTAGTGTAGTTAGCATTTCCACACTTCAGACCTTGCATGATCCCAAGTGATCATAGTCATAACATTTAACTGTTCTTACAGAGATACACAGCTCTGGTAATTCAGCAACTGTAAAATACCGTGCTGTGGTATGGTTCATTATTGTCACAGAGAATAAAGGCTTTCCATCAGAGACTCCATTCACATAATGTTAAGGCAGGAAAACCATTTCAAGTCAGTAGTCCAAGCTACCTACCAATGCCATCTAGTTAATTTTAGACAGCAAAGCTCCTTGGAGACACCCATGTCACCACAGAAATCCCTAGAAGAAGGCATATACCTGTTTGGGTCAGACACAATATGCCTAACCCATTTCAAACTGCAGATAAGTAACGCAGTGAGGATCTGTACTAAATAATACCACAGGCTTGAGTTTCCTATAAGGGTATTCCCTGAGGGTCACTTAGCTGTGGGTTTAGTATGTAAAACATAGCCAAGGGATGTATTTGAATTTGAGCCCACACCCATGCTCAAGATTTGTGTTGCATAGCCTGAATGCTACCCCAACACATCTTATGACACATTACTAACCTGTTCTGACAACTGATGTTTAATAGCTTCACTACAATGTTACAAGAGGACATTATGGTTCATGGGGAGTTGAACACAACCAGCCAGCTAATTAGTAAATACCTGGTTTGGTGTGTATCCTAATTCAGAAAAGGCAGCATTACACATCAATGTTCAACACTTCTTTACAGATTCAGTTGTCTTAAACCTCCTTAAAAGCCATTAAAATGTCATAAAATTTTGCAGCAAGTTCTTTAAATTCCTATATCAGTACTACAGCACAGTGCAAGGTGTTGCTATTATGATGTATCTTCATATTTCTTAAAATTTCCTGCATGAAGGTATCACTAGATTTCTGGATAACAACTTTTTAAATACCCGCACATTAAAAATGTTAAGTCATACATGCAAAGTAGACATAAGAATTATTTTTGCAGGGTCAATAAATTCTTCCCCATTCCTATAGTTTGTGTGGATATTTTGTGTAAAATGTTTTATATTTAACCACTAAATAAGATATATTCTCTGTAACTCTTTGTGCGAAATTCTGAACTATCATGGCTTTTTTTTTTTTTTTTAACTTAATGCTATAAACCCCTGGAAAAAAGAAAAGAAATTTTTCATGGAAATGCTTTCAGAGCTTCAACTACAGCAGCTCTGTGACATTGTTATGTAAGCATTAAATGTGCCATCTCTCTGCACTGTGAAATGCAGAATTCCCAGAGGGGAGTTTCAACTAGATCACTATCAGGTGTTGGAGAATGTTCATTGATGATGTGAGAATAGTTATGCACAGGCTCTTTCAGCAGATCTTCTGATTACTCCAGAATTTTAAAATCCTCATTTATGTCAGCAGGTCACTGAAGCAGAACTACATTTCTTAGGGAAGAGGTGATATATACAATAAAGTGGATGAATACATTCCACTGAAGACTAATGCAACTTTTACAGTGTCATCTTTTTTCACATTAAGGCATTTCTGTAGATTATGAAGGCTGAAGTCATTCCTCTTAAGTCATGATAAATGGAGACAGTTTACAATATCTGTACCAAGATCTTTTACTAAATTTTTCAGGAAAGAATATCAAGCAAACCAGCAAAAACAATTTTTACAGTTTCACTTCTAAATGTTATAATTGCTTGTGTACTGCAATAGAACCCAGAATTCCTATCTGACTAATGGAATTTCTTATGCTAGGCAATATATAAATAATGTAAGATGAGACAGTACAAAAACTAAGATAGTTTCCCCACCATCACGTCATGCACAAACAGAAGAAACGATCAGAGGACCATGTATAATCCTGACTGAATTCTTTAAAAGATTATTTTTCATTATCTGAGATGAAATTACTCTTTGTACGTGGGCTTTTACACTATTGCTATTAAAATCAGTATGGATAAAACCATGGAAAGGGTGCAAGTGAATCTGTGTCATTTTAAGTTAAACAGAACAGAAGTGTTCATATGGTCACTCACAGTGTTTCAGCCAAGGGAGCAGCTAACAGCATTCCCAATGTACATCTGGTCATCCTTAAAATACAAAGGGGGGGGGGGGGGTAAAAAAGAAAAAGTGGGCACAGATAGGGACCTTCTTGATCTTTCAGCATTCTGTGCAAAATTGAATTGTGCTTCCTTATGGACAAAGATTTACTTCTTGATCCTGAAGGCAAAAAATTCAATATTCTGCCATTGGCAGTGCTGATTGCAGAGAGAGGAGTAAGGTTTGGAAACATAAGTGGAGGGTTTTGAAACTGTCAAGAAGGAATGAGGCAGGTGGAAAGAGTCAGTGGAGGTTTGTAGGCTTAGAAGGAGATAAGAGAAGCAGGGTTCAGCGGGGTAATGATACTGGAACAGGAGAAGTCAGTCCCATCTTCTTAAGGATGATGGTGGCAGAAGGAATGTCGGGTATCAACAGGGATTTGAAGACCTGTGGATCTGGGATGGAATGAAGCTACATCCTTATATCCTTGACTGAGGAACAAGCATCCCACTTGCCAGCAACTGCTTTCTCCACAAGTATTCCCTTTGGCCCCTCCTCTCACACAATTGCATCTATACTTCCTAATCACTGCAGCAGCTCCTTCTCAAGGTGCTACTATTTCACCAAGGAGGAGCGTGCCAGAATTCTGCTACTGTTACAACGATGGGATGAACTGGGAGAAAAACAAGCCCTAGTGTCAGGCCAAAAATCCAGAAGTGAGTGGCTCCTACTGCTGTCAGAGTGTGAGATGATGAAGATGGCTGCAGAGCATATATCCCTCCTCCACATACAGAATTCTCTGCTGCCCAGACCCCAGTCTCTCTCTTAGTGATGGTAGAGGATTATGCAGATGGCACAGAGGAAAAGGGCTTTTCAGGAAGCACGTGCTGATCACAGAGATGATCTTTAAGCTTCGTTGAAATGGACAAAGCCAGCAGTCTGCCTTGGTTAGGCCTGTCCATGAAACCTGCAGAAGATGTCCTCTTCATCAATATTGAGCAGGAAGGCAGGCAGCAATTTTGAAACCCCAGTACCATAGTGACGGACAAGACTTGAGAAGGTATTAAGAAAAAGAAAATTATAGCTGGAAAATGACATATTCTCGAAAAAAAAAGGTAGTATAGATTAGCCAGATCAAACCCCTATGTAAACTCATGGCGTCAACTAGATAGATAAATATTTAAACAGCAGGCCAAGTAAAGAATAATATTTTTTGTCTGTACAAACACCTCACTCTGCAATTTGCAGCCTTTTTTTTTTTTTTTTTTTTTTTAAGGTTTAGATCACATCCAAACATCATGTTTAATTGCCTTTTGTTATGACTTTGTCCATTTTTTTTCTGAACACATTTTTGGTTTTGCATGACAATATGTTGTAGGAATGAGTTCTCCACTTTAATACACTTTGTGTGACAGTCTTTTCTTTAGTTTAATTAAAAATATGAGCTGCTTGTTCTCATCTGGTGTCATCCAAATCTTACATAGTAAATTTCCATTCCTTACCTATCTTCTGTATGTCATAAATTATATCATGGATCCCTATTATATTTTCTCCTTTCTCTTCCACCTTTTTCCCAGCAATGTCTTTTGCAGCCCTAGAAGTCCAGTGTATTTCATGTTTCTTTGTACAGAAACTGTTTCAGACCTTTCCTCATCTCTCTGTTGTGTAGTTCTGTTGCATATACTTCTATTATTATGTTATATTCTATGTATATTTTACATCTATATCTATTTATACTCATACAGTTAGAGAGAGGAATAGAAAGACATGAGGTCACAATATTCAAACTGTAAGCATGTGATAGTTTTATATAATGGTATATTATGCTTTTTGTTAATTCCTTGTTTAAATATTTTTCATAATCTGTTTTACATAGGAGTAAAAAAAAAGAAAAACAAAAGGCAATAAATTGTGCCACAGTTGCTAGGTTGACAGCACTTATTCCACATAAATTCTAGCATTCTGCAAAACTTTCACATAAGTTTCCTCCTCTTGGAATGGGCAGCCAAGGTCTTCTCTTTCTGGAGTGGAAATTTAAGCTTCAGTCTCCAAAATTTATAATTATTTTAGTTATCCTGTACCTGTACTCTTGTCTTTTCTCAGGTGCTAATAGGGCATTATTTAGTGAATTAGCTAGCTCTCATAAAACAAAGGTAACTTTGAACAAAAACAGACCTATAAAGCCTACCAGAAAATTAAGTGATAAAACTACTTTCTTAAACAAATAATCTATCAAAAATTTAGTCAATCTTAACCAATCAGTATAGGTAGCACTAAAACATTTTGTTGTCTTGGTCAGACCCCTACATCATTTCTTGAATTGTGTGATCTGTCCTTTCCGTAAGTCAGCACTGCCTCTTAATACAGTTTGAGGTTCTTTGTGTTACCAATCTTCCTGAACACAATAAAGGATAAAATGTTATTCCCATTGGCTGTAAAATTTTGAAGAAATTGACTTCATTAATCCAGGCTTGGGAATGTGTATTAATTACCCCTTCAGTGACTCCCTTCCTGAAAATATCTTTTGTCTGAACCATTTAGGCAGGAATACAATTGGGAGCAAATAGATAAAAATATATCTGTCATAAAGAACAACTATGCAGTTGTCTCTGAATATTCTATGCTTCCAAAGTATCTGCAACTAAAAATTATAAAAAGAGAAACCTCAAGTTAAGAGCCATGAAAGCAGACAAAAATTCTAATCTAAGCTCTGTTTCGCAGATCTGAGGTTCCTGGGCACCAAATGTGGCACTCAGAAGTAATGTAAGTACCAAAATTCAAGTCTATAATCCTCAAAACATCCTGAGAAGAGATTGCTGACACTTAAGATTGCCCTAGGAAAATTCTCAAGATGCATAGCATGCTGCTGACATGAATGGCCAGGACTGTTGCCATCTTGGCATGGCTGAGCTACTACACACTTGTTTGATACTTGGGCCAATTAGTAATCTTCATATTCATGCTTTCCTCAAAGCCTCAGTTGGAATGGAAGATATTCTTTAGTACAGCTAAAACACACTAAAAAATGAGGCCAACACAACAGTCAGCAGCCATTGCTACTTTAATTGAAAAATGTGGAAGTGAGGATACAAAAAAGGAAGATATGCTTATCTTTATTAAATACCATAACATATTTGTACTCATTCAGAAACTGGGAGATACAGCCTCAATATTCTTCTTAACCCATGATGTTCAAACTCAGGTTTCCCATCCCAAGCTCAAAGCCAGTGGCAAGGATCAACAGGTTAATCTATTACACGCTTCTAAGGAACCTGTGCTGATGAAAAGTAAAGAATGCTATGCTCTTCATTCAATTTATAGGGCTTTTAAATTAAAAACAACAATCTGTTTTCTTTTCTGGTCATACAGGTGGCCTGGAAGACCAGAAAGAAATATCGTCAATTCCCATAGAAATAAAAACATAGTTGTCAGTATCTATGATAAATTGGACATACAAGCATTTCTACCTCTTTTTCTCCTGAAACCTTTATAGTTTTATAGTCTTTTTCTGATTGCTTCAGCTAACAGAAACATTTACTTTTCTAATTCTGAACAAGAATCTTGAACAACCTGTGTCTAGACTATTTGTGGC
Organism: Aquila chrysaetos chrysaetos; assembly: GCF_900496995.4. NCBI lineage: Eukaryota > Metazoa > Chordata > Aves > Accipitriformes > Accipitridae > Aquila > Aquila chrysaetos. The sequence goes on along the minus strand of NC_044017.1, from coordinate 22,366,521 downwards.
TATACCAGTATGATGTAGAAAAATAAACTATTCCAAGAATTTTTATAGATTGCTACATTCAAATTCTGTTTCCTAGTCATCCATTATTAAACATGTTTAGTACCATGATACTGGGCTAGAGATCTGGTACAACTGTTCTTACGGTTCCACAGGAAATACTTTTCCTCTCTCTGAAAGTATTTATTAATGCACTACTGCTAGTACCCAAAGGATAGCATTCATAGAAGCAAGAATGTATTATTTTCTACTTTTTTTTTCTTTCCACATGTCTAACTTGACAGCTTTGCTAAGTTGTTTATGATTAACTTATGTGGAAATTACAGGTATATTGTGTTCAGTGGATATTAATACATTCTATAATGCTACATCTACTGCAACTGCTCTATTTAATGTATCTTTCCCCATCAGAGAGAAATGGAACTGAAATTCTGTCTGAATGGATTCTGTCAGGATTTCCTCCACCTTTTAGTTTAATCTTCACTCAGCCCTATCACTGTAATCCCATTTCCCCAGAAACATCAATAAAGGTTTTGGCTTTGATGAGGCCACATCAGAGTTTAACAAAGATTTTTCTCATTTCTCTTTGAATTGGCAATCAGTTGTTTTATATTTATAAATTTGCAGTTAGAAATTAGTTGTTGGTTATGAGGACCATCTGTTCTACCTGTGTTTGGCATAGCTGTAATTGGGATAATGTTTGCTAACCAAGGAAGACAGGGTAGATTGCAGCAGAGCAGTTCTGAGACCATACTAGCTGTCAAACTGAGTTATAAACCAGTTTTCAGTGTCATTGATCTTTATATGAAACTTCCATCACTCAGTATAATCACTAGGGAATGCAACTAACCTAAGAAAGAATGATACTCCTGTCCCCCTACCTTTTTTTTTATTATTATTCATCTGACACAGTACAGAAGTCACTACTCGCTGTATTTGTAGAAGCATGCATAAAACAAGGCAAGATCACCTAGTATTAAGGTTCAGAATTTAGCATGTTGGTAGGCGATAAGTTTGTGCCAGCTACAAACATATTCTAGTTCACGTATACCTTGCTGTTCCTTCACTTGCTGATCCTTTCTATGAGAAAACTTCTTTGCAGTCAGCATAGGTTCCTTTAAACTTGAATTAGAAGCTAAAGCAATTTATTAGAAATATATTAATTATATTTATCTAGCTGTCCATTGACAAACATATTGGTACATTTCCAAATTTTCACAAGTGTCTGCTTATTTACACAGTTTTATAAAATAAACCTGCTGTTTATTTAGCTTAAGAAAATATGCAGACATCAATGACAGTATCCATAAACAAGCAGTAGTAATGAAGAAAACAAAAGAAGTCTTGGGGTAAACACTCATTTAAAAGCAAAACAAAACAAGGTAAATCAAAGGACAGTTGGAAAACATCCTGAGTAACATTCACTTCATCTAAATTTAGGAACTCTATTTATATCTCTATATATTTACAGTACCCAAAGATGTGTGAGACATCTTCATGGAGCTGGTAGACAGTAAACACCACCAGCTGAAAACCTGTTTTCTATGTCTGAAGAACAGAAGAGCTACACTAATAGCATCTTGAATGGCAATAGATGCCTAATTTGATCAGCTGAACTTAGCACTAGCTGTCTGAAATGTCTAAATATGAGCAAGGTGTCTAATTTCTCATTATAGAAGGTCCCTTCTCTATTACACTTCCACAAACTCCTTCACAAGACATGCCACAATGACTTTTCAATTAAGTATAATCAATTTTGTCTGATTAGGTGATTGATGCAACCAAGTACAAAGTAAAGGTGGAAAGTAAGTAATGTGACCGTATGTCATGCAGGTAGACTAGAAAGAAATGAAGCACTAGTTACATCAGCACTGCCAAAAGAAATTATGAACATAAGAAAATGTCCAAGACAGAAATTCATATCCCCATTGCCTTTACAGTGTATCTGTAGCTAAGCAGGGGGTATTTACAATTTTACATTGATAGCCCAGCCTGAGACTGTGTAAAATGCTGTCTGTCATGTAGACACATGGTAATTATGCCTTATAGGGATGATCCCACAGATAGCTAGCTAGTCAGCTTGAGATTGGTCACTTCAGACCATCAAAATACGTGGTGACTGATTAGCTAATCTTAGTGCTCACAGTGTAGAAAGGACCATAACAGGGACTATGATAAAGAGGATCATGCACTTGAAGTGTTTGTGCTGGATTGTCCCACAGTCCCACAAGGGCTAAATCTGAGTACTGGAATGAACAAAAATATGGTAGACAGGATGACAGGTTTCAGTTCAAAAGGCATTTCAGACATAGCCACTTGACTCTCCCACTTTAGCCAGCCTCCTACAACTTAGCACAAATCTAAGTACAGATACCATCTGCTTTTTTTATCACATGTGGGTGGAAAAGATAACGAGTGAATAGACAGAGGTGAGGCTTCACTTTCTATAGCTAAACCAATGAAGAAAACAGTGTGAGCAGCACTATATCTTACAGGTATTGGCTTTCATTTCTAGTCCTGAGTTATTTACAATAGCTATATATTCACACCTTCATGTCTAAATAAAACAAAACAGAGATAATTTTTCACCAAGTGACATTGTCCAGATCGCATAATCAAATTTGGCTTTCCTTCCATTTGCCCCCTATAATCAGTAGCCACATCTACACATTCCTACTATTAACAGTACCTGAAAGGCACTCTGCTAGGAACTGTGCCAAAGTATTTTCTGGAAAAGTGCTAAGTGAAGCAGGCCATTTCTTCCCAGAAGTTTGATAATGATTGAGCTAATGCTTTGAGCCTGTTTTATGTAGCCACCTTGATTATTTGTCCCACTCACACACTAGTAAGCCCAGCTGTAGCTGACAACTCAGCCATAGAAATGTAACGAAAGCTTTCTTTGACATAAAGAAAACAGTGTTGAAACTAGTGGTCATAATCAGTGTTCTTCAATTTAATACTGTAGAAACAATAATGCTTTCTGAAACTCAGGTATCCGCAGTAGGCAAAAGTCTGTGGTCAAGCAAAGGTACATGAAATCTGCTCAAGAATATGACCTAAATGGAATGAGAGCATCACTGAGAACTTCTGAATTTATCTGTAAGTGCATGAGTAGAAGTACCAGCAGAGAGATAAACCAGAGAAATAATGATGGATAAGTGCAGAAGCCAGGTAGTAGCAGCAGAATTTGGGGCTGGGGGGCAAGCTTTGGGGGAACTATATGTTGATCAGTAGAAAAGATCTGGGAAATAAAAGTGAATTCCCTTGTTTGAGTCATCTTGTGTTCGGGGATAAAGAAACTTTATATCTCTTTTACAAGCAACCAAAATTGCATCAGAAACTCCTGATTAAATTTAATCAATTTCTTCTCCTACTGGAAACAATGCACTGAATCCTCAACTTTGACTAGTTGCTCAGGTCAAATGGGGTTATATTATAGACCACTTCCAAAGCATTTTTTAAAAAGACCTGATAGTTAAAAACAAGACAACAGATGAATACTAAAATTTTAAAGTGTTCTGCCATGAAAGCAGGCAGCTTATTAATTTGAACTTTATTTAAAATGAAATTATTACTGTAGTGTATTTGCTGTATTTGGGCAATTTTGACTGGAAAAAAATGGTAACGAGAAGTCTTATATTACGTGTGAAAGATCTAGAAAAGATCATATTGTCTCTCTCACTGAGCACATCAGCAGCAAAATTATTCTGCCCAAGGCACAGGAAACAAATATTGTTAAGTACAACACTGTTCCTGTTATGATCTCTCTACTGTCCTCAAGGACTGTCATGTTTCTGATACCCATTTCTTTATATGTTGCTTTTTGTAACAAGTCTTTGTGCCCTTGTACACACTCAGCCTGTTCATCTGTGTTCACAGCTATGGACTTTCAAGACTGGAGGGACAAACAAGGACAATAGTTCTTCCTGAAGCTCTACTGCTGTGCTAAAAATATAGACTACCTCATTTCCAAAGAACACTGAGCCTATTTGCACACTAGGATTAGACAATGAAAATAAATATATTACTGTATTTGACTTATTCTCAGCAAAATTCATAATATCTAAATTATAATTATCTATTAATAACCTCTCATATTTATGTATAGTCTCATCTTGTTGTGCTTTATACAAAAGCCTATCACTCAGGCTCTCTAAGGAACAGAGAATGAATTTCTCCCTTGGTAAATATTAGCACTAATAGAAAATACATTTATATCACCTGGAGTACTGTGTTCAGCTCTGGGGCCCCCAACATTAGAAGGACATGGACCTGCTCAAGTGGGTCCAGGAGAGGGCCACGAAGATGATGAGGGGGCTGGAGCACCTCCCATATGAGGATAGGCTGAGAAAGTTGTCGTTGTCTAGCCTGGAGAAGAGAAGGCTCCAGGGAGACCTTATAGCAGCCTTCCAGTACTTAAGGGGGGCCTACAGGAAAGATGGGGAGGGACTCTTTAACAGGGAGTGTAGAAATAGGATGAGGGGTAACGGTTTTAAACTGAAAGAGGGTAGATTTAGATTAGATGTAAGGAAGAAGTTGTTCACTGTGAGGGTGGTGAGGCACTGGCACAGGTTGCCCAGAGAAGTTGTGGATGCCCCATCCCTGGCAGTGTTCAAGGCCAGGTTGGATGGGGCTTTGAGCAACCTGGTCTACTGGAAGGTGTCCCTGCCCATGGCAGGGTGGTCAGAGCTAGATGATCTTTAAGGTCCCTTCCAACCCAAACCATTCTGTGATTCTATGATCATTATTACTAACAATCATTTATATAAAACTGCAGGATGTGCTACGCTTTACAAATCAAAAAACATACTGAGCTGCCAAAGTTACATAAGCTGAACAAAAGACAAAGCAAACTACTGCAAACCAAGGCACAGGACAGCTCTTCTGAAAGCTTAGGAGTGTTAATTTTCACAAAATAAGGAGAAATAACTTATAATATGTATTCTAAAGGAAGTCTTTAAAAAAACCCACGTAGATAAAGAAAAGGTTCATTCTAGTTGTACAGATGCAGTGTGTACAGTTGGTGATTCATACCTCCAGTTTTACTTGTTGACCTCAATTGATCTTATCTAATTTTAGGTAACAAACATGTATGAATGAAATCACCCTATTTAGTCTATTAAAACAGATATACATCTCCAAAAGGTGAATCAGGTCTCAAAAAATTCCAGAAACATGTGCTTTTTTTAAGATGGAAAGCTTTGGCTAATCATAAAAATATTTTTTTAATATGTTTTCTATTTTCTTCTAATGATTATATCCTTACACATACATATTAGTAAACACATCATATACTTTGGTCCGTATGGAAAAATAAACAATTAACTTGGTCTGTATTGCTACCTAAAAGAGGGCTATGGAGCAACCTAGATTGCAAATTTCTATAGAAATTGTCTGTCTATTACTACTTCGTCAAGAGCTCTGAATTTAAGTCTGACAATTTAGCCAGAGTCTTTTAGACTTTGCACTTGCATTGCAGTACAATTGCTACATAACTAAAGATTCTTCCTGGTTTCGCCCTTTAACAACATTGTTAGTATTTGTAAATTAATTGATCCAATAAAATATTGATGAACGATTCAATCTGTTCTTGGTAGTGGAGTGGAAATTTTTCCTCACCCTAAAAATAATTTATTTGTGACCTGTTTTCTCCCAAATCTATGTGACCAATATTCTGTAACAGCCTATGTATACCAGGGCAACATCTTGGCAACAATGATATAAGTAAGTTTATGGAATTTCTGGATATTTTTCACATTCACCATAAAGTGCATGATGCTACTTTTGCTAACCAATAAAAATTTAACAAATTTTTAAAGGAGTTGGAAACTCCAAGCCCTTAATTGTGTATGTATAAATAATAATTAAAGCCAACTGTATATTAGATTTACTATAGCTAATAGTGCTGAAAGTACTTAATCAGGGTTGACTGTCCCATTGGGGTCTTTATGGGCATAATTAATATCATGTAAGAAGACTAGTTCTGAACTTTATTATATATGTTTTTAATATACTATAAAGCTAGAACACAAGAAATGATTAGTGAGAGAATTTCAAAAGATTTATGCATCTCTGGTGAGTACCAAGATGTTATATCCAGCAGTCAGCTTGGTCACCAGAAAATGCATTATTTTGCTACTTTTCACAAAAGTAAAGTGTTTAAAGGTTGTTTGTATTCCTTTCCTCTAGTCCTCTCTCATACAGGCACACACTATACACACTGCCCCACAGACTGCTTTGCAAAGATGGTAAAAAAGAATCATATTGAAACTAATGAGTGAACATATACGTTTTAAAAAAGTGAAAAAAATAAATCCCAGATTTTGTCATAGGTAAGTTTATGAACAAGGTAACTACCAGTGGGTTTAAATACTTTTATAGTATTTTAATGTTTTCTTGAAACAATTTTTTAGTGTTTGGTGTCATGAACACATCCTGAAACAGCAGAGACAAATTATTTTATGCGAAGCAGCCATCAAAAACATTAAGTAAAACTAGTAGCTCCTAGTACAGGAATTGTATATGTTATCCCAAAGCTTTCATGGACAACTACATCAACCAAAACACATGTTTAATGGGCTTCAGCATTATCCTTTTTGTGGACTCATTCTCCATTTTTAATAAAACTTAGTTTTTTTCCTCAGAGGGTCTTATATTAGTTCATACTTTGTTTTCAAAACTCATTTTTTCATAAATTCTGCCATAATCAGAACTGTCCACTTTAAAAAAATGAAGAGGGTGCAGGTACGCACATGTATATGTAGAAAGATGCAGACTTATTCTACATAAGCTCCAAGACAGATGGCTATGAACAAGCTTCACTTTAGAAGGCCTATAGCCACATCAGCCCAGCATATAGACACATCAGAGTATAGGGAAGCTTGCATCTATCTGCACACATCCATGCAACAGTGCTTTCAGATATTCTCAGAACGTAATTTGCAGAACAGGGAAGAGTGAGGACCATGATATATCTGAAATTATACCCATCTGTATTTTACCATTGGGTAGGCAGAAGTAGCCAGATTTCACCAGCCTTAATCCCCTCCTGGAATCAGGCATGAAAGCCCTCTCTTTGAAACACTGAAGGTTCGGTCCTTTTTCAAGAATCCACGTAATTCCAGTCAACTTCAGCCTTCTTTTCCCAATAGGCCAGGGGTGGGATTCTTCTGCCCTAGTATCAGTTTCTGAAAGTTAAGGTCTTGATTCAGCTGTCCATTTGCAGTACCATCAAAAATGCAGTTGGCCATCCTGTCTGTGTTCCAGTTGCTACTCCGGGACACAGGTCTCCCACAGTTCCCAAGACATATTTGTCAGCCACACGTGGAAGTCTTGCATGTCCTACAGCATTTGAAATGGTGATAAAAACTTGTGTTTAAGTCTCAGAAAATCATCCTCAGGTTCATTTAGTTTCATCCTAAGATTGGTGTCCCTGATTGTTCGGATCAGTGCCTCTGGAGAAGATTATTTCTCTCCACTGAATGATTGTATGAGGAGTTTAAAAGCCCACAGATAAGCATCTCTGGAGAACCTAGGGTATCCAAAACATCCAAAATGTGGTGTTAGATATGTCAGAAGACCTGTGGAAAACATATACCCTGCTTGAGTCTGCAGGGTATGCCTGGCAGACAAGTAGCTGAAGGGCATCACAAATGACACTTGGTGAATGTGTGTGAACTGGTCTCCAGAACTCTCTCAGACACAGATTGCTAGCTTTTAGAAGTCAAGGGCAGAGTTTAGACAACATAGGCACCTGGCGCCACTATGATGTCCAAGACATCCATGGAGGCTGATAGATACGATGCAGTTAGAGGTGAAGTGAGTTCCGTGGGGCATCTAAAATGACATGAGACTCCTGCATGGGAGTAAATGAAATGAATAGATCTCTAAAGTGAAGCTTAACAGCTCCAAACTCCATTGAATATTTTGACTTTGTGATCTATTCAGTTACCTAAATTTCCTTATCTGATACTGTTTGAAATGTCCTAGGGTACTTAGGACATCCAAACAGGCTGGCAAATAATACACGGGGCTTACAGGAGGTACAGTTTAGAGCATTTTAAAGGACATTAGAAGCTAACAGCCAGGCAAGTAAAGTGTGTCCTGAGAAAAGCACCTGAGATGGTAATCCAAAGAAATTCTGACGGCACCTACCAGATTCATAGTGCTCTGTCTGGAGCTGTGTTACTTGATGAGTCCATGATTCATTTGATCTTGATGCTTCTTTAAAAGCAGATACTTGAAACTTTTGGCCTGATTCTCCTGTAATTAATGATCCCTTTGAACTAGTCTGTAGCCTATGAAGGATCCATAATCAGTTCTCAACTGCCTGGCAGAAAATTCCTTGGCAACTGTCCACTCAGTCCATAATGTTATTCCATGCTTTTCTGGCAAAGGGCCCACCAGAAAGCTTCATAATATAGAGATGCCCTCTACCAACAGTAACAATGCACATTTGCAGAAGTTTTACCAGTTGCACTAGCATAATATGTGCCAGCACACTTAAAAGTCTGAACTTATAGCAGTATAATTCTCCATGTCAACTTTTTAATACCAAACTAAGTGTGGCTTTTTGATTTACCTAAAGCTATTTCCCAGGCAACACAGGAAATTCCTATTCTGTGGCTTAGAAGATATTTTAGAATTTCTGTGGAGTCCTCTTTGTAAAGCAAGAGAGAGACAAAACTAAACAATTCATAAGCATAGTTTTCTGAAAAGATTGGTGAGAAAGATGTTTAAAAACCCTGCTTTTGTATCTGATAGAAAGAAAGAACTAATAGGGAAAAAGAACATAGCAGATGCTTTATGTTCCAGTAGCTATAAATTGCACTTTCCTTTTGGCATTGGGAACTCATTTTAAGAATTAAAGTCTTCCTGAATGCTCAGATGCCATGGAAATTGCTACTGTTATTTAAATATGAAATCATGTCTGTTTACATAACTTTCAAATACTAACTAATAACTTTGTTTTAAATTACTGACTTTCTAAATTTACATGTAGATATCAAAGGTAGTTTTGAAGTGTATGTTATTGTGGCTATAAGATTACATAATTACCATTAGAATTATTAATTGTAATTAAAAATCAAATAATAAAAATGTGTAATAACCATCCTCTACTTACTGTAATTTTACATTGTAGTAACATTTTCAGAATGAAATTGGACTGATGAGGGCTATATGAAAGATCTACTTGATCTAGCTGCCTGCGGTACTGGAGAATTCTATTCTAGGCTTATATTTGTATGTTATCTTTGGTCAAAAAGAAATAAGTATACAGAACCCAAGCCAGCAGGCTAAACAGAAGCTTGACGTATCATTTGAGTTCCTCTGAGATATCCAGGGTATAAGAAGCTGGCAGATATAATACAGAATCCATGGGAGACCTATGGAGTAGCAGCTAGTGACTATTGGGGATACTGTTGGTCATTCCAAATGGTAATGTGTTTGAGCAAAGGAAATAAACCCTCTTTCTCTCCTACTTGCCCCATTTGTATAATATCCCTTCATTTGGGGAATTGGAGGATAAAATATAACTGTCAGCTGAACCATAGGATTTATGCCTTAGATATATTTAGACAGTATCTGATATTTCATGTTCTTATGTCAAATACTCTTTTATTTCTATTTTTCCATTGTACTGTGAGAATGTTGTGAATATCACTTTTTATCTGAATTCAAAGAAAAGGAGTCTTTCTGAATATTTATATCAGAAAACAAGTATGGACTGCACTAGATTTCAAACCCAGAACAATGTTATTTGAATTATTGTAGGGTAAAGATGAACAAGTAAGATTTTGAGCTGTTAGAATGCAGGAGATCACCATAGGTTGCAGCTGTGGGAAGTAAATAAGGAAATTTTATCGGAAATACTAAACCTGTCTGATAAACAAGAATTCTTTTTCACATATATAATGTCTAGAGGTTGAAATTTATTTTCATTTTCCACCAGCATAAAAGTGAAATTTATCATAAAGCAAACAATCCTTTCAAAGACACGGAGGCATGTAGGGTACTTGATTGACTAGGAAGAGCCAAACTTAATTCTTGCTTTAAATAACTTAGTGTAGACATTAAAATTTTGCTCACTCTTGAGATGATTAACTGAACCACTAAGCCTGTGGCTATTCTGTGGAGTGGCCTTCTATAATTAATAATTTCACCCTGAAGTCTAGAAAGTTTTATCATAACTAGTATTTTCCATGAAAACTTTTGACTTCCATGAAGTCAAACACATCTTGGCAAAAAAGAAAAAAAGTAAAGAAATCTTAACAAGCTAAAGAAGAAAAAGGTTAGAAGAAAGGTGAAAGAAATCTCTGGCAAAAGTTATTAGCAAGCAAGAAGAAATGAGTAGATGAGCAAAACATCAAAAACTTTTTCTGAGTGATACTTCTATTCATTTTGGTACAACTGGACTTTTAGTGCAATACAGCTGTATTATTTCCACTGGCTAACAAACTGCAGAAGAATGACACCAACTGTAACCAGGCTGAGAGACCTCAGTTATCACAGTTCTACATGACTAGGCTAAAGATACTAACCACTCCCACCAGAGGACCAGATGATGTTCCTATAGTGTTCTTATCAGATGGTGTCTGAGGAGAGTGCTTCCCTTGTATAGAGGACTGTATTTAGGATTCCACAGCCAATGGATAATTTATGGAGCTTAGATGCTGTTTTCTGGAAGTGAAGAGCTGGCTGTTGCTGAGCATGGAGAACATAGCAACCTGCTGAGAAAATTTAATAAGTACCATAAGATAAAATCTCATAACTGAGTTGGGTGGCAGTGTTCCTGGGAAATACAAGCAATATTTCTGCTGGACATCAAAAAAGGTCTTTTCTAAGCTCTGAGCTTCCCTATGTTTGTACACACAATGAACATACAACAGAACTGACTATGAAAAGAAATTTGCATTACTGCATTCTCACTCTCTGTACGGAACCTGACTATGCTAAGACAGTGCTAAAGATGAGTCTCACTTGAAAACATAAACAAACATGCACACGCATATTGGTTTGGTTTATTAATTTTGGATTTTCAAAATTCAGTGCATTATTGCCTACTCCTTATCCTGTTCTGGGGTTTCGTTTGGGTTTTTTTCCTTGTTTTATATGGGCACTATGCTTACAAGTGAAAACATATTTATGCACATGTAACATATATGTCTATAAATGTGCATACTTATGCTTTGGGAAGACAATGATTTTCCCCAGTTTCTTGATGTAGACTAGGCTTGGTAGTGTCTGTTAAGTGTTACAGGAATGCCAGTATTTTAACCAGGCTTCTTACTGCTGAAGCAGATTCCTTTGTCTTTAATTCAACCAATCTTTTTATGCAGGAAAGCTCCTTAACTCATTATAGCTATCAACATTAACTAGATCACCTGAAACAGTACTAGTGTTAACTGTACAGGATTTCCAGCCTATTATAAAGCATCTCTAATTCAGATAGATGTAGAAAACTAATTCAAAGCCAGAGAGAAAAATGATCATGTATAAGCATCAGTAAGATATACCTTCAGTTTTGTCAAATTACAAAAAATGTATAAGTCATAATAATTAACTTATTAGAACAATTCATAAGAATCTTTTTATGAATAAATGTACTGAATCAACTTGAAAGATTAATTTGTAGATAAACAAGATGAAAAGGAAGAGTAATCAATCTGAGATTGTTTTAGATGTAATGAAGAAATTATTAATGAAATAACATTTTATAATATTAAATCTTTTCACTAAGTGTTGTATAAATTTAATTAACACTTTTGATATGAAAATGAGTAGTGTCAGCATTGTCGTGGTTTAACCCCAGCCAGCAACTAAGCACCACGCAGCCGCTCACTCACTCCCCCCCACCCAGTGGGATGGGGGAGAAAATCGGGAAAAAGAAGCAAAACCCACGGGTTGAGATAAGAACAGTTTAATAGAACAGAAAAGAAGAAACGAATAATGATAATGATGACACTAATAAAATGACAACAGCAATAATGAAAGGATTGGAATGTACAAATGATGCGCAGTGCAATTGCTCACCACCCGCCGACCGGCACCCAGCTAGTCCCTGAGCGGCGATTCCCCGCCCCCACTTCCCAGTTCCTATACTAGATGGGACGTCATATGGTATGGAATACCCCGTTGGCCAGTTTGGGTCAGCTGCCCTGGCTGTGTCCTGTGCCAACTTCTTGTGCCCCTCCAGCTTTCTCACTGGCTGGGCATGAGAAGCTGAAAAATCCTTGACATTAGTCTAAACACTACTAGCAGCAACTGAAAACATCAGTGTGTTATCAACATTCTTCCCATACTGAACTCAAAACATAGCACTGTACCAGCTACTAGGAAGACAGTTAACTCTATCCCAGCTGAAACTAGGACAAGCATCATGGATGATAACAGTGTTGAAAAGATGTTGAAGACTAATGATATATGGAAATGACATCCCAAAAGATTTCCAAATAACTTTTTTTTTTTCAAGTTTACTAAGTTCTCAGTGTGCCAAAGACCTAAAGAGTATACCTGTGTTCAAAAATGAGTATGACATGAGGTATCCTTATTGATTCTGGAAAGTTACTTTACAGTATCTCTCCACAGAGAGTTACTCTACAAAGCTGGAGGGAGGGAGTTTAATCAGAAGGACTACCACATTGAAGAAATGCATAATTTTAAGCAAGGGAATATGGCCATTGATTCCCCTGATAAAAAGAGGACATTTTTGACTATAATACTCTGAAAACTCATAAGAAAATGCTTGTGTCTTCCACTGCATTACCTACAATAACCTGAACCAAGAAACCAATTAGTCAGGTGAACTGTTCCACCAAAACACTAAAGAGTTTTAGCTTTGCTATGCATTTGCTCTTTTTTGTCAAGCTCCTGCTATTAGCAATCTGTGGCAGATAACAATAACAATCGGATAATAAGAATGATAACTATATTCTTATCACTTCTATTCTACTCAGCTCACCTTGATGCTTTTGTCAGAGGAAACTTGAATTGAGCTCACAGATTGACATTGCCAGTTTTGTTGCTCTATAAAACCTAATCAGCCATCTTTGAACTGCCTACTGGAGTAGAGTTTTCTCATTTTTACCTATTTATGCAAAAGGAGGAAGAACTTGACATTTTGGAACCTTTGAAATCACCAGGATAAAGGTTCTAGCTTTCCAGGTCCTGGATAATGAGCATCTATGGGAATTAAGTTACAGTTTGGGGATACTTAGCACTTGCTTTTCTGCTTTAAGGACAGAAAAAGATGTACTAAGTAGAGTTCTCTTTCCTTAACATATTAAAAAAAGTAGAATCAGGGAAGGTATCTGAAAGAAGTAAAGAGAGCAGGAAGTAGCATAAACTGTAACAATTTTAAAGTAAATAAAATTAGGCCTACCATCTCAAAAATAGTACTGTTCTTTTGTCCAAAAATGAAATTAGGTGCCATTTTGAAAAAAAGTAGTTAGTCTTTCAAGTCACTGAAACTACATTCTCATTTATGTGTAATACCAGGGGGAAAAAAAAAAATCCTAAAATGAGTATTCAGTTAATAGGTAATGCCTGTGTATCAACATTCAATGAGATTTTGCCAAGCAGAGAGTCTAAAGAACGATTTTATTATTTAAAAAATTTGTGACAAATTCTGACAGAAAGTCCTAAATTTTTAAAACCAATTTTCAAATTAAGTCATATACTAAGAAACGGAATTACTTGTAAATTCTAAGAAAATTCTATCCATACTCAAAATCTCAAACAGTAAATGCTGGTTGTAAACAAGGTAATTTTGGGGAGTATACAGTGCACTTTCCTGCTTTAAGTGCAAAACTGGCCTTCACCATGAAGCCACTGTCAATGCCTTTCTGCTCCCTTTCCTTCCTTTGTTTCATTGATTGGGAATGGGCCCAGAGGACGAATGGAAGAGAATAAAAAACAGATACATAATTGATATACAGTTTAACAACATTATATTATTATATCTAGATTTCACATGAAGTCCTTCATAGAACTAGGTATTCTGCTTTCTGAACAAATCCATATAAGAAAAGAAGAGCATCCATACTGTATCTGTAAACAGTCCAATCTAAATTTTGCTTCTGATAGTATCCAGTACTAGAGAAAAAAGAAATAGACAACATATAGAATTCTGTTTCCATGGAATGTTCCCTTTTTCTGGTTAGACAGAAAAAAAAATCCTTTTATTTTAAATTGATTCTCTATGAATATCTTTACAATATTTGTTTTTCTTTTCTTTTTTGCACACTCTCTCTTCTTTTTCAGTTATATGCAGAAAGTATCTGGGTGGTAAATAGACCCAACATAGGCACATAATTTTATTCAGAGTTAAGTACTTTCCAATCATCTTTAAACAGCCCCCTTCCCACTCCCACAAGCCTTCACCCTTTCTTTTCACCAGTTAACAGTCATCTAAGAAAAGTATAATTAACAGAGAGGTATGAAGACGGTGCACATCACAAAGAGTAAAATGCACAAGCATAAACAGGAATTGTGCCATATCTGATGTTTAGCCCATGTGTATAGAGATTGTGTTACTGGGCTAACTATACCGTAGAATGATAAACTTGCTTTATATCATGACTTGGCGGGGGGGATAAGAAAAAATCACTGCTGGAGTCCTCTAGGGATGCCTCAAGCTAGATAAATTGCTTTAGGACTGACATTCACAACTGCAGTGACCAAAATGGAAATACTGCCATTAATTCCCTCTTCCTGACCTTAAATAATAAAAGGAATGAAATGGTAGTGTATATTGTAACTCAGAATAGGTGTCATGCACAAATAATGGGTTATTACATTTAGAGAGAAAGACTCGTAACAGAGATACAACAGCTGTTGTCTTAGATAATGCATCTTACAATGAGAAAGAAAAACAAATACTTGATAATATTTGCAGAATTACTTGAAAAAAAAGAAGAACTTTCAAAGCTTTCCATGAGGCGTCACCAAAGTCTTTACAGGAAGTTTCCATAACATGCAGAAGACATAAAATCTGAGTGGCATATTTTGTTTATTATGAAGGCACTTTGTGTGCAAAGTAGGGGTGTTTGATGTTTAACTGATCTAGAAAGCCAGATTTCTTAAAGGAACCACTAGCACTATGTTTGTACTCTGAATAACATGGATTAATTTAGTCACTGGAAAGGTGTTTTTGATGTGCATAATCTGCACTTTATGTTTCAATTAGCAAACTGAACATGTATACATACTGTAATAGCTCCTGTACAGCTGTATAGAATAGAAATATGTCACCATCCGCTTTTTTTAGTAAGTAGTAGTTGAAGTAGTTGAAGAAACAATGATGAAATGAAAGGCTTTTGAAAACTGAGGAGTTCAATTAGTCTTAAAAGCCAGACAAGGCTTTGATTTGGACCAAATAACAGAGGAAGACTGGCCAGTGAAAGAATAAAAACTGTGTTCCTCTGTGCTATGTGCCCGTTACAATATTTAGTGCATCTCTGTTACCTAAATGAAGCAGTTATATGCCATCTTAGTTGTTCTTACCATAACATTATGTTCAAATACATAAAATTGGTTTGCCAACCTCCATATAATACTGACATTAGATAAGAACTAACAAGTAAAAATTCTTCTTACTACTCTACCCTTATTCAGAAATTATGTCAGTAAGCTCCAGCATAGTCTTCCACTGATATTCATTGATATTACATGAAGTGGTTAACAAATGGTTTTGTAAAAACAGCATAACAAGCAGAAGCTTTTAACTCATCATTTAGAAAGATGACAAATAAAACATACTGGAATAAATACATAAGATATTTAGGCATCTATTTAAAATATGTAATTGTATTCATTGAAGTTCAGATGTTAATTCTCCATACATTTGATTAGTGGTTGCAGTGATTGTCTGTAAATGTAAATGTACTTAAATAACCTACCAGGATATTCTGGGAACTTTTGTTTAAAAAACATAATTAGTAAATCCTGACCTGTTTTAGCTTTTTTTTAGAATGTTTTTAGCTTTAAAATAGAAATAAGATACTCCACCATCCTGAAAACTTCTTTACTCCTTTCAGAATAGCAAGCTCTTGTTTTATCTACACACACAGAAGTTTGTAAGTATTTGTCAGTTTACCCATCTGTCCAGAAAAAAACTGCAGATCTACAGGATCTATCTTATGTACTGACAACTTCTTGCATATCCCACTTAAATTTTTTTTATTTTTTTTTTTACTTTTTCTTGTGTGGGGTTTTTTTTTTTCTTTTCTTGTTTTGGATGGAGAGCTTTAGAAAAAAAACCCCTAATATTATAATTTTGCCCCTCTGGGGAAGAAGGTTATTTTGCTTTCTTATTTTTCCTTTCTTCTGGATCAATAATCCTTCACCCAGGACTTCAGGTGAAATCCTCCTTTTAACTTCTAAAGTTACAGGGGAACTATCACATCTGAACAAATACAGCCTCTTGGGAATGTAAATAGATGCTTAGTTTCTCATTATCTCTTTATTTTCCTAGCTTGACTGATTTTGCACGTGCATGCATGGTCATGGGAAATGAGAGACCTTTCAGTTTGTTCAACACTTCATTCAATATACAACAACCTTAAGCACAAAACAGCACTTACCTAAACAGGGCTAAAGATTACTTACTCTATAGCACATATGATACTTCAAAACATTTTCTTAAAGAATCTGTACTGCTTGTGCATCTATCCAAGACTGGATTCCTCATGAATAACAATTTCCACCATACAGCAAGACTTTCATACCTCTTAGTACATTACAAATAAAAATGGAAGGCGGAAGAAAGCTCAAGGAAGTCGTTATTCTAATAAAACCATTATTTTTTCTTAAAGTGATTGTCCAGACAAATTCCGTCTTTGGTAACCAGTATATAATTCTTTCAGCAGGTGTTAGGTGATCTTCATTTGAAGATAAAGTTCAGGACAAGCCTATTAAACTAATCTAAAGCTGCACTTATAGGCCAAACGATAGGGAACCTGGGAGAGGGACCTGGCAGGGGGACCTGGAGGAGACAGTATAAACCCAGAGTCTGATAGTATCAAAGACAGAAATGTTTCTGAGGGAGTCCACAGATGGTAATGCTCCCTCTCTGAATGTGCTTTTAAATTACATTTGCTGTCACAACTTTGGTACAAAGCAACAAGCTTTGACAGAACTTGTAACCAGTTTGTAGGAGTATCTCAGGACAGGAGACCATGAAAGTAGAAACCATTTGTGGTGGGTTGACCCTGGCTGGATGCCAGGTGCCCACCAAAGCTGTTCTATCACTCCCCCTCCTCAGCTGGACAGGGGAATGAAAATATAACAAAGGGCTTGTGGGTCGAGATAAGGACAGGAGAGATCACTCACCAATTACCGTCACAGGCAAAACAGACTCAGCTTGGGGAAAATTAACTCAATTAATTACCAATCAACCAGAGTAGTGTAATGAGAAATAAAACCAAATCTCAGAACACCTTCCCTCCACTCCTCCCTTCTTCCCAGGCACAGCTTCACTCCCAGATTCTCCACCTACCCACCACCAGCGGCGCAGGAGGACGAGGAATGGGGTTTACGGTCAGTTCATCACACGTTATTTCTGCCACTTCATCCTCCTCAGAGGCAGAACTCCTCACGCTCTTCCTCTGCTCCAGCGTGGGGTCCCTCCCATGGGAGACAGTCCTCCATGAACTTCTCCAACGTGGGTCCTTCCCACGGGCTGCAGTTCTTCACGAACTGCTCCAGCATGGGTCCCTTCCACGGCGTTCTGTCCTTCAGGCACAGACTGCTCCAGCGTGGGTCCCCGGCAGGGTCACAAGTCCTGCCAGAAGACCCTGCTCCAGCGCGGGCTTCCCACGGGGTCACAGCCTCCTTTGGGCACCCACCTGCTCCTGCGTGGGGTCCTCTCTCCCTGGGCTGCAGGTGGAGATCTGCTCCCCCGTGGACCTCCCTGGGCTGCAGGGGGACAGCCTGCCTCACCATGGTCTTCCCCACCATGGGCTGCAGGGGAATCTCTGCTCCGGCGCCTGGAGCATCTCCTGCCCTCCTGCTGCAGTGACCTGAAGTCTGTGAAGGGGGTCTGCAGGGCTGTTTCTCTTACATGTTCTCACTCCTCTCTCCAGCTGCAGTTTTCTGTCTGTCCTGCAACTTTTTTTTCCTTCTTAAAAATGTTATCACAGAGGCGTTACCACCATCGCTGATTGGCTCGGCCTTGGCCAGAGGTGGGTCCGTCTCAGAGCCGGCTGGCATTGGCTCTGTTGGACACAGCGGAAGCTTCCAGCAGCTTTTCACAGAAGCCATCCCTGTAACCCCCCCTGCTACTAAAAACCTTGCCATGCAAACCAATACACCATTCTAATGACTACCACAACTTTTTGAAGTGTATATTGTTTACAAAATGCTTTACTTTATGTTTGCAAAATCTCATATGAAAATTATCTTTGAAAAGACATGAGGGATTTAGAACAAATATGCCATAATTCACTCTTTAATATTTCTTCTTTCTTGTTACTTGGGTCTTGAAGAAGATACTGGACATTTGGACCCAGATTCCTTCTGTGCAACTGGAGAAATGCTTTAAATTAGAGCCTAAGTCATATTTTTGTCCAGAGAGAGAGAGAAAGAGGAAAAAATCTTTCAGAAATGGCAGTCAGAAGTGGACTGAATGACTTGTAGGAGTATTCTGTAGTCTTTCAATGACCGTAGATATAGCTTAGGGTGACTACAGTCCTAAAATAGAGAGTCTGAAAACACTTTTATTTGAATCAGGTATCTGAAACCAGAATAAGAATCCCGGGGGAAAGTGCGATTTTCCCCCTTTCTGTGTCTGTAAAATGGAAGGTATCTTGATGAGAGGTCCTGCCTCTATGTGGTCAACTGACCTGATAAACTCATCTGAAGTCTGAGACACTCTTAAACTTTGTCATCAAGAGGTGATCTGTTACTTCATGCACTTGGAAAAACAAAAGCTAATTACAGTATGCCTCAGAAACAAAAACTGGATGGGTGTAAGAATTACCAAAGCCTTTTTTTCTGTCATCTTCAAGCAGAAGGATATGAATACGCTGAAGTACTAGATCCTGACTGTTTTCAAGGAGGTTTTATACATCATCATAATCATCATCACAAAGAACAGAAGTCAATTGCTTCTCATAAATTACTTTAGATGGGATTTTCATCCACAAGCAAAATTTTTTCCTCTTTTTTTTTTGACCAGTAGGTAGAATTAAAATATTTTTAAATCTTAAAAGGAAGTCAGTGCTAACAGTCAACAGTTTAAAACTGGTATTGCCCTGATCCCAATGGGGAAAAAGTGAGTGCCAGACTCTGTAATATTCCGAAGTATCAGGGAGCCAGAATAAAGGTGTGCCTGCTGCAACTTACAGAGGAAAAACTCATTCACCCCTTTCTGGTCAACAGTAAAAGTGAAGGCTATGCAGGCAATCCACTCAGAGAAATAAATGGCCCAAACACTGCACTGACATCCCAATACACATCTGAAAAACCCTGAACTGGCAGAATTGTTTCTTTTGCATTGAACACATTATCACCGGTTTCAAACTTCTTTCCCTCTTTTTAGACATCATAATCAGAAATAAATAGGACTTTAATACAGCAAAAACAACTGAATAAATATTTTAAAGTCAACATATAATTATGTGTGTTAAGTAGTTCTTTTCTTCCATCCAAACTTTGCATTTTGCCTTTCTGCCTCTCAGGATTCAACTCAGCTGTTCTTTGCACACACAGATTCTCTCATATCCTTTTAGAGGTGCTTAGAGTGTCTACAACAATATTCATGTTGCCTCTTGAAAATACTACTATTGTCCTTCACATGCGTAAGTTTCAGGACCTGTACTGATGAAGACTCCTCACACAGTCCTCAGCTTGACCCTCTTATTTCCTTGAATTGTTACACTTTCATTCTTGTAGAGATTTCAAGATATATTCATAATGTGGAATACTTCTTAACTTACAGATCTCTGTGTGATTCTCCTCCCCTTTTGCTATAACATTCTCAAACTCTTGCCTTCCCTGAGGAAACTATTGTACAAGGGTTCTTAAAGGTGTGGAAAAGTAAATGCAAGAATAGAATACAGGATGGTTTCCTGAGAAGGAAAATACCTGATTGTTTGGCTTGTAGAAACTATACGATGTGTAGATTTGCGGATTTGTAGATTTCAGCGATGGTTCTGTCTCTAATGTTGTCTGGCACAGTTTACGTTGTAGAGGCAGAACAAGGCATATGTATTTCATGACATGGTGTACAGGTAAGCAAAGAAGTACTTCTGAACTATAGAAATTCTATATAATTCGTGGAATGGGGAGGAATAAAAAAGTATTGCTTTGATGAGAATTTATCTAGGATTGTATGATAGTTCAGGCTGGAAGGAGTTCAGGAGGTCTCTGGCTGAAAACAGGGTCAGCTATGAGGTCAGATTCGTTACTCAGGGCTTCATCCAGTCTGGATACTCTGTTACAGTCCTGTACTATTTAAACAACCACTTTGATCAAATAGAAAGTAATTTACAATTGAATTTAGTTAAATGACATTTTTCACTGAATTAAGTTACAGAAAATTATAATTTGTAAAGTTTAATACTAGAATTACAAAATAGTTATAAAATGGGCTTGGACATAACTTGGGATACCAGCATTGTGTACCTGAGCTGTACAACTATCAGAAACACCTCCTGAACTGTATTTCTTTTCTTTAGTTTTACGGAGATTCATGTATGAGCACAATCTTCTATCTAACACAGCCACAGAGAAGTGGTTTGTAATAAGTGGCTGGGTTGTCCCAGTCTCCTTGTATTTTAAAGTTCGATGCTTTATTGCTTAAGTACTCCTGCATGTTATTCTCTTTCCCTCTGAGTTGTCAGTGAAGTTTAGAAATAAATCCATTCAAACTGAAAACCATTTACTGCATCAATAATAGGCAGGTTTTCATCTGAAAACAGGCAAAATATGTCAACTATTGTATTACTGGTTTTGAAATGTCTTTTCTTTTTCTGACATTTTAATACACTTTTCTGGTCAAAAATCCTAGAGTCTACAAAAATGCTATGAAAGGATAAGATCAGAAACTAGATGAGACTGCTTTGTCTTAAGGTGTTGAATGTCTAAGCTATGTTAATGAGTAAGGTAGGTAATGCTCTACTCTAGAGATACAACAAATCAAAACTCATCTGATGGATTTCAACATAGTGCAAATAAAACAAGAATAATGTAGTATAAAGAAGTCTAGAAGTCAATCACAGTATTTCTGTGACTCTCTATTGGAGCACCCTATGCAAGATTTTGGTGACATCTGCATTGAAACCAAGTGTAACATCTCTCCTCAAACATATGCATAGGATGGGATTAACCTTAATAACTTTAGACTTCTGCTATGTAGATACCCATATGAACTAATCATCTAGACTCCCTTAAGAACTCAAGAAGAGAAACAGGAATTTTCAGGATGTACTTGACTTGACCTATCTTAAACTTCTACCTCAAGAGTGGAAAAAATGCTGTCTGGAAAAAGTTTTTAATCCAGACTCATGACAAAAATAGAATGGTGCTTGTAGCGTCTACATTTGGGATCCATTCTCTGTCTTACACACATACACACAAACCCAACAAAAACCCAACAAAAAATCAGCACAAAACAATAGAGGGGTTTTGTGAATTTTTTAAGATGTTTACTGCTTTGTATGTAACTATCATTTAAATATAAATTGTTTTTCAATATCTGAGATTTTTTTCTAGACTATTCTCATTAACATTAAAGAATTCTGCTGGCAGAGTATGATTACAAAGCCTCACATATTTAAAAACTTCTCATGCTAGCTACTTTGTAGTATAGATACATAGAAATCAATTCCAAACTAAATATGACTATTTGGAAAGCAACTCAAACTTTGAATCTGGTGATTGTCATATCAGATTTTCAGTGACTCCACTCATTCCCAAGTTTGCAAAGTTAAGCATTAGGTGGTTTGAAGGTACGGTAATTCAATTACTTCAGTTTCTAGTTCATACAGAAGCCTGATGGATAAACAGGAACAGGCTTGGAAATCTGCAGAAACTCATTCACATGTCTCAAGTCTCTGGAATCCCATTTCTTACAACTCTAGCTCCAACATTTTTATTATACTGAAACTATTAGCACTGTGGTTTTTTCCAAGGGGGTCTAATTATTTTTTATTTTTCAGCCACAAAAAAAAAAAGTGTGTGCAATTTGTTTAGATAGTTTAATTACATTTATTTTGGAAAAAATGTCTGTGTACACCTGAGTGAAGCTTTACTTCAGAAAAACAGAATACTTTCTATCATAGCTCATAGAAGGGGATGTATAACATGGGTTACATGGCTGAGTAGCACCCTGGAGGTTCATAAATTTATTCAGCATCTACTGCTTCAGTGGTATATCCATATTAATATCAACCTGTTATTGTGTGATTTAGAAATCAAATATCAATTGTCTAATTAAAAATAATTACTAGACATAGCCCAGTGAAAAGTCAGATACATTGGAAATCATGTATTCTAGTAAAGAAATGTGTCATGTCTACTCCAGCTCTTTACAGCCACTTTGAGATAATATAAATTTGTATTATATGTATATAAATTTATATAATATAAATAAAAATGCTAATATAAAATTTATAATGTACATTTATACTTCATCAGTAGTTGCTGCTATTACAACGTAATATAAAATGAAATAATCTCCAGAAAAGCAAGATTAAAGCCAAGCAACTGTAAAAGTGTAGTGTTACAGTAAACATTCTGGGTCAGTAAGTGTACTGTAATGTCAAATATCATGCAATATCTTGCTTTCTTCTCTGTGAATAACCTATAGGCAGAGAAACATTAGAAGACAATTACTGGTCAGAAAGACTAAAATAAACTGAGTGCAAAATTTATCTTTTTATATGTTAAGGCTAGGCTAATAAAACCATATTGCATTTGTTTATCGTGCATGTATCATTATGTAGTAAAATTAATCCCTTATTCATGTAAATCAATTTGCAATAAAAATCAATATTGAAGTTTTTTTCTCTCTTCTCAGCTCCATTAAAGGTATTATTACCCAAATCAATTTGAACCACACTCCATAGAAAAGATATTGCTTCAAATAGATAAAATCTAAGTACAAAGTGCCTGTAACACATGAGATCCAATGATTGTGCACTGGAAGATGGAAAAACTTCCTTCAATTTTTCTTTTTCTTACTCTCAGTAATGTTTTCATCACCATGACTCTAATTTCCAAACAGATTTTCTGATATGTTACAGTGGTAAAGCTCATTAAAGCAGCTTTTTAAAATCACACTTTCATGTAAACCTTGATGTTGCTCCGAAATTCACTAGAACATTATTAAATTAGGCTTCCATTTCATGTTATCTCACTTTAAATAATAAGGAGCTGAAAATGAGGAGCTTAGGCTGAAAAACAAAATGTCTGTCAAGATGCACTTCCAGGGCACAGGTGATCCCTTTCAAAGTTCTAGTATGGGATGAGTCTGTCTTCCTAGAGAGACCTCTTTCCATCTGTTTTATAGGAGGCATAGACACCTAGTTTATGATAACTGCTTGTCTTTCAGGTACCTGATGTTAGGATAGATAAAGCCAAGGATAAGTGACCTGTTTTGAACAACACACTAGGTTTAGGCACTTATATCTTCAACTCATGTCACTGTCTACTTACTTGTGACTGCTTACAACACAAGTTACTCCTTCATCAAGGAGAGTGACCATGCTATTTCAGAAAAGCAGCAGTCTGCCTTACACTGGATCCAAGTTTAGGTGGCTTCCCACCAGATTAATTGTCCATGCAAGATTATACCGATGTTTTTTTTAACAAATCCTCATTCATAAATCACAGTCCAGCTGTTTTTCACAGTAGGATGTCATACTACTGAAGTGCTGTTACCAGGCTGGCACCTGCCCTCGTCACTTTACATCTTACAAAGTCATTTTGATTACAGTTACTTTCATTTATTTTGAAGTAGTGTACATGCAGAAATCATATGCAGATGACCAGAAAGGTCTTCAGAATACTCAACTCAGTTCTACTCATATTATGTAGGTCAAGGAACTATACATATGTAAAACTCTTTGCAAATATTCAGAAATCCTTGCTGTACCCCAATAAATAATCAGTAAAACAGAACAGGAAAGTTTAACAGAGAAATTAGTCAAAGAGTTCATGAATGTAAGCTTTCATGTATTACCAATAATTGATAAACACCTGGTTCACCTGACCATGATTTTTTATATCAACTTGAGCAGTTTGCAATCTTAATTTTTAAAGTGCACATTTACAAACAAATAAAGATTTTTTTTTTTTTTCCTAATCTCTTTTCACCTTTGTAGTTTATATGGAAGACAGAAGAATCTAGGGAGTTTTCTGAACCCTAACAATTATCTTTATAGTTCATCTCATGGTTGTTTTTTATGCGCACACATGAAAGACCAAAGTTATCACACCTACTATCAGAAAACTAAGCTTTCCATTTCTTGTGTAGTCAGTGGAGGGAGACACACAGCATCTTTAATCCAGAGCTTGGGAACATCAAATAGCCCTTTGGATTTGTACCATCTAGAAAAGAAATGTAGGAATTCTTGCTTGGTGCTCAACACTGGACAAAAAGAACCTGAGCCTAAACGTTTGTAAACCTGCATCTAGGCTGCAGGACATGTGAGATTCATTCTTCTAACCCAGGCAGATCAGATCAGATCAGATAGTATTTGGATCCCTCCCTGAGTGAGCACCAAGGTTTCCTTACAAGAAAGATCACAGAGAGGAAGGAGGAAGCTGCACACTTTGTGCTGACGTATAGTCAGTCTAGTCACAGTATCCTGACAGTACAGGACACCCACATTAAAGAAATGCATAACTAGACTGGCTGTAAAGCCTTACGTGGTCTGATAATAACCCAGATATTCAATTTTTCACACAAACATGAACTGATATCATGTTATTTTTCTATAAAACCTTGAAAATAAACAAGCCTTTGAGAAATTATGTGCACAACACAGTATGAATTCCAAAAGGAAGAATCTTAAACTTCTTACAGCCCATTGTCATAAATATGTAAACACTTAAAATTGCTTAGTTTTTACAGTGGAATCATCTCAATCAGTAAGAGGGGTTTTTTAACTTCACAGTGAACAGGAAATTGCAGGAGGACTTTTTTTATTACTATTTCATGTAATTTAGACAACAATTGCCCTAACTCATTTACCACTGTTATTTTCTTTCCGTTTAGAAGGAAAATAGTTTGACCTACAATACAGATTCTCTTGGTATTTTGTCAAATTTATTTTACGCCAGCAGCAGTCACTGATTTTAATTGAATGGAAACAACAGCTCTCATCCTCTGTGTCACATTGCTGGATTTTGTATCATTGAATTTCAATCTGGTTTCACTGGGACCTGCCAAGTGTGGCTTACGCCAACCTCTGAGTCTCCTTGCTATACTCCTTTCCAGGGCGGCATTGTTTGCCTTTTGTCTGCTCTCTGATTAAATTGACACCATTTTACCTTTTGTGACTCCTGTGTCATTTTCTGTTGACAGCGTCTAGTAATGGTAACAGACCGGTGTCCTTGTGGAAGGGGCAGAAACCATTGATTGGCTGGGTGTATTAATGCAGACCCTTTAAAAGTCATGCAGACATGGCTTTGTGCTAACTGGCAGCTGAATGGGGGCTAGTGAGAGATGTTATTAACCACAGATAACAGTCAGCACCTTCTATTCACTAGCAATGTCACTTTGTACCATTTGAGGAACAGTTGGTAGTGAAATTTGTTAAAGCAATCTTCCCCTCCCTATACGCGTCCTGGACTGAAGCTATTTAAGGCAGAAGAGTGGAGATAGTGTTCTGATTAGACTGATGTTGGTAGGATGCTCATATAATTTCCAGGGAGCTGAAACACTTAATTCAATCCATCTGCACTTCACAGCTAAAATCTCTTTAGGACAACAAGATAGGCCCTGCTGACATGAGAGGTTAAATGTTTACCATGGATAGGGAATTTATAATTGCCTTTTTAGAAATGAATGATTGAAAGTGGTTACAAGAAGCACCTGGCTATATAAGTCCTATCCATAAGACACAAGGGAGATGTAATAATTATGTCAAATTTTTCCACTACAATCCCTTTAAATGGGATAGAAAAATGAAAATACCAAAGCCTTAAAATTACGAACTTTACATAACATCTGCTTTTAAAAATAAAGTGTCTGAGAAGTGCAGAATGGTCTTTGTGCAAGCTTATATGCTGAACATGAAGCACTTATTCAGCCCCACTTCTGTTCAGCAACAAAATCAGACTTGGTTTTGTCATATTTTTGAGATTTATGTACAAATTTCAGTGTTTTTTCTAGATTAAGGAATATGCCAAGAGTTAAAGTAGAAACTACAGTGGGAACTTTATCTTCATTCTGCTCAGTTTACATTATCATGAATAGCATAGACTAACCAGTGTAAGTTGAATTTTCATCAGCATTCTGAAAACATAACTGTCCTCATATTTTCCTCAGAAACTGAGCATTTCATCCTGATTCTAAGTCATCCTGTGAACAAATTAAAATGCTGATGGCAGGTCCACATTTCTGACAAAAAGTTATACTGTATAGTAGGGTATACTACTTCATGAACAATGCCACATCAAAGTAACTGCCTTCCACACTATGGCTGTCTCACATCCATCCACCTCTAAGCACTACTGGAATAAATTCAGCCTGTCTGCAGCCACCCATTTAAAGATTTCCTAATTATTGCAAGATATTTTAGAAGCTGAAGGGAAGTGCAAATCCCCACTGATTCTTCTAATAGAAGTAGGACCCACATATATATAAGCAGGACCTACAAATAAGTACTGTCATATG
This sequence comes from Aquila chrysaetos chrysaetos, assembly GCF_900496995.4. NCBI lineage: Eukaryota > Metazoa > Chordata > Aves > Accipitriformes > Accipitridae > Aquila > Aquila chrysaetos. Next base: position 22,339,679 of record NC_044017.1, on the reverse strand, counting down.
ATTAAGCCAAAAGATGGTATGTGTTGTATATTATTTTGAGGATAATTAAAATGCCACCTGCTGTGACATTACACATGTACTATTCCATAAACTCAGTAGAATATTTACTTTATTGAGTGCTTTTCTTCACAACAGTTATTGTTTTGCTCCACTGTGACACAGTGCTGCCTACTTGGGTTATTATTCACTACCTATGGTTTTCAAAAAGATATTTCCCATTACGAACAATGTCATTAGTTTCCATTTTTATTAGATTTTTTTTTTTAAATAGCAAACAGAGAGAGTTTTTACATGTGGTAGGGAAAAAAATCATAACACAAGCAATATTATGTCATCTATATTCATATCCACCATAATAAGATTCATTCCAGTTTTGACAGAGCATTTTGCCCTTTATCAGAAAAATATGTGGCAATATACTGCAATGCCATAGACATGACCATAGACTATTACTAGACTATTACTAGAACACTATTGCAGAAGAGCTCTTCAGCTGAGGTACAGCATCTCAGCAGTGGGGGTTCTCAAATGAGAATTCAGTGGTGTGTATGTTGTCTCCACATATCTGCCAAAAAGTAAGTATTCAGAGCATCATTTTAAGTAAAACTACATCATTAATTAGGCCTTTGCATGTTGACATTTTTTGCTGCTGTGTTTGAAATACCCCATTAGATACCTAAAAATAGATATCCCTACAGTAATAAGGATATTGCAACATTTTTGGATGTTTGGGTGACATAGAAGAAATAGCATCTGGTTGCAATCATAACTGATACAGATCTGTCAAACTAGCTCCTGATGGGTATTTTTGTTGCTGTGTCTCCAACTCTGAGAGAACAGTGATGTCTATGACACTCAGAGGTTGCTGTAATTAAACTCTCAGTCCATCTGTGCAGAAGATTTTGTAATATTTTCAAGAATAGAATTTTTTTAAGTATTTGTACATCTTTATTTTGGCTTGTTAAGGGACACATTATATCCTCTGTAACTTTCAGGAACAGTTTGTAAGGAAGTTTACTTCAGAATATTTCGCTGAAGCAGAAGGCAGCAACTACCTACAATATTTAAAGGTTAACTCAGTTTTTTCCCTTTACAAGACCTATGTGCAGACTGCAAGATTCTTTTGTAAGAGTTAGTGACAGTACTAGAACATAAAGTAGGGCAGAAAGCTTTTTTTTTTCCTTTTCTTCTCTGGCATTAAATATTCTATAGCTATCAAATGTGTAGGCAGTGAAACTACACTAGGGCTAGAGGCCAAAGAATTGTAAAGACAGAAGAAGACGTGGGAAAAAAGAAGTTTACTGATTCAGTAGACAGCCGCATTTCACTTTTTGTATGAGAAATCATGTCAAGAAAGCTGTATTACTGATTTCAACAGCTGTAGCAAAAGATATTTTGCAGTCATGAGCTCATGAGTTGGCAGATATATTTAAAGTCCTCAGAATGATGGAAAACACTTTTGGACCTCAAATAGGAGTGTATGTATTCAAAACAATTTTCAATGAGCCTTTAAAGGAAAAAAAATATAAAGCAAGACTTGGAAATTACTGTAAAAATAGCACCAGAAAGTAGTGCTGACTAGAGAATGACAATCCCATTTCCCTAGAAACTTGTAAAGTCTCAGTAGCTGTTTAATCCTATGGGAAAACAAGCAAACAAACAAACAAAACCACCAACAACCCCTCAAAAAAAAAAAAAAAACCCAACAAAAATACAGATTTCTGTCAGAAAATGAAGTGCATAGAATTGTAGCATCAATAGTCAGTGCTATCAATATAAGATGCTATGTTACAAAACATCTGCCTGAGCTTCCTGTCTACATAACTGAGTTCAACCCCTTGTACTATCTCATTCAGCTATGCTTTTACTACCCCAGGTCAATTTGAGTCATGCAGAGTATGGATGTAATGCTAGTTTTTGTCATTATTGCCTAGTGTCTTACAAAGAGAAGTGGAAAGATCTTGCCTTTGGTTGAAACCGTCAGCTTTCTGCTAAGTATTTCTGCTTCAAAAATATATTTCACCAAATATATTCAAAATTCTTCCATTCATGAAGCAATAATGAAATGTGAGGTAGTCTGTTGCTTTTCTTGTAGTAAAATAGATTCAGAAAAACAAAAAACATTCCTACATTAGAGGAAAAAGACATTTTTTTCATGAGAAAATTAGAAACAGTTGAAAAACGTAAGAGCTGTTTTGATGAGCAAAGAAGCGATCTTTTAAAAAATCACAAATAAATATATTTTGTCAATTCTAAATACTTTGTCAATAAGGTAATGCATTCCCAAATATAGGTGTTTGTAATTCATTATTTGATAGTCATCACAGTTGTGAATTGTTTGGAGGCCTATGAAGATTTTTGCCTGCCTCACTAACCCATCTGTCCTCACTTCTGTGTGCTCAGTGGCACTCCAAACTTTGGCTGCTGTTTAATGTTGCAGCTGCTTTTGAGTTCCTTACAAGCTGCAGTTCTGCACAGCTGCTAGCGTCATCATTTGTCTGCCACCAGCTCTTGCAGCCTCGTGTAGCTGGTCACTTCCACCATAAGATTCAATAAAGGGAAGGAGGAAGTAAGGGGAAAGAAAATTATTATCTGAAGATGAGGAGCTGCACCCATCACCAATTTGTCATTCTATATTTTCCTACTTAACAAAAGGCCACACAGCTAATGAGAAACTAGAATTTATTATGCAATATGCACAATCAATTACCAGCTGGAAATTGTGTCCCTAATAATTAAATATACACTTTAAAAAAAGTGGTTTGGGGGAAAAAAAAAAGTTCATAAGCAGTCCACAGGAAGAATTGTCTACATCAGTTCCCAACAAATAATTTAAACTGTTCTATTTCATCACTTTTCTTTTCTTATTTTAGGAAAGTGTATTCCACTGAGATCTCACTAGTTATTCTACACTACATTTGACCAGGTTTATAATACCGTCTGTAAAGTTAAGATACTTATAACAGTTTTTCACGTATGTTGTATTGCAATAAATCAGTAGAACTTGAAAGGAAGCCAAAAAAACAAGAAATGAAAACCAGTTTCAGTTTGGTCCTCGGGATATTCTGGATTTATTAAACTACATCATAACATGCCAAGAGGTGAGAGGGTAAGTTAAAAAAACAGCACAGACAAAAAAGGAATCGAGGAACGCAAAATCAGGTTTAAGCTTCCTACAGGTATTCACAGAAATATAAGCTGACGCTTTGCAAAACTAGACTTCATAAAATTATAAGTTTAGAAGGGACCCCAAAATATCAGGTATTCCATCAAGTAGATGTAGTTACTACAGCTACAAGTTTGTCTGCCCTTCAGTTAAAGAGTTCTAATGATTAAGGCTCCTAAGTCCCTGGAATAAGCTGCTTAGCATTTAAATTATAAAATTTTTCCTACTGTCCAGTTTTCCTTGGTGCAATTAAACTTCACTACTTCTTGGCCTATGTTGCTTGGAATAAAGAATGGAAAATCATTGTGTTCTCTCTCACAGATGCCTTTTTATGTATATGCAGCTGCTTATTGCATTCACTCCTCAGCCTTCTTGTTCTCTTTCTGAACTACATTTATTAATTTATTCAGGGTTTCCTCATTTGATCCTGTAGATCAAACATTTGAAGTTTAATTCTTCTTTTAACTATGTCCTGGCTATTCTCAGTTGCCCAAATATTTCTAGAAATATGGTGCCCAAAACTGGAAGTAGTATTACTACCGAGATTGTACAGTGCTGAGTAGAGTAGAGAGATTGTTTCATATCTTCCAGGTTATAATTCCTGGTTACATCTGCCTATTATGCTTGCATTTTTTGATGGTCTTGCCGAAATTGATTAAGACTTTACTAAAATCAAGATATATGTTACCTTTGTTGCTCCTCTGTTTATAATTCCTCCACCATTTTATAAATAGAAGCCGGTTGGTTCCTAATAAATCCCTATTGGTTGTAATTCATCTTCTTGTTTTTGTATAGGTGACTCCAAATATTTCTTTCAGTATTTGTCTTGCATGTCAAAGTTAAGGTGGCAGTTGTATAATTTTCTACTGTCCTCTTTTTGAAGATGAGCCCAAAGCTGCTTTCCTCCAGACTTTTGATAGAAAATCATGTATTTTCAAAAAGACTTCATGAGTTCTCAAAAATAATTGCTAATAGTTCTCAGATTCCATCAGTTAATACATTAAATAGTATGGGCTGAAACTCCTGATTGTACCAGACAATCTGGAAACTTATAATATGTTTAAGCCTGCTCTAACCTATTCTTTCTCATTCAAGGATGACGTCTGATCTTGTGCTGATATTCTTGACAAACTGCATTAACCACTTGATAATAGATGAACTTTTTGTTAAAACAAATAGAAGCTCCCACAACTTTCCAGCCACACCTCTGATACGAAATAAAATAGGGCATGGGACACCCATTATTCATGTTGATAATTTTTTACACAACCTTTGGCACTGGTTTGGCTTGCTAAACCTCATACTGCATGAGGCAATATGAAGGCACAATTCAGTGCTTTGAGCAAGACTATATCAGATTTGGTTCCCTCAGCTTTCTACATTCCCCAAAACTATTGCAGTAAGCTTTACACTGTCAGCCCCCACTACATACCTTCATGTCATACTGCAGCCAAGAGTGCATATCTTCAGACTATGTTTATAAATTCAGATACGCGTAGGACCAGTCTCAGACACAGAAACACAATTCTCTGTGCTCACAAACTGTCAGAGAATCCCCTGGCAGCGTTTTGGCACATTCCAGCTATAACTGACCATTTCTGAGCACAGTTTGGGAGTTATAACTTTGCTGGGGCCATCTCCAATAAAGAATTTGCCTGCATCTGCAGTTTTGGAAGTTCAGTTTGCAAGCTATGCATAAGCTATATGGTGTTAGTTGACATCAGTGCTGGGAAAAGTTCCTGGCCAGGTTTACTTTGCTGGTGTAGATATAGCCTCAGTTTCCCACTGCAACAGAGTCTCCGTATTATATCAGATCCAGAGCTAAGGGCTGTATATTGCTTATGTGGCCAGCTCATTAGTGAAAACCAGAGAACAGTTGCTAGCTCATTTTAGTTAGCAGTTAGTCTTTTATTTAATTTCTTTATTTTTGTTCTGTGTTCCCATGCTTATTTTTGTATCAACAAGACAGTTGTCATTTTCTAAATGTTTTCTTCTTTTGTTTGAGATCAGTGAAAAGAATGCAATTTAGCCAGGTTTATCACTCATAACACCTCAAATTTTCCTCTACAAGGTGACACAGCTTCCAGGAAGTCTTTTGTACAAATTCCTATTTCTCTTCAAGTCTGCCTTCCTGTTTCAACTCTACTGCATTTCCTCTTTCCTATTCTGAAGACTATGAATGTAACCATTTCATACTTAGTCTTCCTAGCTAGGTCCAACCTTAATATTCCAAATCAGTCCCTCTCTATTAATTAGAATAAAATCTATTAATTAGAATCACATCCTCAAGATGTTTTCTATGCCTTCTGTACAACTAAATGGTTATTAATGCCTTCCAAGAATTTGTGGATCAGTATGGCCAGGGGATTCATCTTATCCAGCTGTTGAAATCAACAATGCAGACTAAGAAATCTGTGTCATTCAAAGATTAAATTATAGTCAGTGGAGAAAAAGAAGCACTTGGAGTACATCATTCACCAGCTGCACACCAAGTGAGGGCTGCTCTTACTCATCAATCAGGCCAATCAATTGAGGAAATAGTTTTGGCTCAGGGAATAGTTTTGGTCCACTCACCAGTTGGATCTTAAAAGAACTACAGCTGCTTTCATCACAGAATGCATGAAATTACTTTTGACTAAATAAATAACTGTAGATTGCTCATTGGAAAGCAATGAAACAATTTCAGGTTTTCATCCTACCATATCATATAACAACTTTAATTTACCTGATTTCTTTGTACGTGTCACTGTACAGAGACACTGATCATAATTTACGTAGTTCAAATTTATACATTCACCTAAAATTTTAAAACTGATGGTGACTGTTATTGTTCTTCTGATTCTCTCCTACGTTACACCTGAAAGTTAAACACATTCTAGTTGCAGCATTTCTGGAAATGATTTACTAGGTTTGTAAACAGCTGAACATTTCTGTTGTCCCAAAAGTCTATATTGGAAAAGAGTACTTCGTTTTTGTTTGAGAAAATGCCAACTGTGAAAGCAGGCAACATGAGCAATTAACCAAGGGGGCTTTGACTTTTATTTTTAACTGTTTGTCAATGAATTTACCACCCACAGCCTTCTCTGTGGGTGTATGTACATGCACAGGGTATCTTTCAAGGCTGTTCAATTCTGCTAGTAAGATAGCATGGGAATCATGTTTTTCATTTGCTTATTCTTTTATTCTCCTGATCTATCCATTAAAAGTTCTTTACACAATCAGGAAATACACTATATGCCAGGATTAGGAATTCTAGAATGGTATGGGAACAATGTGCTTCTGCTTTTATTAAATGAAGACTTATGCAGTCTGCAGTTAGGGACAGCTTATTTTAATAGGATGAGAAATTTTGTGTATTCAGTAACTTTGGCAGATTTTCTTTCAATGGCACTGGATCTGCACTCCTCAGCCTTTCTAGATTTACTGTATATATGGTCTGTTAGAAAATGTTACCCACTCTTACCATGCTCTACTCTATGAGATACTCTTCTAAAATAATAAGTTTTAGTAACTAAATATTACTCCAGTATTTCAAGTTCCAAAATAATGTAATAAGTGTTGGCATTTTTATAGGCTGGCATTTTAAATGGTAGGCTAAATCAGGCACCAATACCTGGATTGGTGGCAATGAAATAACAACATTGCTATTTTTTGCTTGTCACATTACCAAGGGACTGCAAGAAAGAGTACGTCACTAGCAACATATAGGCAGATATCTCTGTGGCATCAGAGAACTAATCAACCAAGAATAATAAAAAGGGACAATGAGAAGTGAGGCTGAAAGGAACAACTTCCAAAAGTTTTAAATCTCACCAGCTAATACTTATTTCTAACTAAAATAAAGTTACCCTGTAAACACAAAATGTCAACAGTAGACCTAAATCAGAAAAAGTCAAAATAGGATTCCTTGGCTAAAGACTAATTGCAGAAATCTCTGAATGAGATCCTCTGGCCCATGTTAAACAAGAGGTCAGATTAAATGACCATAAAATTTTCTGAATCTACAAAAATAGATGTTGCCTTTTACAGAACACAGCTGTACCTTCCTAAAATATTTTTTATTCCACAGTTTAGCTTTGAGGTTGCACTGAAAGCTTTTTCTCTTCAGACCTTAAGAAAGCAATTGAGACTTTTTTCTTATACCTTTTATCTTTGGGTATACCATTACCTTTAAGTAAAAGAAGAGCAGTGTGCGAATTCATGTACTGGACTACTGATTGGCCACCCTGCTTCATCATCATGGTGGGGTGACCTTGGCCAGCTGCCAGAGGCCCATCCAGCTGCTCTCTCACTCCCTGCCTCCACCACACAAGGGGAGAAAATAAGATGAAAAAGCTCACAGGTTGAGATAAAGAAAGGGAGATCACTTGCCAGTTACTGTAACAGGCAAAACAGACTCGACTCAGGGAATATTAATTTAATTTATTGCTAATTTAAAACAGAGTAGGATGGTGAGAAACTAAAACAAAAACTAAAACACACACCTTCTTCCCAGGTTCAGCCTCAGTCCTTTATTCCTGAACCCTCTACCTCCCCCTTCCGAGTGGCACAGGGGAGATGGGGAATGGGGGCTGTCCATAACAGTTTCTCTCTGCTGTTCCTTTCTTATCACACTTTTCCCCTGCTCCAGCATGGGCCTTTCCCACAGGCTTCAGCTTTCTTTAGGGCATATTCATCTGCTGCAGCTTGGGGTCCCCCATGAGCTACAGTGTGGACATCTGACCCACCGTGGTCCTTCATGGGCTGCAAGGGAACCTTTGCTCCGCTGCCTGGAGCACCTACTCCCTCCCTCCTCCCCACCTCTCTCACCTTGGAGTCTGCAGGATTGTTTCTCACTTTTTTCCTCATTCCTCACTGCCTGTGCAGTATTTCTAACCTTTCTTAAATATGTTATCACTGAGATGACACCATCTTGGCTGCGGGGCTCGGCTGTGCCCTGCACTGGGTTCGCTGGAGCCGGCTGGAAGTGGCGCGGGGCAGCCCAGGCCTCTCTTCACAGCCCCCTGATGCCAACAGCTTGCCATCTACAGACAACTGAGTCATTAACATCTTCCCCGACTGTTTTTGACCGTTCCAAATATTATTTTTTTTCTAGAATGACCTGACTGTAATGAGAGGTGAGGCTGGGGATGCCACTAGAACTCAGAAAAGAGGCACCATTCCTTGGTCCTCTTTTAACTAGCAGTGTTGTCAAATATCACTCTTCCAGTGTCTTGTCTTCTTCCATTTTGTTCTTATGGCCAATAGCAGGAGGTGATACAGATCACTAGCATGCATTCTGTAGTCCTTGTACACCACCCTTGCATTCAAATAAAATGAGTAAATGGAAATAAAGAACTGCGATGGACTGCCTGACACAGGAATATAGTGCCTCAGTTCATCCTGCAGCATTGTCATAATTTGAAATGCAAATCAATATAAACAGGTAATAATGTTTGTATCTCAGCAATCTGTCGAAAGTAGAGAAGTGCCAATAAACAAGTTTCATGCATTTTATTTTTTAGATATCAATGTCTGCAAGTTTTGCATTTTTGCAGTTTGAAGATGGGTGGACTTGCAGCAAAATTAATTGCAATCTGCTTCTCTAGATAGGGAAAAAAAAGTCCCAAACCAAACAAATTTATCTAAATTAATCTAGAGACTGGATCTCCCCAGCAAAATAACAGGTTTGTTTTCTCTTATCAAATGAGTCTGAAACTTTTCACAGAGATTTAGATTTTCTTTGTCTTTTCTTTTTTTTTTTTTTTGTAAGTTGAGTGGCATAAACAGCATTACCATAGATTTGTAGCAAGTATTTCATCTGTTCAAGTACTAATTTTGAGGTGAATGTCTCCCTGTGGGACACAACTCAATTATGCATCAGTTTTACTTGTAATTCCTACAAACTGTTCTATATTTTACTTGAAGTTATTAAGTTTCTGTTTCAATATACCTGCAAGCTAAAAATATGCTTTTCTTCTTTTGCCTATGTACATAATTTATCCCGATGTGATTTTTTTTTTTAAACTGCACGTTTTTATTGTACACTGGGATTTGGAGCATGCTAGACTCCAGCATGTGCCAATAGATGTAACAATTCCATTAGGAGATTCCACACTGGCAGCCAGTGGAAACAGTTGGACTCCAAGTTGCTGGTATGGCTAAAGTGTTATGGTAATACTGCAGAGGAAGAGAAGTTTTCATCAGACCATAAAAATCTACAAAATGACAGTTGGCTCACTGTCCTAGAGTATACGCTGTTTCTCAACACATTCTTCTGGGTCAAAGGATTTGAAATACTTTGAGCGAGAAAAACTATCATCAGTATTGCTGTCATCATCATCATGGGGTCGCTACTCTTAATCAGTAACACATTTCTGCCAGCCTTCTAGCACATGAACAATCCCTTGGGATCCACAAGATTTTGTATTTTAACTATGAAAACCAGTAAAATAAAACTGGTTTGAAATTAACCATAAAACCATAGATTTAGACCTTTTTTTTTTTCCTTCTTGAAATTAAGAATTCAAAATAATCCTTCAGGCTGAAATTCTCATCTGACTCCAGCCATGAAAAGCCTAGTCTAAAATAATTACTTTAAAAATAGGTGATCAGCATTGCAGGACAGGTCTACAAATGGCTGCCTTTTTCCTACTGGTAAAAGAATGTACCAATATAACTAGTGTAAACTAAGTATTTTAACTTTAAACTCTTAAAGCTGTATGTGAAAAATATAATTTGCTGTCTTAAAATGCCCACAGTAGAAAAGGACGAGCTTCTTCATCACTGACTCAAAAACATTCTGTAGCTTCATTGTTACAGCAATCACCTGCCAAGATTTTTTCTGGGTTTTCTGCAGTTCATATCCATGGGTTTGCAGAGTCAGATATATTTATACCAAATAGTCCCATCTTCCAGGAAAGTGTTCTAGCCAACAGTTTATGTTGCTTCATGACCTGGCCTCTCCGATACCACTGTTACTGTTTTATAAAATACTTCGATCGTTTTCTTTTTGTATTTTAAAATATTTTTTTCCCCATGGGAATGAAAAGAAACCTACTACTGGAGAGTTACAGCGTGGCTTTGTTGTTTGCTTTTTTCATTACATCAATGGGCTTTGCCGCTATGCTATAACCTTAAGCAATTTGTCCTATCCTTCACTTCTTTGTATTTCCCTTCCTTTTCCTCTCGTGCCTCTGGAAGTCAGATTGTAGCTTGTAACCCTTTGAACAGTACTGTAGTTCTTTGATCTGATGCTTAGCCAGTGAATTTACACTGCATGGTGAACTGAAGCAAACTGCCACAATATCCTTAAGTCAGTAAAATCCCAGTAAAAGTGAGCTCCATTCTCCCATTAGGCTGAGCTTGCTGTCCAATGGGAAAACAGCATCTATTTTATAACTATTTTAGGAAGCCTAATAACATGCTTACCATAAAAGAAATAGTTATGAAAGTATGAACATATCTGAACTGAAAATACTTATCACAAACTGATTCCTATTTTCTGTGTGAAACTGGTATTTCTTTCAGTGCTTCTCTATTATTTTCCCCTCGTGGAATTTCTACTTTTCTTGGATCATAAATCCATATGATGGCACAGATCATCTGGGTGCCTTGGCAAGTCTGATACCGCAAAAATTGGGTTAGCCTGCTTTACTTAGGCTGTTATGAAATATATGTGAAGCCTACAGAAGTCTTTTAGGAGATAGCTGTGAGCAGTTCCAATATCATAATCTTACAATCAGTTACTCAGTTTAAGGTTACTTTTAAAGGTCCTTTAGATTCACTTTTTGTTGATAGACTTTTTCATATTTTTCATATTTCAGCTTGTCAGTAGCTTGCACTAAAATATGATGGTACGAAAATGCAGTCCCTGAACTCAGATATCAGATTATTACTCTGAGTTTGAAAGCAAAACATGACATTTTCCTAGATAACAAAGAGAGAGTCCTACCTTATTGGACAAATCCGTCACAGTGTCCTGTGTTGAACAGGAATTTGGAAACATTTTTATTGTTGCAGGGCATCATTGACGAGTTGAAATTATAGATACTAAAGCACTTATTTTTCAGTTACAATCATAGCCAGTTTTATTTGCTATTTATAAATATGAATAGAATTATCCACTGAAATTAAGCAAAAATAAATCATGACACTTACACAGCTCTGTTTATGCTTCTGTACAAAGTACAGAGGACCTTCTTATCTAAATGAGAGGATTGTGAAACCATCTCACTATTTTTCTAGCACAATAAAGAACATACTACTGACTCCAGTTAATATATGCTTCAATGAATATTCAGTACTCCTAAGAAGTTATTTATTCCTCTTTCAGACAGGTTGCCCCGTAAATGGGTAATATAAAAGCACAGTATTAATATTTCTTGATTAAAATAAACCATTTAGGAGATATTCACAGGAGAAATATACAAAGGCTCAAAACTAAACAATTTGTTAAAATCTCTGAAAAGCAGAGGATTTGTAAATTTTACAGTGTTATCTTCCAGACTAGTTGTCATTTTACTATGCCTTGAAATGTTAACTGTTAATTGATCCAATCTTTCAGGGAGACAGACTGAAATGTCCTTCCATCTGAATTTCTGCTCAAGAATTACAGATTAATCTATATAGAGAAAGAACTCTGATATCATCAATAGATCATCAACGAATTTTACTTTCTTTAAGCTGTAGATTTATTTCTTATGGATATCTGTATTGCACTTTATGCTAGAATTACATGTGGTATTTATGTATGCATGGTTTTTTATATGTCAACTAGAACGTATGTGAGTGCTTGTAGTAGCTGCTCTTCAATGGATTAGACTCCTCAGACTTTAAATCATCAAAAGACCAATGAAATTCTTAAGTTTGATTCCTAAGCTGCACTCAACTTTACAGGTTGTTGAGACTTTATATACCAAGTTATGGTATAATGTTCTACAGGAAAGATGATAGGATTAATATAGGACAAACTAACGGCTTGTAGGCAGAACCACAAATCCCCTTCAGTTGAATAGACAGCTAACAGAAGAAACCAAAATAAAGTAAAACAGGATTCTACCTTGCAAAATGTATTTGAACTCTGAGCAAATTTAGAACAAAATTGGTTGTTCTGCTTGAGAAAAAGAAAACTGGGGAAGAAAAAATGCTACAAGAAACATCCTTCAAATCAAGATATACATGTTAAAATACTGGGCTGGCAGTGAGAAGTACATCAGATGTTAGAGAGGCTATGCCAGCTCTCTGAACTACAAACTTATGTAATATAAGAAATCTGAGATACAGAAGATGTCCAGATCCCTCAAAAATGACTTAATGCAAGCTTACATAATGATAATTTTCAGTACAAACTATACTTCACAGACGATAAAATTTACTAGAAAATATAGCAGTAATTCTCTGAAAAATTCTCCTCTGTAAAAAAACTTTTCTCAGAATTCCATTAGCTCTTAACTTTGACCTTCACTCAATTCTCTGAACAGTCAATTAAAATAAAACCTACCACTACATGCATCTTTAAAATGTACCTCCTTCAAACAGCCTCAGAGATGTTAATTTAGGAACACAATGTCAGATATACACACACACATATCTATCTCTAAAGCAACAAGCTAAGCTGTACTTCCTTCTGCTGTTCAACTTTGTCTAAACACACTTGCTTCAGAAAGTAAAACTTACATTTAAAATTATCTTTTCTTTCAGAATTATTGAATATCTTGTCATTCCTTCATTGTGTGATATACCTTCAAGATTAATGAACCATCATGTTTCCTTTTTATGTCACCCATTGCCTCCACTGTATTTTTGATGTATTATTTAAACACAGTACCTGAAAACCTGATCTTTTTTTCTAGATAAAATTCTTATTGTCCTCCTTCCTATTAAAAAAATGCATTTGCAAGTCAAAGCTATTTCATCTTCATTGCTAACCAAGGAGATAGGACACTATTTTATTGTTAGTAAACTGGAGAGCAACAACTATAAGAAAGCAATGAGCTTGATGAACATGGTTTATGAAAATTCCAAAATAAGAATGTATGCGTTGGATGGGAGAAATGATGGTAAGAAATCCAACCAGCTAGCCAGAGTATAAATTAAAGTCCTGATTTATATATGTTATTTGAATATCACATTATTGTATTTCAACCTCCATTTGCATTCAAGATTATTCCCAGCTCTGATGAACTGGCAATAAATCTGAAGATACACTTTCAAGAAGGAAATACATAAGAACAGAAAATGATGGGTTTTCTACAAGTCAATAATACAAAATTCTTTGTTCCATGTACATAAGAAAATTGAAGTGGGGAAAAGTTCTAGAATTAGGCAAAGGTACTATTGAAATCAATAGGCACTACATACACACATAAAAAGAGAAAAGTGGTAACACACCTTGAATTAAGCGATAGGACAGGGGGCAAGTTCTCTGGAATGTAGGTGACAATTTAATTTCAGCTCTGCTAATTACCTGAATTATTCTGTCATTCTGAATGTATATATAATTATTTTAAAATATAATTATTTATTTACTATTATTGTAAAATTGTTGCAAACTTAATCACAGGTTTGAGTAACAGCATTACAATACTCATTAATATAATGTATCAATTCAAAACCAGATATTTTATACCTCCTTTTAACATGTTCCCTGATTTCCGGCAGTGAACCCCTGAAGGCACACACATTAAAGTTATGAACTTTCAACAGCATTTATCTGTAAAGAGAATATATTTTTCTTCTCCCAGTGTACCCAACCCATCATTTTAGCTGTTCTTATAAAAGAGTTTGGGATCATCTTTAGCAGAAATGCGAAGGCAGAGACACTTGTATATGTAGCAGATGGAAGATTTACGCTCTTGTAAACCACACCTGGTATCTCTGTTAGGGGTATGATTTCAGAAAAGTCTTGGAGGTTTTACCATTTTTGTACATAGTAAACTGGGTGAAAAAATGATTTGTTTCTTATTGCTCTGAAGTTTTATATGAAAAACAAAAAAAGTGTTTGCTTAAATACTGCTATATTGTAGACTTTTAAATGGGTTGGTTGATAAGCATTATTTTCTCCATTTTTCTTGCCTTATACTGCTAAATATAAAGCACAATTCATTCTGTGTTATATAAGGCTTACAGTGCATAATTACATATTTATTAGTAAAAACCACATCAATATTGTGTTCACCTGGGTCATTCTCTTTCTCGTTAGTCTTTTCTTTCCTGTATACTTTATCATCTTACATGGAGGTGGAATTCAGATTCACACACATTAGGCAGGATTTAGTTCAGCTGCCTACACACAGAATACTAGTGCCATTTTCAGTGTTGGGCTTTTTTTTGTCTGTCCTTCAGTTTCTGTTTCAGAAACATAGCTGTCCTGAAAGCATTGTGGCCAAAGTACCATACCTGTGAGATAGCTTGTATACTGTAGGGCAAGTAAAATTGCAGTAGATGCCTACATCTAAGTCAACTGATTAAATTTATGGTCAATACAACCACTGAGACTTGAAAAATTTGCTTAAATGTGTTCATCTCATGGCGTTTGCAAATCCTCCAGCTGCCACTCCAAGAAGACATAGGTCTGCTTTACGTCCCATCTGTCACTTCTGTGTGTATGTCTTGGATATCCTAGCATATCTCAAATGGCACCAGGAGCCTATATTTAGGCAATTGAATTAAGCTTATACAGGCTGGAAAGCTGTTCAGCTGACTACATTTACATGTCTCCTAAAGGCTGAACTGAATAATTCCTTAGATCTCCTCAGCTCCACTTTTATATAGACTTGATTGATTTTTCCAGAATAGGTACACAATCCATTTGAAATGCTTTGTCATGTCCTGTCAGACCTGTTAGACCTCAAGTGCCAGTCCAGCACTACACAGGTCTCTCATGCAGGTCTTTTGTTATATCTGCTAGCTCCACACAGACACCTTGGACATCATTAAAGATCTCATCTGACACTGAACACCTGTATGTGGCAACTGAACAAATTTCCAGATCTCCACAGACTATAACGACAGCATAGACAGCTCGCACGTCAACATGTGCATGTGGACTACTTTAGTTCTTTACTTCAGGTGCTTACACATAAATGTCTGGGTGGCATAGGCAACTCACTCTGGTCTGCTTTTATTGGTGCCAAAAGGTACATACTTTCCTGAAGGTCTTGTGTCATAACTGGCAGCCCAATGGGATATCTCAGCTACTCCAGGATGTCTCAAATGCCAGTAGATGTCTATATTTAGGGAAAAAAAAGTCTAAACTGAGGGGATCTGTTAATCTAGGATATCCTAGAGACTAAGGCTGCTAATCAAAGGGACCTCAGGAGGTTGAAGATACTGTTAACAGAAACTTTATAAAGTTCAAGAAAGACAAATGCAAAGTCCTGCACCTGGGATTGAATAATGTGGTAAAACAATACAAGCTGGGCACCATCTTGCTAGAAAGCAACTTTACACATTTTGGTGGAGAGTAAGTTGAACATGAGGAAAGTGTGCTGCTGTAGCAAAGACCAACAGCAGACTGCCAGGTATTAGTGAGAGTCTAGCCAGCAAGTCAGCAGAAGTGGTTATTTTTCTCTGTTTGGCACTTGTGAGAAGGCATCTAGAGTAGTGAATCCAATGGAGAGACACGACAACAATTAGGGGCCTGAAGCACAACATGTAAGGATAGAAAAGAAGGCTGGGGGGATCCAACTGGTGTTTTCAGTTGCTTGAAAAGTATTTGTGGGAAAAACAGAATCACAGTCTTCAGAGCTGTACAGCAAAAGGGCAAGAATCAGTGGACAAAGTTGCAATAAGTTAGTTATTAGGAAAAGTTTGTTCACAATGAGAGCAGTCAAAGTTTGGAACAGGTTGTCCAGAATGGCTGAGATTCTTGGAGATACCCAACACTCAGCTGGACAAGATCCTGATGCAGATGTTCTAACTTCAAAATCAAATCTATTTAAGAAGGAATTTAAATCAGATGACCTTCACAAGCCCCTCACACCTGAAATTATTAATTTATTCTATAATTCTTGAATCCTATGATGTACACCCAATCCTGTAAAGGAATTTTCAAACTGCGAACAGTCATTCCTTCACATGATACTGGTGGAAGAAAATTGATCAAATTCACCTTTCCCTTTTTCTCATAGGTAACTTAGAAACAGGTAAGGCACCCAGCAAAGCTTTTTGTTATTTATTTACAGACAGGACATCCTACCTCAAAACCAGTGTATTGTTCATAAGAAAACACAAAAGAAGGATGGGAGGACTGGGTTTTGTCCTTTTTTTTTTCTTTTTCCTTTTTTCCTTAGCTCAGCAATCGTGTACTTGTGATTAGGTGTATTAGGAAAGTTGCCCTCTCATGTTTTCTGTAAGGCATAAGGAACATTTTTATTGCAATATAAGAGGATTCCTCTGAATTTTGGTGGCTATCACTAGAAGACACATATTTTTGGGACTCTATGAAATCACTGAGTTATTTGCTTTCTACATTTTTGTATGAAATTCATAAGTGTCTGTAGTTCGGGCTTAACTCCAACTTGTACCATTGACAGATGGGAGCATATTCTAGCAGTATTTGACTCTGTTGTGCCTGAACGGCTTTATAGTCCTCTCTTACTTCCCAGTCACAGCAGGGGTACCTGCCCATGATTATGGTAGCTAGATTTCATAAAGATAAGCCTTTTGTAAGTGCAAAGTGCTGTCATCCTCACAAAGTTCAGGATGTTCATTACAGGAAGGAGTATCAGTAAACCGTATATTATTTGTTACTCAAAGGAGAAATAAGTCATCTCGGAGGAAGGATGTTAGATTCCTATGCACCGTACAAATTTTACAGTAAAGGACCTTAAGAGGAAAAACAACTCTGCTTTTTAGCTGAGTTACTGGAGAGAGATGCTGGAGGGCATGTAAGATGACTCAGTCTAAGCTTTTCTTCTGTAAGATGTTGTGAGAGCAATAGGATGTTTAAAAACAAAATTATGGAAGTTCTTGATATTGTGGAGATGTAGCCCAATACTCTTCAGATACACAGGGTAGTGCAAAATCATCAAGATGGGCGCATATAGCAATGCTTTACGAGCTATGCCTCAGAGTTTTTAGCAGGACTAAAGCAGCTGGCATCAGCCCATACAGTTGAAACAAACTGTGGATGGGATTTTTGAATTTGTTACATTTTGAGCTATGGTAGACTGCCTATTGGGGTTCTTCACCTGAATTTCTCATATGTTAAATTAGAAGAAAACACTGGTCAGGTATTGGCCCTGCTGACTCTGAAATTTACTTTCCTATTTAAAGTCCTGGAGCCTGAATACCTGTATTGGCTCTGCAAGGTTTTGGTAGCTGGGAGGGTACAGGGCTGGCTTCTGTGAGAAGCTGGTAGAAGCTTCCCCTGTGAGAGCCAATGCCAGCCGGCTCCAACTCAGACCCACCACTGGCCAAGGCTGAGCCCATCAGCAACAGTGGTAGTGCCTCTGGGAGAACAGATTTAAGAAGGGAAAAAGTTGCTGTGCAACAGCAACTGCAGCCAGAGAGGGGAGCGAGAACATGTGAGAGAAACAGCCCTGCAGACCCCCAGGTCAGTGCAGCAGGAGGGGGAGGAGATGCTCCAGGCGCTGGAGCAGAGATTCCCCTGCAGCCCGTGGGGAAGACCATGGTGAGGCAGGCTGTCCCCCTGCAGCCCAGGGAGGTCCACGGGGGAGCAGATCTCCACCTGCAGCCCGGGGAGGACCCCACACTGGAGCAGGTGGGTCCCCAAAGGAGGCTGTGACCCCATGGGAAGCCAGTGCTGGAGCAGGCTCCTGGCAGGACCTGTGGCCACGTGGAGAGAGTAGCCCGCGCTGGAGCAGGTTTGCTGGCAGGACTCGTGACCCCGCGGGGGACCCACGCTGGAGCAGTCTGTGCTTGAAGGACTGCAGCCCTTGGAAAGGACCCACGCTGGAGAAGTTCGTCTCCCATGGGAGGGACCCCACGGTGGAGCAGGGGAAGAGTGAGGAGTCCTCCCCCAGAGGAGGAAGGAGCAGCAGAGACAAGGTGTGATGAACTGACACCAACCCCCACTCCCTGTTCCCCTGTGCTGCTGGGGGGGGGAGGAGGTAGAGAATTTGGGAGTGAAGGTGTGCCTGGGAAGAAGGGAGGGGTGGGGGGAAGGTGTTTTAAGATTTGGTTTTATTTCTTATTACCCTGCTCTGATTTGACTGGTAATAAATTAAATTAATTTTCCCCAAGTTGAGTCTGTTTTGCCCATTAATGTAATTGGTGAGTGACCTCTCCCTGTCCTTATCTCAACCCACGAGCCTTTTGTTATATTTTCTCTTCCCTGTCAAGCTGAGGCAGGGAGTGATAGAGCGGCTTTGGTGGGCACCTGGCATCCAGCCAGGGTCAACTCACTAAAATACCTTAACATTCACATTTGCTGTAACCATGTAATTAGAATTTGATGTTTGATCTGTGGAGCAAGTAATTATTAGGGCAGGAAGAGTAGTGAAGTAAGTGATATTAAGTATTTTATTATGAATAGTAACATTAGCTAACAGGGCTCAAAGCATGGACGTAGCTTCGAAGAATAAGAAGTAGCTTAAAGTACAATTGCTCACATTCAGGAGTTCACACTTCACTGTCTAGGCATATTCTCTAATACCTGCTCAGGATATGATATTTCAACTCAAGTTCCATACAGTAAACTCATCAATGGAATATTCACAAACAACTAAAGAAGCGTGCATTTTTGCACAACCAAACCCTTTCTTTATTCAGGATCATCTGAAGTATTTGTTCAATTTTTGTTTATTTTCCCTAGCAGCAAAAATACCATGTGTATAGTGAACTGGTTCTTTACATTCAGTGCATTTCTTCTGAACTTTATGGTCAGTCATAGCCCACCTTCTAGTACCACAAAAACCTTTTGAGACCTGACAGTTTTTAAAAGTTGTTAAACATAACAGTTACAGCAGTTCTTCAATTGACTTTCTCTCTTTCATAAATACCTGAGAAAGGGTCCTTATCTTCTGAATGGATTTGGGTTTTAACTGGTGCCTACATAGTGCATACTGCCCTATCGTAACTAAAATAACCTTCTGTTTCATGCAGATTTAGAAAACTTTCTACGATTTGTAAATATAAATGGTATGATTCAGTATAAATGATTCAGTTTCCGAAATCTTTTGGGGATGCACAGAAGATATACAAAGGAAATGCCATGTCCCCAGGGCAGCTGACACAAGGACATGAGATGAGTCATGGATATGATGAAATTCACTTCTCAGTTTCAGATATCTGAACATAGGCATCTATAGCTATCTGAGATGTCCTATCATATCTTGTCCTATCACTGCTTTCTCTCCTGTCCTGTTACGCTACACCTTTCAGTGTGTGCCACTTTTTACCATCAAACTGCTGTGCAGCTTTACCGTGGATCCACTCTATCTAAGCTTTAGATTCCCAGTCATTCTAAAATGTGTGTGAAGGTTTTTAGAAATTAGTGGGAAAAGGCAATATGCCTTTGATGGCTCCCAGAAAGAGGTACTGTCCTCCTAAGTTTTAGTTTGAGTGAATGGGATTTTTCCTCTCTAAGTCTGCAAAGAAACCATATTTTTCTTTATTGAATGCACATTCATTGCATGACACATTCACAAAACTTCAAAAATTCTAAAAAAGAGCCCCGGGAGGGTTGACATGGGGACCTGGGCCAGGGTGGGGGGAGCCCCAGAGGGGCTAGGAAGGGACAGTGAAGCCTGTGAGTGCCCTCAGGCTGTAGCAAGTGGAGCCCAATCTATGTTAATCTTAAGCAAACTGAATGCAAAAAATATAGTATACCAGGGTGGTATCCATTTCAAATCTACCATGTCTGTTTGGAAAGAAGTCATAAAGAAAGGGATCTTCTTGGGAAAAAGAAAAAAAATTAAAATATTTAAATGAAAAGAGGTATTTGGTATATGAAGAAGTTATTCCTAATAGGAGGTAAACCAGAGAAGAAAAGTTATCAAATAGCTAGATGCTTCCTTCTTCGAGATTGTTTTCCCACATCTTCACTCAAGGAATGAAACCTATGATTGATGCATATGAAGCATTCCCTAAATCCATGACCAGCTAATCTGATTTTTACACACATACTGAATTTGCAGCTTTACTCCTGTTCTATGGAATACTTCCTTTACCACGTCGTTTCTCAGGAAATGCCCCAAATGGCACAATGAACGTCAATGTCACAGTGAATGTCAATAGCACAGTGAAGCCAATGTACCTGGTTGTATCCAGAATTAAAAAGCCTCTTTTTTTGTTCTTTTCCTACAATCAATGCTTATGTTTTCTATTCATAACCCAGAGTTTTAACCATTGTTTAGTATAACCAGGGTACTTGCAAAGTGAAGTTCTTTAGAAAAGCATGAAGCATAATCCCAACACATTTTAAATGTATACCGTTCATGTGAAGAACAAAAACCTTAAAAAAAAAAGTAACTGCCAGTACCATTATATAATTATGTTTCTCAGTTTTGCTAAACTTATGAAAGTATGATCTTACAGAGACATACACTAAATTTGGAATATGTAACTGTATACAAAAAAATGTTTTCAGTAACTTTAATTTTGCTGCTTTAAAAATAGCAGTTTCCTTTTAATAACAAAAAATATCTCAGAAATATTAAAGAAATACTGAAAACGTGAAACAGCTACAGGTTTTAGAAATCTTTGGGGGCAGCCCTTTCTAAAATTTTGCTTCCATTTTAGTAGTATATTTAGGTATATGAAGCTAAATAACTAAAACTAAATGAGACATGCATTTGACACTTAGCTGAGGAAGGAATCAGCCTTCTGATGCTGAAAAGCTGCCAGGAATAAAGGAGGCCCTATGTTTACTAATCATACTTCTGACAAGTGAAGAATGAAAATGCTTCTTGAAAATACCAGAGCTATTTTAGGTAACACTAATCATCCATGATCTGGTAAAGCAGACATTCACTGACAGCCAGTGATCCTGCTTCACATCTTCCCAACACTGCTGTCCTGGAACAAGAAAGAGAACCAATGTGGACTTCATCTGGTGTGCAGTCTACCAGAAAATCAACATAACTCTTGCGTAATATTAGGATTTTCATAGAACTTTACAAAAGACTGAAACACTGACAACTACCATTGTTCTCTTCCCAAAGTCACAAAAGATCAATTAAGCCTTTTGAAAGAGAGGAAAAAAACCCCACAAATGTTAAGATTAGGACATAAATCTTTTGGAAACATAATATTTCATTGAAGAAACATATAGACTGAAACTAACCCATTTAGCTGTTGCCCATACTGATCAGAGAGGCAGGCCTACTTGGGAAAAGAAAAACACTGTCCAAGCAGTGGGGTTTTTGTTTGTTTGTTGGGGGGGGGGGGGGGGGATGTTCGGTTTGGATTTTTTTGTTTGTTGTTTTTGTTGGGTTTTAGTCTTGAGTTTTTTTAATAGCAAAGCAAATGATGGATGTTAGTGTGGGTTTTTTTATAGAAGTCCTGCCTGTTTCTTTCACTGTACAGTGTTTGTGTGTATGGACTAGAGACCAGTCAGCTATGCTTTCACTTAAAATGCTGAGCTGGCCAGGGCACAAGCTAAATTATTCAACAGTTAGCATAGCTTTCTTGTAAAAAACTCAGCTATTCCTGAGACATAGCACAAGAAATCACTATTGCCAAGATGTTTGTTCCTATCTGTTTCAACAGAGCCAGCCTATTTTGCAGAGGAAGAGATTATCGCTGTATGGATGAAATTATTTCCATGTTATTTGGCCTCAGGGCCAAAGAACCATGCCATTCTTATTTTGCTAGGATAGAGGTAGGTCTCATCCCTCCAAAGCCGTAAGACACCAAATTTGTTTGCAGCCTATTTCAAATGTAATGCTTAATATTTTGCAGAAAGATGTCTGTCAGCAAGTCAGTAGGATGTGTTTTGCCTTCACTAGCCAGTTAGCAGAGAACTGATTCTGCTGGATAACTAATTCTAGTAAAGAGAAACTTAAGAGCTGTAGTTTTACCTTGTTTCATACATTGTATTTTTGCATACACTATTCCTACATACTATGTGACTTGCAATTATGAATACAGTGTTGCAGCTGCTTCCACAAACAAAAGTCTGTCTCAGGAAAATAATAATAAAAAAATTGGCATCTGAATAATATAACAAGTAATGATATATGGAGAATTTTCAGTTTAGATGAAACTGAAAAGTACAGATGTGTAATAAGAGAGTCTTACCCAAAATATCTGCCTGCTGGGCCGAATTTTCTAGCTCTGTATAATATAGCTCTGCAGTCAATTGCAGACAACATGTATATTCAATATTAATTCAGTGTATATTCAATATGATACCAAACTGCTCAATTTGGAGTCATATGTACTGTTATCAACTGTGCCTTAAGCTAAACTGTAGACCTAAAATGAAATGGCAAGTTGGTCCCCTCACCGCATCTAGATTAGGGAACTCCAAAATGCTTCCCAGCTTCTTTCTCTTTCCCTGCTTCCACTCCTCAATGGAAGGAGTTGTCCAACACATTAGATTCCTCTGCACCACATATATGTATGGTTTTCTCAAGGCTGCTAGATAAACTGAGGCTGAACCGATCTGTGGCACCCAAAGATTATCAGTCTGGATAACTAGTATCCTGAGGCACGCTGCGACACAGCTGAGAAACTATGGACAAGACCTGTGAAGGCCTCTGATTAGACAGAGCATCCAATGCCTCTGATTAGACAGAGCATCAGCTCCCTTGTGAGGTTTGTAGTTCTCTTTTTTCCGCCACACTACCAGTAGCACAGGAATACTTCCTTAAGCAGCATCTGGGCAGTTCTGTTTCTTACCAAATTTATAGCTAGCAGGAGTGTTTTACATAAGTGGAATAAATTCTATCAATATGTATTTGAGCTTTCAAAAAAGACAGATTAGTTTGCAAAAATTTCCTTTTTTGACAAATTTAACGCAAGGAGTCCATCAGACTGCTATACTTATATTGCTTTCTACACAATTTATCACTAAAAATGAGTAACAGTAAGAACAATGTAATCATTATATGATTTAATTTGAATTTATCTTAACTACAGTAGAATTAATTCTTTTATTTGAACCATCTGCAGTTTGCAAAAGTGAGATCTCTAAATTTTGCAGTGAACAAGTATCATGAAAAGTCTGCTGTTACGCTCAGATAACACTTTCTAGGCACTTAAAAATAGTATTTCATTTTCTTGGCTTTTTTTTTTTTTTTTTAAAATTCATTGGCATACTGAGCCACACAAACTGTGCATGTTACAATTTAGAATTTCATAGATACGATAGCTTATCTTAGCACCTGCGGAATACCAGTAAGTTAAGCATCATATAAAAGAGGAAAATTTAAAGAAACAATCATATCTGTACTTTCATGAAGGAAGCATTGCCTGATGACTGGCTAATAAAAGTCACTTTGTAATGTAATCCAAACATATTTGTGCATCTTTAAGTATTCATACAAACATAACCATAGCTGAAATACTCAAGATCTTATCAGGCCCTTAAACAGTCTCATTATTGTAGTATGCATTTCCCACTTTGTATCTATATTATCATTAAACTAAAGTTATTTCAGAACTATTTAGTAATGATGCATTCCTTTTACACATTCATTTCTTATTCATATCCTTTATCAATATCAGTACCTTCTAAAACAAGTAGAAGGAGTCATCTTTTGTGATAAACTTCATCTTGAACTTTTTCTGATATGAGGGCCTCCTCTATTCTGCCTAAATAAAGAAGTTTTATTTTTATTCTGCAGAGATTTTATAGCATTCCCAAGAAAGCAATTTCAGTTCCCTCCCTCCCAGATCAAATTAATTTGATCAGGCATAATTTAATTAGCATTATTTATTGTACATGCAATGTACAATAAATGAGTACATCAATAAATAATTACATCAAACATCTAATCATATGTTACAAACTGCACACACAAAAAATTTTGTTATACATTTGGGCTTAAGCAGGGCTATATTGTTTTGACTTTACATGACTCCTTTCCTTTCTCCTTTATTTAGCAGTCATCAGACATAGCTCTAATGCTCACCTCTTCTTTTGCAATCCTCCATTTCCATCATAAAGACACACTGCAGAGTTTTGTAGTGTATGTTTGTTTACCTTACAGCTGAAGCTTATCTCTAATAAGCCTAATTGAAAACCCAAAGTCTGACCTCCTTTAAAATTAAAGAAAAATAGATTCACATCTGAAAAAAATCAGACTTTGATTGTCCAAACAGTTTATAGAAAAAAGAAGTATGTTCTTAAAATTTTCCCCTTCAGAGACAAGAAAAAGGCAACCTGGAAGACTGAATTACACTGGCACAGACTAATAATGGATATTTTCTCTTCTCTTGTTGTTGAATTGCAGCTATGAATTGTTGATATAAACACAAAACCTTTTATTAGTTTATCCTGAAATTGCATTGTTTGCATCAATGAGGCAAATGAACAATCAGTTGGGAACAGCTGAGCACCAGTAGATATCTCATAAGATACACAAGTATTTCCACCTGTAGTGAAAAGTCTCCTTATATTTTTGTCTCTAGTGTGTATATATATATCTGTGTGTCATCATAAATATACACAAATGTATATGTGTCTGTGCACACACTATGTCTATATGTGCATGTGGGTGTGTGGCACACAAGCAAAGCATCCTAGCAATTGAATTGTTCCCAGGTAATTTGTTTACTAGATGTTACTCCACCCTTTTTTTTTTTTTTTTTTTTAAATCTGATGTGTGTCGTTTTACAGATGAAATCAAAGTGTTATTCTAGTAATACCAGCAAATGACAAGTGTACCCTTCCTTTTTGTGTAATTAATTCTTTATTAGGTGTTCATGGCACACATAAAAGGGGAATCAAACAGTATTTCTCTGTGTGCAATCCTGTCATATGAAAGAACTCAAATGTCTAATAAACTGCATAAAGCACAGTCATATCCTGTCTTTTTCACCCCTCCTCACATTCTGGATATATCCATGAGTATTTTTTATTTACCTCTTTTTGCAGTTTGCAGATGTCACCTATAATAATCTTTATCTTTAATACTACAACATATCCACAGTGTTTCTATACTAATATTCTTGAAATAAGATGGCTACCTTATATCTTCCATTGAATTACTTTAATTTTATGTTATTAATATATTAGAGAACCACAATATAAAAAATATTATTTCATAGAACATTAAATGTCTTAACAGCCTCTATGAAAAAAAGAGAAAAAAGAAATTCTTTCACTTAATTTCATTATGTCTTGTCCTTCAAGAATACTCCTTTTTGAAAATGTCTATCTGAAATGAAGTGGTTTATAATTTTCAAATTATTTTTACATCCCAACATAGAGAAAAAAAAAAAACCAACACCTAAAACTGGAAAACAAGAAACAGGAAATCAAGTTACAAAAAGACTACAATGATATACATGACCTAAATTACTATGCCCAAACCAAAACATGCCCGTCATCTTTTAGAAACATACATCAAGGAGAAAAATCATTGTGGTGGTATTTCATACATCATTGTAAGGGATCTTATTTTTGACAGGCAATCTGAAACAAAATTCTTTCTTTCATGAAAGCAGAAATTCTTCTTAAATCAAAAAGCAAAGAATTGATCAGCTCTCTGAGGGTTATTCATTCTCAAGGGCAAACAATTTTACATTTTTTTTATCTCCAGAAATTTTCTCCATCTTGAACTTTTTTTTTTTTTAATGCTATCCCTGAAAATGGATTGGATTCTTCTGTTAGCATGTAGACTTTTTAAGCATGCACAATTTAGCTTATAAAATGGTTTAGAACATTGTAGAGGTTTGAAAACCAAACTTCAAGTATATCCTTTGAATGTTTCTGTCAGGCAGAATGGATTGGGTCACACAAAAATGCAGACTGTGGAAAGGGGCAAGAGCTGTGCTAAGAGAAAAGCAGTTTCAGCTACTGATTTTTACAGTAATTTATACTCCTTCCTGCCTGTAGGCAGCATAATAACCCAATAAGAGATGAAGCCTTTAAAGTAAAAGGCCAATGGACAAAACCCAGGCTACTCTATGTAATTTGCAGCAGTCTTTCTTAAATCTAATACTGCTACGAGACATCAAATAATCAGCTCTGCTGCCCTTAGAAAACACTACCAACTTACAAAATTTGAAAAGAGTGGTAAATAAGTTTCCTTATGCATTTCTAGTGAGCCCAAAATCCTGGCATGAACTGAAAATGAAGGTCCAAATATCTACAAAAATATATTTTCTAGTTCAATCCTCCACTGCAGGACAGTAAAGAGGTGACAGGAGACATAGTAATAGCTTTAGGAGGCAATACATTAAATCTAATTCCCATTGATCTGCAGAAATCAAATGTTTCAGATATTTATAAAAAAAAATCTATATTTTCAAATTAGTTGTTCAGTGCTCTAGAAGAAGATTATAGAAGAAAGCAGATCTTATGCTACTTTTGTACCTTTAGGAATAAGAAATACAGAAAATAAAAGTAAAATTTGAATATTTTATTGAATTTGATTACCCATTTTCAAAAGAAATCAAACTAGTAAATTTATGTAATAGGAAATGTTTTATTTCAGGACATTGGTTAGCTCAAACTCTTTAAAAGAACTTCTCTAACATAGATAATTTTGATTGAACTGAGTTAGGGAGTGATTACACAAACAGATCGCAGGGCAGATCTGAAGGTGGGGTAATGCCTGGTGGGTGGAGAGTAAGAGATGAGCAGCTGCTCTTGAAAAACAAGACAGCCTTAGCTGCCTGTCACCACTGTGCTGAACAAAACTGAATTTTTTGCACTTAATTTTGTATAGAAGGAAGGACAGAAGAAAGGAGGGAAGGATAGTACGTGGGGGAGAGCAGGAGGACATTCTCAAGTACACATTTAAGCAGTTGGTCTGAGACAAAGAGGAGCAACATACAATGGGATTTATTTTAACTCCATATTAATGAAAGGTACCAGAGAAAGTTGGTAACTTGCAAAACATTGAGAAACATTTCACTTGGTAGTTATTCAGTATAACACTCAGACTTTTGCATAACTAACTGAAGTCTGGAGAGCCCATTGGTTACCCATACTTTCCTTAATTTTTATCAAATACCAATCACTACTGAGGTATCAGGGCAGGGAGAGGGAGGACAGGGGAAGGGTGAGGACAGGCAATCCAAAATCAAGATACCAGTGCTTGTATTCCAATAAAATACCCATTTCTCTTTCTTTTCAACATGGCAAGGATGATGTTTCCACGCCAAACTGTCTTGAGATCAACACTTCATTTTTTGAACATATTTTTCACTCATTTCTTCACCAGTGCAAACAGATGTCACTATGACTGGCTTGCCTTGAGATAGAAATTAAAATGTAAACCTCTAAAATATCAATAAAGCTGACATAAAACCTTTTTGGTTGTCTAGGATAGAAAGTAGAAAGTTGTGGCCTCAGGGCAATATACTGTGCCTAAAGGCTCATGGAGTCTGTGGTCACACATTGCATTCATATATTATTACACTGTGTCTATTGACATTATGCCCTTGGGATTTTCACAGGCCTTTGACCACAGTCTCTAAGATTGCTCACATTTTAGCTTCTGCACGCTAGTATACTACTGCTATAATACTCATGGGTAGGCCAAAAATGTAAGTCTTTTCTTGCATTGGCTAGTAAGAGTGTCAAATTACCAGCCTAAACCAAGCGAAAGGGAATGCTAATTAAAAGGGCAGGATGTGTTCCAGTTGTTCTAATCAAAGAGAGCTTAATCCCTTCATAAGCTGGTTGGCTTTGTTGGAGGAAATTCTGAACAACCTTGTTACTTTTGATAACTGTAAGCCACTGACTCATGGCCCCTTGACAGCTAGCTGAGCATGTAATAACATTTCTCTGTATTTGGGGACTGGCTTAGCTGGCTTTATAATAGATTATTGTGGATGTTAAAGTGAAATGTTAGTCTTTCTTTAAAGCTCTGTATTCCCTGGTAATTAAGGTTATAAAAAGGGCACTGAACACAATGCAGCTTCAAGGTCGCCAAACATGGATACAAAAGTCTTCAGTTTGTGTAAATAAGGTATTAACCATAGGTTTATTCTGCAGCGCTAATAACTGAAAGCTGGTTCTTCTATTACCGGTACATGACAAATTCACTGAAAGCTATTTTTAAGTGCAAACAAGTGCCTTTCACTTCAATTAGAAGACCCAGTAAATTGTAAGTACTTTTATAAGATGGCAGAAAAAGTGGAAATAAGTTGAAAGAAAAAAAGAAAAAAAAAAAAAAAAGATAACAAAACTCTCAGGTAAGCAGAACACTACCAGACAGAGCACAATCAAATGACATTGCACAACTACATCTGCAGAAGTGGAGGTTACTTGGTGCAACAAGAACCTTCGTGAAACCTCAGCTTTTGGCATAGCAAGTCTAGAGGGACTGTGAAAACTAGGAATTCATTTTAACCTTCAGGGCAGTGATGCTTATTTGTAGTTTATGTTTTCCAATCTGTGTATTCCACTGTGAATGTAAAAGCTTGAAGAAAGGAGTCTCCTGTACTTTAAGTATTAAATTCCTAACAAGTAAGAGAGTAGAACAAGAACTACATAGTTTGAGAATGCAAAACCCTTTAGACAAATAGGTTAAAAAAAAAAAAGTTTTTTAAAAAAAAAGAAGTCTCTGGCATTTTGGTGAAAAATGATGGGGGAATGAAAGAGGTAAAATGATATCTAAAGGCAGCCATTAGGAATGACCAGTGTAAAGGCACTCTGAGATGTCTATATGCAGCTGCATTTATTAGAAAACTATAGCTTTGTTTTTGACAGAGCCAGCATAAGAAATCCCTTACTGATTTGTGACCTGATCAGGGAACTCGTGCTACCTTTCAGGTCTGCTAATTCAATTGTCTGTTTGACAGTACTCTAAGAGAAATGTGTGAAATTAATTAAAAGAAAACAGCTCCAAACATACACACACCAATACATCATATAAGCGCAATGTGAAATGCAGTGGGCACAAGCTAAACCAAGAAAGGATCAGATTTGCTAGAAGGAAAAACTTTTTCATGAGAAGGAAAGAGTTCAGCCAATGGCATAGTTTGTCCAGAGAGACTGTGGGGGCTTTTGAGACCTGACTGCATAAAGTCCTGAGGAACCTGATCTGCTCTGTAGCTGACCCTGCTTTGCTGGGTCGGCCCAGAATCCTACTGAGGTCCCAACGAACACTTGAATGTTTACTCACAGTGGAACTTCTTCTATAAGAATGTAAGCAATTTTTAAACCTTTCATCATTGCTACAAACATTGCCAAA
Organism: Aquila chrysaetos chrysaetos; assembly: GCF_900496995.4. Taxonomy (NCBI): domain Eukaryota; kingdom Metazoa; phylum Chordata; class Aves; order Accipitriformes; family Accipitridae; genus Aquila; species Aquila chrysaetos. Next base: position 22,310,249 of record NC_044017.1, on the reverse strand, counting down.
GTATGAAGTCTTTAACAAAGCAGGTTAACTCAAGTAAAATTCAGACAAAGCACTCATCTCCAGTTTCTTTCCTATGAGTTTAAAGAGACAGAAGAAAAGAAAAATTAACTATGAAAAAGAAATCTATAAGCCTTTAACATACAGATAAAGGAGTACTGTGTGAGAAAACTACTTAAATCTTAAGCATTTGGCAAATTAAGACAAAAATTACGTCTGGCGGTTATATAAAGTTATATCTGTAGATCCAAAATTTAATTATGATGTTCCTAAAGAAGACACATAGTCATGAATGTAACTTAAAAACCATAGTCCCCCAACATCATGTAATCATCCAAAGTATTGTTATCATGAAAGCATATATATACATAGTAATAACAATACATCATGTATTTATGATTACTTATTAACAATAATCACCTTCTCCAAACAGAAAAAAAATGCTGTGTCATTCCTCAAGTGTGCATACAAGACCTGATTCTGCTCTACATTATTTCAAAGAAAGAAATTAACTTGTACAAAGAAAAAATATTGTTATGCAGAATAGTATAGATGTAGTTGCTCTGAGAATTGCTGTGAGGACTCAAACCAGGAAGCACATAAAAAACGAGCAACTCTTTTTGGAACACTCTAAAAGGAAAAGGTACAGCCACATGTTGTGAGGGGTCGGTGTGGAGGGTTGACCCTGGCTGGATGCCAGGTCCCCACCAAGGCTGCTCTATCACTCCCCCTCCTCAGGTGGACAGAGGAGAGAAAATATAACAAAGGCTTGTGGGTCAAGATAAGGACAGGAGAGATGACTCACCAATTACCATCAGGGGCAAAACAGACTCAACTTGGGGAAAATTAATTTAATTTATTACCAGTCAAATCAGAGTAGGGTAATAAAAAATAAAACCAAATCTTAAAACACCTTCCCCCCACCCCTCCCTTCTTCCCAGGCACACCTTCACTCCCAAATTCTCTACCTCCTCCCCCCCAGCAGCTCAGGGGAACAGGGAGTGGGGGTTGGTGTCAGTTCATCACACATTGTCTCTGCTGCTCCTTCCTCCTCTGGGGGAGGACTCCTCACTCTTCCCCTGCTCCACCGTGGGGTCCCTCCCACGGGCTGCAGTCCTTCATGAACTTCTCCAGCGTGGGTCCTTTCCAAGGGCTGCAGTCCTTCAGGCACAGACTGCTCCAGTGTGGATCCCCCGTGGGGTCACAAGTCCTGCCAGAAAACCTGCTCCAGCGTGGGCTACTCTCCCCATGGGGCCACAGGTCCTGCCAGAAGCCTGCTCCAGCATGGGTTTCCCATGGGGTCACAGCCTCCTTTGGGCATCCCCCTGCTCCAGTGTGGGGTCCTCCCCAGGCTGCAGGTGGAGATCTGCTCCCCCGTGGACCTCCCTGGGCTGCAGGGGGACAGCCTGCCTCACCATGGTCTTCCCCACGGGCTGCAGGGGAATCTCTGCTCCGGCACCTGGAGCACCTCCTGCCCTCCTGCTGCACTGACCTGGGGTTTGCAGGGCTGTTTCTCTCACATGTTCTCACTTCTCTCTCCAGATACAGTTTCTGAGCTGCAGCAACTTTTTTTTTTCCCTTCTTAAATCTGTTCTCCCAGAGGTACTACCACTGTCACTGATGGGCTTGGCTTTGGCCAGAGGCAGGTCCATCTTGGAGCCGGCTGGCATTGGCTCCATCAGACACAGGGGAAGCTTCCGGCAGCTTCTCACAGAAGCCACCCCTGTAGTGCCCTAGCTATCAAAACCTTGCCACACAGACCCAATACACTCAGTGTCGTGGTTTAACCCCAGGCAGCAACTAAGCACCACACAGCCACTCACTCACCACCACCCCCCCCCCACCCAGTGGGATGGGGGAGAAAATCGGGAAAAGAAGTAAAACTCATGGGTTGAGATAAGAGTGGTTTAATAGAACAGAAAAGAAGAAACTAATAATGGTAATGATAACACTAATAAAATGACAATAGTAATAATAAAAGGATTAGAACATACAAGTGATACACAATGCAATTGCTCACCACCCGCCAATCAATGCCCAGTTAGTCCCCAAGCTGCAGTCCCCCCCCCCCCACTCCCCCAGTTTATATACTAGATGTGACATCACATGGTATGGAATATCCCTTTGGCCAGTTTGGGTCAGCTGCCCTGGCTGTGTCCCCTCCCAACTTCTTGTGCCCCTCCAGCCTTTTTGCTGGCTGGGCATGAGAAGCTCATAAATCCTTGACTTAGTCTAAACATTCCTTACAACAACTGAAAACATCAGTGTTATCAACATTCTTCTCATACTGAACCCAAAACATAACACTATACCAGCTCCTAGGAAGACAATTAACTCTATCCCAGCTGAAACCAGGACACTCAGTCTTCCTGGTAGGCTTGTTCTTAAAAGGCCTGTTAGACTGAATTCTTCAGGGGACCTGGGCACCACCTGATTTCAAAATCTTGTCTGAGACTAGAAGCCAAGCAAGCAAGCTGCTCTGTTGGGGGCAAATTTTTGCCCAATTATAGGAGTAGGATACAGTAGAAGCTTAAAACTTCTAAATTTTGGTGTCTCCTTATGTGCTGACAAATGCACATATGCATATGTCATATTTCCCATTCACTGCTTGCCCTACCCTGAGCTCCAGGGCACTCTTCTCTTTGCCATGGAGCAGTTCAGCTGATTCAAAGTCCTGCAACCAGGTAAAGATAAACAGTTTGCTGCTTTCTTCACTCCTCCTCATCATAAATACTCTAATAAAATATTGAACACATAGATACTTAAATGGTAACCTATTAAAATTTATCATATATATACAGTACAGTTTAAAGATAAGTTATCTTCATCCATCAGTTTTCATGCATCAAGAATTTTCCATTGCTTAGAATAAAACAAGAGTTTGAAGGGAGAACAAGTCAGCAGAATGTGTTTTTCTACATCAGCTGAAGTTACTATACATTCCCAGTTATTCATCCATTGTATAGCTCTAAATATAGTTGTACATTTCTAAGTTCTCTCAGCATAGACTACATTTCTTACTTTGCACTGAAATAAAAAAAACTCCAGTCTGAATTGTTCACAGCAGGATATCAATGCACCATGCTTGTAGCAATTTGCAAATGCAATGTCAGGTAGGATCCCAAAACAGATATAGCTTCTACGATATCAAAAGCCATGCCCTCAACTGCTATAAACAGGCATTTCATCACTAACTTCATTAAAGGAAAGTCAGTTTACACTAACTGAGAATTTGGCTGGAATTCTGTGAAAAATGTTTACACAAGCTTTTATTTATGTAGCTCTTTTTATATGTTTTGATATTCTATTAGAAGTATAAGCATTAAATTAAATTTACTAATAAAGCCAACACTTGGCAAGATAATAGAATATTCACTCTAAGGAGTTAATGAAGAATTAAATGATTCACTTTGTACCTAATAGTTGTCTACAGAATCTTCATAATTTATATTTATGACCCAGGTATTCATTAGTCAGTTCATAATGATTTTTTTCCCCATGGGAAATTCATCAAGAAATAAAGAGACAAGCAGGGAAATACTAATGAAAAGTTTCAACAGATTCAAGTTTTCCTAAAGGCTAGGGTAGGATAATTATTAATTATTTCTACCACTTTAGCCTGTGTGGGTTTGCACAAAGAAGATCAGAAAATCAGAAAAAGAGGCCAGGAAGCAAAAAAAGACATTTTGGGGAGTTTTGCTAAGCCATTCTCTTAGAGGCTTATGAAAGCTTTTAGGCCTATAACTGTATCATTCCCTTTCCTCTCCCATTACTAGGCTGAAGCCAAACGCTTGCCTTCTGGTCCAATCGCTATTACCAAAGTTCATGATCTTATTCTTTTCCTCAGATTGCTGCTTGTCCTTTTCTCTAGAGTTACGGCTGCAATTTCTTGAATTTTTGTCAAAAAGCATAAAAAATACAAAACATTTAGAATTTCTTTACAGTGGGATTTTACAGATGGCTCCAACACTTTTTCCTTTCACTACATAATTGAAGAATGTCTTGCAACGTTTATGTTCTGCATCAAGATGTGACACAGATGGGAATATAAGGATTATATAAACTTACTGTGTGAGGTAATATTAATAGAATCATATTTTACACCTTCTTGAACCAACTGTATTCATATTGTCAGTTCCCAAGAGAAAACTAGCATGGCATCGAGCATAAGCATGAAGAGTGCTACGTTTCCCTTGTATATTAAATTTGAACTCTGGGCTTTGACAGAGCAACTTGCTGATTGCACACCATTATGTCAGTCATGAAAATCTGTTAGTTCAGCTGAACTAATTAAACAAATTTAATATCATTATATAAGCATATATGTATAAACATACATGTAAATATTTATATGAGCCTCAAATTCTATTAATTATTCTTTTTAAAGCCAATCACCCAAAGAGTTCTGACTCCTGAGAAATTTATAAACAAAGGATGTGTCGCAGGAAACACCGTTCCTGTAAAGTAAAAGAACAAGGAACTTCTGACTAGAGCTCAACACCCAAAGAGCTCACCTCCCCCTCTCTGAGGGAGGCAGCCTTGGTCTCTCTCACGAAGTGGCAGTTACCACTGTGTCTCAGCTGGCACTTCTCAGCTAAGCACAGAGTCCAGCTGTAGGAGCAAACCTCTTCCCCACCATTCCTGCAGGGTAATAGGAAATGACACGCCTTCACAACCAAAAGAAGTGCTTGTTGCTCTCCAGGAAAGGAGGAAAGAGGTGCGCTCTGTCAGTAGAGCTCCATAATCATCTAGGAAATAGCAATTGATACCAATCAGACATCCCAATTATCTTCTCAGATATGCTTGTCCTCCTGCTACCATAATACCCCTCAGTACATTATGATGGTTCCTCTTGGACCCTGTATGTCCCAGTGTTTCAAGGAACCATCTAGGATATATCTAGGGTCTAGCAGTTCTTCAGTCAGTGGCACAATGTACGTGCAGTGTGCCATTTCTTAAATTTTCATAACTTTTTAATGGCAAGGAGAAATATCTTTCCATATTTGTACATCTTTGTTTCAAATCACCACTTTTTCTTTTCTGAAGAGCATTTGGTTTAAAGTTTAGACTTACTTTATTTGTGTATTACAGCTATGCCCAGAAGCCAATGAGGCTGATTTTCCATTACATTAGAAACTTTAGAAACTTCATCCGTTTTCTGAGAGGATGATGTTTCTCTGTTACCCTGCCAGCCATCCACCCTAAACCCTTGTCCTTCCTTCTTACCTTCTCTCTTCTTTTCTTCCCCTTACCTATATCCTTCACATTCTCCTTCTTAAATTCTTTTAAATGCTAACCAATTCCAAGGAATAGTTCTCATCCTGGTATTCCCTTCTGTCTTTTAACTGTATGGGGTACCCAGTGTAATAGCTTAAAACAGACCTGTTTCCCCTTCTCTCTCAAAACTCTCTTTGATTCCTCAGATATTATGGGAAATTATTGCCAATTACTCTGTTGTGCAGTAACAAAGCCTAGAGTAACTCCATTTTGTATGACAACCTAATCCAATAGGTGCATGCTAAATGCACCATTCTCAAAATGTTTCACAGATTGAACCCTTTAGGGAGCATAGACATTTCTGCAGTTAATTTCTGGAAACCAACAGGGTTTAGGCATATGGCTGCTCAGAATGGGGCAGGTTTTGGCATGTGAAGAGGTACAATTCTAAGAATTTGTATTTGTGGAACTTAGCCATACCCTGAAATTTAGGTAGCAGTCATCTTGCACATGTATTTTGGGGGAAGAAAGGAGAAAATTTTGGACAATCTTTCTAAACTAAAACTTTAACTCTTACGTCCCTCATTAAAAATAACATAAAAATGAAAAATTCAGTGTAATCCCTCCAAAAATCTGTGTTGCATAACATTCAGAATTTATTTTTAAAGTACTGGCAATCCTGCTGGAATCAGAAAACATTAGAAATATGATGTTATTAGAGTGTATGATTTATAGAAAAATTTCTCAAGCTGTATAAATACAGCACAAGAATAAAAAATCTGTGAGCCTTTCTGGCACAACCTATAACTAAAACAGCCTGCTATCTGCAATCTCATTATAGTGAAGAAAGTGGGAAGTCTTACTTCTTTACAAAGTAGTATAAATGAAAGTGTAGTTATTAACATAAAACAGGAATGATACCCTTGAGTGAAGAAGGGGCAATCAGTAACAAAGGATAGTAATAATATAACAATCATGTTATCATCTAATGATGACTGCTTGATTGTGATGGATTAAACAATTGCAACATTTTATTACTTCATGTCCCTCCTGCAGTAACATTACAGCAGCAATCATGTCATTTTTTTCCTGTAAATTTGGCACCTGCTGACTTAAAGTCATTTATAGGATGTTGTTAAGTTGGTTTCTTAATGCAGGTGCTAAGTTACCATTAACACACTTAATGACCACAAGGAATATGAAATTGGATCAATTAAAAGAGGGGGTTAGCCCTCCCACAGTTTCTAATCACATGTGGACAACCACTAATGAATTGGAGCTCTCTTGGGTATCTATTCTGAAAATCAAATCTTCTAGACAGTTAATCAATTGAGATAGATATCAATTGAGCTTGTGCTCTGCTGGATTCCACTGCATCACTGCTACTTAGAGAAAAAGAGGCCAAGTGAAAAAGGAGTGGTGGTGGAAAGTAAGTTTAAAGGCATTTATCTGCAGTAATGTATAGTAAATAATTATCCTTAGTGTTATTCTTGAAATGCTATTAATGTTCAAATAGAAGGACTTTTTAGACTTTCTTTCAGCTGATATTTTCCACGCAAAAATAACAACAAAAGTCAACAAGCAAGCAAGATCTATTCCATTGCTCTCAGATCTTGGACACTAATACTGCCATGAAATAGCTGTGGGCTAAACATCTTTTCTGGCACACACACAGTAAACATTCCTTTTTGCTTCCAAAATATCTACTACCCCATATTGCCAGATGTATGCAACTTTACTAAGGCCAGGATAACAGCAGTGATTTTCTTATTTGCGGACTTAATTTTATGTCACAAAAAGGAGTATGTCCTGATTTAAGGAAAATAAGATGAAAAACACATAAGCCCTGTAAACCCCCAAAACCTTTTGAGATTAAAAATATTTTAGTGCTTTATCTTGGACTGCACTCTAATAGTGAATGCTAATTAGAGCTGCCAATTTGTGCTTTTAAGATTTGATATTCATACACTACTTTATCCACCGGCCTGAAAATAAATGTTTTGCCAGTATGTTGCCTCTGCAAAAGTATATTTTTTTGAAAAGCATGTATTTCAGCAATGTCACATGCACAGACAACTAGAAAGCAGTGACTGCTTGTGCTGCATGTGCGGTCTATCTCAAATCTCACTGTATTATATCTGTTTCCACAAGGGACTATGGCTCCAGACTCATTCAGTTTATTTTTCCTATCAGTATATATGAAATACCAACCAAAAACTCTGAAAAAGAAAAGATGGTGGATTAACTGGCTATGCAGAGGTGATATACCCAGACCATTCCACATGAAAAGCCCTCCAATCTCTGTGGAGACTTGCCTCTGCAAATCCCCGTTCTTGGAAGATTGACTAGCACTGAAAATTACTTGGTGAAGGAAAGCTCAAGAGTACATAAATAAGCTATCCCCAAAAGAACATATGACTTTGCTTCTCAGCCAAGAGAGTGCTACTCAGCAAAAAGTGGGAATACGGCTCCAGATGGCAGCTTTTCAAATTTGAAAGATAAAGATATTTCTCAAACATCTTGTAGGAGTTGTCTACTATCTAACAGAATAGATCTTCAGACTTTCAGCATTACTGCTTCTGCCTGATCAAGGATACAATGAATCTTTAATCATTTAAGTTTTTAAATAACAAAATTGATACCCTTCTGACTCATCCCAAATTCCATAAATAATTGAAGGTTTTTAAGAACTTTCAGTCAAGAAACGCAATGTACTCTTCCTTCATTACTGAAGATAATGAAGATGCAGCAATTGTTTATCTGGGCTGTCTTTCTGGGAACAAGACAACACTTAGCTCTAGAAGAGGTGTTACTGCCACCAGTCATTGTATTTCCTAACTTTAAAAACTCTAGAGTTGAGGAATTAATTACTCTTATTTCCTCAATATCTGAGGTCAAATCATATATAAGAAATGTTGGAATTAGCAATTCATACCTGCATTGTCAAAGCTTGCTTACTGATATTTGTGGTACTGGATGCAATACATAAATATCCAGTATCAAAAGTTTAATTTTTTTAAGGCATAAATTTTACTCTCTGACCAGACCAGTTAAAGTCATCACTTATCAGAATGTTTGTGTTTCTGACCTTGAATACATAGTTCATGCCAGTTTTGTTTAATAAATTACAAAGGTAACAGCAGCAGGGTAATCTACTGATCTTTGTTACATGTATAGATATTTGTCTGAAAAAGGTTATTTATATTCCCGTGGATAAGTTAGTTGATATTCTCAGACTCTTAGCCAGTGTGGGCCATGAAGGAACATAGGTCTTGCAGTTCAAATGTCACAATGAGTTCAATGGTTTTTTTCAACATATCAAGACTACCTTAGATCTTTGATGTGAGTGAATTTAGTAAATATCAGCTAGATAGGCATCTTATCTAAGGTCAATGGTAGAGAATGTATGCTATACTGACATGGTACAATGTGTATGTATTCATGCTCACGCCTTTAGTAGACAAAAAGAAAAGGGGAAAATATCATTATATTTCCAGAATCATTTTTCTTCTGTTTCCCAATGTCTGGTTTCCTAGCTAAGGATTAGCATTTGTTTGCTTTAAAAGTTTTTCATCTGGCTTTTTTATGGGAAGTTGTCCACAATCATTCTAGTCACGTTTTTCTTGGACTCTTTCTAGTATTTGCTTAACCTAATTAGTGTTCACAGCTAATGCAATAGCCATCGGTGACCGTGAGCTGAAATAACCTGCAGAACTTCCTGCAGCCCAGTCTTGTCAATCCAGCTCTGTGTGGCAATCACTACTGAAAGGTCATTGTTGCCAATCATTTCAGTTTGTCCATCCTTCCTAATCTCCTTCTCTGAAAAGATCCTCATGAAATCATACCCAGATGTAGGATATGACAGACAGAGAGAAATTAGCAAAATAGTCCTTTAGAAACAGTTATTGCAGGGGCAGGGGGGAGTATATCTGATAAGAGCAACAAATACTCTACTGACACCAATTCCTTCTTGCCCTCCTTACCTCCATTTAGAGAAATGAGCAATGTACATAAAACAGACATGCTAAAAGTAGAAATGGTATCATCTCAATATCTCCTTCCAGAATGTTTGAAGGTCACAGAAGAGATAATGAACAAGAAATGCCTAAAAGGGTCAAACTGAAAAACTCTCATTAGAAACCACAGTCTCAAAATTACAATGTTGAGGTCTAAGGGTTTTCCCCTTAAGCATTTAAAAATCATGAAAAAAGTATGTTATCTTAAAATATTATAAATACCAAATCATGGTTACAGAGAACAAAGGGAATTCAAGAAGGAGTCTAAACTTTCATTATACAGACAGCAAAATGGCAATCTACATTCTGCAATGGTAATTAACTGTGGTTAGTGATATCCTAAAGAGATGCAATTAGTTTCTAATATATTCAGTACTTTAAAATATATTTTTATTGTCTTTATTTATTATTTATATTGAAGAGTAATAGTTTGTTTTCTTCAAAACTAATCTCCAATTCCCAGAAACAAACTGACAATGATATCCATAACAGCTGAAAACAAAATATACATTAGAGGCAACAAGTAACCACAATCTTTGGAGCGGGAATCCAGCAGAATTTAGACAGCACAGGCTAAACTTGTTAGTTCCTGAGCATCTGTCCCCTCAACTCGAAGTCACTTAACCTATATTAGTACTTTCCTTTTATCATTGATGCTTACCTCACTATTAAAGCTGCACCTCTGTATACATCTCAGACTTAGGAGTCTGAATAGATTGAAGCCTAATATCATTCAGAACCTACAAATTACACAGCCAGATTGAACCAAAAGGAGATTATTTCAGTGCTCGTTACAGTCACAAGTTAGGACATTTTCCCAGGGAGCAGAATTTAATACAGGTTATATTCTCTCTCAGAGAGAGAGAGAGAGAATTGCCTTTCAGTCTACTTTCACCAAAACAATTCCAGATTGTCAATTCCAAGTGGCAGTCCTGTTGGCAACAGTTTAGGAAGAGATACACCTCTGCTTCTCTCTTTTCTTTCCTGAATGTTGTTTTCCAGAACCATTTTGAGGTACCTGGCTGTCCTGGTAGTCTGCATAGGTGTTTAGGCACCTAAATCATCCCACTCCAGAATAAAGTTAGATACTTCAGAAACCAATTTTCAGAATCCTCACATTCTTTATTAGATAAAGCCATTGATATTTACTAGAAGACATACTCATTAGCTCTATTTATTAGTCAGTAGTATAAATAATAGATAGTAATTTTAATGAAAAAGATCTATCTAATTACTAGGACAATTTCCATGTAATAAATGCAGTAGTTTGCAATATCAGTCACGCTGAATTTCTTTTAAATATCTTTAAATAACCACCATTAATATTCTATGACAGGGGAACAAGAAAATATGTGGACTTCTTTGAAATTACACACAAGTTTTGTCCTCCAGTTTAGTAGAAGGTTTGTAGTATGTAAAATACAATAACAACATATACCAGGCTGAAAATTTAAAAGATCAGGACAAATTGGATGACATAGGAAGAAAATATTTAAAATATTTTAAATGCATGTGTGATTCTCTGCTCTCATATCTGGATATTCACCAGCAGAAATGTTGTACTTGCAAAATAACTGCTAGGTCTAGCCTTGCATTTTATCAGCAACATTCATAAGCAGTCCTTAACTGCAAGAAATTATAGGCTGCAAGAAATTCACTTTACTCTGAGATCTAAAACATACCTTCTGGAATTTTCAATCTCATTCAATGTGAGAAATTTTCTCCTATATTCCTAGACAGGGCACCTCTACCTATATAAATGTAATCACATTAATTGAAACATCTGTCTGACACAGCAATTGATTAAAGTTACAAATCAGAGCCCTACAGAATTCTCCATTCCACACCACTAGATGGAATTTTGCCAAGGAATATCTAACTGCCCATCAAGGAATTGGGTATTTGTAAAGGTTGAGACAGGTACGATAGATGCGTGGATATGGAAGAGGGAAGGGAGGATTTATTTTTTAATGGTTTAAGCATAATGAATTGCAATAGGCATAGGCAATGCTGTTAAATTTTGTTCTTTCAAGGTTATCCTATACATTCATTGTTGTACCAAGCTACAAAAAACATCCCAATCTATTTTGTAGCAAGAGAGATAGGTGAACTCAATTGGAAATTTTTTTTTTTTATTCTAAATACATTTTAGTTTGTTGTCTTGTTTCACAGAAATCTACAATCAAGCACAAATCAAAGAAAATTACCTGTTTCACCTGTCACTGCACTAAGAAATCTGGAAAGATCTAACTGGTTTGCTTTTTGTTTCCACTTTCTTTTTCTCCTAAGTTTTCTTTTCATATTATTCACTCCCTGGCTATGACATGCCACAGAGTACTTGTTGAGGTGTCTGCAAAGTAGAAAGTTAATGCCGCTTTCCTTTCCCAAGGAGACAATCGGAAAAAAAAAGAAAAAAAAAAAAAGCCAAAAAAGGCCACAAATCAAGAATTGTTAGATTGTAGAAGTTTGTACTCATTTATAGATTTTCTGACCAGCAGGGATCATTGTCTTAATCCATTCTGACTTCTTGTACAACCAAGTCCATTAGAATTTCACCTGAAAATTCCTCTGACAAATTCATAGCTTTGCAATGAGACACAGAATTTTCAGTGAAAAACTGGCTTTCTTGGGTTAAAGACTTCAAGTGAGAGAGAATCCTGCACATCCAAGGGTACTTTTTTCTAATGATTAAAACCACACCTATTAAACAATTAACATTTAGTTCTATCCTAAATTTATCTAGGTTTACTTCTTACTCCTGGATCTTAGAAACATTTCCATATTACACTGAAAAATGTGTATCTTAGAATTTTTTTTTTCATGTTAGGTACTAATGGAGTGTAATCAGCCTGTCTTTTAAGGTTTAAATAAATTGATCACATTCAGTCTTTTGCTCCAAATCAGTTTTCAAAATCTCACTAATTTTTTTTTTTTTTTTGAGAATTCATTTATTATTTGGATCACAGAATGGGGCAAAGTATTAAAAAAATTATTGTGACACAGTCACCTCTTTTCAGTCATTCATAACTGTGGAGTTAAGTAAATCACTAATTTTGCCATGAATTTCCATAAGTTTGTGGTCAAATTATCTTTCTAGGTACAAGGATATGCTATTTGCATTTCCATGTCTATGCCATAATAAAACTGACTTTCAACAGCTGACAAACATACTAAAAGAAAGCTAAAAAAGTGTAGAAAATAAAACTCCAGTATCAACAGAAACAGAAAACAAAAAAATGAAATAATAATAAGTTAAAAAGAAAAAGGGGAAGAAACAAAACGAAACAAACATGATAAAAACACCTTCTGCAACCTGTTTGAAATAATATTTTTACTATAGGGAATGCACATAACTTTAATGCTTACACAGTGCTGTGTCTCTGCTTACACACATATAAACATATATGTATACACATACACACATACATACATGTATATGTATATAGATATAAATATATATATATATATCATGTACCTGGAAAAGTTTTAATGCTATGAAACCTTATACTATCATTTAACATGAATTATGTTAATAAACTTTGAAACTTACAGAGGAAGGCATATTCCGAAAGTTCAATGAATCATTCAATTTCCAGATGTACTTCCTCCATGTATCAGTAGATTCCTAGTGTCATGCTGTCAAACTCTGGAAGGTTGAGTTAGAATTAAACACTCCAACTCAGGCTTTAACACAGGGTGGAAAGCTTATCTAACCTGACAGTACTCTAGAAATAATCGTTCTGACTTGTCAAAGATGGTACATGCCAGCATCTTTACATTATTTAGAAATGAAGGAAGTTAAAGAAAAAAAAGGGGAAAAAAAAGAGAAATCTTATAAAGCCCTATGGTCAAATTTGGACCGTGGCAAAGGAGAGAGACATAAACCAAAACAGAAACAAAAATTGCACAGAATCTCATAATACACTTAATTTATGACTCAGAGATTAGCTTTAACCCTTAGCTACATCTAGAATCCTATTCAAATTGAAGGAATTAATGATAAAGAAAGATGATATGTCTCAGCAAATTTGTCAGTGAGAGGCAGTTTATCATCTGTTAACTGGTTGTAGCTGCCTTTGCAGAAGCAGCCTATAGTTAACTATAGACATCTAAAATGTTTTTTAAAGATGAAAAAGCTTGGCCTATTCTATTGTTTATAATGCATTTAGTGAAAAATATTATGTGAATTTTAAAACAGATGTCCCCTTCTCATGACGGGCAACCCCTATCCTAAAATTCTCATAAAATTAAAAAAAAAAAAAAAAAAAAAAAACTTCAAACAGAAATTTGCTAACGATATTATTTTCTTCCAAATATCTCTTATTCTGACCAGTCTTTTTCTGTTTCTAAATATATGGTTGTTCTAGTATAAACAGACTATCACAGCTGTGCCAGTGACACACTGATTCTCACTCTTAGATGGGAGGCAACTTACCTGAAAGCAATTAGTACTCTTGCAAGGTTCTGTTTGCTCTTCAAACAGTAAAATGCTTAAGTGTATGCTAGGCATGTATGTAATCAGGTTGACTATGGGCCATTGTGCTTTATCAAGTATGTCAGTCTGTTGGAATATTTTTTTACTTCTATGTACTCAACTAAGTAATCTAGATGATAAACCCCTTTTGAATGTAGCTAATCTTAGCTAACCAAAAGGATCCCTGGTCAGACTAGTGAATCTCTGTACCAATTTTACTCAAGTAACGACAGTTGCAGACTCCTGTCTTGTGCTTTTATAATTTAACTACATTACATTTAAACTATATAAAGTGTTTAGACATACAGATTGATTCAGATGCCTAAACATGGGCATGGAGAGCCTTTTGAGACATACTAGGGTAGCCAAATAGCCATATAGGGCTCTTATATTTGACACAGGACTTGCAAGAGAGCTGCACCTTTCTGAACCAGCAACTAAAGACAAAAAATACCCTAGGACTTCTCAAATGATGGTAGACAATTAAATTAAAGCAACTGAATGGAACCTCTGGTTTCTGCATTCATATGAAATTACTCTTTAAGCTTTGTTGGCTGTGTTGGCTGACTATAATGGGAGCTTAGACACATACCTTGTATAAGGGCCCCTCTACTGTAGATGCCTACATTTGTGAAACTGAAGTGGTCTCACAATCTAGGCGGGAAATTGTTGGAATACATACTTTATTTCAATATTTTACCTCCTTTTAGTTTCACTGACCACTTCACAACAGAAAGCTTTTTCATGGGCCACCTTCCTGCCCAGCAATCCAATCACTTGTTTCTTAGAGAGAATGTCTAAATGTCATGCAGACACTCTCTTAAAACTCCTACAATCTCATTCTCACTGTTCTCCACATTGGGAGACAGACTGTTTCCCACTGTGGCTTCTGGTTTGCCTTTGTGCAGATCCCAAAATAACCTGTTGGAAAGATGCCAGAGAAAGGTCTGGGAAGAATAGCTGGCCCTGGAATAATTCAGTGTGATTTGTATTCAGTCTAACACAGTGTTAATATAGACCAAAGTAAGCTCTTTGAAAGATCACAAAAAGGTAGGAAGAAAGAGCAGGTGAGGTGACAGATGTCAAAACCATAAGACAGGAGAAATAAGGATCAATACTGAGGCAGGCATGGCAAGACCCCTGACTGGACAAATGAAATTGGATTTGCGTGATAACTAGCAGCCTATTAAGGATAAAGATCGAAGACAGGAGAATGGAGAAGAAAGCAGAAGAAAGAAGGCCTTGACCTAGCAACACAAAGAAACAAGGCAATCAAGAATAAGCTTTGCATATTTGTAATAGATGATAAGTACACTTAGTGTAGTCCCGTATTAGGTGACTGGTAGTATGGTGTGTTCATCTGCATCTGCTTGAGAGTCTCATGGCAAGCTGCAGCAGCTGTCCTCCCTCAGTGTGAGGGTGGCCTTTCTCAGCTCCTTATAAGCACTGACTGGTGAGCCCACTGGGTGTTCCTTGGTCAGCTGGTTCCTTTAGTAGATGGTGACTGTCCCTTCCACCCGCTGGTGTTGAGTAGGGGAGACCTGAAACTAGTGTGTAGCACGTGTAACACCGAAACCGCGATTGCTTTTGGTGGAAATGAAGGCAAGGTGAGCTGCGGTTCACTCCAGTGTCATTTGGGATATGCATGGGCATAGCTGTAATGTATGCTGGGAGTCTGGGGATTTTTATATTCTTCCTATAAAATAGTTTAAATGTAGTTTGTGTAAATCATGAACAAGTGCATTAAAATCTGAAAATCGGTTTCAGATGCAAATATGCCTTTTAAAGTCCCCAGCATATGACAGGCAGACCTAGAGATGAGAATTGTCTTTAAAAAACTCAATTTAAATTAACTTTATTTTAAAGAAGGTTATTATCACTCAGAAATGTTAGCTTGGGCATTTTTCAGATCTGGAATGGCTCACCCAGACTTATCAGTGGTTTTTAACTGCACTAAATAAAATAAAAATTGGCTAGATCAATACAGTCAAACTAATACTTGCAAATTGAACTATTATTTCTGTTTATAACTTGTTTATCAAGGGTTCCTAATTTTATAAGTCTGTTTGTCTAATATCTTTGTGTGTATATAAACTTCCTAGTTTCTGTGAACTTCTGTAATAAGTGTGAGAGAAATTTTGATGTTAAATTCACAGCAAACATGAAAAGAAATTCTGAATAGTTTTAAAAGACAAAATACATTCAATAATTATTCTTTCTGCATGATGACCTGTGGCAAACTCCACTAATTCTGCAAGGTCTGAGAAGGTCTGTCTCTAGACTGCATTCAGATCTTGCATACTTTGGGGCTTCCTTTTAAAGTTGCTTTCTGAAATTGCAGTAAAAAATACCCATTAATTATCTGGCCTGACCAGTGGATGAAATATCACACACCTGAGGAAAAGAAAAAGAGACATAGGTCAAAACCAGCATTACAGAGTAGGCAAGGATGAGAAATGTCTGTAATTTAAATGAGTAGAGAATAGACATAAATACGCTTTCCATCCACTCTTAGATAAAAGACATTTTGCAACTCACAATTCTTGGAAATAAAATGTTATTGTTACTGTATCACTGTAGGGTCTGGGTGGTGGTGTTCTTTATTCCACTCCCTTCCAAAGGAGCCTTGTTTTGGGAGTCTTAAATTTTCTACACTTACCAAGGATGCAATATTAAAATGGAAGCAGATTGGTTAAATTGTTCCTCACTGACTCTTAATATAGACTGAGTAACACCACGCCTAATCGGGGGAAGCCCTCATTGATCCTCTTTATATTTTAGTACTTCAATACAGAGATACTATATAGGACACATACAGCTGTTTCTTTCACACTGGCGGTGATCCAGCAATATGTGTCTAATGCCGTTTTCAATGTCATAGGGCTGGGCTGGTCCTCAGCTGCTGATTCAGAATGATTTGGGTTTTTCATAGGCTCATGCCCTGTTTCCAGTTCTGTGTTGAGGTTTTAGATACCTTAAAACATTTAAATTGGCACCCGACTCACTGCTTTTGCACTAACTTGCAAGTCCTTTGGGTTGTAATGTTATACTTTTTTTTTCTGTGTTATTCAGCACTGATACAACTGGGGTCTTTCCTTATAACAGATTTCTAGGCTTTATGGTAATACTAGAAGAAATTATTATGATTAATAACAAAGAAGAAAATGATAATAAATAATGGTAATAATATTAATGATATAATAGCAAACATCATAAAGAGATTAGGAAGAAAAGAGAATGTACTAGTATAAGCAATGTGATTTGTCTGCATATATATGAGAAACAAGATAGCACGATAGTCAAAGTACAATACATGCAATAGTGATATCTGAAATATATAATCACGAGAAATTACACTGAAGTTTTGAGGACTGAAGTGTGATCTGAATCAAACTATTTGCTATTGGTCTATTATCTAAATCAAACTCACTACATCAGAGGCAATTCCCATGACTTCAGACCATTCTGAATGAGACAGCACTGCAGGATAGAACCTGGTATTCCAGTTCTGATGGTCTTTGTCATCACCTGCTGTCTTTGTTATACACTGAAGAAATACTGGATAAAAGAGGCAAAACTTAAGAAAAATAACTTGAGGAGATAGGAAAATATTACTTTATTTTTTTCCCTTTCCAGCTGAATGGAAGGAGGAAGGCTCCAGGGTCACATTTGCTATTATCATTGCAACCAGGCCTGTAGTCACAGGACAAGGGGCAATGGTTTTAAACTGAAAGAGGGTAGATTTAGACTGGACATAAGGAAGATGTTCTTTACAGTAAGGGTGGTGAGGCACTGGAACAGGCTGCCCAGAGAAGTTGTGGATGCCTCATCCCTGGAAGTGTTCAAGGTCGGATTGAATGGAGCTTTGAGCATCCAAACTTCTTAAAGGAGAAGGCGACCTAAAACTCTGGGCTCCTTTCTGAAGGAGTGACCTAGCCACTAACTGGCTGCACAAAGATCACCAGTTATACAGAGAGAGACTGAAATGAGTTCAATAAGGTAAGATTCATCTCAGCTGTCTGAATAAAGAAAGTTTTGCAAGGGTATGTATTTTTTTTAAATGAACAGTCTTTGGTTGAAAAAATTAACACAGTAAATTGAAGACCACACTAAGAATGCACAGTAGTTCAAATTTCAGCCCACAGAGAAGGTTTTGACAGAAGTCTTAGTCACCTAGGACATATCAGGTGCCTGTGAAGTCTAGGTAGCATTAATAGATTGCAGCCCTGAATTTAGGCTTATAAGTAACATTTTAGGCTCTGTAAATTATCCTAAAATGCTGTCCTAGTGGTATGCATTCATCTAAGGACTAGCATGTACCAATTTAAGCACATTGCAACTCCTCCTTCAGAAACTTTGGTTCTAGAGCACTGAGCTGCTACGAATGCCCAGGGGCATGTGCCCCAACCAGTAGTTAATTTGGAATTAAAAGATCTGATCCTGTAATTATGTTATCATACACCCAGAACAGGGAGCCATGAGAAGTACAGCACTCAGAGTTTGTTCCTTTCAGAAAGGCTGCCAAAATAAGAAGTGATGGTGTCCAGATTTTCCAAAATAGCCTCCCAACTAGTTCTCTTCCACAAACAAGCACCTAACCTTTAACTTTTGCAATACTTGTGTCAAGTCTTTTTTTCCTACCTTGTTTCTAAATACGTCAAGAATCTGGGCTATTTGGCTTAGCTGGGGTGTGTTGGGATCCAGAACCAAACAGCAATAAACAGAAAAATATGTAATGATTGAGAGGGAAAAAAAAAAGACTGCAAAGGGAGTTCCAAGAAAATCTTGACTGCCACCTGGTTATTTATTATCTGACATGGAAAAGCAACTTTGGTGTTACTTTCCAGTGATGTACACACATAACAATTTTTCACTGAGGTGATGTCTCATCTGACTTTTATTCCTTCCCCTTCTCTTTTGTCTTCCTTCAAGTCCTTCAAAGACATTTGTTTATTATGAATTCACCCTGTATCCCCACCAATTACCTGAGTGCCTGAGGGGTTCTCAGGTATCAGTTTGAAAGGATTAAAAAAAGATGAAGCAAGGCCATCCCTTCCAGCTCACAGAAGCAAAAGGTTAGCTTGGAGTTAAATTAGAAAAAATAAGTGCATTGTACACTGTTTGACTGCTAAATCAATCTCTAATACAAAAGGCCAGAATTTAATCATGTGATTTTGAGCACTGACCAGAAATTGTTTGGCAATGGTTGCCTATGGCTGACAATGTCTTATGTGAGGAGTATTGCTATCTCTGCCTGTGTCTTTGTCTGTGTTATCTAACTAAAGGTCATTAGAACCTAGATCTAGTTTCTATTAGATTAATAATATGAAATAAAATAAAATATACACCCTTGTAGGAAATTATCTAACAAATGAGTCCTTCAAACTCTAGTCTCAGGAGAAATATTTCACTCCAAGGCATAACTAAATAAACACCTGCTAACAGACTGCAGTTAACGCTAGTACTTTAACATTCACTGATAGCAGCCCTAAACAGTGCTCAGAGAATTGAGATGAAACTGATTAAAAAAAAAAAAAAAAAAAGGAAGAAGAAAGGAATGGACTGGAACTTTTGTAGCACAACTGAATTGATTAACTGTACCCTTAGAGTTCTGTATTATATATATGAAACTTCATGTGATCAAATATACCACCATATAAGGATATTAAATCTGAGCAGGTTTATCACTGTATCAGGCCTTGATACAAAACTTAAAATGAAATAAGATTCACTGCATTAGCAGCTATTATATCATTACCATCTGCCTACACAATACAAGATTTAATAACACTTATTTTCCTGTCTAATTTTAACAGAAATTTGTACTTTGCACCTTGATTATGTTATTCCAATTTTTTCATGTTGCAAAAGCATTTTCACTATTTTCATTAGTTTCATTCCTCTCCCATCCAGTATATTTTTGAATTTTAATTACTCAGGGATTTTTTTTTTTTTTCCCCAAGGACAGTCGTTACTCTTTGTATTTCTTATTGTGGTGGCCTTTTAATAAATCATTCATTTTTCCATACCAGCTTAAGGAATCGAATCCTCCAACTAATTGAAGCCTCTGTTCACTATTTTTGTCTTATGATGGTAAGTATTTGAGTAAGCTAAGGACTGGGGAAGTCAGTTTCCATTTCTGGGCATTTTTTTTTCTATTTGCTTTAGATTACCATCTTATTTCCTGCTTTATCAGAACCTATGCTGTACTGTTTCTATATTTCATTATTATCTGTAACTACCACCCTTTAATATTTAATATAACCTTTAATATTACATATTTTTATCCCCATAAATAGATTTATAATGCAATGCAATTTAATTTTAGCTAAACTGGTTTCCTGAAAGATAATATAAAGTTTATTACTCCTTGTACAAATACATACAACACATTTGGTGAATTCAATGGTGGTGAAAGATGAAACACTTACAGAATATTTCTTAAAGGTAGAAAGATAGAAATAATATCATAATAATGCACACAGCTCCTCAAAGGAAATCTATCTGATAGGTATAGTCTACATGTGGCCTTAACATATTAAAAATATTCATACCATTAATTTAAGATAAATGAGCATGGGAAGTCTGTCTATTCACATACTATAAAAATATTTTAAAATATATATACATAGTGCATAGGGTAAAAATCACATAAACTGTAATTTGTTTGATGCTGATAGGAACATGAATGTGTGTTGGTGTGCGGTCAGCAATTCCTTTTAAAATCTATTCAGCATTGTCCAGCCTGCTGTGTTTAATGTCAATATCTAACATTTTCATAATGTAAACTGTTTGTTCACTTCTGCTTTATATTGCATGAATTCATATCCAACATAAAAATTAATTCCAATGGAATCATACTCACAGGACTGTAGCAACTCAGAGCATTGGTCTTAGTTGTAATTTCATCCTTTTATTTACTTTTCCATCATTAAAAATGACATTTTCAGAGCCTTCCTGAGGCTATGACAAGAAAGGACCACACTTCATGATATCCAAAATGTGAAGGAAAAAAAAAAAAAAATCAAATACCCATAATCAGAATTTAAGAAATTCAGGAAAATTAACTAATCCATATGACAATATCAGATTACTAAAGTATTTACTATTTTGCATATATTACACAAAGTTGTGTAAGGAGGCATATATTTCATAAAGACTCGGTAATAGGAATAACAGAATAAAAGGTTATTTTATAATACGATTCAGTATCTGAAATGTCATTTAATCAAGACTAGTCCATGAATGAGAGAAATCTGTCTGAGTCTCAGCTAAGACCAAACTGACGTGATACTTGTGAGCTGGGGAAAACACATGGAAATTATTGCAGAATTTATATCAGCATCTTTAGATGAGTGAGTATGTCTGTTCTCATCACTGGTGCTCTCATTTAAGGTTTACTCCAGATCCCCAGCTGCTGCTGGATGGCCACACTTCAGTAACAGTTAGTCAGCTCTTCTTGGCCTCATGTCTGAGAGGCTGTATTTTCTCCAATTAAATTATTGTTATGTCTGATAGAAGGTCCATACCTGACTATAATTAGGAAAATGAAACAAGCCATGTGCAATGGCTTACTTGTTGAATGGAGCCTCTACTTAAGGGCATTTGAGAGCAGTGCTCCGAGAAGTACAGTAAAAGCTAGATACTAGATAACATAAATTAGTTCCGTCTATGTAAGCACTGAACTAAGAATTATACTTACTGAAAGCTCCTTTTAAAGTAAGTGAAGACTGATTTCCTTTCAAGAGTCAAGGCAGATCTTAGACAGTTGGTTTTACTCTCTGGACATTTTTAGCTGGATGTCTTTAGGCTGAGCACTACCATGACATTCACTTCTATGTCACATGAGACACTAGAGAGTCCCAAACTAAATTAGGGCTAGACTCAAAACTGTGGATCAGTTAACCTCTGAAGTAAGGCACTAACTGAATATAATTAGGTGGGGTGAGTCTGGGCCCTGACTAATTTAAGTCTGCCCATACAGTTTAGCATCTAGTTGGCTTATCTTTTCTGAGGAGCAGTTTTTTACCTAAGTAGTGATTTTTTAATACTTAAAGGATCTGATTAGAAACTCTTCATTACAAAGAAGAAACTGGGAAAACAGGAAAAAAAGCTCTCAATGCAAGTGTGAAAACTGATCCCGTATTTGGTCTGAAGCAGAACACTGGGTAATGAATTTCACTTTCACCAAAAAAAAAAAAGCCAAGCAAGAAGAAAATCAAGCATCTTGGACTTAAAGAGTTTAGTGCCATTTGAGATACCTTAAAGTATTCCCTTTGGCATCCAGTTGCTGCTCTAGAAGCCTTTGGGTTTCCCACAAGGGTCTGTGCTGTGTATTGCAAATCCCATGCAGGTGTCCCAGACATTTTCAGGCATATAAAATGATGCTAGATGACTATGGTTGGACAATAAAATGTAACTTCTCATTTTGGATGAATGTTTTCTTCATTTAGCATTAACATCCAGACACCTTTTTTTCCAGTGGTTTTTAAATTTTATTAAAAATGATTAAGCCAACATGGAAACTTGGTACTTTTTTACTCTCTTTTCTTTAAAATTGAGCTTAAAGATTATGATCTGGTGGTGCCAAATTTAGTGAACTAAAGATTCAGCCAAAAGCACAGGGTCTTTACTGACTGAGTTTCTGCCAAGAACAGATTAACTCTTTCTTGTTTCTGCAATGAATAAGAAAATGCACAAATCTAAAAGAACACGTCAAACAGTTCCTGAAGGTCACCTGATGTAGTAAACATATTTCTTCATTCGTGTATCCACTTTTTCAGAAAATTTTCATTACCAGAGCAAAGGAAAACTGATACTTTTAAATGAGAGTATTACACCAGGCCCAGGATTTCCCTCAAAATCTAATTTTTCTTAAAAATTAATGCAATAGTTAAATAAAGGAAATGATTGGGGAAATGGCTCTGACCACTATGATGGTAGAGAATAGACTTCTGTAAGGTCAGGTTTATACATGCAAGCTAGTACAGCTATTTCCATGATTGATGCGTGACTGTCCTGTAATAGTTTTGCTGCTTTCAGAACAGCTCGTCTTGTGAAAGATGACATGCAGCCTCCCTCATCAGGAGTCTGCAGAGCCAGTTTAATGAAGGTGAAAGTATGTGTGTTGCAGTTGGGCAAGCTTTTTAATGTTACTGTCAAGAAGACAAAAAAACCTGAAAATTCTGTGTCAGTCTTTCAAAACAATAGTCACGGCAACAAGAAAATCAACATCTGTTGTGTATTTTTCCTTTGTTTCCTCTAATCGATCCAGCAAATCTTTGCCAAACATTTGCACAGTGTGCCATAGAAATGTCACTTGAGGGTGAAAAAGAGTGTCACTTTATAAGTAAATGTCATTTTGCAAGTAAATACCATTGAGCACGGAAAGAAAAATGACACTAAGAAAAGAAGCTCAGTGGCTGAATGGCTGATGATACAAACAAGAAGCAGAGCATGTAATGAAGATTCCAGTTAATTTGTACCCCATCTGTCTGATGTCTAGATAATAGTAGATGGTAAAGGAAGTGATAGCCACGGGTTTCCAAATCATCTTAACACTGGAGCTCTACCATTCAACAAAGCATCTGCAGCAATCAATAATGTTTCCACCTTAGCCAGTCATGGCAATAGAAGCGCCTCTCCTTTTCGATTCCTTCTTTTCCTTTCATTGAGTCTCAGGTTTTGTAGAGTTCTCAAGTAATCTCTGCCTTTGTTGTCCTATCCTTGCCTCTTTTTTTGCTCCTTTCACCTCTGGATCTTCTTTGCACTCACTTATCAACCCTCAGCACTGAGGTCCAGCTCATACTTTTATGCAGCTATGTTGCCATTGAACATTTCAACATCTCTACTGTGCCATCATTCCTGTCTCCACCTCAGAATCCTGACTACTTCTCCATTTGCTTTCTGTATGCATTCTTAAATAGGTGAAGGTAGAAATTTATTTACTCTTACCAGCAAATTAATCACAAAGCTTGCTAAGGCTTGGCAAACAGAATTCATGTCTTATGCATTTAGTAGACGGAGATCTCTGAGGCTTTGAAACTCATACTTTATTATTTTAAGACTGTCTACAAAAAAGTTACTTGGCAAAGCATCTACAGAATCTATGTTCAATGAAATTATTGACAATAAGAATGAGTGTTGATATTTGATTTAGCTTTTAGGATAGAAATAGCAAATTAATAACATAAGTTTAAATAGTTTGCATAAATTTGTAAAGAAGAATGTAAATGAGAATTTTCTCTTTATCTTAATACATTATCTTAATCTCCCTCTCCCACTCCCACTGCTGTTTCCTTAAAGTACCATCTCACTCTTCTATTCTTTCAAACCTTTTATCTAGGTTAATTGTTGCAGATTTTTAGGAACAAGTACTTGTAAGTTCTCAAAGTAGAATTGGTGTCAGTATTATCCAGAAGAAAGGAGTAAGTCTGGAAAGGTGCTAGCAGCATACATACACAGAGAAATAGTGTCATATTTAAGGCAAATTTATTCTGCAACTATACTAAGAAATAACATGCATCTGCAGTGCGAGAAGAGATATGAAAAAATGTGGAAGTTCTACCTTCACACACCTTTTCCCTAAGAATCTTAGTTCTTTACCTAGTAATTTCCACAAAAATACCAAAATCAATACATGTGTCTTGTGATTTTGTTTTCTGACATCCAGCCTTCCAGTCAGTTCTACACATTTATCTGTTCTTTGTATCTCCCATGTAAACCTTTTCTGCCTTAAACTTCCACCTCTACTCTGTATTGCTTACAATCCTGGAGTGAAATTTTCTCATACCTTGGGAGTGCTGTAATCCAAGCTCCTCCTCTTCCTAAAACCTGGTATGTTTGGGGCAGAGAAAAATTTTCATTTCTCACAGAAAGGAATGATTTTTTTTAAAAGGTCTTTTTGTTCCAAACTCCTTTTTCTCATTCTTTGTTAAAAGTCAACAGCAGAAGACTGAAGCAGTGTCCCTGCTTCCTGCAGCAGTTTTCATTAGCTTTTCTTGCCTTGAGCGTCAAGTAGAGAAGACAGCTTACGGGGTCTGGCTTTTTTTCTCTATGCCCTCTTTGCAGGTTATATTAATAATACACTCAACTAGGAAGTTTTGCATTCTATAAATTTTCTTTCCAGAATCTGCCGTTTGGCTCACTTTAAACAGCATGTACATAACAAAATGTCTGTTTGCACAAGGGGAAACCATATAATTGGCAAATGAGAAGCAGAGGCCAGGAAAACTGTAGTTTTCTACTTAAACTGTGCCAAAACAAAACATATTCAATATTTAGTGCTGCTAGTGACATTCCCAAATTACACATCTGCTCTTTTGATTTACATTCTAGAGGACCAGGCAGCAGATGGAAAAGACAGTGAGACATTCAGAAGAGGACTATTCTCCCTTACAAATCTATGTAGGACCTGCTAAAAATCCTGACTGCTGATAATCACACAGGATAGCATTGTTTATAGGTGAAACACTGAAGGAAATAAATACATTGCTGTTTAGGCAGTTAGCCAATATATTTCTGGTAGAGATGATAGGTAATTTGAAGACCAGGTCAGTGCAGCAGTAAGTTCTCTTACTTCTGTGCTACGAGAGGATTTTTACTTTATTCTGACAGTTCTGTGTACTTATGTGATAAGCCATCTAAGCCATCAGAAAGAGAGAGCTAAGATGGGACACATTAAAAAAAAAGTATGATTGTTAAACACGTTTAGAAATTACCTTTAAACAATTTACTGAATGTCATAAAGATTTTTTATTTAGATTCATCCAGATCCTAATTTTGTGTATTATTTCAGTCTTTATCCATAATACACAAGGGTGTGATCCTCCACTACTGATGATGATAAAGGGATTCTTGGTTACCCACCTTCAGTACTTGAATACTTCTGCTGGTGCTTCAGGCAAATGACTTAGCCCCTAGGGGATATTGCACTTCTTCATTTATGACAGAGACTTCTAAAAAAGAAATAATTTCACCCTGTTTTCAGGAATGGTTTCATCCTGGTTTCATGGCAAGATCCAAATTGTTGATTATATTTTGAACAGTTGTTAACTTTAGTTAGTAGTTTTCAGACTTGGACTTTTCAGTCCACTGCCCCACTCAATTTAAGGAATGTTTTATTTAACAGTTTAATTTTTGTAATTACATTTGAGTGCATAATATGCAAGCAGTATCCACCTTAATTCCATAATATGAAAACTTCAATTATAGAGCAGGGGATAACTTATTTAAAGATTACTGTAGTTTGAAATGTAAAACTGGAAATTGCAGTGTAAAATATTTTAAGAGTTTGGCATTGTTTGCCTTAAAGCTTCCTTTTGCTGTTAGCAGGTGGTATTAAACTTAAACAGATATCAGGGAAATAGAATGGATCTTTAGAAAAGGAGTAGTTATCATACGTACTGAGCATGCACAGGTGAGAAATACGAGTGTATCAGCAAAGCCTTGGGAGAAAACTTGACCCTAACTCTTTTGTGTTATAGTTTAGGTCCTCAAAGCACAGTAAGAAATCAGTTTTACTGCTACACTGTGTAACCTTTGTTTACTGCCAAATTGGGAGTGTCACCTGATATCAGTTCAAATTACAGTATACAACATACATACAGTATGCAACACAGAGAACTGTTCTTGTTTACAACTTCAGCCCTAAGCTCCCGTAGCATTTGAAGTATGTGCCCCTATATGTCAGTTTAAGATTGAGATCTACTCATATGGCTTCATCTGCCTGCCCAGGATAAAATGTTTATTGAAGAATAGTAGCATATAAAATGAAAAGGCTGAAAAAACACCATGGTCTAAAAGACCATATCAGTGTCTTCTTCTGACAGCAACACAACAGTAAATTAACACTGTCAGAAAACAAATTTAATATCCATATTTATAATCAGGAACTTCTCAAGACAACCAGAAAAACAGAATTTAATATGCAAAATTTACTTGAACTACTGTTATCATTGTTAACAGAATTTAAAAAGACATAAATTTGGCTCTTCTATCCACAAAATTAATCTTATGAAAGAGTTTTCATAGAGATTTTCAGTTCTTCTAGTTTCTGCTCAGGACAGGAATAACACTTCTAAAAAAACTATTTATATTTTTCCTTATTTTTCTATTTTTTCATGGTTTTAAAAGGACTTGCAGACACTTCTTTCTTTCTGTGGGTAACTTTTGATACCCTTTATAGGTGGAGAAGTTGTCAATGTATGGTATTTGTCATCCAAGTTTTCTTTTCACTGTCTTTTAGTGTAAAATTTGCAATTAGTAAATAGTGCTACCACACTGCAATAAACTCTGAACTCTTATGCAAACTTTGTCTCTCAGACACGCAATATCACTGGAAAGCTCTTTTGACACACTGTCCTCATAAAGAAAGTTCATATAGTTCATACAGTTTTCTCTTCAGTTAATGTGTTGAATATCTGAGGCTCTGTGAAAAAAAACAAAACAAAACAAAACAAAGAAATAATAATGCAGCAGTGCAAAACCACTGATGAAAAGAAGCTAAGCCAGCACCTAAAGTGAAGATAATTGGTCCAGATGGAGTGTTTTAGATTAGATTAATCAAGCTGTGTCAAAGTCTTAGAATATTGTTGCAGAGCTCACATTGACCTTTGGACATATCTGATCACAATGATAGTTCATTTGTAAAGAATTTCAAGTGACTAACCACTGTATTTTTCCATCAGTGACTGCTCTATGTTGTTAATGGAATTGATACTTCAGCATCAGATCTGTAACTACCTGTGGAAAATTTCCTTGGTAAGCAATTAGTTCAGCTGTTCCAATAAAATTTCCAACTTGTCTCGAAAATTCATTTTATAGAGCTGTGATTTGTGTTATGAGTGTGTGTGTACACGCGTGTGTGCACATGTGTTTCTTTGCACATCTAAAGGACTGGAATAAATTCCTGTAATGAACCTGTAGCTTTCTAAAGAGGGATGCAAGGTTAGAGATGGAGTTTTATCAGACTATTTCTTTTTCTGACAAGGAGTTCTGTTGCTAGGCTAGTAATTCTGTAAAAAGGGCTGAATATTTTCATAGAATGCTTAAGTCACTTTATCCCTACAGTGTATGCAGATAATAATAAAATAATATTAAATATTCTTGTAGGTGCAAATGCATTTACAACAGGTAAGTCAGCCTTTAAAAGGATCACAACCACACAAATCATTGAAAAATATGTTATGCATAAGATTTTATGGGTGCCTGTGGCTTAACCCTGGTAGGTAGCCAAGCCCCACACAGCTGCTCATTCAGTTCCCTGCAGTGGGATGTGAAAGAGAATTGGAAGAGCAAAAGCAAAAAAACTCATGGGTCAAGGTAAAGATGGTTTAATAAGTGAAGCAAAGCCATGTGTGCAAGCAAAGGAAAACAGGGAATTCATTCACCACTTCCCATGGGCAGGCAGGTGTTCAGCCATCTCCAGGAAAGCAGGGCTCCATCACGTGTAACGGTTACTTGGGAAGACAAATGTCATAAATCTGAACATCTTCTCTTCCTCCTTCTTCCCCCAGCTTTTATTGCTGAGCACAACATCAAATGGTATGGGATATCACTTGGGGAGAGCTGTCTCAGTTGTGTCCCCTCCCAACTTTTTTCCCTCCCCCAGCCTACTCGCTGGAGGGGCAGTGTGAGAAATAGAAAAGGCCCTGATGTTAAGTAAGCACTGCTCAGCAATAGCTAAAACATCCCTGCGTTTATCAACCCTGTTTTCATCCCCATACAAGCTACTATGAAAAAATTAACTCCACCCCAGACAAAAAACAGTATGGGAGGTAAGGTTATTTTTATGGGTATATTTGTACTTTATTAGTTTCTGACTGAATTTGATGGGTGAAACCTCAGTATAAATCTCAAACACCAGAAATTGAATTGGGTGGCTTCTTAGGAGAGAAACAGTAGTTTCTCTTCTCAGGATTTTTTATTCTGTTAACAGAAAGAAAAATAGACAAAAAAAAAAAAAAAAAGATAATCATTATATCATCTAATAGACTCATAGCAGAACTCAGCAACAGCTGAGAACCAAGGACTACATCCTTCCCCCTTAATCCATATGAAATAATTATCTAACTCCCTTCCTCTAATGGTCAGAGGAAAACAAGAACTCAGGAGGTTGATTCATGCTGTCATCAGAGAAGTGTCATAGGGGAGGAATTATCTGGCCTGAGTTAAGTTCTCTTTATAATCAGTGGGGGAAAAAAAGAAACATCCATAAAACAATTTATCATTGTACCTTAAGATAAGTACCCAAGATAGCTGAAGTAACTTATGCTCTGACAGCTATTGTATCTCTGTGTTGTTTATAACTGCAGCTAAAACAAAGAGCTAAGACTTAGACATCTGAGATATGTTGAAGCAACAACTACCACCCTAATTGCTTTTATTACCAAAAGCAACATACTATGACCACGCATATACAAAATCAACAGTTAAAGTATAATTCTCCATAATGTCTATTTCTTTGTTTTATTTACCTACTTTATACTACCATAATCAATATAAAGCTGTGTTCAAACAGGATATGTTTTCTTTGTATATTCACCTGGATGAAGATCACCTTTATCTGAGTTCTTGTACTGTCTTATCCTGGGGAATATCTTCATTTCTAAGTGATACCTGTTACCGCATTCCTTGCTATTCTTGCTCCAACCTCTATGAGACTACAGGTCATATCCCACTGCTTTCTGTACTGTAATGCTTCATTTCTTTCTCTACATTGCATCAATTGCTACAAAGCACATCTGTCTTCAGAAGACAGCTGCAAAAGGTTACTCACAACTATCAGTCTTCTCTTGAGAATTCACTGGTGATCAACTCGCAGTGGTAAGTATATTCTCTAGTGATCTATTATTTGGTAAAGTACACCCTGCTGCTGGAAAGCTCTCCTCTGTGCTCCAGACACACCAGAAATCCCCTTTGCTTTGTGCCACCTAGGCAAGCGGGAATGCTCAGTCAACATGAAGGAACCTACAATTATCAAAGAAAAAACAACTGCTTAAATGGCGACGCCATCTATTTTATTGCAAAAAACATTCCCATTTTAATTCTCCCATGTTACTTTATGAGCATACAGTCATTTAAAAGATTCTCTTTAACAGGTTTCACTCGTCTTTAGTTACACTATCTAGTCCCTTTGTAAATGAAGACATTTATACCTTTGCTACTTATTTCACTGATACCAGATAAAAGATTTGCTGTTCATGTGTTTGTACAGAGCTTGTCATTTTATATTATGACATAACATGACATATTGCCTCTGTGGTACATTTTGATAATGTCAAATAAAAGTACAGAAGACTGGAATTTGTAGTTAGACTTTTTTTTTTTTCTCTCAACCTAAAGGCACAGAACTATTCAAACATGCAAATTATTTGTGAGAAAAGATATTAAATAGGGTTTGGCTGACATCTACAAACAATAAGATAAGACTATAAAAGATACATTTCTTCAATTTGTGGCATAGGGCTTACCTGTTGGTTACAGTGTTTGCATGATGATATTGTATTATCTTGTCATCTCGATCATCAAAAGCTAAGCTGTGCATACAAAAGAAACCAATGAGAAAAAAATAGTTTTATCAAATTAATTATTCACTAAAAGCAGTATGCTCAACAGAATATGTTTTAGATTAATATATCTGTAAAGAGAATACACTATCTTTGTGCTAAACCAAAATATGCATAATAGCACAAAGAAGACTCTTTAGCAAAACATAATTGAGGATAAACCTGTCACATTAAAGCGTGTTCTTGGCAATAAGGTTATGCACAAAACCTTTCTGTGATTAATCTAAAAGTTTAAGCTAAAGAAGTACCGTATAATTGCTTATTATCATGAGCTTCTTACAAAATCTTAAGGGAGAATATAATTTGCACAAACATATGCTCCTTCTTAGATTACTAAATATTTCTTAGGGGAAAATGGTTAGAACATTAATGAATAATAACAACAGATAATTTCATTACATTTAACACAGACATAAGCATTTGTTTCTGTATAAGAAATGTTAATTGCCACAATATATGAGAAGCAGTGGTTTAGAAATGTTTTTTGTCTCACGTGTTTTAACACTTATTTAACCTGTCAGAAAATGTATTGTGAATCATCAGATTGATGTCTCTCTTTTAAAGATTTTTTAAAAATTCACATGTATACAGGGAAAATAAATGTGTCTTATAAAGATAAAATCATGGAATGTCACACAGTTTTCCTATTAAAATAAATTAATAAAATGCATGACCTGCAGTTTAAAATTTTGCATAATTTGATAAAATGTAAACATTCAGAGGCATAAGGAAAGAGATGGAAAGTAACATTCCTTGAAGTTACAAGAATAAGAAATGTAGGTGTAATACTTGTGTGTTAGGAAAAATGCCTTCTGCTACTTGTTTGTGTTTCCTACCTTTTTTCAGTTAGTAGAACTGAAAAAATAAATGTATTTGAAAACAATCTTTTGAGGCGAATCATGTCAGATTGTATCATCATTTTTTTCTGTATTGTTTTATAGTAAAAGGTAATGTTCTATAAACCATTTGATAACTGATACATGGGATCATTTGTTTTTTTTAATGTGTCAACAATTTTCTCATTAAGCAAATTACCTAGTAGGACAAGACAGCAATACCAAAAAGACTTTCTGTATCAATGATCAATCCTTTTTTTAATTTATTACTTAGCAATAGCAGGTCCTACATGCTATTTAAAAGATGAATTCCTTTTCATACATTTAAAAGGCATTGTCAGCACCAATACATTTCCAATCAGTTAGAGACTGGCTTGACTCAGTCTACTTTTGACATTTCTTTTAAGCCTGAATAATTTGTATTCACCAGAGTAAGAACAGACCAGAGCTGCAAAGGTATTAGTAGGATTTACAAGAAAAGTAGGCTTTCACTTGCTTAAAAGTCTAGGTACTTTGGAAGGTTGCCTTAGACACTTTTGGTTAGAATTCTCCCTTGGGATGTAAGACAGGTGAAAGACCTCACTGTACCTAAATCTAGGGGCCTTCTATTGATCTGTCTAGAACAATATACTGTCTTTGACAGGGAAAGTGTCTCAGGCAGTTGTTGTTTTGTTGTTATTGTTGTTGTTATTGTTATTATTATTATTAGAGGGGAATGTTGTTCTTGAATGAACTTTGTTCCTTTGACTCCAGTCTTGAGAAAGTAATCCATCTTGTATGTTTTACAGTTCCCAGAAGATTTGTCTTTGAAAAAGACAGGAGGTGAAAAAAATGTTAAATCAACATTTTTCCTGTTGAAATACACATTAAAATACTCCTGGAAATCTTCACTATTCAGGTGCTCTAGTATTAAGACAGATAGATCAGTAAGAGATAAAAAATAATTTGGTGTTATAAATTCTGTAAACAGTCTGCTGGAGCTCCAGGCAATAAATGGCCCTGTATGAGCATGAGTGCCAAAATGATGACCTTATTTTGTTTTAGTCTATCTAGTTGCCTAATCCTGTTTCTTTACTCACTTAAACTGGTTTCTAAATCATGAAATTCAACACACTTTTCCACATCATAGCCTTAAGTTTCAGGAAACTTGTAACCTTAAATTTAGTGATAACCTGTCAGTTACTCTGGGACTACACCCTCATCAGTAAGGTCACTACTTCCTACGATGAGCACCTCCTGGTTTGTCTTTGCAGAACAGCCCTCCTTCTCTTGCTGCTGCATGACAATAAGTTCTAGTCCCTGTTCCAATGACTATTTCAGTGTATTATATTGGTATTAATTATTTAACTAATCAAAGTAAGTGTTTGGGATTATGTTCTAGATACCTGACTTTCTAAAATACATGTTTTATGTTATTTTTAGATAAAGCAACGTTCAGAGGTGCTTACCAAATTCAGGCTCTCACCTTGTTATAACTATAGATATGGTTATAAGATGAGAAATATCACAATCAGAAGAACTTGACTTTTAGAAAGACAAGGTAGTTAAAGTATACAGAAAGAATATTATCTCATTTTGCAGTTAGAGAAATATAGCATAGACACATTAAATTATTTAAGCAGTGCCTGCCATGAACTGAATCCAAGGATCTTAAAGATCCTTTGTATGAGCATCCTTCTTTTGGAAATATATTTGTGTATACCAGAATTATAGATTCATTTTTTCAGGCCATTTGTAGCTATGATGAAAATACTCTTTTTTCTTTCTCCAATCATCTCATACCTGCACCAAATGTATTGCTACTATCCAATAGCAATAGCAGGGTTCAGTTACCGTACTAAAATCTCTCTGTAAATATTAGTCATTGTTCAAAGCTATTACTTTTTCTTTTCAATCTTACAAGTATTTTAACTCAGGTTTTTTAAGACATACAGAAAGAAATATCAATCAGGAAAAGGACTCCAGAGATCTCATGATTCTGAATGCCATACTACAAAACAAAAAAATCTTCATGTATGAAATTGTATCTCAAATAAGTCATTAATTTGGGCTTCAGCAAGGAGCTATGTCTCTTGAATAACAAAACATCTGTACAACTTATAGCAAACAGAAAAAATCACTAGGCACTTGTTTCCTAAGAGACAATTGCCTTTCTTTATGTCAATGCTCATTAATTTGCAGATTTTTTTTTTCTTCAGTCAACATGACTCAGTTAAGATTTTAAAGATTCTGTAGTCTTTTATCTTACTACTTTTCAGCAAGGTCACAAAACAGTTCTAAAGCTTCAGAATAAGGACTTTATTTTTTTTTTTACAATTCTATGTGGCAGTTAATGATATCAAATTGGGTGCATGGTCTATGATATTTATATTGCAAGAGGGGGATTTGTATACTGCTATAGACCTGTGTAAGGAACACAACAGGTCCAAT
Source organism: Aquila chrysaetos chrysaetos (assembly GCF_900496995.4). Lineage (NCBI taxonomy): Eukaryota > Metazoa > Chordata > Aves > Accipitriformes > Accipitridae > Aquila > Aquila chrysaetos. The sequence continues at coordinate 22,276,711 of NC_044017.1, read as the reverse complement.
CATTTTTTGTATATAGCAATGGTCCAGTATCACTTCCCTTCATATCCATTTATGTCTCCTTGTACCATTGTGCATGGTAGACTGAAAATAGTAACTAGGGATGACATTGTCTACACCATTTAAGACTTCATGTACATCAAACACATTTTAGAATTGTATATATGTCACAGGCCTTTTAAATCAATGGCTTATAGGTAGATTAGACTGTCACAACACCATTTTATTTATTTCAAAATATTAAAAATATTTCAAAATATTATATGACAACTTACTGTGTCTTTGGTCATAGCACCTACTGCTCCTCACTTCACTATTTACACTATTCTTTACCATTTTCTTATTCTATTTTTGACAATTTCTTTGTGTACCTGCTGTTTCTGTATACAATAACACTATTTTTAAAATGCAGCAAAATAAATGTACTGTGGACTGTGGACATTTGACTTTATTGTCTTCTATTATTTCAATAATTTACCACTGTTGCCTTAGTCATTGGCTACAATTCAATCTAGATTAAGCAAAAACTATTCCATGTTGGGCTGTTAACACAGTGGTTTAGGAAAGCAATAATTTACTAAATCCTAAATCTTTCAGTTTTGTCTCCATTTTACAGCATGCCTCAGATATTTCCCAATTAATACCAGGGAGGTTGAAATAGGTTGAAATCAAATCATCCATAAGCACAATCTTGTTAACCTAACTTGCCCTCCTTATCTCTTCATACAAGTTTTCATTTCCGTTTCTTTTTCCAGTCCTTGGAGGTTCATTGTACGGTGTACCTGTCTTATTATCACTTTAATACTCCTATGTATAAGCGAGCTTATTTCCTGGAGATGTCAATTCATTTCTTCATGTGCTTCATTTTTCCTAACTTGTAAGACTACAATAAAAGCTGAGCAAAACCAGTCTGTCTTTGTAAACTTTCTGCCATAAGAGAACACTCTAAAGAATATTAGGTTGTTATATAGGGTATAGATGGTTTTCCCTGAACAATATTGCCTCTAAAATGGATCTAAGAAATCAAGTTGTTTTAAATTTTCTGGGAAAATGTTTAGCTTTTAGATTATATCCAAATACATACTTTTATTTCTTCTAGACACTGATTTTTGGTTGCCATTATGCTGAATCTTCATGCTATTACTCACTGTTCAGAATGTATGTCTTACAGTTAATCATGGCTTTCGTTTTAGGGAAGAGGAGACAATTTCTCATAAGAGTACTCTCCAACTTGTGAACTGAGTAGAGGTCTAAACCCACAGAAGCTCACAAATACAACTACCTTGAACACTCTCAAAACAGAAGAGGCTTTTATATGTAATACTTTTATTTTCAGAGGAGTTGGTTTGGGTTTGGTGGGGTTTTTTATTTGGTTTTTTTTCCTGTGTGGATAATACTACTTGCAAACAGAAAAGCCACTGTTACAAAAATTTTTACTTAAAAAGTGTTTTGATAAAAATTGCTACCCAGTTTTGACCTCCACCATGATTCAATTCAAGACAGGCACACAAAAAACTAATTCAGTTCAAATGCTCTTTGGCACCATTCCATCAGAAAACTACAGCCATTTCTATACCTTTGATTAGTACCTAGCACTCATTTCCCTTTCCTTTCCAGCTCTGAGAACAGAGTTCAGTGTCCTATGAGAATGCCAGCTTGTAACCTTTCCAGATACAGCAAATGAAGCACATCTCAAAATGGATTAAAGAAAGTAACAGACTATAGAGAAAGGAGACTATGCCTATAATCCTCCAGCTATCTTCTTTTATTCTGACCTCTCTTTATTTTCAAGCACCTTAAAATGGTAAAGTAAAAGGGCCAAATCCTGCCTCTATACTATATACATTTCTCACTGTAGTTTATCTGAAGGCAGAACTCAGGCCCAAATTTCTTACACTAGAATCTTTTCATATTTAATGTAGGACATCTCCCTTTCTCCTCAGGTCTTATTTCTCAAATTTAATCAAAATCAGTTTTTTAAAAATGTCTTATCTTATCTTCTAACTTTTCACATGAATGTCCTGACTCTGGCACTTTGCCCCAGTCTAATTCTATTATTTTCATTGTCTATTTGTAACTTCCGTGCATATGCTTTCTTTTCATCTGTTCCTTCACTTTCTAGACTGTTTTGTTTATCCTTCTTGTTTTCTTTCCAGCTGTCCTAAAAGTCCCCAGTACAATTGTCAAAGCTCCTCCCTGTGGAATCCCAAGTGTCTAAATTTCCCGCTAGTTACTTGTTAATTTTAATTAACAATGTTTTTAGCTGCCCTAGAACTGAAAAAGTTACTAAGCAGCCATGCTTAGGTGCTAAAACAGTTATGTTACCCTTTTAACTCTATTATGCAATTAAAGTATTTTGTGTATTTCAAACAAACAAACAAAGCATAAACAATTTTTAATAGTATATGTTTAAAGAATGGACTAAAGTGAAACTTGTAAAAAACATATATTCCTACTCCAAATAAGTTCCTTTAATATAGTACCTCCTAAGCTCTTACAGAATCACTAACTGCTCTATGAAAACAATAAGAAATAAGGCAATAGATTGCACTTTCTACAAAAGTAATGTTTATATAATGTTCCATAATGACTTTTTAGGCATTTAATTTTTTTATATGTGTGTATATTTATATAATCTTCTGCTGCAAACAAGCTTTCCTTCCCATCTAGAGAAAGCAGGTAAGGAAGACTGAGAAGATTTCTGAGATTTCTGGTACAGTAATTTCAAAGATGCATTTCTTCTGTCAGTAGACACCACCAATTGCTGTAACTGATGTTTCATCCATTACACCAACTCGATTTCTCAGACAATAGATAATTAGCTAGAGTCTACTTCTGGATGATTATTTCTATCTTCTGAGGAATCTCATGCTATAATGGGCAAAATGTCATGAATAATGAGGAATTATGTTGGTGAAAGCTACATCACTAAACCTAAAAGTGTATTGTCCCTTGTCTTTGAAGAAGAAGGAAAGAGATTTTTATGCATTAGTGGTCTCAGTTCCGTTTCATCTCTTCCTTGAGAGAGACTGTTAACACTACCTAAAAAAGTAAAAACTGAAGATAAGGCTATATAAAGTTCATCTTATATCTGAAGAAGAAACTGAAATAGAAGAAGTGATGCAATTTTAAAAATCCTCAGTATGTTCAAAGTTTGTTATTTAATCACGCATCAAGATTTTTTGCCTCTGAAATGGCATGTTATAAAGTTATAATTGTATTAGGTGACTCACATTTATGCAATTACCTTAGGATATTGCATTACATTTCCAAGGATATATTTTTACTAAGTACTGCCTATTGAGTATATTCACATTATCTCACAGATATAGATAAGGCTTTTTTTTTGTCTGTTTTTTGTGAGATGCTTAAAGTACAGAAACAGGCACCTTCGCTACATGCTCCATGGTATCTACACTGCACAGCATCCCCTGAATCACTACACGTTTTACACACAGAACAGAAAAGGCAGAATACTCTCTCATTTTCTTCTGAACTAGCAAACAACAGGAATATATTTGTGTTCAAAGAAGTTTCCACAGAGGTTAGTACCACTGAGCAAGCGGCAAATGAAGCCAAGCCAATGGCAATTATTAGGATTTCACTCTGTTGAGTTCTTGTTGCCATGTGGCACATGACTTTTATTTGGAACTGCTTGCAAGCTTGAAGACTCGGGGGGAAGCCAGCGAGAGAGAGATATTTATTACTGGAAATATGTGCCATTGGAAACTCCTCTTGACTTCCACTTCATTCCTTGACAATTTTTGTTCATTTTGATGCACTTCAGCACCTGAGGAACTATAGGTGTTCTGCAAGGGAGTTTATGTGTGAAATAAAGATACTGAGATCCCATCTAATAATATAGGTCCTAGGTATATTTAGCACAGTTTCCATGTCCATAAGGGTTTCAAAGAAAACGAGAAAAATAATTTTTTTTACTATGTCTTAATAACTGACCCACTTCGGCTAAGAGCCTTGCTATTCTACGGAAGCATAGGTGCACCCAGAGGATGATCCGTGCAGGGGTAAGTTCTTAAATTAAATGAAATATGCCAAAACTGTGGGTGGTTCATTGCTCAGTAGTATCCCAGGATAATCCATACACGAGCCTGGGCAATTTCAAGGTGACTATTGCCAGGACGCTGCACTGGCTAGCTGTTCCCTGTGGGCTGGGTTGACAGGAGCAGGGCAGCCAGGGAGCACCGGGGCAGCCCCGGCCCCGGGCATCGGGCACCTCCCTGGGGACGGGGACAGGCCGAGGCCGGGCTGGGACGTGGGCCCACGGGTGGGCCCGGCTGGGGGGGAGGTCCGTGGCCGGGCAGGGCTGTGGGGAGCTGGAGACCGGCCATGCTGCGGCGTCGCTGGGGCGGGGGCTGACGGCCCCGGGGGCTGAGATGGCGTCCTGGGCCGTGGGCAGGGTGGGGGACCGGAGGGGCGAGCGGGGGCAGTGAGGCCTGCCAGTGCCCTCAGGGCCCTGACACTGTTGTGGACCAAGGGCTATCTTGCCAAAATGAATAAGGTTTCAATGTTCAGCTAACATTGTTAAGTAAACCAACACTAATGTATTGACAAAATTACCTAACTAAAAATGAAAACTAGCAGAATAAGGGTGGTGTCAATGAAGCAGCAAGACACTTGGTGGTGAGCCAAGTGATGATGGAGAAAAACTGAAACTCAGCTGGCACAGTCCTTCTTTTACACCCCAAACAGAAGTGTTGTCATTGCTCACAAGTGCCAAACAGACAGGTGGCCAAAAAAGTTATTTACTACAACCCACGAGATGAATGTAAATCATGAGGAGAGTGCATATATGGCAATATCTCAAAGTAAAGAAATTATATTGTCTAAAACTCACTCCAAAATCTCTCCCTCATGCTGTAAATGTGCAGGTTACCACACACGCCTGCCTTCTCCCTTCTGTTTCTTCACACATCTTCTTTACGTATCCAACCCTTAAACACTTTTTAACACACTATACCAAAATTAAGACCGTAAGCATGTGGTATACACAAGCTAGACTCCTGAAATACTAGCACGCCATAGAGATTACTCCAAAACAGCAAAGTATTTGGTGAATAGCTGAGATTATATTTTCTCAAAACGCCCTGTGTTCACAAATGTTTGGATTTTGTTCTTTTGGGTTTTTTTAGAATTATTGTCCCATTCAATGATTAACAAATAAAATTTTTGTTTCAGTGGAAAGGAAAATTAAGAAGTACTCAGATGCCACAGCTGAGATACTAAGAATGTATGAGTGTTTTCAAGTCTAATGCGTCTAACTTGACTCTTGTAATGGCTTCAGGCAGGCTTTGCATTCTTTTGTCTTCATGTCTTATACTTATAAAATGGAGAGCATCCTTTGTTGAGTGCTTGCTTTGCCAAGAAATGCTTTCAGATGGTGCTCAGTACAAACGTTGTCTCTTTTACTGCTTACATCCTTCAAGAAAGAAAAAAAAGATTGTATATTTGGGATTTTTTTTTTTTTCATTATTCTGTATGTCTCATTCCTTGGATTCTAGACAAGTAAACAAAAATACATTATATGCTGCAAAGTAACCTCAGACTTGTTTCTGACTGGAGATTAAAAGCAAAGCCCAGAACAAAAATGGAGCGGTTTTTTTGCTTTGCCTTTTTTTTTTTTTTTTTTTTTTTAGGGTGTTTTTAATGATATATCCTTCTCTTTCTTGGTATTTTCTTTCCTAATTTGAAAACAACTGTGCACATTGAGGCCCATTCCATATTATCCCGGGACCCATGAATTGGTGGATGATGGTTTTAGAAGTAACCAGCAGTGCCAATTATGAAACTACAGTGTCCAGTGAAGCACACAAGTTGCAGCTCAGCAAGCTGAGCCACTGAATGCTGAGCGAGTTTAACAACAAAGACTCTGTTTGTAGCCACTGCACTTTTTTATTTTGTTTCTTGCTCATAAATTTTGAAGTGGCAAACAAGGATTTTAGTAGTGCATTTCCCATTGACTTTAATGGGAATCACATAGCTAAAACTCATTGCATATATTTAAAAACATAGCTGTTGTTGGAAGGTATTGTATGGCAAATAATCAAAGACAATTCAGACCACACACAAAACAATTCTATATAATTAGAAATAAAATAGAAAATTGTAGATAAGATTGAGACAACAAGCAACGAATATGATAACAGAATAAAAATATTTAGAAATACATTTTCATTCGGTGAAAAATATTATTCCACCGACTTCAGCAGAGCTATGACAAATTATAGGATCTGACCCATAGGTTTATGTGTCTGCAGACACTTCTTATTCACTAAAACTATGCCTTTGTAAATGTTTAATGGATTTATTCCACAGGTGTATTTCTTAACTGTTTAAAGTTACGTTCATTAATTTTATGAATAATAAGGTACACGTGTAAAACTGACTTTTGTGTTAATGTCTGGTTCTTCATTTTTAGTGAGCTTAGGATTATACTTTATAAAATAGACAAAGTTAACAAGCATAACAAGTAAATACCTGAATATCCAGTACTGTTAGTGGTATATCCAGCACTGTTACTGTACATGTAAAATTTATTTATAACTTTCTACATATATGTCTATAAAATTTGTATCCACCTAAAGAATTATTTTGGTTCTTATATTTTATGCTTCTTTTTCAGTTATGGTAGATTATCTTGTTTTTATCTTTTTTTTTTCTCCCTTTTTGGGTAATGAACTTACAGACATGAAAGATTACAAATTATTCTTTTATGTTTTTCAGAACATAAACATTTGTAAAGCTCAAAACTGTGGAAAGATGCATGTTAAATAGCAAAAATAAAGCATATCTCAAAGATATTTTTTAAGATCTATTAAAGCTCTATGCTCAGGCAAGTGTTCCTATTCCTTCTCATCATATCCGCACTTACCTGAATTGGCAAATCCTAAGAGCCTGAAAGTCAAGAAGATTTGCTAGACCTGGTTTTATGTATTGTCTTTTTAGGCAGATTGAGCTCAGCCTAAGTTCATGCTACCTATAATTTCTCTCTGTTCTTTTGTCAGGAAACATGAAGGTCTGCCTAGGAAGGATTTAGATGGTCTCTGTCTCCCAACACCGGCTATGTTACACTGTCACAAGGACAACTGGCACAGACAGGCTGCCAAATCAGAAAGGGAGCAGTGGGACGCATCTACAGTACGTGGGGGAAATCTGTAATAATATAATTAAAGCAACCAAGAATCAGCTGGTCAAATGTAAATGTCTACTTTAGGGCGAGATTAATTGGTCTCTGAAGTCTGCTGGCTGTACTGATGAGCTAAACCCAGCCAGGACAGGACAAGCTCAGACAAGTGCTGAGACCCTGCAGAGTCAGGTCAGTGCAAAGTCTACGGCCTTCTACTACTAATGGCAAAATTATATTTACTGGGATGCACCACTATTTATGTCCTCAACTAAAAAAAGCATTAAATCTGTGATCTGTGCGGTGACCAAGTCAGCAGGAGCATTTGAATTATGCATTACTCTTTAAACTATGTACTATTAATCCAAGTTGCTTTGAAAACATGATAAGTGCTGGAGACTTCAAATGCTGGGTGGCAATTTAAAATCTGGTCATTTTAATGACCTGACAGTGAGCACACAACCTGATGTGTCCACCATCAGATTTCAACGCTGACAGCATTTGTTCTAATATTTTAAATTTTATCTTTTATGGAAACCTGTCCATAACTCAATTATTTTCCTTTTTTTTTCATGCATGTGACATGCTGAAGATGGTATCTTTACAGGATAATTCATAATAGCAGTATTATTTTTAATTAATATTTCTTGGCCCCTCTCTGAGGCTTTATACACGTCATGATGATCCCTAATATAGCTATTATTAGTATAGAGCAGATTGATATACAGCAGTAGTTTCCATTCTTAAAAATATTGATTACTTCTTATGTATCCACTTTAGCTTTGTTTTCACAGTATTACCCAGTAACGTACATTGCTATCTCCTTTTGAAGATTATTATTGACTGGTTTTGTTACAATTTCAATACCCATCCTTCCGGATCAAAAGACTTATTAAATACACGGAGACATTCAACATATCACTTAATCCAATCCAAGAATGAATCCTATAGAGAGCAACATTAAGTTCTTCCACCATAACAGTTTGAGACATTAAATAGATGAGATTCTAACCATATTCTAGTCCATTTTTAAACTCTCCTTGTGATCACTGAGAGAAAGAATTAGAAATACTTTAGACATAGGGGTAACAGGTACAACCTATTGATATATTTGGGAAGAAAATTAGTACTTCTTAAAGATTGTATTCATTGTTCTGTTGATAGGAAATAAATGAGCTAAAGAGGGTTTTGTTTGCTTGCCTGTTTAACAAAAAAAAAATGGCAAAACATACCTGTTACATCCTGTCTTCTTGGAGTTTTGCAGTTCTTTGTGCCGCCTTCTTTGCTTTGGTTTTCTTTATCCTTTCTTAACTGAGAGATAATGTAAATATTTTGGTATGTATTTTTCAGAACTATTTGGTTATTGGAGAGATGTAATCATAATTTGTTACTTCACTGGGGGATATCCACAGGTTTACAGATTGATTTTTTTTTTTTTTTTAAGTATAACATCTAGAATTAATTTTCTGGAGTTGTAATATATATGTTTATGATTACTAAATATTCCTGTTACAAGTTTCCCCTTAGTAATATATTACATTTTTACTTTTAATTCAGATTCAATGTAGATTTTAGTTATGTACTTAACTTTTTGATAGAATACAAGTAAAGAACGTATTTTTACCATAAGAAAATAGAGTTAAACACGGCATATATTTTCATGCTATATATCTTATATAGCTATACAATATACACAGAGAGAAGAAGAAGGACAGAAAGGGAGAGACAGCTCCAGACCCTCTATCAGGTAGGTTGGGAAGGTTTTCTCCAACAGAATGCACTGATTTCAAACCACACCTGTATAGCTGCCTTTTTTCCCCACTTTTTTTTTTTTTTAGTGAGTTGCTGTAATTACATATTTCTTTTCTAACAAGGGGTATTTTTTCATAATCTTGGAAGAATATTTAGATCATCATAAAGCCTTATGTTCTAGGTAACACCCCTTAATTTATTAAGAAATGAAAAAGCAGCTAGTTAGTGTGAACGACATTTTCTATTACGCACCAGATTTTCAAGCCCTCAAGTATTTATTTCAAGGTTGTATTTAGAGATGTCATTGTTATTGTTACAGATCAAAGAACTTTACTAGGGGTAGAAAATATTTAATGTCTCAGTTTCCTGCAAATTGCTCTAAAAACTTCACTAATGATACATCTTCTCTTTTGACTTTCTGTTCACAGAAAGACTGCCATCCTGATAATGAGCATAGATTAATTAAAGTAATGGACTAAGACTGACTTTTGGCAACAGCTGTGAGAATCTAAATTGTGCTGTGGATAGTGCAATGTACATAAACAGGAGACTCAAGGTGTCACTGGTCTTAATTAGTACATACAAAAATTATGTATTTGTTGTAGCTGAGCAGCCTATTTGTTTTAGTATCCTTAAACTAACCTGAAAGCTTTTGTTTGTTTGTTTCTCTTATCCTTTGCAGCTTCTTTGGTATATGTCTCTGGTGTTATCTTCCACCGGTTACGTCCTATTTAATTTGTTAATAAAATGTCTTGAAGTTGTGGATTTCAAGTGAGCTACCTATTTTCTCTCATTTTCTTCTAGACAAGACTGCCAGATGAGTTTTACTGAGAATTAATACTTCTTTTCAGCAGTGGCTGATAAAAGATACCCTTCCATCCCATTGTAGTAGTGGTATATCATCACATTTTGGCATTCTCCTGGTATCTTGTTAATATTTGGCTTTGTGGTATCAGCACCATAACAATAAAAAATTAAGCAAATTCAGAATGTGGGCATCTTCTTATCTATAAAAGAAAAAAAAATAATCACCACCATCTCCTCCCAGAATACTGCTTAATATGATGGCTCCTGAAACAGCCATCCCATATCAGCCACCTTCAAAATTAATCTCTGTTGATCTCTAATGCTGAGATATCCCACAGTGTATGTCCATCCTGGTAATGATGACACACATTTACTACTGTTTTCTGTAGGAGCTGTCAGCCTGACAATAGTGGGGAAGTTAAAAAAATTGTGGTACAGTACTTTCTCAACAACAGGATCAAAGCTTTATCTGACCAGACTAAAATAAACCTAAATTTAACACGCTTTCAATTAAAATATATATTCTCCAAATATCACTGATGATGGCACTGAGGAATGGAAGAGGAGATAAAATAGAAGACAAGAAAAAGAAAAAGATCTGCTTTAAAACACACTAAATGAAAATATATTCCTAGTTCTAACTACCTTAAGAGAAGTAGAGAGAAAAAATCAGATCACTGGCCAGTTGTTAGAGCAGTTACTATTTCCTCAGTGACACTTAGATGCTGCAGTGATATATGCTATTATAAGAACTAGAAAGTAGCAAGCTAGCTAGAAGAAATTAAAATAATATATGACCTGACTTCAATGGCAGCAGTATTAGATCTTGAGTCAGTAGGTGTCTGATTAGAATTTTTTTAAGAGCTGGCTGTTTAAAATTTATGTTTTAATTTATGTTAATTGCTTTTTTGTACTATTTTGTTATTTAAAGATGATTGAGAATAAGGTTAGCGCATTTAAATTCAGTATTAAGGGTCAGTTCATGGTCATTTTGCAGAAAGCAAGCAAGACCACTTTTAGATTTTGATTCCAAACAGAATGCAGCATTAGAGTCAAGATATTGAGAGTGAAATCTAGTGCACCTAATTTGACAGCGAGGCAATCCAGGCCATGAAAAGTAAGTTTCTAAGTTTTCAATAAAGCTAATCTAGAGATATATGCATTTTGTAGACCTGCAAAGTGAAATCCAGGACATCTTACTCAGCTGCTTACCTCTTTTCATTATACAGACACTAAGGCTTGGCCACTAGAGGTTGACTCAGTCTAATCTTTCTTAATGTAGGTTAGATGTCCTTCAGATGACTACAAGGCTAGACAGACCTAGACACATATGTCCCAGTGCAGATGGGATTACACGGATTGATTCCCACTTTTGTTTTACAGTTCAGTGGCTATGACACTAACCTAAAACAGGGGAAAAGACAACCCTGAAACACAGACGATCTACTCAGTTGATATTTAATTATGTTTTTAATGTGCCATACTTCAAATAGAAGTCAATGAAAGACATTTACTACAGAGCACTCAGTGGAGTGCTTAATGGCTAACACACTCAACTGAGGATGAATACTTTTCCCAGTAAATCACTCCAGAGAGTAAAATGTTTAAACACTCACATATTCCTAAAGGTAGTCAATACTGAAAAAGAACTTGTCTAGCTGTATTACACTGCATGGAAACTACATCTGACATAAATTTGTTCTGAAGATGTTATTGTCCAAGGAGTCATGTTCATCGGGTAAGATAGGTGGGGCATCATTATTTAAAAATCATCACTATTTGATATCCCTCAAAGCTTGATCTCTGTACACTCATTATAAAATAAAAATGGTCCACTGTTATTGGCTACATCTATACTTTTAAGAAAAAGTCATGGTGGAAGTTCAAGCACTGATAATCCACAGTACTCAGCCAATGTTAGCTTAATTGCTGAGCACAATTTTGCTCCTGTCAACAAGAGCTCCTAGAAACATGGCCAAGTCTCTGATAGGGGATATCAACTGCAAGGGACCATTTTCAAGGGGAAGTATGACTGGAACAGGGTTTGGCTTCCTTACTGCCACACACTCTTCCAAAACTATCTCAGTAGACTTTGCATGTAGCATATAATTTCAGTTTCATACCATAAAAATACCCCTCTGTTGAACTGCATTATTATAACCTAATTATAAACATTTTACAACAAAAAAACCATGCACAAAATAGTGTCTTATTGATGCATGGGCTTCAGCTGGGATCCAAAGGAGACCCAGACTGAATTGAATAAGTGCTAATGCATCCAGTTTGTCTTAGCCCTGTGGCGATATGCTCTAAGCATTGTTGATAAAAGCCGGTCATTTCTTCATGAGCTCTGAGACGGGGATTAGTCCCTGACTCTCTTTTCTTTTGAAGTATAGACATAGCCATTTTCTCTGGACTCAGTCAGGAGTTAGCATCAGTAGTATGCATTAACTCCATTTCCACATTTAATTCAAGTACGCTTGTCAATTCACGTGATCCCATGGAATTCTGTATACAGAGAGGCTTTACAATGAGAATAGCTCATTGCTTCTCCAGACGGGAAAGTGTTTATCTTTCAATGGGTAGTGATTTCCTAATAGCTGAGTCAAGTTTAAGATATGACAGTCTACCAAAGGGCTCTTAGAATTTCTAAAGTGATTAGGACAGTACACAACCTGAGGTGATATTAAAGGTACTAAGTAAGTAAAAGACAATTTTTTAACAGAGGAAGATATCAATAGAACCTCAAGAAAGGGATGCAGTACAGAAGGAAGCCCAATTTACCAAAAGTCTGTAATTGCATCCCAAGGGAATTTGCATAACAGATTTGGGTAAGCATCCACAAACCATCAGTTGTGTACAGAGAAGGGAAGAGAAAGCTTTGGAATTGGATCTTGCTTTAAGAAAAGTATGTATATTTTAAATTTTATTTCTATCATATCTACCACTTGGCTATACATCATATGTTTTAGATTTTGTAATAAATATTTTCATTTCTTTTAACATTGAGATAAGGATGACTTTAATCTTAAAATAGAGTAATACTCCAGCTTTCTAAAGTTTTGGATGTGATAACTTTTAATTGGAATCACTCTAAGCTATGCATGCATCACCTAGAATTTCAATACTTTTTTGAAGAGAGTATCCAAATGGTATGAGGCTGTTTCTCAATTTAAGCTATATGGATTGGGAGCTGGTGTGATTTGAATCATTAATTACCCCAGTGTCTGATGGCAATGATTTGATTAAAGTCAGGGAGCTTGCCTGACATCTGACAGTCACAAATATAGGTATGGTAGATGATAGAAAGTTGATAATGAAGGTTTTTAGATACTGACCAGTCCATACAGCAGCTCACTGGTGGTATTAAGGATATCAATATCAACCAAAGAGTGAACACAGGCATCTAAAAAGCTTTGTGGCTTAACCTTAGAATGTGTTGCATATTCCAATGAAAATGTGTGCAGATTAATTTTAATATTAATAAAATAGCTGTTGTGAATTTACATAACTTTTTCATAATGAATTGTATTATGCATGCATTATTCTGGCAATGTAGCATTGATTTCAGTAGGTTCCATGTACAAAATATATTAATCTGCATTTACATTTTACAAAAAAACTGTTCCAAAGGAACTGTTAATATGGATTATGTCAATGCCTATTACATTTAATTCACCAAAGTCATCCAAATCTCCAGTATTCATCTTAAAATGCATTCACATCTTATGCATTTGAGATATTTACTCTAGTGGCACAGAATGCTAAGCTGGGTACTGTGAGTGTGTGTACAGGATGGTGCTGGAAATATGCCATAAATTGCCAAGATTGAGTTTCAATTATAAGAATACAGCTGTCGTGCAAAATAGTGAGAGAGTTTTGGGAAGTGAATTGGTGGTCTGTAACCAGAAATGTAGCTACATACCATAAAACGTGTTGTGGCACTTATATGTATCTGCTATGTACAAAATACTCCGGTAACACCAAGCTTTCTGCCATATCTTTTTCTATGTGTCTCCCACACACTACTTACTTTTCTTTTCATTTTTATTGTATTGTAATAAATTTATTAGATTAATCTTATAAATATCCAGATTGGAATTGCCTTCATGCTTGGGAATTCATAGGCTCTCTGGAATGGGCAGCTGTGGCCCGTAATTTAGGAATCTTCACTAGAAGTCATCACTAGGCAGAAAGGATGGAGGCTTCTGTCTTCCAGGTATCCTTCCATGCTAGGCAGTTCCATAGGAATCACTATCAAAAGGTAGTGACTGAGGCATCCTCCACATTGCCATTACCTCAAGAAAAGCTAAGGGTTATGAATTGTGGCTTTGTTTCCTTGCATCTACCTCTTACTAGTGCAATTGGAAATTCTGATGATAGAAGGAAAATCTAGGAAAATCTCAGTATGGAGGTCTGCAGTGATCAACACTTTTAGTGGGACTTGAAACCTACACTACCTCTTTGAAATCAAACATGTACAGAGGTTTGCCTTGTGCCTTCTACCTTTCCCATGTACTTGTATGGCTCTAGCAGAGCTGAAATAAAATATGCTTCAGAAATGGATTTTCAGTTAATTGGAAGGACTACAAGATCAAAGCTTTATAAATGCAAATAGCCAAAGACATAATCACAAATACTTAGCTTTTTAAAAAAATACATTAGATTTTAAAATATTTCTCTAGTAAACTAATTTTACATTTCAAGTCATAAAAATTTCACAATGATGAGACAGAGTGCATCACTGATTTAAGTAGTTATCATAAGACCCAATTTGGAGAATAAAAGGATCATTGAAAGTGGCTAAAGACCCTTTTTTTCCCTGCAGAGAAGCAAGCACCAGCTTTGCAGCCATCCACAGCATCCCTATGTTAGTTTTCACATGTCCATTATGTCAACAACAAAATGTAATAAGAAAAATCTTGAAAATAAAGCATACTTTCTTCCAGGCTGCAATAAACTACTTTCCTAAGAGAAAGAAAGCGAAAAAGTAGGTCTGTGACTCTCTTAGAAGTCCAGTGGCTTGTAGCATGATATATGGATTGTATTAAGAAGCTCAGATGCATTTGGTTTTACAGTGTCAGCTGTCTAAATTGTAGACAGATATGTTTATAAACAGGATTATTGGCTCACTATATGTGGTGGTTTAACCCCAGATGGCAATTAAGCACCACATAGCCACTCACTCACTCGCCTGCCCACAGTGGGATGCGGGAGAGAATTGGGGAAAAAAAAGTAAATCTCATGGCTTGAGGTAAAGACGGTTTAATAGGACAGAAAATGAAGGGGAAATAATAATAATAATCATCATCATCAACATCATCATCATATAGAATATACAAAACAAGTGATGCACAATGCAATTGCCCACTGACTGATGCACAGCCAATCCCTGAGCCACGATGCCCCTCCCAGTCAACTCCCCCCAGTTTATATACTGGCCATGACATCACACGGTATGGAATACCCCTTTGGCCAGTTTGGGTCAGCTGTCCTGGCTGTGTCCCCTCCCAACCTCTTGTGCCCCTCCAGCCTTCTCGCTGGCTGGGCATCAGAAGCTGAAAAACCCTTGACTTAGTCTAAGCACTGCTTAGCAACAACTGAAAACATCAGTGTGTTATCAACATTCTTCTCATCCTAAATCCAAAACACAGCACTATACCAGCTACTAAGAAGAAAATTAACTTTATTCCAGCCCAAACGAGGACACTATATCATGCAATAATTTGAGATTTTTCCCCATTTGGACTCAGTCGAACAGCTATTTCTTCCATCAAGATTGCTCCAGTCCTTCCCCTCACATGTTTTTTTATTTAATGGGATAACACATGTTTCTGAAAGATGAGAAATTTCTTCTTGCAGCTCAACTTCTTTTATAACTAAAGAAAGGAAAAAAAAAAGGGGGGTGGGGGGAGGTTAAGCCTGATAGCATTCAGGTTTTATTTCTGTAGGCACTGAAGAATTGGTTTATCAGTTTTGCTGAATATGTTAAGAGAGAACAGTTATCATTAAGAATGACTTTCCGCTTGTCTTGGACTTCTGGGGTTGTACAAATAAGGTCCCAATCAGCTAAATTTTCCTGCTCTAAGTACAGTTTTGACAAGATATTGAGCCAACAATCTATTCAGGATGGTCTGTAATTTTGGCACAGGGCTTTAAATAAGTACAGAATTGGCATGTTACCTTACATGTATCATAAAAAAAAAACAGAGATTCTCATAGAGGAAATCAATGGCCATTACATTTAAGTAGGTATATAGCAGAGTTATCTACAATCTGCATTTTCACAGGCAGATTGTTCTGCTGTTCTCATATGGCTGGCAACTTGGATATAAGAAAGAGTAAATAACAAAGATCTCAATGAACTACAAATCTGAAACCCCCACCAACTGCATCAGAATCACAGAAGTTTATAACAAACACATTTGAACTTTCTAGCTCCCATGTACAATTCCCACATATTACTTACATATTCTAACTGAATTATGGGATCTGAGTAACTAATGTCCTAATTGTATAACTATCTGCTATTATTACTCAAGTTGAATCCCAGTCTGTTCACCTAAATTTGTCTGTCAAAGCACACAGCATAATTACTACATGAAATTCATCATATTCTACTGTTAATTTTCCTCTTTCAAAGATCACACTACAAATTCCAGCGTCATTAAAGAGCTTAGACTCTCATGCACTTGCAAAAACTGCCAACTTAATTTTCAGAATGGATATAAAATGCCCTTGGGAGAAAAAAAAAGAGTAATATCCTTTAAAATATATAAAAAGCCTAGAATCATTTAGCTAGAAACAGGAATATTCTTAACTGCCAAGTAACAAAAAGATTGTTCTAAAGGTTTTTTTTTTAAATTATGAAGATATATGTTATATTCTGTTACCAGTGTTTTTCCAGTGCTCTTCCAGAGTCTAAGTTTGTAATGTGGAGAGAAATTAAAACCTTGGAGAAGGTTCACCTATTCATTGATTATCAGGCCAGAAAGGATCATTAGAATATCTAGTCTAACCTTCTGTATGATATAAGACTTCATGTAGTTACTCTTGATTTGAACGCCATAACTTGTGTTTCTCTACAGTGTAGTTTTCAGAAGTTTGTCTTGGAGAATGCAGTTGCAGATCATATCTGAGAATGGAAACTTCTTATTAGAAACTGTACTTGCAAAGACTTTTGAACGGCTTCTTGAAGTGTCCACCTCAGTAACTGAAAATCTTTGAATCTTTATGGTTTTTTATGTAATAGATCAATGTTTCAGAGAGAAATCACCAGTTCCTACTAAGTAACCTGGAGGAAATTGCACAGCACTGTGGTAACTAGACTTGGATTAACAGAAAATTACTGTATTTCTACATACACTACTAATAAACTTACTGCTTAAAAACACGTGGTTTTGCAGTTTCTGTGCACAGATATTTTTATTGCAGCGCATTCACTAGTTATATCAATATTTCATTTGAGCAAGCTAATATAGCTGTAGTTTAAACAGATATAGAACTTTAAATGTATATTTCAAGTATTTTGATCAGTCTTAGTCATATATGGATATACCAGATAAATTCTGCCATATTTGAGAAGTCATAACAGAGTTTAAAGAAGAAGCACAAGACTTTCTTTAAATCAAGATCACAAAATTTTATCTTTTTAGAGTTGTGGCTTTTGAGGGAAATACATTAAAAAAGCCAACAGTCTGTAAGTCAGATATAAAAGGGTTAGTTCTACTCCATTGTTGAATCAGATAGCTTCACACTAAAAGAGATAACTGAAATAAAAATTTCAAGAGCAATACTTGAAACATACAAAATAAAATTCGATTTTGATTTCTTTAGCTGAAACTCCTTCATCGATTTATGATTTAGGATTAGGTCCAAAGCCGACTGGAGTCTCTCTTCAGCTTCTGTTTCCACAAAGGTAAAAATCAGAGTGCCAATATCCATAATAGTAAAATTTTAATCCAGGTTATTGATAGCTTCAGAAGAAGAGAAATTCTTTTTAAGCTTCTAGACACTGTGGTTAAGCTGTTGTGACAGCAGTTTCCAAAACCTTGGAACATCTAAACTCTGTCCTTGATCTGGCCTTGAATCCAAGCTCTCATTTAAACAAAAACTGGATCTTAAGATCATCTTATTGACCCATCTTTTGACATGGCTGACTTCAGCTTGGTTATATGCTATAATCACATTTGTTTAAAATTCCCACAGCTTTTAAATAAATGTTTAGTAATGACACTGACTGTAGCGAAGCATGCACCATCTGGCTATGGTATTTTCGCCATACCCATGAAATATATTTCCATCACTTCAGCAAAATTATAATAGCATACTCTACTAATTATTAAAGCACACACAGTTTGTAACTCTGTATGTCACATAAACCTTGCAATATAGCATGGTTACATTGAATAAAATAAGAGCTTATGCTATTAGTCTTTCAAGTATCTTTTTCTCTTCTTTTTAGATGAAAGTCCTATTAAAATCTCAACATAGTGTATTGGAGCAACACTTTTACAGCATAATGTGGAAAGTTCCATTAATGAGTTCTTGCTGATCATCTCAAGAGGGAACAAGTGAAAGTGAAAGAGTTTTTCACTATACTATTTTGCATGCTGCTGTCAGCACCCTCTGATAATCGACACACTAATTCAAACTGGCTTCTTCTGGCTTTCCTGGACAACAGGGATTCTTTTTCAAATGATATCTAGAAGATAGGTAAGCTATTTAAAACTGTAAAATGAAGATTTCCATGACACTCTGAAACAGACACTGAGATACAGAAAAAGAATTCAGGAAACAGATTGTGGAGAATGGCCTTCATGTACTTTAGGGGACATATAATTCTCTGAAGATTGGCTATCTGAAGAGTCTTTTAACTCTGTTTTGCTAGTTCTTACTTAAAGTAGATCATCAGTAATATTTTTCAGTAATAAAATGACTCTTGAATAAAAACTGAGGTCTTAGTCTTAATAAATACTTGAAGAACACAGTGTACTGCACTTTATAAGATTCTTGTATTTAGTTGAATAGAGCTGAAACAATAGATAAGCTTTGTGTTCTCAGATCAAGGTGCCTTTTAAAGTTTAAACTTAATAATGAGTAACAGGTAGAAGTGAGTCAGATCAGAATTTATGTTTTCAGAAACCTATATTCATCTTCTAAGTCAAAGGAAAAAAAGAAAAATCTGATTCAAGGAAAAAACTAAAGCTCCTAAAAATTGCTGTGTCCCAGCGAAAGAACTGGCATTCCTCCATTGCACCAGAGATGTGCTCTTCCAGATAATGGAAAGAATGTCTGCAGAGACTGCAGTAGATAGTAGAAAAATCTGTGGGTGCCTTCCATGTCTTTTTATTACAAAGAGAGGATGTGCGGGTGAAAGTAATACGATTACATTCCATATACACATACTGGTAAATTTACTGGAAGGAAGTTTAGAGAAGAATATCTGTGATATTGAAATTTCAAAGGTGCAAAGACTGCAAAAAAAGTAACTTTTCCTGTGAGAACTTCCTCAGTCATTTAACATCTGAAAGCTAATCTAACCAGATGGAGCTGCAAATTCTGAGTAGAATGAAGGAACACAGGCACAAGTATCTACACAACACTGTTGTCCTGGCTCAGTGACTGCACATATGCACATTTTGCAGTTTCATTTTTTCACCGTTGGCTTTAAGACTTTAATTTTATGGTTAATATTACTTTAAAAAAAACCATTAAAATAAATATTAGTATTGCTTAAAGGAAAAGGAGGAAAAATGTGTAAGAAGTTGTATTTTGTGATGGATCATGGCAAAACAGTGACAAAGGACTAGGCTGCAAGTTGACTTACTTGGCATAATGTGTTCATGAAACTGATTGGCACAAAGTAGTATGCCTAAAGAGCGTATCAAAAAACACTTAGGAATTTGTCACTACTAAAACTTCATTCCTTCATTCACTATAAAACTCTGCTTAAAAAATCTATTTTGAAACATTGTAGGAGAAAGCTGGTGTCATATTTTCCTCTCAGGTTTTTAGTAGTTTTTTTCAGGTAACAACTTTTACTTGCCCCTCCCTTAGGATTTATGGACAGCGAGGACTGTTCTACCTTGTTTGGTATAGAAGAGTTTACATTACAAAGTATCTGTGCTTGTTTGCTACCTTGTACTGCACATACAGGTCTCTCTTCTCTCCCTTGCTAGTTTTACATTGCAATCTTCTCCTGGTCCAGTCAATGCCTAACTCAGTTTGAACCAAGGACAGGTTCTCATTTACCAAACATACTGAAAGCTAGCATGACTGCAATACCATCAAGGATAAAACAAGCATATGCTTATGAAAACAATCATGGAAGTGAAGAAGCCTCACATCGAATAAATATTTGATCTGTTTTATTGTCTCCTTTTTTATATCTACATCTGCGGTGGGTTGACCCCCACCCACACAGCTGCTTGCTCACTCCCCTCTCCTGCAGGATGGGGAGAAAGTGGAAGGTGAGAAGCCTCATGGATTGAGACAGAGTCAGTTTAATAGGTGAAGTAAAGCTGAGTATGCAAGCAAAGCAAAGAGGTAATTTATTCACTACACCCCATTGGCAGGCAGCCTACTGGCTTGTGGGGCAGAGTGGAAAAAGAAAAAAAACTTGATGCTGTGCAAGCATTGTTCAGCAACAGCTGAAACACTGGTGTGATATCAACACCGTTCTAGTCACAAATCCAAACCACAGCACCATATGGGCTGTGATGAAGAAAATTAACTCCATCCCAGCCAGATCCAGTACCACACCTCTTTCTTCTTGTTTAGGTTTACATTGTGATTAAATCTGGAATAAGTTGGCAGCAGATAACTCTCAGGAGTCTGTCATTCTTTTCTCCAAGCTAGGCAAAGACATGCCACTGTAAATTTCCTGTGTTTTGTAAATATTGAAGTATCTATATGTACCACACCAAAAAAAGCATGCAAGCCTATGTGTCCTTCTCCACATCAGCCTCACTGAAAGATCTGATCTGATGAATGAACCTTTAACAGGTGAAACTCCACTGTATGCCAATAAATCACTGGTGAAATCAACCTTTAGTATATCTTTTGATGTGGAGGAGTCATCTGCTCCTCTGCCAGTATTCATCCTGCTGTTCTGTTTAGAACAATTCTCTTCTAGAATACATGATTACTCAAAATGATAATAACTTTTCAGTGTATAAGCATAGGTAGAATTAATCTAAAAAAGTTTATCTGCATCAATGCTAGTTCTGTGGTCAAAAGCTGTCATCCAGACTCCCTCTGCATTCAGTGGACAGAAATAAGCACCTCCAGACAGGATTCATCTGGGGTTAGGTTTTTGTGGTGGTTTTTTGTTGTTGTTTCTTTGGTTGGGTTTTGGGGGGTTTGGGGTTTTGGGGGGTTTTGGTTTGGGTTTTTTTTTTTTTTTTTAGATCAGGAAGTATTAAGCCAGTAGGATCATAAATCTATTACCAAAAGATTGTTTTTAAGGGTATAGTTTGTGCTACAGAATATAGCAGGAATCTGGATAACTAGCTTACACTGGAGGGTTGATTTTTAAATTGTGAAATTCTGAAAGACTTTTTCCATTCCACCTGTTTTCTCTTACTATCTACCCCTGTAGTTACCCCATACAATAAGCAATAAAGGTGCCATTACTCTTGTTATCCTGAGAAATATAAATCCTGTAACTGCTTCATCTATATGGTTGGTCTGTTATATCAGTTTGGTCTGCTGATGTATGCAGCATCATATATTAAAATTTTTAAAGGAGCATTGAAAAAAACACATCAAAAATTAAAGGTGATATCTTGTTTAATTAATTGTTCTCTGTAAATGTAAATATTTTTAAGTCTAAAGTAAGCTTTTATCAAAGCATGTACAAGTCTCGGCTTCTGTTTCACCCTCTGTCAGCTCCATCTTTATTTCTGTATTCTTCTAACAAAGAAAGTGTTGAACTAGTGGTTAGCAGGTGTTGTAAGTGTCCTAGGACTCATAGGACTGGTTGCTTTGGAGTTGTTTGAGTAGTCCCATATCCAGGAAGCTGAGAAATTTTCAGGAAAATTTGTTCTACATATTAGAGTTATATGCACCTATTTCCAAGCCTGACTTGATCATGTTTCATATTGCTGTCACTGAAGTCACACATGAACAAATCCATCACATACCACTTCAGTATCCCACTTCATCATGCTATACAGTTATCGAAACCCAAAATGTATCCTTAAAAAAAGCAGTTATTTTATATGAGATTTATCACCCTACTGGGTTAATATTGCCTCTAATAAGAAGATTTATAGGACTGACAAACCTGGGAACCTATTTCATGTCTTGATTGAACTGGTTTTCCTCTTCTGGAAAGAATATCCACTTGTATATTGTTTCTGTTCTTATCCCAGCCTGATTTCATCCCATTACACTTTGAGCCACTTCTCCCTTAGCATCCTTCTTATCTAACAAGTCAGAATGTCCCTTTTTCAATTCTGAGCTGAACACAATCTTGCCTTGCTCCCCTTACCATCCATAACCTACCATGAGGTTCAGATACTATATTCCCTGCATGTCAGACAGATTTCTCTCAACTCCTTGTAGCCTGTTGGATTGATAGACTATGTCTGTACTGCTAAGAAGGGAGACAGGTATTCCCTTACCAGTAGGGAATTGTTACAAGATAAAAGTAGCTCAGCCAAGACTAGGTCAGAAGAGTTCTGAGCATCCTGAGGACTATCCAGTCAGTACAAACACTATTGCCTTTTATTAGAAATGGACATATGTTATTTACCAGGGTGCAATTTCATTTGTAAATGTACTCGAAACTGCCAGTGATTTAATCAATTATATGTTTCAAAAGCTTGCTAAAGAAAGCAGGTTCAATTTGATGCACAGCACATGAAAGCTTGATCTTGAGAATTTGCCTAGTCAGGTATTAATTTACCTATTCTGTAGTTCTAAATATTTGGAGAAAATTAGCTATAAGCTGAATTACTGAACAAAAATCTGGCACAAATGAAAAACATGAGTTTCTATTTTCTATACCTGAAAGGTGATTTTAGGTCTATTTCAGACTAATGCAGAACTTGAAGATTTATTTGGAAGCACTGGGTAAAAAGAAACATGAATGAGACCTTCAGTCAAATAGTTTAAGTGCTATCCAAAAATACTAAAGGATTAACCTCAATAGCAGCAATATAGTATCATCTCATGTGTAAGGATATTATAGTGCCCCCCATCATGTGTGACTGTGGCACATTGCTCTCATGGTGAAAGTGTCACAGAAATATTGAAATTTCCTATTTGAAGGAAAACATCTTTGAAATTCCTCAAAGGGAAAATGGAAATCATCCTGCAGAGATCTCCATGAAGCAGTTCCAGACTTTCTACAGAAGATAGGAGCTATAAAGAAGTATAAGTGCAACATTACCCTTTTATCTGGAGTTACTATATGGTATATCAGATGAAAAGTCACTGCAGTTCCTCAGAAAATAGTGGCCTAAGAATTCAATGTTGAAAGATTAAATTAGTCATAGAAAGCATATGACTGGTAAATGTACTAAAAATGAATGCAAATAGCCACAAAGTAACATGTAAAACAATGTGATTATAAAAGATGGTGTTGTGCTTAGAAATGCTATTCATTATGATTTCATGTATCAGTGTTGTCAAAGACATTACAAAGACTGGTAGATTTAGGATGATACTATTTCCAAGATATGGTCTTTCCAAGATAAGCCTTTATGGTAAGATGTAGTACACATACAAAAAATCAAAATAATAAAAAACATTTATACTTCTTAATAAACACTTTAATTTAAAGGCAAACTTTCAAAATTTAAACATTCAAATGTAATTTTTTTCATGAAGTTTAATAGTTTAACAGTTTAATATCCAAATTGTACAACCTGAAAATGCGTAATCATTTTCTTAGCAATTATTAAAGGCTGCTGTATCAGACAACCTGTTTTTTTTTTCTTTAGGTGGGTCTCTAGGATACTGAGACTTACCAAATCATAATGCAGCTTGTGTAATTTGTGTACAGATGTGCTTATATGTCCAGCCGTCTGTCTGTGTGTCCATCTTCAATGAGGTCTGAACACAAAAGACCTTGAATGTAACATTGTAAACGTATCAGCCTGAGGAAAAGCTTTTATTGGTGCTCAGATGCATGCATAACTTCTTTTTGCTAGTTACAGGGCTCATGGATCTACTTGTTAAAGCAATACTACAAAACAAAATGATTTTATAATACAAGATTCCATTCAGTGCTTTACCAGTACAGTATATTCTTTCTTTCGTGAAACACTGTACATGGCAATTTTTTCTATACATCAGAATAGAGAGATTATCTCAAAAATCAATTTCTAAAAATAGAGTATTTCGGGGGGGGGGGGGGGGGGGGGGGGAGAAAAATACCTGTATAGATTAGAAATAAAATTAGGAAAATAACTGGTACATATTTAACTGTGTTTATATTGATCAACCTGTTGCACTCTGGGAAAAACAAAAACAAAGAGAAAAAAAAGCCCCATTGGTTTCTTTTAGCTTCTGTTTGCTTTTCTTCCTCTCATTTCTCATCCTCCTGTTGAGGCTACCTTTTTCAGCCACATCTTTTCTTTTCCACATTTCTACAACCATTCAGTTCCACTATCAATTCCTAGTAGCAAATATTAAATGGGCTGTACTTCCACAGGGACTGACTGTCAGCAATGCCTCAGCAGGGGTTAGTTTTCTTTTTTCCCTATCCATTTGATACTTTTTTTTTTTTTCCTCTCTCCCCTTCCCCGCCCTCCCTTCCCCAAAGCATCTTCATCCATGGACAATCCACAATAAAGACCTGGAACTTGTAGAAGGAACTGAAAACAAACAAGAACCATCACTGTTATAGAGGGCAGGTAAGTGGAATACTAGTGTCCTTCTACATACAGTGGCTTTTCAGGCCTTTCAGTGCTGCATAATCCCATTTTCTGAAAAGGTTTTAATTCACAATTTGATGCTATCAGTGGAGGAAATAGACTGATGTGATTTCAAGCAGAGGACAAGGAAAGACAAACTATGCTTATGGCTAAAACTATACCCTGATTTAAAAAAAAAATATTCTGTCATTAAAAACTTTAGATTGCAAACTGGAATGTAGAATTACTAAAATATTACTTGAAAAGTGACAAATTTATGCTGTTCATTGATCACAAACCACTTCCATCACCATGTAGGATGAAGGACACAAATCACAGAATTATTAAGTGATATGTTTCCATGCAATCAAATGCTTTAAAATATCAGGCAGCACATGCAAACAATACCTGACTTCTAAAGCCAGTTGTTCTGATTCTCATTTCCTTCAGGCGAATAGAGAAGAAGGTGGCCAAACTCATGGCAGATATTCTTCCACAGCCTCCTTACCTATGAAATCAAGCAGAGGCAGGCATAGACAGGCATACCTATGCTGGATTTTCTGCCTGAATAACATGAGCAGGAATGTGTCAGTTCATAACATCACTGTCATGGAACAGCAAGACATACCTGTACCTGCTGAAAGTGTTGCAGAAAGAACTGCTCCTGTTTTTATACTTAGATAAACCTGGAAGCTGAGAAATATATTTGCAAGTACAATGGACTTTTTTTTCCGATAAACCATTCTTAGACCTTTAAAGAGCAATATAGACTTAAGTAAAATTCTCATTAGTATTTCCATTAAGTGCTATTTTGCACCACAATTCACACAACAAATAAACAAATTAACTTTTCTCCATCTCTCTCATATATCTGGATTTATGATTTAGAGGTTTAAAAGAGCAGTAAATACAACATCTGGAATACCTTTTCCCTTTGAGTAGGTCTATCAGAACAGAGAAATAACCTAGTTTGGTAATAGCCAAGAACGTAAAGCTATTCAGTCCTTCCTAATTACACTAGTTTTTTGTAACTATAGACCAATTTTTCCTTATCACGGGAAATGAAAGTTTTAGTTTAGTTTACCTTAGTTTCATTCACATTTTTATTTATTTATTATTGCTACTGTCTTCTTCTTGGCATAGAATCCTCAAACCACTCATTTCTATTGCAAAAAAATTCCTTAGAACTTTCATTTACATGAAAAGAAGTAAAAATAGCTTTTGATCCAATATCTTTTACTGCATTATCTGTCATGGGTTCCTTTTGTTCCCTCATTTGCTTGGATTTTTTTTTTTTTTCCCAAGGTTTCTTCATTATGCCTGAAGCGTGTCCTTGTTTCCAATGTCTGCTATGTAACTCTAATGTCCCTCAACACAGTAGGACAGGCCTGGGAGTCTGATGTTGTATTTACTGCATGAACAACAACTTAATTAAGTCGTGCTTTAGAAATATCATCAGTGCTTTGTTGCTACTATTGCACTTGGGCATGTATCACATTGTTCTGACAAACGTGCTGGGAGAATTGCTTTGTAGTTCGTCTTGTTTCTGGAAAACTACTGGCTAAGGACCCTGGAACAAATTGTTTCTATTGCACAACTGGGGATAATGCTCTCAGTTCCAAAAATGAGCACAAAAGAGTCAGGTTGAGGACCAAAGTTCTTTCAAGGCAGTACACAATCTGAATCAGAATTAGACCTACTTCACTTTCATTGATATCTCATATGTCTGACATAGGAGACTGTCTTTCTTCCTTTCCCCTACTTTAATAATACAGAAAACCCAGGATAAAATTCCTTCTTCCATTCCTCTTTATAAGTACAGCTAGGGAAGGCAGGAAAATAGAGAAGAAAATACTTTATTATGCATTCTATGAAAGCTGGACCAGCATTTTCTGTTCTATTCAATTGCCTCACACTCTGTGTGGTATATTCAGTTGTATCACGTAGGTGTAAATGAAACCAGTGGGCTTTATTCTCCATCAGTTTTCAGCAAGTGTATTTATTTGTGCCTTTGTGAAGTAAGTACAAGGTGAATGTGAACTAAGATAAAAAAGACTTTTTCAGAATTACCGTCCTTAGATAATGCAAACAGACCACAGTGCTAGAAGGATCATTGTGGCACAGACCTAGCGAAGGAAGGCTAAAGCTAGTGTTCAGACATTACTTAAATTCCATAAAACCAGAATGCTATGATAATTATATGGGAAAATTTGTTGATATTGGAAACAAGGATGAACTAAAACCACAGGGATCCTAGCACTATAAACCCACAACTGTTAACAGTATAGACAGCAATAAAAGGTTTCACAAAGTAGAGTTTAACCCATGTTGTTACCTTCAGAACTAATTTTGTGCAGTTCATATCTCTTCATATATAACTAAAAAAATTATTCAAAAAGTCTACTTAAAATTTCTGGTCTAAAGTCTCCTCATGTATTTGCTGGTTCTTCACAAGTTATTGTTCCAGTTGGAATACTAGACTCATGGAATCACAGAATGGTTTGAGTTCAAAGGGTCCTTTAGAGACCATGCAGTCCAACCCCCCTGCCATGAGCAGGGACACCTTCCACTAGACCAGGTTGCTCAAAGCCCCATCCAACCTGGCCTTGAACACTTCCAATGACAGGGCATCCACAACTTCTCTGGGTAACCTGTTCCAATGTCTCACCACCCTCATTGTAAAAAATGTCTTCCTTATATCCAACCTAAATCTACCCTCTTTCAGTTTAAAACCACTGCCTCTTGTCCTGTCACTACAGTCCTTGGTAAAAAGCCTCTCTATATCTTTCCTACAAGCCCGTATGCCTTTTTTTTTTTCTTCTAAGCATCCCCTCAGTTTCTGGCTATTAGCTTCTTACAAACATAAGATAGCCTCACACAATTATCTGTATACCAAGCCCTTGTTATATTCCTCTGAATAACTGTTATGTTGGTAAATGCATGTGGAAGGAGTGTCTGCTCTTTTAAGGGTGTCTAGGCAACAACCTTTTCAATGCAAAAAGGGATAATAAGTAAAGTAGGAAGCCATAAACAAGAACATACAAAGCACAAGCCTCACTGACAAGTGATAGGAGGGGCCGTAGGAGAACCAAACCTGGTCAGTCACATTAATTGATAAGGTATGTGGGACTGTGAAAATGTTTCATTAAGATTGTCAGATCAAGAACATTATCAAATGGTTTGCTAGGGAAAATGGGGAAGCCATAAACAAAATGTAGAGAGACACAAACCTGGCAGACAAACATAATGGAGACAAAGACAAGAAACAAACCTGGCCGGTCACAGTAACTGATGAGCTATCAAGAAACTGTAGGCAAACCAGGACTTTGCTGCTGCTAAGGATGCAAACCTCAAGGTCCGGGATATTAGAGGTCGGGCTGTGGGGATCAGTAAGACTGTGCCAGCTGGTGCAGGGCAGGGGGATAAGGGAGGAACAAAGCAGGAACAGACAGAAAAATGTATAAAAGGGGCCAGTCAGGTGCAAAACAGGGCCCATCAGTATGCTCGTCTGGTTGAGCCCTGTGCCTGATCACCACAGTCTGTCCTGTTTTATTAGTTCCTTTCGTAATGACCTCTCTGCATAATCTTATTCCCTATTCCACGTGTACCAGTGCTGCAAGGACTCAGTGCCAGCTACTGGGAGGGCTGGTGTGAGGGGACTGGGTGCTACTTGCTGGATTCAGACTGGGGCTGTGGGCACCCCTGGCCTGTGGTGTCAGCTACTGGAGCCAGTGGGGTCTTCAACCTCCAGCCAGTGGGATGGGAGAGGTGTGTTTCCCAAAGAACAGCTACTGGGGGGACGGGAGTGAGTGAGGGGCTCGGTGCTGGAGCAGGACTGCTGGTGTCGTGGTTTAACCCCAGGCAGCAACTAAGCACCACACAGCCACTCACTCACTTCCCTCCCACCCAGTGGGATGGGGGAGAGAATCGCAAGGAAAAAGGTAAAATTTGTGGATTGAGATAAGAACAGTTTAATAGAACAGAATAGAAGAAACTAATAATGATAATAATAACAATAACAAAATGACAATAATAATAAAAGGATTGGAATATACAAAACAAGCGATGCACAATGCAATTGCTCACCACTTGCAGACCGATGTCCAGGCAGTTTCTGAGCAGCGATCTGTCCCCCCAGGCCAACACCCCCAGTTTATATACTGGGCATGACATCACATGGTATGGAATACCCCTTTGCCCAGTTTGGGTCAGCTGTCCTGGCTGTGTCCCCTCCCAACTTCTTGTGCCCCTCCAGCCTTCTCGCTGGCTGGGCATGAGAACCTGAAAAATCCTTGACATTAGTCTAAACACTACTAGCAACAACTGAAAACATCAGTGTGTTACCAACATTCGTCTCATCCTAAATCTAAAAAATAACACTATAGCAACTACTAGAAAGAAAATTAACTCTATCCAAGCTGAAGCCAGGACCGCGGGTCATAGCTAGTGTGCCTGGTGCTGGCTGCTGGAGGCGAGTGTCTGTACCTCACCCAGACTGGATGTGCATAAGGTGTCCATGTGGATTTGCTGGCAAACTCTGAGCGGGACCGGCCGGCGAGTCGGGGACCCGTGGGGCGGGTAAGGGGGGCCGGGACGCGGGCGGGCAGAGGGTCCGTGCCGGTGCCGGGGGGATCGGCGAAGGCGCCGGTGCAGGTGGAGAGTGCGGGGTGTGTGCTGCAGCAGGGACCTTCTGCCTCTGCCAGCCCCACAGGAGGAGGGGACGTGGCTGGGCTGAGTCCTGAGTGGGGGGGCTGCCGCAGGCACCCCCTGCTCCGTCTGACAGGCCGTGTCCGTGTCCTCGGCGCGTGTCCGTGTGTGTGTCTGGGGTACACACTCAATCTCAGTACTGCAGCAGCTTCACTAGTGCAAAGGGGACAGCGGCAGATGCGTCCCTCAGCCTGGGCAGAGACCCCGGGA
Organism: Aquila chrysaetos chrysaetos; assembly: GCF_900496995.4. Lineage (NCBI taxonomy): Eukaryota > Metazoa > Chordata > Aves > Accipitriformes > Accipitridae > Aquila > Aquila chrysaetos. The sequence goes on along the minus strand of NC_044017.1, from coordinate 22,247,230 downwards.
CCCGGGACCCGGGCTGGGCTCCTGTAGCCAGGCAGGAGTGTCCTGCGCAGGCGCGGGTGGAGTGGGTGTCCGCTCTTAACTTCTCTTAACAGTATACTTCAAACCTGACTGGGTTCTGGCACTAGTACCTCTTTCCCTAAGGACACTATGACCAAATAAATAAATACTGGTCCAAACCCCTCTTTTAAATTAAAACACAGTTTGTTCTTTCTCTCAAGAGGCTGAGTTTAGTGATACAAATGTTAGACCCCAAAAAGTCATTCCTAAGTCAAAAGACAGTCCGGTTACCATAGTCAGCAGAGAGTCATTATTTCTCTGTTGACTGTGGAAAAAGATTAGATGAGATTGCTGTACACATAATATTTAGATGGTGAAAATCTGATGGGTGATGACAAGAACGTAACCCTAATGTTCTCAAATTTTAGTAGTTAGTTAACTGCTCTGCAGTTCAGTAAGTAGAGTTTCCTACATGTGATGGCTCCCTAGGATCTATAAAAAAGGCTAAAAACCTTGAATAATCACATGTCATTTGTCCAATGTCTCAATAGTCGGGTAAATGTACAATAGTTCTGTTACTATTGTACTATTGTACTATTACTATTGTACTATTAAATTACAGAATAATTTAAACTCTGTCTCAGGTAGCATTTTTGTTACCAAGCATTTTACCAGACAAAGAGTTAATCACTGAAATCTATTTTTTTGTATGTCTTGAAGACCACCATGTCACACTGATGTTTCAATACATAATAAATACGTTGCATCCGTTCTTTGATAATAGCCTTTATTCCCTAAGGCATAACATTTGTATTTAAGGTCAACTAGCACTAAACTATCTTTCAAACTGACTCTTAACAGGAAGACCATGTTTAGGGAAGTTGGGGCCCATGCAAATTAGATTTCCTTAATGATTTCTGCAATTGTTTCCCTGAGAGGCTTGAGTATTCTATAGCCTGTCTATTGCCATAATAGCAATACACCCATAGCTATATCAGCAGAACCCACGTGTACAGAAACCGTATGCCAAAAAGGACTTTTTTTCTGTTAGCAAATTTGCACAATTTCACCATGTAGTATTAGTTAAAACAACAAAATGTCTGGTTTTAACAGCTCAGACATTTTGCTCCAAAATGGCTGTACTAGCAAAATTATACAGTGTAGTCCAGGTCTGAATTTACTATTCACATTATGGTGCAGATATTTTCTACCAAAACCATTATGTAAAATGTTAAAATATTTAAGCCATGCATATGTTGCAATATCTTTTATTTGGTTTAGATCTCTAAATTAGGTCTGCAATTTAAGAGTACTCATTTCTCTTCATTGGCTATGATGGGAGATTAACTCCATAGAGCCATTTATACTGGAGTATAAATGCTTGTATTTTATCGTATGAAGTACATACCTTGTAACAACCATTATATCCACCTATTCTGTATTCACAATGTCAGCTCTGTAGAGAAAGGACAATTGTCTCGGTATGTGTTTGTACCATGTGAAAAGCAGTAGAGTCTTGATCCACAGCAAATGTTTTTAGGCACCATGGGTAATAATAATACAGTGGTAAGTAGTACTAATACTAAAATTAATAGGTATGGGAAAGTATTCTCTTTTGTAATGTATACTGGGATGCAGGACCCAGGAAAAACAAGCCTACATAAATTATGATAAAAAGCTGTCTGACATTCTCAGTGAGATGAGTGGATATGGTTATATGAATTTACAGAAATGGATAAATGACATACTATAGAAAAAAAGTGTAGAGCCATTTTCTTGGTTTGGGGCTGAAAAACACTTGTTAATATTTTCTGTCAAAGACTGCTATTTCTGTAACACTATTTCTGTATTTCTTTAAGAGACTGTATTATATATCAACAAGCCTATAGGGCATTTCTGTGAATAAACAAATTCTAAAAAGAAATGTAGTTTTGAAAACTGTGTCATTGTTTTGTCTTTCAGACTTGATCATTGTTTTGGCTTTATATTTGGCTAAAAGCATGGAAATAATTCCTCAAATTGGAGAATTATATCCTTTTAAGCAATCCTAGGTTACTTTTTTCCTGGATTTCTTACAACCTAAGTGGTTGTGTCAGAGCCCTGTACTTCTCTGAAGCACAAAAGCAGAAATTTTTTTAGCTGAAAATGTTTTGTTTCACACTATATAAAGAAAACACACCTATTTTTCATTATTAGTACTTATTCTATTCATTTCTCAGCTACCATAATAACAATAGATTAAAATATTGCAGTACCAGGGCTTAAAAATTTATGATTGTATACAAAAAAAATGAAGTTGATTCCACAATATTAACAGTTATTTTGCAAAGGCAATACTTTCTATTTCTCTTTCCACTTTGAAATACGATTCTAAATTTTTTACCCATATAGTCATTAAGATTTACCAGAAAATGTAACTGCTATTAATTGTAGTGTTAACCTTACGAGGGTAACTTCCCCTTTGTACACCTCCTGATTTATGAGCCCTGAACATTTTTGATCTTTTACCCATAATGTAGTGCTAGTAGTACTGTAGGGTATTTTGAAGCATTAGCTTTTACAACATACTGGAGCAATTACTAAAATTATGTGCGCTTTTTATTTCCCCCCCCTTTTTTCTTTTTTTCTTTTAAGCTGTCTGGGCAGATCTCATGTATGTATTCAAACATGCACCAGGGAATGTTTACAAAGCTTTTATGGTGTGCTTTAAGCAGCTACACATTTTTGGTTTTGAGAGAGAGCTTTGCCCTGGAGGAGAAATCCTTCAGAGATAAGAAGAAAGGGAACACAAGGACTCAGAAAAAAAAGTTTCGCAAATGTGGAGAATGATTAGTACAAAAGAAGGAGGAGGAGACATCTGTTGATTAAATGATTTTTAGAGATAATTAAGTGCATTCATCCAGAAATAACAAACATTACACATCGTTTGCAGGCACACATGGCTTTCTTGAAAACAAGAGAGAATTAAACAGAGCCTACAAAATAATCAGCAGCTTGGGGCCAGTCAAAACTGTGTCACTGGCATGACCTTCCAGATTTTGTACAAGCCTTTATGAAGTAGTAGTAGTAACCAGGTGCTGAGTGCTAAATTAAAAGGCTCTAAATATAGATGTAGGAAGCTGAAATGAAGCAAACTTTTTCAAAAGTATTGTTCAACTTTTAATTTCTCAAGTAATCAATTAATATTCACCATTAATACTACATAATTCCATTTATTTCTGTCATTCTCACCTCAAAAAACTCACGTCTCTTTTCCAAAACAGGTTAGGTATTTTTATAAAGAAGTCATCCTGCTGAGAAGTTCCTGATACTTTATGTAATATGACAGATGTATGAAGAAGAATTCAAGGACTAGATGCACTGCAGTTCAGAGGAGTGATGTTCTGTGAACTACAGAGTTAGGGCTACTATATATCATAAAGAGCAAAGAATAAACAAAACTATGCTAGTGTGATTTTTTTTGCCACCATTTCTGCTCAGAGTATTTGTCATTATTACTATGTTTGATACCTTTTTATACTGTGACTTCACTTAAATAGTCAAAAATTGTTAGTTCTTTCTCCAAGGGAAAGGACTTCTGGTCAGAGTGGTCTTTGGGAGTTCATGTTTCAGAGTTAGCACTTGGAAAGGACTTACTTCCAAGTGGTCTGACATTGGCAAATAATTGAAATAGTTTCTGTTGCAACCAAGTTTCACCATGTAGAAAAGCCATACAAGAAGAATTTTCACCTCTGCTTTTCCTTCCAGTCCTTCTGTACACATATTTCTGCTCATGTAAGTCTTTGACTCTGGGCTTTGTCTTCTGTTCTTGTAGGCCACACAGAGAGCACCAGTAATAGAACTGGGAGGAGCAAGGTGGCAACAAAAAACCAACAAAACCATTTGTACCTGTGGCTAAGACTTAATCTCTAAACCTTCACATTTTCTGTATGCAATGCTAGTTTGGGATCAGATTCTATGAAGGGAGACGCTGTATTTTGACGAGAATATCATCTGTGGATGTGTTTGACCAAGGTAGACACGTGGTGGACATGTTTGACCCTAGGTAAGTCATTACTGAGCCTTTTCCTGACTAGCACTTTATGAGAGAGTGTGGTGGGTTGACCTGAGCTGGCCATCAGGTGCCCACCAAGCCACTCTATCACTCCCCCTCCATCAACAGGACAGAGGGAGAAAATATGACAAAAACTTCATGGGTTGACATAAGGACAGGGAGATTACTTACCAATTACCATCATGGGCAAAACAGACTCAACTTGGGAAATGTAATTTAATTTATTGCCAATTAAATGGAATAGGATGATGAGAAATGAGAACAAATCCCCCCACCCCTCCCTTCTTCCCAGGCTTAACTTCACTCTCAGTTCTTCTATCTTGTCCCTCTGAGCAACACAGGGGGATGGGGAATGGGGATTGTGGTCGATTCATAACGCTTCATCTCTGCAGCTGCTTCCTCCTCACACTCTTCCCCTGCTCCAGCGTGTGGTCCCACCCATGGGAGACAGTCCTTCATGAACTTCTTAAATGTGGGTCCCTCCCACGGGCTGCAGTTCTTCATGAACTGCTCCAGCACAAGTCCTTTCCACAGTGTGCAGTCCTTCAGGAGCACACTGCTCCACTGTGGGTCCTCCACAGGGCCACAATTCCTGCCAGGAGCCTGCTCCAGTGTGGGCTGTCCATGGGCTGCAGCTTCCTACAGGACACATCCACCTGCTCTGGCATGGGGTCCTATTCGGACTGCAGTGTAGATATCTGTTTCACCGTGATCCTCCATGGGCTGCAGGGTACAACCTGCTTCAACATGGTCTTCACCACAGTCTTCCGCACGGGCTGCAGGAGAGTCTCTACTCCAGCACCTGGAGCACCTCCTCCCCCTCCTTCTTCACTGATCTTGGTGTCTGCAGGGCTGTTTCTTTCACTTATTCTCACTCCTCTCTCCCAGGTGCTGCTACAAAGGGGTTTTTGCCCTTTCTTAAATACATTATCACAGAGGCGCTACCAACATCGCTGACTGGCTCAGCTTTGGCCAGCAGCAGGTCCATGTTGGAGCCAGCTGGAACTGGCTCTGTCCAACATGGGAGCAGCTTCTGGTGTCTTCTCACAGAAGCCACACTTGTAGCCCACCCCCCTGCTACCAGAACCTTGCCACATAAGCCCAATATAGAGAGCTAAAAAACCCACAGATTGGGGTGAGCAGATGAACTTATGAGCCAGGCCACTGCTGGTATCAGAGATGACTAAAGCTTGAGGAATCAGCAACAGCCCATGCAGACACTCTGTTTAGCAAGGCTGAAGGAATGTTCATACTGAAACACAGCAGTAAGCTACAGAGGAACTTTTCTCATACAGTTAGATTGGCCAGAATCGAATCAGTATTCTATTAATTTATTTGCTTGTTTAGTTTAAATTTCTCCATTGCAAAACAGGAAATAAAAGTAGTGCTGGTAAGGAAGCTCTTTATGTTGCTACAAGAAGCTACAGAAAATCCCAGAAGACAGTATCCAGTGCATCCAAAAGACTTTGTGAGTAAAAACTATGATAGGAAAGTGTTGGCATTCAACACATAACTAAGTGCTCCCAGAGACTCCAGGCTTGCAGTCCTTGAACTTCAGGAGAAGACATAAAATAGGCCAGATGCTAAATAGAATGAGCTAATTCTCTGCCTAAACCAGTTCTGAAATGGACCAAGGGATTTTATTATCTCCCAGCCATAAGAAATACGATTGCCCCTTTTCCCAAAGACTAGATTCTTCTGTGCATACATATGGCTATCTTCAAATGTGTGTTAAATGGAATGTGTCTTCCCTTTAAACATATAATGTACTCATATTTTCCCTACCTATTGAAGCCAATATGTTATCATAAACAAGCCAATATGTTATCATAATCTTTACTGCCTAAGAAGGATCAGAATGAGATTACAAATAGATTAACAGATTTAACAAAAGGATCTAAAAAAAGTATAAAAACTTTATTTTCACACATTTCAGGAAAGAATAATTCATTTAAAAAAAAAAAATCCAAAAACCTAGACCTCTGTCTAAGCTCATAAAAAGATTGAAGACAAATAAGAGGCTTTCATTTTATATTTTCTTATTCTGTTCCTCTACTACACCTGTTACCCCATAGTTTTTACTTTCCTCTTTTCATTTGTAAGGTACCTTTATTTTTTTAGCACAGGCAAAACTCTTCTTCCCTATTTCAGAGAGAGGAATTTATTTGCTTTTTGACTGAATATAACCAAATTTCATATGTAATATTCTATCCTACTGTAATATGAGCAAGGTCTGGCCATTTTCCCAGTTTTCTTCATTGACATGTATTGATACATGTCAATACATGTCAATGTACATGTCATGTATTAATACACTTTCAGCTCACGCAAATGATTACATGTTTACTAAATCGATATGTGTGTGTGTGTATTTACCTCAGTTCCTTCAGTTAATGAACTATACAGACCTTCTAATTTAGGTACACAATTTAAATACTACTGTAGCAAAAATTTAGATGCCTGCAAGAAGAGGAGTAATCAAATTCCCTACAGACGCAGTGAAGATTCAGGTTCTAATTTCTGCATAAGAACTGGTAAAAAATGCTAGGCAAACACACCATGTTCACCTACCTGAATCAGTTTTTCTCATCACCTTCAGAGGATAAGACTTAATCAAGTAGGGATTTTTCTTTCTAATACAAAAAAAAAACAAACAAACAAACAAAAAAACCACCAAAAAAACCCACAAAACAAAACAGAAATTGAAAATAGCATCTGAGCCTACCATGGCATTTGTAATCTCTCTACAGATAGATAGTCCCATCCCTACATGTGAGCCCTAACTGTTGTATAACATTAGTTTGCATTCCTCCTAACTCCATTACACTCTCATCCGTGACTGCACAGTGATGTAGCCTCAAAAAATGTAAGATCTCCTACTGAGGATACTCCACAGATTGGTTGTCACAGCAGTGTCCTAGGAGACGCAAGTTCAAAGCCTTTCCATCTGACAGGGTCAAAAAAACAAGCTTACAAATTCCTACTTCATGCTTAAGCTACATCACAGCTATCAAATGAGACATGACGTTTAAACACAAACTTGACAGTGGCAAATCACATTTATGTTTTGGGGTTTCTTAGTGGACTTCGATCATGCATATGAGTCACATCTGAGTTCCTACCTGAAGAGAAGTATCTGTTCCCTCAAAACAGGCACTTCTGAGCAGGCATGACAAATTAACTGTCATTGGCAAGTGAGCATTCAGGCTAAGAAGAAGAGTAAATAATGAATTTCAGGGTGAAGCAGTCCTAGAATGTAGGCAGACTGAGATGCTGTGTGGCACTAAAGAGGGTTATAGGTGACTAAATTCCAATTAATGGGGATTTTTTTCTATTGAGCTCCATGACATGAACAATCTTGTCCTCTTATTTGGAATTGCAATACAATCTAGAGCACCTTTTATGTCTTACTTGATTCAGCCTTAACATATAGTTGGTTTTGGCTTCACTCTTGCTCCATCTCTAGTATCTATGTTGTGAAATCAAGAGATTAGAAGTGTTTTCTTTTTAAATAGCCATTTTTTTCCTGCCTTTCTTCTCTGCACGGTGTTATCCCATGTATTTATGCTTTGTCCAGTTTGACTTAACTAATCCTACTGATATAGCTTTTTCCCACCACAATTACAGTCTAATACATCAGGTCTCAGGCTTGGAAATTTCTGATCTTCACTTCAACTTTGACTGCTTTAATTTCATTGTATTGTTTTCCTACTACATACACATTTTTCTGTGATCCTTTCCATTTCTATCTTTGGTATGTACATCTTTGAGCAATAGCTAGGGGATTATCATGAAGCTTTTTTGCTGCCTCTTAGCAAATCTGTGAATAGTAACATTCTTTTAATCTCTGCTTATCTTAAATCAAATCAGCTTAATTCCCTGACCACTTAGTTGCTTTATTCGTTTCAATTCATCAGTGTATTTCTGGTAAAGAGGTGGCCAGATGTGAATGCAGACTTGAATCTTATCACTATATATTTAAAGTAGTTGTGTGAGATAGGTTTTGAATCAATGAACAAAAACTTCAAGAGACATCAGTCAAGCTGACATATTAAGAAAGTTACATTTGCTCCTGAAAAATTTACATTTGCCTACAAAATGAGAGGGATACATCTTAGCGTTAAGAACAGCAACTCCTGAACAGAAGCAGACAAATCAGACTTTATGTCTTCTGAAGCCTGTAAACTACACAAGTTGAGGGAGGACCTCACCTGTAAACTCCAAGTAGTTTCAAAAAAAATGAAGCCATAGATTTTAAAAGTTAGTAATCAAAAAATACAGGAAAGGGAGAAAATCACTAGAAATTACATGAGTACTGCTATATTAGAACAACTTCTAAGATGCTTGGGGACCTCATCTCTCATTGAAAATAAAGATGAGTGATCAGTTTATGAAAAGGACCTTATTAGATCACTCTCTTTTGTCACCCCTGCATATAATTCAAAAGATATGAATCGCTTAGCTACTGTCCCACCTTTTAATTCCATAAAAGGGCATCTCATAGCTCCAGAAGTTCAAGTCCCTTTCAGAAAGGGAAAATAGGACTTTACATTTGTTTGATTCCTAAAGGAAAATATTTAATGTATACACATATTCTTCCAGACTAGAAGTGGAGCTTATCTGTACCTACTGGGTTCAGTTTTCTACTCATCTATCAATAATTTACATATTTCAGAAGTTTTAAAATTGGGGTTTTTTTCTTACTTGTCTCCCTCATACCAACACACAAAGAAACCTATCTACAAGCTAATAAACTAAGCAAGTATCAGGCTAAAAACAGAAGCCTAGTAACCGCTTTTACAATTGGAATCACACACACATGTGCATGTAAATATATATAAATATATAAACATACATGCCATATAAAAATATATATAAAACATATGCAATATGTATATATTTTGATATATAATTTATATTTTTATATACATATACTTTATAAATTCTATGCATATTTTAAAAATAGCATTAAAAAAAAGTCTTCGTTCCTTTTTAACAGTGTTGTGATGCAGGGACATATCTGTGACCAGTCTTCCACTACATTTAATCTCATAAACCTAAGCATTATTCATTTTAACATAGCAAATGCCTTTTCTATAATGGATATGTAATTGGTGCTAAATGAACTATGCTCATGGCTCTGCTTTGTTTGGTTATATATTTTTTAAAGGTGTGGAAAATAAAATCCACTCTTTATGATCTTTTTTTCTCTGTTTAAGCCTGCCAACCTGTAATGCCAACCAGTGACAATTACTAAGTTTTTTCTTGTTTATTGTGAGGATTTTATTTTCATTTTGGCTGAGATCACAGATTATTTCTGTATCTACCACTGAATAGTCCTTACACAATAAGAACTTTGACTTAACACAGGTCTAGGCCAGATTGAAATTAAAAATAGGGAAAGGGAAGATTTGTAGACCACTGCCAGTCCCAAATTATCAGAGTTCCACTCTTCCAATTACTGGTTATGAAACCAGATTATTTGACTGTCATTTATATAGAAAAATAGAAGTGTTTTCAGTCATTCCGTAAAAATGTTCACATTTGTGAAATGTTAGTGACATTTTTCATTGAAGCAATTGCTTTTTTCAACCAGTTCTACTGTTCAAATAAAGATAGAGTTTATGGAATACACCTGAAGCCCAAAACAAGCAAAAAGAACGGACACATAAGACAAAACAAATTAAACCAAAATGAACACGTTACATCATATTAGCCATTAACACAACTGGAGCATTCCCCCAGGATTTGGAAAACGTATCTTGTTCTACCCGACAAGGATTTGAATGCAGATCTCATGCTTCTTGTAAAAAGTGTAAAATCCTTACTAAACATCTTTTTGAAACTGTAAGTGGGATCTAAATAGTGCACAGTCTTGTGCTGACTGTATGCACAGCAGTGCATTTACCGATCCGGAAGAAGGTTTATAAAACTGATACAATAATTTCCTTGTTAATAATACACATTCTAGTTGTGTTATTTCCACAACTGCTGAAAAAAAAATCAAAATATAAGTGCTCCACAAAGAATTAAATAAATTATTAATAAGAATTATCTTAATATTTAAGTAGCAAAAGCAGTGGATTGGAGAGTAATGTGAAATAACATATGAGAAGATCCAGAACAGCAGCAGCAACATACAAGAGTGTCACCAGAAGACAAGATGATAGATTGATAAAGACAGTTCTGGAATGGTTGCCAAAGCCTGGGAATCCCAGCAGAAGAGACTAAACAGAATTGCAGAGAGACAGAACCTGGTAGATAATCAAGAACAGCAGGGGTACACACTAACCAGATACTGCAGAAGATGTAAGACACAGGGAGTGCTATGTCCAGCAGTGGATTGATAATGGCAGATACGCTAAAAATATGTTGTATTTGTACTACTAATGCAGTTGTATGATGCTGCCATATTTGATTAAGCTGTTTCATACTGAGTCTATCTCACATATTCCGACTTCATGTAGTTATACACAACACCATGAAGAGACATAATGGAACAGAATTGTTTTTTCAAATGGATTTGCTGTCAGTTTGGATAAAAGACATTTATGTGTAATCTCACCTTGTGAAAGACTGTAAGTTAAGGTTACAAATAGGAAATACATTCAATTGCTCTAATAAGTCTGTTGCCCAAGTCACTTTCTTTTTATCTAGGTCTTGGCCATGTACAACTCAGTATGAGTCCCCTGGGAAGGTGGTCTGAGTGAAAGCAGACTCCTGTGGTGACTGAAGTCAGTGGGAAGTTTTCCAGTTATTTTAATAGAAATTAGATCAGGCCTTCAAGAGAGATGACCATTAGGTATTTAATCATTTAGCTTTTATATACGCAGATGTCAACAGAACCTTCAGCCCAAATGAGGCACTCAGATTCACTCTGTGATTCATGCAGGTATCTCTTGCTGCATGATCATAAAAACCCTAACAATTCAGAGCACTTTGCTGAGTAATGAAATACCTATTTTCCCGAGGTTACCCATGACTAGAAACAAAAGCTTGATCATTAGTATCCTACAACCTAGTTAAGTGTCCTTAATAAGCTACTGGGTCTGTGTTGCAAGGAGTTCACTGGCTTCCATTTGGTCACAGTCCTGCAGTGTCATCAAATGAGCAAATTAAGGTTGTATTCCTCCAAATATGTATTTGTAGACATTGTTTCGAGGCATATTAATATTTGTTTAACTTTAAGGAGGTGCTTAACTCCTATTGACTTTGATGGTACTCAAATTAAGTAATCAGTTTGAAGCAGGTGCTTATAAGCTTCCCCGGATTAAATCATTAATTAAGTGTCATTTTTAGGTTGGTTTTTTTTTTAAGATTACAGTACTTTTATCTTCCAATTTCAAATAAAGAGCTAAATAGTCAGTATATCATTTGGAAAAGGAATTCGGGCGATGACTGTTGTAAATTAACCCCACAAAAAAATATCAAGTCCTAGTGAAACAAGTTTTTGCAAAATTGGACTTCAGATTGAACCTTTTAGTTCCAAAATAAAAGCTTAAAAACTCACAAAAGGTGGCTATGTAAGGCATAATTTTTTTTGTTGATGGAGATACTTAAAATTATTCCAAGTCCAGACTCTTAGAAAAAGCAAAATCCCTCACAGAACTGTAAAAACAAATTATAGCAAATAACATTTTAGAGCTTATCATGAACAGTTTTAACAGGTCTCTTTAGTTTTAGAAAGTAAAGGATAAAAATGACAACGAAGCACAAGGCACCTAACACATTTCTCAACCCATCTCTTTGCCTCTATAAAAGATAAGAGGAAAATACCCTGCTGATACAGAGATTTAATTTGAAGTAAGATGCATAAACTTTGATACCTCCTCACGGGTTTCTTAACTCTGCCACAGATCTGCTATATTCTGCATACTGTATAAACACAGTTCTGAGGATAATTCTCACACTAAAATTAGAAAAAAGAATAGCATGCATATTTAATACCTCCCTGAAGTGTTTTACTTCAGCAATAAAGCATAGCAGTAAAGTAAGAAAAAGCTTACAGTTGCTTTCCTGAGCTGTTTGCCTGAAAGGGATCACATTGCAGCATTTGTTTTATTATGTAGAAGTGGATTCATTTGAATAGAAATGCATTTTTCCACACCCTTTTCTATTTATAAATGAGAAGGAAAAAAAAAAAAAGTCAGGCAGCTCAAAAGTCAGGCAGCTCAAAGAGGCTTATAGACAGAGCTGATCTTTGGCAGTTTGGATTCAGAAACAGTAACGCTGTGGAAAAAGCAATTCTACAATTTAAAGCATAGCATATATTTTTAAAAAGCTTTCATTTTTCAAAGCAAAAGTGAAAATAGGCAGGTGGCTACCTTACTGGTTACTGTAATATTTCAGCCAATGTCATTTGATGTAAAGTTGAAAACATATAGACTCATACATATTTAGTTATATTTTTTTTTCTGGACTCATTAGTGAACTTTTGATGAGGAAAGTGCTGATAAGACAACAGTACAGTGATATACTGTTCCTTACTATCATATTGTCATCATGAAATAACAAGTAATTGCAATTTCTTATCATTTCTGACACAAAAGAAAAAATACTATGGAAGTTTTAATCTTGCAGTTTTGCCCCTGTACTGACTCCTACAGGTGCAAACACCCATTACTAATAGAAGTAATGCCTATCCTATTTAGAGTGTTGCAGGAGATATTTTATATTATGATATACAACGGCAGTAGCAAGAGTTATATTTTAAATTCATTGGGCAAACATATCATGAGATGCAACAAAAGGAAATTGAAAGACAATTGGGACAATAGGGACCTTGACAGGCTTGAGAGGTGGGCCTGTGCAAACCTCATGAAGTTCAACAAGGCCAAGTCCAAGGTCCTGCACATGGGTTTGGGCAATCAAACAGCATTTTGAGGCTATTGACTGTCAATGTTCTTTCTGGGCACTCTCTGGACATAGCTAATGGAGAGATTTAATGTTTCTGTAGTGGCAAAAATATTCTTCCCTTTAAGACTCTTTCAGAATCCTAGGATATCAAATGAATAACTTTGGTTCGGAGGCACTCAGATCAGGCCTTCCTTTCGCTTGTCTTTTCTTACGACCATCGTGCCTATCTTTTACCCTCTGATAACCTCAATATGGATGTTTCATATACTCTAAAGACCCCACCTTGCTGAGGCCTATAAAATAACCATACGTTGCTCAGTTGTATTTCTTTACATAGGAATCTATTTGGTTGAGAATTATTTAAGTTTTGAATAATACTCTTACTTACTGAGAAGTATTCATAGCATTGAGAAGAGATAAAATGCTTGTAAAGTTATGCAAACACTTCATACATTTCAAGGAATGTGACCAACAGCTGAATTGTACTTGGATCCTTAACATTAGTTTATCTTGCAACAAAAGCAAAATGCTGCTTGAAAGTAAGGTAAGTAAACAGTAATGAATCAAAACATCACTTTTATATAGGAATTGTCAATTTTATTGCATATGAAGTGGTTAGGATAGGCAAACTTATTTCATTCCACATGTTGCAATATTTAAATACATTATTTAAATCAAATTTGTACAAGATTTTGAACAAAGGGATATGAAGGAATCAAGAGATAGACTTAAAATAGTGTGCTATTAAATTTTTTTTAAAAAAAAAAGAATAAAAGTATATCTGTAGGCATGTATAAGCTCTGTTATTTTTCATTCTATTGCCCTGGACAGTCAAGATTCAGAATCACAGCAACATATGTTAGTTTATAAATATGCCATGTGCAGGCAATGTCTTCTGATCCTCCACCAAATCAAGGGATCCCTGCTGAAGGGACAATAGCCACAGTGCCAAGTTACAACTGTGAAGGAAGTGACAGCATCACACAGCAGTACTTCTGGCCCTAGCAGAGGTCAGCAAACACAATCAACGTTGAGGAAGGAAGTTCAGCTTCATTTGCTTCTTGCAGTTTAACTAAATGAATGCTCAAGAGACATGCTACAGTAAGATCTGTAACCAGTTCCTCCTTTACCATATGGATTATAAGCTTTTCTCTTCTTTACAGGAAAAAATGTATAATAATATTTGGACACTTTTTGACATTGAACATGTGCTAACATTTATTCAGAGTAATTCGTCTTAAGGAATAATGCTGAAGGAAAAAAGTGTGTAATTTTGAAATGGCAATTGTACTTTGTGTATCCAGCACTACAACAAAATAGGCTATAACTATGTATTTTTATTAGGTGAATTTAATCTTCTGGCTTCTTAATAATCTGTGTAACTAAGCTCATATTTTGCCTTTCATAACCAAATAAATTCTTCCTCCAGCAGAACAAGACAGGTACATTTGCAAAATAATTAAATAATATTACCAAATGATGATTTTTTAAAAAGTGATCAGGAAAAAGCAGAGACTGACTCAGCGTTGTTGCATTTTTTTTATTTGCTCTTTTTTTCTCTTATAGATTTTTAAACTACATGTGTGATTTGTCTAGCTTCAGTTCAAATTAATTTTCTTTTCCAGAAATCTTGCCCAACTACACAAGCCAATGTGGAGACAGCTAGTATCCTATTATTGATTTTTTTGCTATCATTGGAAACTGCTATGTCTTTTAATTTAGCTTTCAGACTATGTAGTCTTTTCTTCTTTATAGCTTCTTATTTTGACCATCAGCTCTCTAGTAAAAAAAAACCCAACCAAACCAAACCAAAAAAACAAACAAACAAAACCCAAACCATATTTATCATTTTTATAATACTTTTCTTGTTAGGATATCAGAGTATTTAAATGTTAGGTCAGCCTCAGAATAGGTTTTTAAGGATAATGAGCCTAAGGGTCAAATTCTCATGAGCCTATTTATGCTAATCAAACCACAGTCTGCTAATAACATACCTAGGCAGTGAGGGAGTCAGGAACAGAATCCAATTCTCCCCTTTTTGATCCCTCTGAGCTAACACTAAAGCACAGTTTTACCTTTGTCCCTACTATCTATCAGCTAAACAGCCTACTAATTTATCACTGTAGTGTCCAGATGCCCCAATGAAGGTACAAGTAATACTTTTCCTGGTCCCTGCTTTCCTGAACAATGCCAGAGACATGTTTTGTTTGAGACACATGTTGTCTCTCTTTTTCTTAAGTAATAAGAATGGTTGTTTTTACACTAGTCCAAGATGATGATAGAGAAAAGTTGCAAGTATATGAAGTAGACTTCACCTCTCCCTTCCTTAACTTCACCAGTCAGCATCTGTTCTTTACTAGAAGCCATAATGAACAACCTATTCTTCCTATTGTTATTATTTATGCTTTACTCAGTTTGATGTTCATTTAACTGACACTCATTCAGGTTCTTACTTATATTGTCATTGATGCAGCCACATCTAAGAGAATAAAGATATGTGTCTGGGAATGCTTGGGATGCTCATGTCAATTTAAACTTACAGTGCCATAAGTTTTTTAGTGATTCTCTCCTAAATATAAAATAGGTAAAACAGAGATAGTTTTTACAGGACCGTACAAATGAAAGCTCTACGGGATGAAGGATATCAAATGACAGCATTGTCTGAGACCTGCTTGTCCTCATGAAAGTAAAAATAGGAAAGTTGTCGGTTTACTCAGCGGAGAGAAACAGTTCTAAAGCAAGATTCATCTCATCTTAATACAGAGGTCTAAAAGAGACTGTCTTGCTGGCTCTGTGAAAGTGTCTATTTCTCTCCATTGACAATAAATTATGATTGAAGGTGTTAGCTCAGATTTGGGTGTTTATGCTATAGAAATACAAAAAGACTAAATTATTTCTACATCAAAGTATTCTTCTCTTTCCAAGTGTTCATTTATGGATGTTTTTGTCTTTATTTTCTTAAAAATGTTCCAGTACATATGTTATAAGGCATAAATGGGATTACACTTACTAATCATTAACTAGTCAACTTGTTGAAGTTTGCATTTTGTCCTTTGGTCAGGCACATTTCTCCTGGTTAATATCCTCATCCTCTCTGCATTATTTGGTTTTAATAAAGTTTTTATAATACTTCCTAGCAAATGTCTAGATAAGTGTATGCTTATGCTTATTGTTACATGCTACTATTTCTTTTCTGCTACTGCTAGCATAATTTCTCAAAAAACTCAGAATTCAATATTAATTTTTCCTTGCAGCTAGAACATTAAGGCCTTAATTCAGTTGCCTAAACACAGAAGACAACTACTGTTTTTTGAAATACTCTAGGTTACCTGAGATATCCCCACAGGGATGAAAAATACAGCATAGCATCTAGAGGAGTATCATACTCTCTGGGAAAGGCATTGGAAGTCAAAGTAGGCTGCATAGGGCAACTAGCATCACATTAGTCACTGATTTCTTGAACTGAACTGAACTCTGTTAGCTCACTGGCTCTATGGCTATGTAAATTCTCATCTGCATTCTTTTCAGGTAAACTAGTTAGAAAAAAAGTGCTGGATTTATTCTTAATTTTCTTTCTTTAAATACAAAAAGTAAATATGGAGTACTACTTGACCTTCTCCATCAGTTTGGTTTCTGCAAACTTGTGTAATACATCCACTAAAGGTGATAAAATACCATTTTTTATTAAGAAACCTTAATGAAGGTATCTATATGTCTACATGTTGAAATCACAAGCTCACATTATGATCAATAATTAGCTCAGTTCAGCTGCCCACATATTTCTATCCATTGCCATTTCAGTCATAAGAATACTTTGGCTAGCATCTATCTGACATTTCAGGGTGGTACAGCGTTCCCACAGGTCTTGTGTCATATATGCAGACCTATGCAGCCTTGTTGATTATCTTTGCAAGTCTCAATTTAGTGCTAAAGATCTATGTTTAGGTAATTGAATCCAACCCCAAGCTGAATTTCTTTCTAGGCTCCATTGGCAATAATGAAAGCTTCAACACTTAGTCTGCATACCACAGACAAACAGAAACCTAAACGTGGGTGTTTGGAGCTCAGGCCCAGTCTTTATTTCATGCTTATTTTCATTGCTGGTTTGTACCAGATACTATAATACTTTTACACACCCAGGCTAACACACCAGCACCTACAGGTAGAGATAGAAACACACTGAAAATGAGAAAGACCACCAAAAAAAAAAAAAAAAAAAAAAAAAGCATCAAAAATGTAGGTTTACAGTTTCCTTTCCTCACAAAGTTATGTTCAGACTCACTACAAAGTAGAAAAGCCAACACTGCTCTCAACCTAACAATGAAAACTATGGTGCTGTTTCATATGAATTTAAGCAGCATCTTTTTTTTATTTTGAATTTTTCTTCTTAGACATGAGCAAACCCAGTGTGTGCCAGACATATGCACCCAAGGTCAAGCCAGACGAAGTCCAAGTCTGCTTAAGCACTTTTGTCCTATTTATCACTGTTCTGTGAAGAGTCAGAACTACTCACCTCAGTCACTACTGCAGGGTCCTACAGCAGCTAGGGCAGGGTGGAGGAGCCCTTCATTACTGAGGGTCCAGACTGAACTCTGGAGCACGGCACTCTAAGTAGTTTTACTATAATTACACTACTTGCTTCACTTACACCAATCCAAGATATCATTTTACCTCATTTCAAGTATGTTTCATGATTCATATGATTATTTCCCCAAAGAGTAACTGTTTTGTTTAAGCACCACTCTGCTGCTAAATCACCTTGGGCCTTAGATCAGTATTGAAAACCCTCACAAATGCTGAGGTGAACAAGTCACTTCCCTCACTGTCCCTCCATCTCTCTAGCCATGCAGTGGGAAGTATGAAATCAGGCTCCTCTGCACAGAGGTCCAGGACTGACTGATAAAAGCAATATGAAAGAAGTAGCTATTATTACCATTATTAAAAAAGGACGAGAAGAGTTTTGTCCATTTTGGATGGCAAATGATAATTTCTAGGCACCCCTGTGGTGTTTTTCAGAATTGCTTAATAGTGGGTGAGATTTTCAAACGTACTCGGCTCAGATTTAAGTGTGATTTCATTGAAATCAATGAAAGCTCCTGCTGACTACTATTGTTGTTCTTTAATACTTACTGCTGAAGTTGGAAGAATAAAAGTTGAATAGCAAAACAGCAGAAAAATATCTCTGGTTTTATATGCAATTGGTATACAAAAATGCACATTTTTTTGAAGCAAATGTTAAATGAATAAATTTAGGACTTGAAAACAAAGAAAAAAGTAATTTTTTAATATTTTAAATAATCAGCACTGCAAATATAAACAAATCTGTAGAAATATATTGCATCTGGAAATAAGGATGTAAAACTAAAGCCTAATCATTCAGTTATTGACTACACTAAAGAAGATACAGGTGATCTTCAGTCTTCCATACAGTGATTTACTGTGTTATTAGAGTGACCCCCAAACATATCATGGTAGTGTTTCTGGACACTGGATCCACTTTATGAACTTCCTGGAGAGAAGTATGCATTCAGATTCATAGGAAAAAAGCATATCTGTCATTTTGGCTTTTTTATTGGCTTTTTATCAAATTAGCTTAAATAGCTTGTGAGTGTACCAACATACACACATGTGTACTTGTTATACACAACTAGTTCAGCCCAGATGTTTTCAGACTTACAGGAAAATGAAAAAAACAACAAAAATACAATATACATGAGAGAACGGATAGTAATGAGAATTAAATGCTCCAAGCTCCAGCAGAGGCGAAACTATGGTTAACTTATACATAGGCATTTCTAAAAATGAGAAAGTAATGTGATAATAAGAAAATAACCTAATGAAATAATTAGGATGACAATGCAAGGGTCTCTGAGTACAAAAAAGCTGCTATGTAGTATCATAAAAAAAAAAGTACAGAAGAAATAACATCAGAAAATTGTGCTTGAGAATATAACACTTGTCTATTTTTACCATATTTACCACCCTCCCCCACAAAGACGAGCAGTGTCCTCATTACCATTTGTAATGTTCCTGTTAAGACGAGGCAGTATTAGACATATTAATGTGTTTGGTTCTCCTTTAATTTATGATTCTCTCCCCACTTTAATGAGATCTGCTCTACAGCCCATAAAATAATTGTTATGGTAAACTGACTTTTTAAAATTAGCCACACACCAGTTGGTCCAGAAACCTATTCCTCTGGACTATTCATGCACAAAATACCTTTGTGTGAAGCTCTTTCCAAATGTGTAATGACTGGAGTAAGTCCAGAAGTTTGCCTGCAGAGTCTCTCTGCATGATTGCCATTGCAAGCAGTCTTACAGTTTCTTTTCCCAACAAAGTTATGGTCAGGGTTACTGAAATGTAGAAATGCTGACACTGCTTTTAGCCTTAACAATGGAAACCATAGTGCTTCCTCATATGAAATTAAAGTACTTTCCTATTAAAAAAAGAGCTGTTCTAAACTCCCCGTTCTACCCTGCTAGGTCACAACTTTCTGTTACAGAATTTTTACAAGAAATCTTAGAACAGGGAAAAAATTATGAGATTTCCTGATTCTCTCTACAGTCTCATTAAGTTACTTCACTGTGATACAGCACTACGATTTGCTCCCCAACCATGTGTTCCACTGGGACAGTTATTCTATACCAACAATTTCCTGCTGGGAGTGTCAGTTTAGGTCACAAACACTGTTTACCAACAACACTTTCTAATCAGCCCTAGGAAAAAATATTTTCCATTCCCAGAAAAAAGAGCAACAGGGAAAAAAATCCCCAAAACCTCAGGCAACAGAGCTATATCATATTTTAGGGGCTACATCAAATAGAGAAGCTGAAGAAAGTTTAATGATCAAGGCATGCCAGTAGGCAAATTTCATCAGATAGAGATACCATATAAAACCGTGCGTATGCAGTTCTGTCATCACTCGTCAAAATATGAATGCTTCTCTGTGTGAGAAGGGGAAGAAAAGCATAACGGAGAGCTGGTTTTGTATCCCAGTGAAGGAGACAAAAATCTCTTCCCACTGCAGCTCACATTTTTCTTGCTCTTCAGCTCTTACAATAACTTCTGTAGAAGACGGTGGCTGCAGACAAACAGGGAGCTGATCTGGTCGAGGTCTCAGCAGTGCTCCTAAATGGCTGAGCATTTTGACTTCACTGCCTGACTGCCTTTCCTTTCTCAGCAGCGGAATTTTTAGACAGAAGTTGTGTTTGAAAATGGCACAAGGAGTCGGAATAGTCTGCTAACACTTCCAGAGCTTTGGCGTTTGTAGGGTTCTTAGCAGAACAGAATTTAACATTCTTTGCATTCTCTCCCTTGTCAGGTTTTTGGTTTTGGTTTTTTTTTTTTGTAATAAAGATCAAGAATATATGTTTTAATTGAACAAGTCTTAATCCTTGTTATAACCACTCAGAAAAGAATCAAACCTAATACCTATATACTACTCGTGCACCCTAAATTGTACAGCTCAGATCCTGGCCCATAGGACTCTTGCGACATTTTAAGACATAACTGTAGAATGAATACAGCATAATATAGTGTTTCTGCATCTGCAAGCAAGGTCTCAGTCCCACCCAAGGAAGTGCACTAAACATTAGAATATGGAACTGTAGATAATTTCATGCTTGGGCATCTCACATTGGTCTATATATGTATACACAAGATGAACAGCAAAGAGAGAAAAGCATCCAATTTGTTAAACAAGGCACCCTCCTGGCCTCCATCTCTCAGCAATGTAAGACTCAACACATGCTTTAGTTGTAACTCCATTCCTGCTGAAGAGGAAAAGACAGAATGGAGGGTGAAATGTGTTCCTGAAAGGGAACCCTTCCTGATGCGCCTTCACAATTCAGGGCTGGTTGGATTGTCTGGGCTGCTTTGGGGGGAGGGAGTTGCAGGGATGTACCAGCTGGCAGAACTGGTCCAGGAAAGTCCCTTCAGTTCTTGTTGAAACAGTCAGTAGAGATAAAGGTAAGGATCAACATTTCCCCACCACTGTAGCAACATGACCTACAGGAAATAAAACGTTTCATGCCTTTCTTGAATCTGTGAACAGCTTATTTCAGCAACAGCATTTCCTAAATTGCACCCTTTTTACATTAAAAACCTACAGGTATTATGAATTTCCTATCAGTCAGAGCAAGTAATATTTACCCTAATAAAAACTTACCTCTTATTTCTATGTGTAATGGAATATCCCTGTGATTTTTCTCCCAAAAATCATAAAAAATAATGGATTTACATCATAGCAAAAATAAACTGGTGTTTAACTTTTCAGTTATACAATTTTTGTTTACGTGAACCTGCTTCTCTCCAAAAGAGCAGAAGGTTAAAATCAGAGCAAAAGGCTTTCCAGAGGTGAAAGTGTTAAAAAATTTATCTACTACTTAAAGAAAAAAAAACCCAAAAACCAAAAAAACCAAGAAAGGAAACCCAGCCACCCAGAAAAAACCTACCATGGCAAAAAAACCAAGAAGTCATTTGGAAATACTCTCCCAGTAGGACGAAGATTAACAAACTTCCATGGCAAAAGCCCTAGAGAAACCTTCAGTTACTGGGAAATATTCAGCAAACGGGGGGGGGGGGGGGGGGGGGGGGGGGGGGTGGAAGCATTATAAGATTACCCAAATTGTCAATATACATAAACATGCAGCACTCTTACCCAACAAGACACAAATCACATCACTAAACGTCTAGAAACAGCATGCAATGACAGTAATCTATCATCATATTTTTAAAAACTACCTTGAAAAGTGAAACTCAAATGAGTCAGGATTTTTATCATCTTCAGGCAATGAAAGAATTGGCAAAGTGACTCAATGAGACATTTGAAATTTTTCTCACTTGAATTGCCTGAGCCTTGAAAGTTGTTTACATATATAGAGTATCTGCCTTCTCTGAAAATCTTAATGTCAAAATGTTATGATTGGGAAAAAAGCCCATCTTCAATCCACTCAAAAAGTCTGCTGAGATATATAAAATATATTAAATACTCAACTGTAAGTAAACATAATTTCAACTCATTTAAACTAGAGGTGTTCCTCCCTCTCTGAGGCAAGGAATGTCTCTTAGTGTAAAACTGGCTGATCCATCAACTCTATTGCATAGTCAATCAGCAGAAGTTTAGTTCCAGATGTGCTACCTTTTGCTCCGTAGGTCTGTCACAGGGGACGTAAGAGGAAGGCTTACGGAAAAACAGATGCAAATCTGTTAGTCTTCAGTATCTCCCTTCCTCATGAAACAATTTTGCAAGGGTGAAATTTTTCTTGGTTTCTGGAGCAAAAATGAACTATTGAACTTCATATCTAATGTTTGTATTATTTGAAAAATATGCACAATCCATCCATATTAAGTTTACTGTAATATTATCAAGATAACTAGAAACAAAGTAATAGGAATTTGTGACATAGCTGAATAGTAGGACTACAGTGACTGTGACTTTTGAACAGCTATGTTGTATTTTAGCTCTAAAAATTTAATCCTTGCTCTAAAACAGAAGGTTAGAAAATAGCATTTGAAGAATTTTGGAGAGCAGAGTCAGTCATAATAACCCCAAACAGTATCAGCTAGACCTTTGCTTATGTCTACACAGACATGCCATTAAGTGAGTAAGCTCTGGTTTTTGCTTGACACAGATCAAGCATCAGAAATGTATTTGTTAAACCTATGTAGATGACCTGTGATATTCTGCTGTTAACAGTGCAGTTCCCCTGTAGCACATTCTATTCGTGCTGTAAATTTCTGGCACATCCTCTGAAGATATTTTAAAATTAGAAACAAACAAGTATAAACAGAGAAATTTAAAATTAATAAATCCTTAGGGAGAAAAATAGACTTGTTGCATACTTAGCGGAAGGGTTTCAATTCATTTGAAATATTTGTATTTGGAAGTCCTTTCACTCACTGCTGGTTTCAGTCCTAGGAAGAGGGATGGGAAAGGAAGGGAAATGTTATTTACAAACACTTTTATTCATTGCTTATGAGAAACAGACTCACCACTGTATAATAGCAATATTTAATGGAGAGTAGAATACAGAGAATAGAACTTATTTTTGTTTGTGTAGCCACAAAAGGAGAAAAAGCCCAAAAGTCAATGTGGTCTCTGCTGGAGTAGGCAGCTAACGATTTATTTTATTTTTTAGGAAGCACTTTGTTTCTTCTTTTCTTCTGTCAAGTCTAATTTTTGCAGAGAGTAGATGTGAGTCAAATGTTTCTAGCCATGCCAACAAAACAACAAACTAGTACATATACTTCCTTCAGGGTTTCAAGACACCATTTTGTGGACTTTCTATGAAGCCTTTAAAGAGACATGATTAGGATGAGGATTAAAGGCTATTGTGGATAATTTGCTGTTTAGAAGATAAAACCTCAGAGGGGGGGAAAAAAATCCATTTTCAGACTGGAAACAGGCTTACACTGGGCGTTATTAGCAGTAGCATTATTTACTAGTCTGGACAAGATGGTAAACAATCTGATGCCCACATCTGAGGAACACATGCAGACTGTTAAGGCTATGACACAGTCTTATTCAAGGAAAGAAGTGGAAGCAATATATTACCTTTCAAAGGAACTAGCCAAGTATGAAAAACAGTGGAAACCTAATTGACCCCATATACTAGTTAAGTGAATTTAATAAAAACCATTGAGTTCTATGTTTACATCCTCAGAGAAGGATACAAAAGACAAGAACTTCAATGGGAGCTAACAAATTTAGACAAATGAGGAGGAGATTCAGTGAATAAAAGATAAGGTATGTTATAGGCAGAACACATCATAAGGAATAATTAGAGTTGAATTACTCATATACATTTCTGGGTTCTAAATTAACTGTATTCACCGAGGCTAAACACCTGGGAAGCTCACTGGAAACATATGTTCAGTTTGTAATTTAGAATTTATTTATTTTTTTTTTTTAAAGAGAGAAATCTTAAAATAGAAAATATTGCAAAAGAAAAAGTGCTATGGAAGCAGTATGTGATTTAACAGTGCCATCACCTAAAACATCAGTCAGCTCTGATCATCCACAGTCATATAGATTATAAACAGTAAAAAAAAAAAAAAAAAAAAAAAAAAAAAAAAGAAAGAAATAAAAAAAAAATAGTCCAGAAGAAGGGAACAGAAACGCAGCTACCCAGAAGAAATTTTCCATATGAGAAATTTAAAAGCCTAGCACTGTATAGTTTGGAATAGAGCTGAAGGAAAAAGGTACCCTCTATACCAGTAATGACTTAGTATAGCACAATTTGAAGTTGGGAGCTCTCTTTTACTCTCTTCCACAAAAATAGATAAAGGAGAAATTCCATCATCCATAAATAATATTTAACCTCTCCTTCTAGCAGGCTATAGAGAGGCAGGGACAGAGTTTCCAGACTTTTTTCCTCCCTTTCTTTTCGGGATGGTGGGTTCACGAAAAAGCTCACTGCAGAACTGAGGTTCACTGCAGAAGTAACTGCTCTTCATCCATCTGGCTGGCAGAGAGCTTACCACATCTGCGACCTTAAAACCAGACAGTGACAATGAAATAAAGGGTTTGAAGCCTAGCTCTGTGCGATCTTGAGCTTTTACCGGTTGTCTTTTCCTTGAAGGCAAAGGAATGGAAGGAAGGCAGCAGTTGAGATGGAATATTCCCATTATGTTGTAAGTTTTCTCCATTGACAAAGCAAAGAGGAGAAATCTGGTAAGTTAGCAGATGTGGTGGGCTTTTTGTTTGTTTGTTTTAAAATTTTCCTTTTTTTTTATTACCCTGAACAATATGAACCTGAGAGATAAGCTCTATAACCTTAGTTATATACAGCATTTTTTACGTATAAGCAGATGTCCTCTGTCAGCCTCAGCCTACTTGTTTATCTATACACTCAAATTCATAAGACATTTAACTCCCTGCTGCCTGCTGTGATCAAAGTCTGGCCCTTACATGAGGCACTTACCAGTTTATAGCAATAAATAAGAAACATAAGTAAGTGCACTGTACATGTTAAGTACTGCCTCTCAACAGATATGTGAAGTAGGTAAATGGAATACTTCCTATTTTAAACAATGGAAACGAGACTAAAAAATATCCCAAACAAACCTTTAGAAGAAAAGAATAACATTCCTTCCCCTCATTCTTCTACTATTTTCTTTTTCTTCTAAGAAGTCCAAGAAAAAAAATACAACTTTTTGTACTGCACCATGAGGTTCAGGATGCAGGCTAGTCTGAGGTCAAATAGCAGCTCAATGTTAAATGGTAGATCGCATTAAGAGTCTATAAAGCAGCACTGTTATCCAATTTGCTGAATGGTTTGAAGACATGGACTAGTGACGACATACATGACTTCTAGACAAATGTCATCTGCACCATCTGTGGACCATATTGTGCATCAGATGGCAGGATAAAATTTTCAATAAGAAAGTTTCAGAGCAGAGCTATGTTCCAGGGACTGTAGCCATGATTTTCATAGAACAGCTGCACTGGGCTGGTCACACATCTAGGATAGAAGACACCGGCATCCTGCAGCAGCTGGTGCGCTGTGGACTTGAAGAAGCAGCATGTAACCAGGACAGACAGATGAACCACTTCAAGGATATACTGAAATTCAACTTCAAGTAATAAAAATTGCTAAGATGGCAGGCAGGTAGGATTGGTACAGCACAGTTCAGCTTGAAAAGACTCGATTGAATCTAAATTTACCAGCAGAAGCATGCATGGTCTTGCTAACCCATTGTCAAGGGCAGAGGTCTCCAGTTAAGAGGTCATTATTGTTCCCTGCTGACCTCTGAGTTTGGTTTCCTTACAGAGTGCAGGCAGGGGAGGCTAATATGGCTGGATCTGGTTTCCCTATGGAGGCAGAATGCAAATCTGGACTTGCCAACTCAGGGGCATTTCTGATGCTTGTGATCCTGCGCATCTGAGCAGAAATATTGCATCCATAGTAAAGAAAGGAGACATCAAAGAAAAAAATATATCAACTTATCCCTTAGGACTACACACGAAACCAATGGGAAAAAGACATCCCAGTAACGCACTGTGTTTTGTTTGGGGTTTTGTTTGTTGATTTTTTTTTTTCTTTTCCAGCCCTTACAATATTTCAGGACAATACCATGAGAGGTATTCTCTTCACTCCTGAAGGACAATGTAACAAAAAGAATTTGGTAAATGTCAGAGAAGGGATTCTTTTGTGAAAACTACCTAGTAGGCATTGCCTCGCACTTAAGTTGATGAGAAACTCAGTCTTAAGTGTCTGCATTAATTGAAGTTGAAGCAACAGAAATTAAATGTTTAGATACTAATTTCAAAGCCTCATTTTAATTAATAAAACTAGTTTCAAATTTTATTTTTAAATTGTCAAACTAATGAATTAGTTCACAAAATTATTTTGATTTCTAAGTGCTAATAGAAAAGGCTTAATTAATTCAATAGACTTGAGATCAGGCTTTCAATATCTCTGAATCCCTGGAACTAAATTATATGTTTATGTATGCCCTCAATTGGATTCTGGATTTGCAGTAAAGCTCTTCAATCTAACAGTAAAAGAAAAAGTTTCTGTGGCATTTTAAAAATATTCAACTCAAATTAGGCAGTACAAGAATGAATATGTATTCCTTTCACTATATGTTATTTATTTATTTATTTATTTATACATTTTGGCTTTGAAATTCTTATTGTGAAATTAATTATCAGAGGTTGGTAAACATATAGCGAAATCATTAGTCCCATGACTAAATTAAAAAAAAATAAAAGAAAAACATCTTATTTTTCTTTCAAAATAATGGTCACAATACATGTGGCTCATCTGACTAAAAGTAGATGTCCTTCAGGGTGGCAGACACCCTAGTACTCATCAGAGTTATAACAACTGCTTCTTCCCCACACTCACATGCACACACACAGAAAAAAAATACATGTCTATAGTTAGAAGGCAGCTGCAGTTAGACATCCAGATATAGAAAACATCAACATCTGCAATTCAGCCTTCTCACATATATTACAGTTAACATCCCACTTCTAGATAGATTCATAATATGCTCTCACTGGCTACATACTCATTACTTCAGTTTTGCCTGGACTGTGAGTACCAATCAATCAAGATTGTCCAAAATAAAGCCTTTGAGGAGACACGCAGGTTCTGTTGTTAGTCTGCAGCCATGCATGCATGATATCTGAATTACAGTGATATTTTAAGGACTTTAACAAACAGAACATGGGTTTTGGGGGAAGTGGCATTGACTGACACAAAAGAGGCACAGATTAGATGAAGATGACTTACAGATAACGGCAGGCTTTAGTGGAAATTCAGGGTTGAGTCTAGCAAGATGTGGCTAATATGTGATTAGTTAGACGGGAACTTGTGTGGAGATCTATGGTCAGACAGGGCAAAGTTTGGACAAGGAAACGAGAAGACATTGCTTATGGACGAGGGAGGAGAGGCAAGTTACAGTTCAGAGAGGTTAGAAAATTGGTGATCTAAGTATATCAGGATGTTCATCACCCTGGTTGGTGGTTGTTGTGTTGGAGCATTGTGGCATTCAAGAGATCTGGCCTCCTCAGACTCCAGTGGAACTCAGGAGTTTTGAGGCCAATATTGAAGTCAAGAAATACTTCCATAAGTGAAAGCCTCCCAGCGTATTACCACCTCTCTTCTCAGCTTGAATTATCACTACCATAATAATTCTAGCTCCTTCCAGGAAGTTTGCATTTCTGGGTCATCGAGCAACCTCCCAGGGTTCTGGGGAAGAGCTTCACTTACAGTGTATACACAGCAGTCCACCTGCTCCAGGGGTTTGACAGCCCAAAACTGGACTGCATATTCCCTCTTTGGAGTTATTTCCCTACTTTTCCCCACTTTTTTGAGGGGAAGAGTAATAACATCTGAATCAACATTTACATCTCCTGTGTCACGCATAATAGTCTTAAACATCACAGAGAGTCATTCCCCGAGAAGACATACATCCTATCATCTTGGCTACAGCAAGCACAAACATCAAGTATAGCATCTTTCTTTTCTCTTTCCCTTTTCTCTTTCCCTTTCTTTACAGACAAACTCATCCCATCCTAGCCTGGCTTCTTGCTCCTTTCAAAAACCTTCACACTTACCGAAAGCAGCTGCTCTGCATAATTATCTACAAGTGTACACCCTGTGACACTCTTGAAAAGCAGGATTTTCCCCTCAAAATATGGAGGTATTGCCTGCACTGATGTAATCTACAGCAAGTCTTGAAGCAAATCAACGTCATCTTTGGGACATACTTTGTTGTACAAAACTTTGAATTCATGGACAATCTGGGTTGCCTGAGGGTCTAAAGGAGGAAACAGAGTGGCCTTTCCAGCAATGTTAACAAAGATTCAGAGAGGAGGAGGTCCTGCAAGATTAGGAGGCTTAAGATTTACTAAAATATGTCACTCACCCTGGATATCTTAGGAGATTTTGCAGTAGAGCAAAGATAGGTAGGAGCAGTGAGAGATTACACAAGAACATCGGCATCCTTTTCTTGCAGCCAGAAGGCTGAAATGCTACTAGAATAAGACTGGAAACAAGAAGGTAGATCATATCAAAAGGAAAATGTTCTTATTTCACACACCAGCAGAAATTAAAGGTGGTAAAGAAATACATTTCACATCTGACAAGATCTCTCAGGTGAACCTTTTACTATTTTTTTGTCATTCTCCAGTGGCAGTATATACACTCCTCATGGAAGTAGAGTGCTCTGGCTTGAAGAGGACACATCAGTCTGCACTCCTATGCTCATCCTAGCTTTTTGATAGTGATCATAAGGCTGTCCCAGGATGTCTAAAGGGGTCACTTGTCCCCAGTAGTAGCAGTGGAGGCACTGAGAGGTCCCTCAGTAGCGGGAATGTAGAGAGGTCCCTTTGGCAGAGCTGTGTTGATGTTCAAGGATGGGCTAGAAGTCAGGGAGGTCCTCCCACATGTGACACACCTACCCTACAGCCCTCTGCAGCAGGAGCTCATGCAACAAATAGCCTACTGTAGGCTTACCATTTGGGCACTAATATGGCGCAACACCTCTATGTAATGCTAAAGACATTTAGGTAGTGCTATAGGTAGTTCTTGCCTCCCATATTACCTATGCTTGTTTCTAGACAGGGCTAAAAAGCAAGCTGCGGACACTCGTACTCAGTTTGTAGTGTTCAGCCTGTCCTTCAGAATGTCTGTTGGCTAGAAGGCAAATGTGATTTAGCTCTCACCGCTCTCCACTTCTCAGGAAGAGATGAAGATGTCCCCATTCGCTTGCCATTCAGGCTCAGGTGTCCTGTTTTGAGGATAAGAATCTAACTGATTTTCTCCAGTGAACATGTTGATGAAGCCAGCATTTGCCTAAGTCCATGAGCAGCTTATTGGATAGAGATGTGTGAGGAAGTGAGGAACATGTGCAGAGCCTACTCTGTAAGCACTAAAACTCCATCAAAACTGATGGATGTCAACCATTAATTTTAGTGCTGCTGTGAAGAGGTAGTGCTGATGTACAGTCAGGTGCTGTGTGGTAGATCTGCAACGACATGCCGTAATTTAGGCAGTCTGAATCTTCCTATGTTAAGATCATTCTTCCCCTTCACTCCTCTATGTAAGTAATTGTTGGTTACATAGCAGGATTACTTGGGGGTATATGAGTTTAAGGATTTTACGATGTCTCTGATTGACATATCCTTTCATCCTTATTTGGTGTAATGACCGCTGACATGAAAACTACTGCTTGAGCTAAGCTGTCTCCCACTGAAATCAAAGGGAATTTTTAATACAGGGGCCTTTGCAGAATAAAGACACCTTCAAGAAAAAGAATGCAAGTTCACAAAATTTTACAAATTCCTCTCTAGACAGAACTGCCAACTATTTACTTTTGGCAAAATACCAGCTTCAAAACCTCAGGATCTGATCAGCTGCTGCCTATCACACAAAAAAATGAAGTGGCAAATGCAAGAGAAGGGCAATGAATTCAGAATAGCTCCTCTGTGCCCATGGCCTATTGTCATGTTTATTCTAGCATAATCACAATGCCATAAACATTCAAAATACAAAAACACTGTCACAAATGGCAGCTTTAGGTATTCAATAGATTCAGCAGCAACCAGTCCACAGTAAAGCCAGCCAGACTGTTGGAAACTAGTCAGGAAATAATATTGTGGTAGCTGCATATCGTGAAAAATGCAATTTCATTCTTATTTCTGTTTGTTTTCATTTTTTAATGCTTCTTCTGGTTGGCACTTGGTTGATTTATTGGTTCAAATACCCAAAAGCATCAATGGGTTTTAAACAGAATTCTGTAATTTTGGAAATATACAGACTGAGACCTCATTAAATCAGTAGTATCCCTTTTGAAATCATCCATGTCTACTCCCAATGCTAATGTAGTTGAATTAGTAATTATGCAATTGTTCAGGACTAAAGAATTACAGAGTCTGTGACTGCAAGCTTATTATAAATAGTAATCATGCATTTGATATTCTAGAAATGCAGAGAAACTCAGTTTCTTTGTAGTTCCCATACAAGAACCATATATTAACTCAATGCATATTTGTGTAGAATTATTGCTTGCAAGTTTATTGAGATTAGCCTTTAGTATGGTAATTGAACCATACATAGTAGGGCATCCAAAGAAAATGCAATATTAGCAATATATTTCCCTGCAGCTACATGTTTTACAAAGAAAAAGAAAAATCTAAAAATCTTGAATGTGTCTTTCCCTCATCCTTCCACAAAGTTTGCTTGCTTCCTTTTTTTAATCAGAGGGTGCACAGGTTAGCTTCAATCTCTCTTTCACTGTTGTTCTGCTTATAGGTTTTCAGGTTTTCAATATTAGTGATAGGTAATTTGACATGGTAAAGTATCCAGAGACTTTGCAGCTGTCAGCTGCGAAGTTTGGAATCGGTTCTGCACTCTGCTTCTCCATAAAGCAGAGAACCAGTGTGTCTAAACTTGGGAATAAAAGGTTTCTATCTGGAGATCTTCAAACATAGCTGTTTGCATGTTAGGGAACGTGAGGTTATTTTAAAAGGTTGCTCTACTGTGCACCTAAAACTAAGGAGCCAGAGACCTACCTAAAATTGTATTCCCCCCAAATCCATATATCCAGAGGCTCCTCATGTTTCAAATCATTTTCAGAATGAGGTTTAGACCCACCATGAGGCATAACTGCTCACAATTTCATTAAGTGTTTTTCCTAAAGAAGGAAACAAATGGTGTGTTGCCAAATCAGTCAGCATCAGTAAGTAGATAGTTCTGGCTGAATGAATAGACCATTGTAAATTTTGCTTTCATAACACAGTACAGGTTTTTTTGTGTGAATAAAATAATTGTCTTTATGTGGCTGCCTCCCTTTCTCTTTTTTTTCCCTCTTGGGAGCTTAACACCACATGGTGGACAGTAATTATGCATGATCTTTATCAATAATGTAAAAGAACTTCCTGTTGAAGATAGCTTAAGTGTCCTAGGAGTACAAGATCATGCAGTAAAAGCACAGGCCTATGCCATTCCCTGTGGTAAATAATACTCCGGAAAAAAATTCTAAAAAGAAAAAAGTACAAACACTGTAAAGAGAATTCAAACTTTCTCTTCCCAAAAGAAAACAAACTATAAACTTGCATTATAAAAATATACAAACCTGGAGAATACTTTTTAAAGAATCTCCTTACCCAGTACTAAGAAGGATATAGTGCTCGTTACATAATGATTAAATAGTGACTTGCAATAGAAAAAAGTAAATAATAACTTTTTCTATTAATGTGATATTGGATTTTTGGTTTTATGTGACTGAAGTTCTTTAATCTCACATTGAATTAATTTAAATATCAGATGGAAACACAAATATCTTCACAACTCAGAGCTTTCTGTAGAATGTTGCACATGAAAAGAAATCCACCGATCACTTTATGGCATTAAGCCTGTATCTTTATCAGCTGTGCCCTTTTGGGGGGAAGGGGGTAGAAGTGTCTGAATTTTTTATCAGGAGTTAGTCCTTTGTGTACTGTCTTTTTTTTTCTCTTTGAAAATTGGTAAGAGATAATTTCTTATTCATTTGGGCATATGGATTATTTGCAAGCTATCTGTAGCTGATGATTTTATAAGCATTTTATATTAAGAATTCACTAGTCAAACTCAGTGCTCAGTTAATGCAATTGTGTGGAATTGTTTCTGGTCTCTATATACACGTGGCAGGCAGAAGAGCAATGCCTCAAAAAAATGTAGCATTTCTTAGAAGGAATGTGAACACCAAACGGAAGAAATTCAGCAGAAGAATGGTACAGCCTTGCCGTAATTCTGGATACCCCCTTTTCACAAGAAAGTAGCGTGTGTACACAAACCTATACAGATAGGAGTTACAGAGATATGAAGACCTAGAACACATTTTTAAGGGCTTTCATAATAATTTTCCTCATCAAAATCAAACTTACTCTTTTCATTGCTGCCATAGTTTACTTCTTCCCTAAGACATACAGCCTTCTGCTATCCCCTCCCGTTCCTGTCTTCCTGCTACACGCTCTCCTGTTCTCTCCATTGTGAAGCAATGAGGTCAATAGCCTTCTTTTCTATTAATACCCATATGACAAGATGTCAAAAATGTCTGCATAGCTGCAGGACCACACAGATCCCACTTTCAATTTCCTACCTGAAAACAAACAGAAAAAAGTACCTCCCTATACCCTAGGAAGGAAGTGGTACAGCTAAATATAACGTAGCAACAGATTCAGCTCAATGTTAAAATCTTTGAGGAGTACAGGTGGGTTCTCAATCGATGCAAGAAAAAGCGAGTTGTAGGAGGGAGCCTTAGGAAATGGCTAGTGGAAATAGTGGCCATCTGTCATTCCCTAAAAAGTAACTAAGGAACTTAAAAGAACTGTCCAATTTGGATAGGCACTAGGAACTCTCAACTGTCTCAAGTTCCGTCTATCATTTTACAGCACTGCAGCACTTACCTCTCCAGAAAACATCCAAGACAATAAAGTGGAAGGGAAGGGAAGAAAGGGAAGAATCTTTCTATGGAATATTGCAGTGAGTGAAAAGAAAGAAGATGAGTTTCCTTTGAACAAATGCACATTTAAATGCTGGTGAAATACTGGCTTTTTCAAATAATCAAGAAAATTCCCATTGACTTTGATATGACTAAAGGTTACCAAAAACAGTTCCCAGTTTTACCAACAATAAAAGTCTGAGCTCCTCAAAGAGGCACACATTCTAGTTGATCGTCTCTAGGAAACAAAGATGGAAGCTGACTGTGAAACATGAAAAAAACACTCTTTAGTGTACAAGATTTCTGACTCATTTTCTTTTAAACCAGCTGCTCTAAATATTATACTCTGAGTGCAGAGTCTCTCCCTCTCCCGTTTGAGGCTTAATATACCTTTACCTGAGAAATGAAGAATGTAGGATCACTTATGATAGCTACAGTAAGCAAACCCTAAGTACTGTATTATGCATTTATTGTATGGCTGATTTGAAGTACAGATCTCATCCTGATTTCACTTGTGAATAAGGGCAAAATGACCTTTAAAAGCCATTGGGGCATTCCGAGTTACATGAAGAAATGTTACCTCAGCTTTCCTTTAAATTTGGACCATGTGTAAGGAGATAGTAAACACATAAAAAGACACATTCTTAAAACTCAGATCACTAATAAATATTGTTATAGGTATATATTTAGACAAGAAAAGAAACAGTTATAATTCCCGTACAGTACTTACCCATTTTAACATTATCACATGGTTGTACAAACAGGATTATAACAAGCAAAAGAAAGCACTTTATTTAATGAATAAATAATCAAAAGCATTGGTGAGGGTAGTCTTAAGATTATGCTGCTTTATACAGTTTAAAGTACATCAAACAACAAAATCCATAGTCCCAAAATTCCATTAAATAATACTGAGTAATTATGATTTATAATATTTAAGTATATATATATAATCTATATATATATATATGTGTATATAATCATATCATTATGAGTAATTAAGGTATCTATTTACATGCCATGCAATATTAGAATGTGCTGCAATACCTAGGCACAACAGGTGGATTTAAGAATGGCTGTGGTAAAAAAAAACAAACAAACTTATTTTTGAAAATGAGGGCTATTACTTCCTTTCAGTTCTTTCTTTTCATAATATACAGTGAGAATCTGAGATCCTTTCTGGTAGTTAAAGACATACGTCTACTATTGCACAATTAGGTAGCAATACAAACTTAAAGCTGTAGTTAGAGCCATGAGATGTTGCAGTTAGAGAAAGCATTCTTGCTTCAAAACTTAGCATATGATATGCATGTCTGTGATATTCTTCTCATTGTGGACCCAGTCCTGTGAAATGCTGAGCTTCTCCTACAAGAGGATGCTTACCACTGTGTTCTAAAGAAATTAAGTGCACTCAGTGTCTCAAAAGAGCTGCGTAGTATTTGGCACGATGAGGATATATATCAGCACATGAGTTTTACTACTGTCCAGTAAAGTGATATGTCTGTATCAACTAAAAAAAAAAAAAAAAAAAAAAAAAAAGAGCTTCTAATTCTGCATTTATTAGCATTAATTTCAGTTTATAAA
The DNA here is from genome assembly GCF_900496995.4 of Aquila chrysaetos chrysaetos. Taxonomy (NCBI): domain Eukaryota; kingdom Metazoa; phylum Chordata; class Aves; order Accipitriformes; family Accipitridae; genus Aquila; species Aquila chrysaetos. Next base: position 22,212,798 of record NC_044017.1, on the reverse strand, counting down.
TAAACTACGTTGTGTTTTAAAAACCTAGAAATTACAAATTTGCTTCTTCTCAAGCATTTACTAGTCCATTACATACTAAAGGACTTGATATTTCTGTTACTACTTATGGGACAGGTCCTGATATTTTGCTTTGTAAGAGGTTCAATAAATCTTGAAGGATCAGAATCTGGCCTTTTATGTTACGATCCTACTATGCTCAACTGGTTGAAAACAAAGTATAGGATGGGGTCTCACAAGAAAAGCAGTTTATAATATAAGCAGCTGATTTATATAATGTATTATATTTCAGAGAAGCCAAACTGGAAAAAAAAAAAATCAATCTACTTAAGTAATGTGTGATAAAGGATATCTTACAATTTTACAAGGAAGAATCTACCAATGAGAGTTCTGGAACAAGAAGAAAAGTCAAAGGTGGTTTTGGATTATGGGGTAATTATATTTGATGGATGTGTCCACTAAGGTGATCAGCAGTGAAAGTTAATAAAACTAATATTAATTGAGTTAGAACTTAACTGTCCATGATATACTGAGCTGATTCACACCTCTGGGTCACACTGTATCATGGTTTATGTATACTAAAACGCCTTGCTCTGCTCTAGAATTGGTTTCCAGTTTGAAGTTTTTCATCACAGCAGCAAGGACTGCAAGCATATAAAATAAATAAAGTCGAGACTTTGGAACATAGTTCTGCTGAAGAAGTATATTAAACAGGAAAGAATTGAGCCTTCAGAGATAACGCCATGAGTACTCAGTTGCTTTTGCTGTCTGAAGTAGCACGTGTGAGCACACATGCTGTAGAGAACTTCTACTGCTTATTTTACTTTACAGCAAGGATACACGCCATAAGAAAGTTTTATCAGCTGAACCAGGTAAATATTTTGTGGTCATGGGAAATCAGTCATCACAGTCTACTTGTTCTTCTGTCTGAACCAGATATGACACCACTGCTGTGGTGTCACCACCTACATGCCAGTAGGAATACTTTTGTAGCTTATTTTGAGGTATCAGATGCTACTGCCTAAGGCTATTTGACCCTACCCCTATGCCTTTTGTCATGTCACGACTTCCATGGATCCCCTGACATCACCTATTGCCATGTCCCATGATTCTCACTGTGTCCTTCTCTTTCATTAAAGCTACTAGAGCCTCCCTTTGTTCAAAACATTCCAAGATTAAACTTCTGATTGATGTTGTGATCCTCTTTTCCCTATTTCTTTGTTTTCTCATGTCAGCTACATCAGTCTTTATCGCTCCTGTTCTTTCCTCTCACACAGACACACATCTCCTGCTATTTATGTATCCAAAGCTTCCCGAGTTCCTCCATTAGTCTGCTCCGTGCGCAAGTCCTTAAGATTCTTTCTGATCATGATCCCTATCAATAACTTGCTAAAAGGTAATAATCATATTAAGCAAGTAATGTGAATATAATTTTCTTCATATCTATTTGTTAAAATCGATGTATATTTCTGCACCCTCCTTAACTCTGCTCCACATATTTCTTTGTCTGCCTTCAGACAGTTGCTTGGGAAGGAGGTCCTGACTGCTCCATCTTTAGTCAGAGGTGGCACAGCATAGGACTAAATAACTCTCTCTATGCATGCTTTCCATCTTCTATTTGGACAAAGGGCTTTGGTCAGTGACAGTGAAAATAAAGGACTATTGAAGAAACCTTTGGTTTATCTTTTTAGCAGTCCTTCAAAAGTGTGCATTAAGAAATAAATAAATAAAGGGCACCCAATCTTCCTACCTGAAGAACAAAAGCTAGACCTGGCATCAGAGGCATCCATATCATGCCAGGTTATCAATGATTTTAAGTAATATTTAGCCTCAAAGTTAGTCAACTTGAATAGTCACCAATATTCAGCTGCCTTCGCATCCTGTGCAGTGGGATTTGGGGGATTTTTTTTTTTTTTTAATTTTTTTTTTTAAAGCTCCTCATCTGAAATATCACTAAATTCCTGTCAGGATTTAATCTTTCTTTTCTTTCCTTTCCTTTTTTTTTTCTTTTATTTCCTTTTTTTTTTTTTTTTTTCTTTTTTTTTTTTTTTTTTTTTTTTTCCTTAGTCTGTGAGTTTTAGACAGCAGTATGAGTAGTACTGATTAAGCAAACCAAATGATTGTGAATGAATGGGCACTTACTGAATATATGTTTAGGGCCAAGTCCAGATTCCATGGAAACATTCCTTTGGGGAAACATTCCTTTGGTTTAAATGGGATTAAGATACAGTTCTCAGTGCTGCAGATATTTATTTCCTTCCTTCCTTCTTTCTTTCTCTCTTTCTCTTTCTTTCTTTCTCACTTTCTTTTCTTCCTTTGCTTTCTTTACTTTCTTTCTCTCCTGTCTTTTTTTTTTAATAACTACTTCAAAGTTGGGTGAGGCCTTAAGAATCTAAAATTAGACAGAATTTGAGAAAATTATATGAGAAAATTTTCACCTGCTAGAAATTTAAATCATATTTGTTTGTGCTCCTCCTGCACAGGTTGATGGCAGCACAAAGTATTGAAGGTTGGAACACAATACAGTTCTCTTTCTGTAGCAACAGTCACATCATTTACATGATAGAAAGTTTTGAAATATATTCTGTTTAAAAAGGCACTCATAATTCAAAATAGTTGGTGCTATTTGGGTTTTCAAATAATTATTGTATTTCTGGTTTTAATTTAGAACTCCGGGCACCTCTGCTTTAAAACTCAGCATGTTCCAAAATAGGTTACTTTTATTGGTATGTCTTTTTCAAGGTTGTTCGGCTTCTTTTTAGTTTTTTCTTTTCTCTTTTCTTTACTGTGCTGCAACAAAAGTGATTATATAACCACACAAATTTTCCTTGTGAGAAAGTATTTTCCGTATTTTGATATGACTTTATTCTACTCTCAAAAGAAAGACTGAGGCATGGTAAGTGCTGACTTTTCTATATGCTACCACTGTACTGTTACAAAGACTCATGCAAGGATGCTTATTACGTGTGCTTAAGTATGCCTAACAAATCTGGGCTAGATTCTGTCACCTTTGTGCTGGGTAAGTAACGCTTTACCCAATTCAAATAACTCATTTTGAATAAATTCGTACTTACCATAGGAATGACAGAATATGGCCCTCAGCATTTATCATTTGTTGTATATTCCATTCTTTTATATATATATATATATATGAACCAAATGGACCATGATATGCTTAGAAAAATAACTGGAAATTCAGAATGAAACAAAGAAACAAACCAACCAACAACAACAGAAAGAAAGAGAAATTAACAGGAATAAAGTCCCTTAGGCATCTGCCCAAGAACTAACACAACACAATCAGGAATTCAGAACATTTATTGCAAGAGCTGAATAACTAAATAACGTTGAACTGGCAAAGCAGTAACAAGGATAACTGGTTAGATATTTATTCTGTCAAAGTCATCAAACACCCCTCACAAACTGACATAAGTACTGCAATAAGCAATGCACCCCTAACCCATTTTTATGCCTTTTATACTGTGGAGGGAAAAAAAAAAAAAAAGGTAAAAAAAAGTTAACTGCTATATACAAAAGAATAAAAGAAGAAAAAAAAAAAAAGCTTGTGTTTTTGGTAAGAATAAAATCACCTTCAGATTAGCTAAGTTTGTTACTTTAAGACTGATGTTTCACTGTGGCATAAGTAACTTTTGCTTTTTTCTGTAAGGACTTTTTTTTTTCTTTTTTTTTTTTGCATGCTATTTATTTGCGTAAATCATCTGTCATGCCTTAACAAAAACCATCTAAAAATGTTTGGATTTGGATTTGCTTTGCGTGCAACTTAGATCTTATTAACATTAGGAGTCACTCTGCTGGTTTGACTGAGGTGACATGATACTGGTACCTGCCAGGCATTGACCAACTATGATAACAAACAGTTAAACAGCAATAATTAGAGATTTAACCCTTTAGTTCCCCCAACTAGCCTACCAGGAGAATGCTCTGTTACATCATGAAGGCACAACACATTAAATATTCTGTGGCTATGGTCTAAAAACACTTGTGTTACTACAACATTAACGCAGATGAAGATCAACACAAATGCTGCTGTTTCAGCAATACAAACTGTCTTAGGTATAGACACACACCTGCCCAATTGGAAAAACATGATTATCGTATTTTGCTCCTGTAGAATTTCCTCCGTATACTCCAGCTGAGATCAATGTCAGCTACCACTCATTAAATGACAGACTGCAGCTAATTTGATCAAGGATTCCAAACAGCTTTCCCTCTCACCCACCACCACAAATTTAAATATTCTTATTTTGTTTTGCAGTTTCCTTGTTTTATGAAACACAATGGAAGATTAAAAAAAAATTGCTAAATTTTTAAGCCCTTACACAAGTCCTTTCATCTCTTAATATTAAAAAAGAAAAAGAAAGAAAGAAGAAGAAATTCTACCTGAATGCTGGCATCATTTGCTACTACATAGAAAGAAAAATCTTTTTTTTTTTTTTTCCTTTCTACAACCAACCTTTCCTCCCACCCTATCACTCCTTTTTTCACTTTTAACAAGTGTTTTGAGTTCCTTGGAACATTGTGTGTCAGACAGACTACTAACACAGAAACACCATCACTGAAAATAAAAGCAAAACAACAGGAAGCAAATGAAAGAAAGTAAAAAGCAACTGTGAAACACAGAAATATGCTACAGTATCTTTTCAAGTGAACGTTATAAGTACACAAAAATTGTAAGTAATAATTGTTTCTATTTACAAGTATTTGAACACTGATCGACTTGTGTCCACTAACATTGTTAATAGCACAATAGGTTTAATGTTTACAGTTTCAGTTGTTTTGTTTGCAATATGATCTCAAGTATAACAGTCCCAGCATAGATCAATGACAACAAAAGCACGATTTTCTAACTGGATATGCTTTTCAACCATTGCAATCCACTGAACTTTCTCGCTCTCTCACTCTCCAAATGCATCTTCTGTTGTTCATAGCAGCAGTCCAGGGTCAAAAAACAAACAAAAAAAGGATATTTGCCAACTGGAGAGATCTCTGCAGATTGTAATCATGTCTATTTAACAAAACCACACAACTAGTAGAAACACTCTTTCATGTTGCAGGACATCATACCTTCCACGGTGCTAACATAAAGATATGCGTATCTCTGCTAGGTGAAGCATAGTTCTAGAGGTCTACCCAGTACATAAAGCTCTGACACACACACAGTATTAGCAAGTCTAAGTAGGCTAAAGTCATTGGTCCAAAGTAAACATTTCTTATAGCTGGTGCTCCTTTGGACTCTCAACAGCTCCTGAGGCCTGTTTATAAGACTTCAAGTTGGCCAGAGGAATGTCAGTCATGTGGTTGCCAGTGTTGAAATGGCCCTCACTGGAACCATACTGCTTTCGGTCACTGAACTGGTTTCTGTTGCTATCTTCTTTCCAGGTCCTGGTCAATGTGTGTCCATTAACTAGTTTGTCCTTCTTAACCCATTCTTTCTGAGGTGCAAAGGTGGAGAGAGGAGACTTTGGCTGTTGGTATGGGCCCAAGCTGGGAGGCATCCAACAGTTGTCTGAGTGACCCAAAACCAGGCATTCTTGAGTACACATCTCTGTAGCTTCAGCTAATCCACGTGGCCCAAGAGGCCCATCTGTAGAAGAAAAACAAACAGAAAGAAGAAAGAGGGAGAAAGAAAAAAACCAAAACATAATATTAGATCGTGGTATTTGGCATCAAATTTATACATATACCTCATGAGAAAATTAACAATGATTCTGCAACAAAATATTGTGCTGGTAAATCCTAGATACATTTTCATTCTGTTAGAAAGTAATGCTTTGTAGGGCATATACTCCCTACATATGCTACCTACATAGTTTCCAAAAGTGGAGCTACAGTTCAATTAGCCCTAAGTTATCAGCTGCAGATCCTACTATGAATAAACTTAACTCCCTTTTTCAGTCATACTAAGAAAATAAGAGCTAGGTAGGTGAAAATGTCAGAGGCAGTAAACATACACTTGCATATTCTGAGTGAGAATTAATGCTGCTTTCTGTAAGGCCTGTGTGTGGCCTTAATGTAAGGCCTACAGTGTGGATGTATTTTTGTCTGCTTTTAACTCACTATACTGCTGCAGAGCCTTGGTGAACTACCAGCCTACTGCAAACTGAGAAACATCCATACTGTCCAAAAACTGGCTTGCCCAAAGGAATGCTCTGTATGCAGGATTATTCTAATGTCTACTATTTCACAAACTTGGGTTGGTGCGTAGTTCTAGACATCTACTCAGTGGATAAAACTCTGATGCACACTCCCAACAAGTAAGAGAGAAGTTAAACTTTGCTGGATTTAATATGAAAACATGAAACACTTCAAAACATTGCAACAGGAAAGAGAATAAAAATCTGTAATTCTTCTGACCATTAAACACATCTCAGATAGCTGCTATGCAACCATAAAAATAAAGGGGTAAATAAAAAGAGAAGGCTTATATAAACCTTGCACCTGATAAAGACAGAACTGTTCTCATAATTCTTCATAAGTCAGGAATATGAGACCACAGGAGATAGAAATGAAGCCTGCTGAACTACTATGCATATTAAATATCCACATCATTTTTCACACACTACTGAGGACACAGCTGGCCAGCTGCAGGCATCTTGCAATCAAGCAGACAGGTCACCCATGTCTTCAGCAACACTAAAATCCTCTCAGTCTTAGTGCATTTCTAAATGGCTGAATTTGCTCATCTGATCAGACTGGATGTATGAGGAAGGGCAAGCCAGGAAAAAGGCAGAGAAATCATTTTGTGTGTCTTTTTTAGATATTTCTCAATATCTGAGATATGCTTTGTCATGATTCTTTGCTAACGATATTGTAATTTTGAGCAAGAATTTTGAGATGCCTTTTCTTGACTTCAGAGTAAATCAACTGGCTAGTGCTATAGACATTCATGGAGTTAAGGAGACATATTTCCTTGATTAAACAGCCCAGTGACAGGAAGGAAATTATAGATTGATTTTTGAGAAAGAACATTAGCAGGTATGCGTGAATAGTGAAGTTATGAAGCACCTTAAAAAGCACTACTAATCAGAAGAAAAATGTCAGTGGTGTATCAGCAAAAAAAGTGTATCTTTATAATAACATAATTGAGACTCAAAATGATAAGTGAGGACACTCTAAAAAAGATTTCTGTGTTACTATGCCAAAGAATATTTCATTCTTTTGTACTCCAAGCATATATAATAAATTACTCTTAGTAACAGATCTTCTTCTGAATACTGAAATTATCCCAATTAATTTTATGGAAATTGCTATTCTTTCCCAGTTATTTGCTTGGTTTTTTTAACTAGCACGTAACAATTTATGGTAGTAAATTCCACAGATTATCAACCCACTGCTTTTATACACACATATAGAAAATGCAATCATGTATATTTCTACATGTTACAATGTAATTAGTTAATCTTCTTATCTCTGAGTAGCTCCTCTTTTTGAATATCTGGAGAATATACAGTATGTTGTTGATGTGACAGAATATAATACACTATAAGAAAAGCTGCTTCTGCATTCCCCATGGAAGAAAGTGTCCTATTGCTGACAACTATAACATGAAAAATGTATAGAATCAATGCTACTTTCCATTATAGATCAATACAAGATGAAATAATTAAGCCAGAACCATTAGGAAAAAAACGAAAAAGCAACTGTAAAGTAGGAGCTCAGCAGAGATTTCAGTGGGAACCAAGAACCTTGATCCTAAAATGAGAACTGTGACAATTCTCTGGTAGAGAAAGATTCTTTTTTCTATGAAGCTTTTCTTTGAAGCCTCTAGTATGAAGTTATAATCAAACTGAGGCAGGTACTTAGTACAAAAAAAAGCAATAATAAGTAAAGGAAGTATTCACGGTATATTGTTAACATTTCCAAAGGTTAATCTATAGGTTAAAGGCTGATTTATTTATTTTTTTGCTGACAACAGAAATTTAATTTTAATTATTTTTTTCCCATTTTCAGAGGAAAAAAGTACAAAGTGGCAGAACTATTTTCAACGTGCCTACTCTCACAGTACAATACTATCTTGCTCACCAAGGAGGAAAGGTTTGGCAGGGATTAAAACTTTCAAAACACAAAGAAAACCTTTCGCCACAGAATGACGCATTTCAAGAAATACAGTGCATGCACTCTGTGCTTCCAATCTACAGTGGAATAAAAGGTTAACAGGAGAGTCCTCAGTACTATAGTTCTGAGGGGGGGGGAAGTAACTTTTTCTGTTTAGTTAAATAAATTTCAAGAGATAACACATTTGTTTCTATTTAAAATTTAAATGAGTAATAAGCTGGTTTCACTTAGCACTAAATATGCATGTGTGTGGTGCCTGTCACACCTGATCTCCAGTTAAGACCCTTAGATACAGGCATAATGTTTTTGTAAATATTATTGCTAATAATGGTGATGATCATGATTTAGGAGACTCTATAAATGTCCTACTGTAAGACACAGGAAAAAGATGAAAAACTGATTTGGGAAAAAAGGATCTCGCCTACAAAAAAAAAAAAGAAGACAGTCTTTTGACAATATGGTTTTTTTCAGCTTCTGTTTTGTGTAATTATGTTCTCAAGTATAGACAGTTTATTCTTTCTAAGACTCCTTATTATTCAGGTTGCTGTTCAGTAGCATAAAGTGAAATGATCATGAGCAGTATGATGGGAGAGAGATCTTCTGGGGGTAGCTTGCACTGAAGAGTTGGCTGCTTTGTATTGAGAAAGCATAATGTTGCCTTAATGGTAATTATCTTTCTCCTCCACCACTGCTGAACAATAGCTTTCACCCAATTTTCTAAAGTTGCTTCATTACCACATACAATGACACCACTTAAAAACCTGTTCCTGCTGCTTTAATTTTATAATTGCATTAATTTGTTTCCTTTCTCTTCATAAAAATGTCACTGAAATTTCTGTATCAAGTTTTTCCACACTGAAGTACTTTATTGATATGTGGGGTTTTTTTTTTTTTTTTCAAAGTATTTGTTCTCTGAACAATCCGTAATACATGAGGCTGGTTATCAGTCTTGGCTGCTTGAATATATAATGACACAAATGCTGATAAAACTGTACAAGCCATCTGTCTCTGGAGTTAAATGTTTTGAAAGCAAACACAAAAGTGCATAACAAACACTCCCTTAAATTGTCTTTGTAAATATTTATATCAGATCTTACCCAAAAATGCTTTTTTGTTGTTATTTTATTCTGTTAATAGCTGTCAAGCAGATGCATGACTTGCCTACTCAAAAGCAGACAGGTGTAAGAAGGAAAATAATGTATGCCACTCAAGAGCCGGTCATACCCTAATGCTGGAATTTCTGTGTGGTCTTTTATCTCTTTTTATTATACCCAGAAGCTAAACTGCTATTTCATTGATTAACTTACTGCTGCAATTAGCAACTAGTTTCTGGTGTGTTGACCAGCTGCTTTTCAACCTGCCTCTTTAAAACGCCCTTGCTTAAAGCCAGAAAATTCATTCCTCAAGTCTGAAAGAGTCAAGACCACAAGATAAGTTCCACTCGGTGAGACTTTTTGGTCTCAAAAAAATGAATGGGTACTCTTTGCCTGAGGGCACTAACATTAAGTATAGTGGGTTTGAACATGGCCACAGTTGTGTTTCAGACAATCATATTTATTTAACTTTTCATATGGCATCTTAAAAAAAAAAAAGAAGAGAAAACAACAGCAACAACATTTTCAGCTCTATTTAACCTCAAATACAGAAAGCTTTTTTTAAGCTTTCATGGGCTACTTTACTAAATGACCTTTTCTGAGACCACATGTTTTTACAGCCTTCCCCACATATATTGGAACTGAAATGACATTATTACATTTCATAGAGGTTTCGCAACTACTGTATATATTAAATATAAAAACTGGAAAACAGTTTATAACGAAAAAAATTCTTTTGACATTTTTTTTCTCTTAAATATCAGCCAAATAAATGAGAAAGGCTGTTCTTTATTTGTAGTCTGTTAAAAAAAAATAATCCAAGACTACAAAGCCACATACACGCTGTGCTGGATCTGTTTTCTTGGTATTATTAATTAACAGCAAGATTCAGTGACTACTAAAAATATATTTTTAGTGGCTTATTCCATGGTCATTCCACCTGGCACAGTCAGTGCTGATAAAATCACATTCTGTCCCCAAATCACCTTGTTCCAAGGTCCCTGGATTCCTACCATTGCTGCTGCCGGTTTTGGTAGACTTATCACCACCACCTCGTAACCTGCTGCTTCTCCCTCCCCTTCCTGGAGCTGCATCCTCCGTACTCAGGTACAGATCAAGAAACCCCTGCTAGTTCCTATTCCCTGTCTTGGCCCAAGCTTCTTTTTCATCACTACTGAACTAAATAATACTGTAAGGTTAGCTTATATCTGCATTACTTAGCAGAGATAAGCTGCCAGAACCCTTAATTAGCACAATAACAGGAGGGACAGGAAGCAGTGGGGTAAGGGTGTGTGGGAGGTACTGCCCAGAACACAGAAATGCAGCAACTAAAATATTTTCTGAAAAGACAGGAAAAACTGGCAGAATAAGATTTTCTACACAATTCTGTGAAGCGCTCAAGTGATCCAGATGGGTTCCACAGAAATGTAGGTGTCTAAGATCCAAACTATAATTACAAAAATCACGCGTGACTTCTTTGACTCCATAGACAGCTAAATTTTGAAATGCAACATTATTCAACTACTTGAAATTCTGTTTCTACACACAATTGCCTCAGTCTTGTGATGACTGAGATTGCTTCATGTCTAAATCTTTCCAGAGTCAAGAATGTAAGTGTTCCCTTCCCTTCATATCTTGAATATCTAAATGTTTGGCATTTTAAGAGTACAACTAACACATGCCAACGGGTTGTAGCTTTGAACAATATAGCAGTCCAGCAGGCTGGTTTTTTTCCCCCTCCAGTTTATCCCCATAGGCTGATTACAGAAAGGGCACCTGCCTTTTGTTTTAAACATTGTGCAGAGGCCACTTGTGGTTAGAACATTTCTGGAAGGCTCAGCTCCAGTTCCCTTTTCTTTCTGATAGATTCTGGTCCCTCTCTCCTATAGATGTACAAGAATCAACCTCGATCTTGGTAACAAGAGCTCTTCTGAGAAATGTGAAGCAGTTCTGTAATCCTGCAGAGAAGGGGACTTCTTACACACCTAGGGAATGCTGAAATTACTAATCTACTGTAGAAAAGGTAGCTGTTAACACCATGATCACTTATAGAAAGTATTCTGTATTTCTTGTCTCGAGTTCCTTTCACCTATAGCTGCTCCACTACAAAATCTACAGGAAAGGGATTGTTACTTATGTTGTTATATTTTATTTCTTATTTTCTGGTATCCTTCCCAGAAATTTAATAACATTACGATTTACAGGTTACACCTCCATCAGTAATGGCTCTGTTGTCAGTAAGTTATTTTTATCTAGCCTAACTTTATGTGCCTATTTCCATTTTTTTTGCATTGACATACACGTATATAAACCTCTATGCACCTCCATGTGTGCACGTTCAGGAAGTAGTCAGGTACCACAGAGTCAACCCTTCGAAGCACTGGCAGCCTAGACAAAATTTTAGTTCCCTGCATTTTCCAAGGCAAGACACCTTCCAAGAGCTGGCGCTTTCCAAGAAATGGAATTCATTTTATAATGCTTTTGAGAAAAAAGCCTTTGGTTTCCTAGACCTGCTTACCTACATATTCCTTGGAATGAATTTTGTGGCCTGTTTCTGCAGATGGGAACAAATAGGCTACTTCATCTACTGTCCAGCTAGATGCAGAGCCGGTGCCACAAGACTAAGCTTGCATGTTGCTATGCCTAAGCAAATACACTTTGAGAAAGCATATAAGGAATTTGAGCAGAGTTTAGTAGTTTAGAGTTGTTAATAATCCCATGAAGTCTTCCAAACCAGCTTGTTTGGAAATGGAAAGTTCAGTCTATAGGCAGGCCACATTTACATCTCTCTGCCCCTGCCGTCTAAACACACCCTTGAAATTAGTTCAGCTGTATGTTATTACATTTCTGGGTTAGTTCTGTTTTTTTTATAATATAAATTATTTAATAGTGAATTTATTTGGGACTTAACTCTTAGAAACATCTCAGAGTAAGAAATACATTTTTATAGCCCAGGGGTAGTTCTTCTTGGTTGCTTGAAAAGCTGCAGAGATTTAACCAAATTCTAGCCCTCAGTTGTCCACAGAAGATAGCAAGCAGCCCATTTCCTAATCTCTACTGAATACACCTTATGTCTCTGCTGAACTTGTGAGACACTAGGGGTCAAGTTTGTTTAGCGCTGCCTAGTCTTTGTGAATAGATAGCTGAATTGACTAATGTTAGACTTGTGACCATTTTGCAGGCAAGTTACAACACTCTGAAATCACACGGGCATGGTCCATGCTATCAAGGTAGGAAGAAGCCACACGAGGCCTTCCAGAGGAGTCATGGCCTGGAGTGGTGCAGAGTTCCCACTGAACAGCTCACACCTGGGTGATTCATAAAAATCCAGCTCTGTTACTTGCCAGGGATTACACATGGCCTATGTTCAGATCTCTATGCCACCCTTTGTTTTGTTTTGTTTTTCCCAAACTTTAACTGGGTGAAACTTTATACCTGGTAGTTAAGAAGTAGGTTCACTAGATAATCCAGTGGTTCTTTCTGGTCTTAAAAATCTATGTATCAGCAAATGCTAACATAAAACTGTGTTCTGTATAAACTTGCACTGACAAATGTAGCCAATTGTAGTGTACCCTTTACAAATACAGAAGGTACAGAATAATATCTGGGATTGTTATTCTGGTTTAATGCATTCTGCCATTAAAAACAAACAAATAAACAAACAAACAAACCCCCACAAACGACTGCAATTTGTATTCTCAGCTTAAGTGTCACATTGTGGATGCAGACAGTCACCTTCCAGGGAGAGCAGGAGAAAAGTGCAAACAGGATTTGGCAAAAACCCCTTTTGTTAACAAATAAATAAAGATTAAATGTTTTACACATCTCTCATACAGATTTCATTCTTTGGTCACAGATGAAAAGTCAACATTTGCAAATGGAGATAGTCCAAATACAGTAATACATGGGCAGCCAGAACAGCAGATTCTCTCCCTGAAAGGATATTGTTATTTAGACAGACTATATGGCACAAAAAGAGCAGACAGCATATCTTTATAAATTTGCACCCATCTTCAGCATGGCATGGAACTCATCCATCTTCTCATCTGCTGAAGCTACTCCTATGAAGAATGCTATCTCATCTAATCTTATTTCCTCAAAATTAGCATTTTTTTCCTGCCATACATTTAATTTTAGCAGGACTATCTAACAAATCAAAATGCCACAGAGGATTCAAATGAACCTTCCAAATTTGATTGGATCACTTAATGAGACCAAAGCACAGTCAGTGTTCAAGTATTTGGAATAATACTCATTTTCAGCATTGATCTTTTTCGTTATGTAGCTCTTCATTTTGCTGCCTAAAAAGTCTTTATTCCCAAAAGGTGATGATGGATGATGATAATGAAATATTTATAAAGCATCCCATGGTCACAATCATTTACTACCTTTTTCTCTCACACCTAAATATTTATGGTACTTGATCAAAATATTTTGTTGAATTGATTTACAGGCAACCTGCTGAGACAGCACCACTTTTGACACGGTCATATTTTCTGATCTATTAATATGCCCCAAACATGAACCCGCTGTCCGTCAAAAACAACTTAAGTCTCAATTTGGAAGATTCTGTCAACTATTTATCATAAAATCAAATTTTGGTGAGCAATTTCTACAAATTGTGTGTGAGAAAAGGTAGGATTCAATGTGAAAAAAGGTATTATTCAAAATGAAAAAAACTGGCAGAATGCTGTGAAACAGAGCTGAACAATATTTATTTCAACACTGTACAGTTTTGTAAACTTTTCATGCAGCTGCTATATGCCTCACCATTAATTCACGTACAGCAGAAAAAATAAAACCAGTCAACTTGAATTCCATCTGATTTTTATGATTTTTAAAAGAAGCCTAAATTAAAGTGTTGTTTTTCCCGACTGCTCTCTAACTTACAGTAAACGCCTGATCTTCTGACTTGTGATAAATACAGATCATGCCTTGAGGGCAGGCATGATATCTTGTGATTTTATCGAAGTAAGGATACTGGATATTAGTAATATATAGTAATATATTAGTAATAGTAGTATATATTGGATATTAGTAATGCATTACTAATCCATAACTGAATAAAAGCACAATTCATCATCATATACTTATATATGATGAACTGTGCTATCTGGACAATTATATATATATATATATATATAGTGATTTATTTGTATATATATCACACATTTTCTATACTTTTACTTTTATACATATTTTTATATATATATTCTATCTATCCAAGTCCTTTATCTTAACAACAGAATGGAATGAACAGAGTGATGCTCATTGAAGTGAATGTAATCACTCACAAAATGAGCAACGTAAATGCTGTGCTCAAGTTGGGTATGCAGTCATCCTAACCTCCTTCTGTTATCAATGGAGAGAGAATCATTTGCACAAAGTGATTCAGCTCTCTGAAGACCTGACTCACTTTCTGGAGGTGTGAGTATCTGTCCATTGATAAAAAGGGAATCCATAGATGGAAATTACTTCTAACTCTATGTATTTTAAATGGATGTGATGATTCTAGATCTTTGTTGCCGTTCCAGAAGATGTTAGATTAATTCACTCTGATCTCTTGAAAATGCACTTCAGTAAAGTTTTTCTACTATAAGCAAAATGGTTTCAGCAGCTAGTGAATAAACCAGCAGACAACTACACTATCCAAAATACCCAAATGGCAGTGCATCTCAAGCATACTCAGGAAGGAAGATTCTGTGAAGCCTGGAGGAGACTTACTGGAGGGAGCCTACTATAGTCAAGTTATCTTTCAGAAAATTAAAACTTCAAAATGTTTCTAGTTCTCCACACTTTGAAACAGGTGGCAGACCCTGAAATGCTGCTATTTATAAGAGAGAAGACTGTGATTGTTGAGGTTTCCTGGAGTCTTGAAAGTAGGACAGATCATACAATTAAAAGCCTGGAAAACATAAAACTGTGAAAAAGTGAAAATTATTAAGTTTATGGGCCAGATTAAGAAAGGTATCTTTTTAAGTTATTGACTGCACCACAAATCTATTTGAGTTTTAAATTAGGGAAAAACTTTGTATTTAAACAGAGACATATATGGTTTTATTTACTGTACTTGTCTCCAGGATATTCTCATCCCATACGTAGGGTTAATGAAACCCAAACCATCTATTAAATTTCAGTAGTTTTGTTAGTTGATATTAATCTTCTTTGATGAGTCATTCAGTAATTCTCCCCAAATATCTCCAGTTCTCTTGTAAGCCCCAAGTATTGCCAATTTTCCTGTAATCTTGAAATATCACTAATAATAATATTGGGCCTTTAGTTTAATATATACTTGATAGGTTAAGAAGACAGGTTTCTTTATTGTATTGAAAGAATTTTTTTAATAGGAAGTATTGTATTTCAATAAAATGTAACTTTTCCTTTAAAAGGATACCACATGTTTTAAAGTTGCATAAAACTTTGTTCTTTGAAGCAAGTTCTAGAAATAGCAATAGGCTGAGCGTCCAACAGAACTTGATGAAAAAGACTGGAGAACTACAGAGTCTCCAAAACATAACCTTACTGCTCTTATCCACTGCAGAAACATGTAAAGAGGAAACCAGCATAGGGACCACAGCAAGAGTTATTTTATTTAATCACAAATAGTAGCATTCTTCCTTAAAACTAAGTTTTATGGAAAAGGTTATTTTACCATAAGCATACAACTTACTTCACTGTCCTACAACCTTTCCAGACTTCCAGGAATCTAGTTCCAGATTTCAGCATACTTCTGTATTCGTATAAGTTTTACTTTTTCTCAAATCAAACAAACCACAGTTTTATGAGGCACTCCTGGCTGGGGTTGTCAGTGTGTTTCTTTCCAAAAGTAACAAGTCTGGGTTTTAATCTTGGGAAAAATAGTTCCATGTTATTAACTTCAGGACCTTTAGCAAATTTATAATGTAAAGCTGCCACCAGGAAGAATCAGCGTAGCTTCATTTCAAATTCTATCACTCAGTTGTATTTTTAAACATTGAGCCTTATTTCCTAAGTATTATTTTCTTAGCACTAGATTAACCTCTGTACAGCGGCAAGTGCCAAAGTAAACATTTCTCCCATGATTATTGAATAAAAAAGAGGAAAAATCGATTGCCTACTTTAAGGGATAAATGAAAAAAAAAAAAAAAGACAATACCAAAAAGCTACAAATCTTACACTCCAGACAGCAATTCATCTAAGAGCAAAATGAAAATGCAGACATATACTATGGTGTTTAAAAACACAATGTTAATTAAGAAATACAATTAAGACTGGTTTTGCACAGAAATATGAAATTCATTCTGTAATTAGGTTAATTACAGCTATCTAAACAAACATTAAATTTAAGTTTTAATGCATCTTTTTTATGACGCCCTATTACTAATGTATGTTTCTTGTCACTTTTGTGTTTTCCTATTTTCCTTCAGTACAATTCAGACCAAAATCAAATTTAGGTTAAACTGAATTCGTTGCAAATTTGTGGCAGATGTCTTATGTGTAAGTGCTATTATGTAAATAAGCAGTTTAACTGACTTGAAAAAACCTTTTGAAGTATATTTCTCTTTGCAAAATTAGGACCTAAATCTGGGAACTCGTTCTCCTAACTTGAGCTACATGAATCTGAATAACTGAAGTAAGTAACAGAAGAAAGTGCTTAAATTAGGTGCCTAGTAAGCTTGATTACATTGTTGATTTTGTCTTCCATTCTACACAAAAATGTATGCTTGATAAATTTCACAGGACACAGATGTCAGAGATGCCATTAAACTAATCCAGAGATGAAAGAACCATTTCCTAATTCTGCTTGTATAACAGCATCTCATTTAGTTAATTTTGTAAAATTCAGTTCAGTGCCAGTTGAGTTGTCAGAACTGCAGGCATATTACACAGAGAATACTAGAAAGTGCTTTCCTTCATTATGTCTGAGCTACACCCATGCTACAGTCCCTTCATTTTCTTTTAAAACTATGTTCATTTACATCATTTTTTCAGAAGAGATATCCATAAGTCTCTTAATGAGCTTATAAAGTTTACAGTAAAACTCCCATTAAACAAATGTTCCTGAGTCAAAATACATTTTATTAAACCATGCTTGAAAATTAATCTGTGCTGCATTTAGTCATTAGATTCAATATACTGAAAATTAATATGGAAGCAATGTCTGTATACACTATTTTCCAAATAATTTTGGTTAGTCACACAGTCCTATTGTAATCCTTGGCAATAGCGATACTTCCAGGCTTTCAAATCTTACCTGGAAGACTGACAAAAAAAATCTCTGTGGTTCTAAAGAGGAAATCAAACCATATTTCACATGAATAGTGAATCCACATTTAATGGAGGTTGAAAAGTTTCTTTTGTCTTCTTTCTATTTAATGAAAAATCTTAGCAAACCAAGCCTTCCAAACCTCTTACACTTGTTTTTTACTGTATTATATTTATTCATGCAAGAGAAGCTAGAAAGTAGGCCACTTTATGTTGCATCCAAATCTAAGTACACACTAAAAAGATTGTCTGAAATTAGTGCACAAAGTGCACATATGGTGGGTCTCCACTAACACATGTAGAGGAATATCCTGGATGGCATCTCCAGGTGCCTGAACTTTTTTAAGCAAACAAATATTAACAAATATTGATTTCTAAATGGATTAAAATGGATTGAGAAAAATGCTGAAGGAAGAATTGTTACTATGAGCACAGATCATGAACACTTACACATGTAACAGGCTCTTTCCATTCTCCTTTATGATTGTACACAGCTTGGTTTCCCAAGTAATCAAAAAAAATCATTGGAAGTTTGGGAAATTTGGTTCATGTGTAAAGCAATTTTTGAGCAGGAGCATACCAAGAAAAACTGTTGGTTTGCTTTCCTTCAACCATTGGTTTTGTATAATACCAAAAGACAAGATTTAAGACCTGCTTACCTCCTTAGAATCTATTTGATTTTTATACAAAGTGGCTAGAAACTTTAGAAACTTATATTCCTTGTGCAATCATACAAGAATCTGACAATTCCTATAACATGAGAGTTGTGAATACTTGGCAGTTCACTGGACCTTTTTCTTTTGCTCCAGTTTGAGCCATAAAAGTAAACAGTAATCTCATATATTTGAATTTAGTGGTGTTATTTTCCATCTTGTAATAATAATAAAAAGAAAAAAATTTAAAAATAAATGCATAATATAATTTTGGACACATATTTAATGAGGTATGTTATAGGCTTATCACATGCAAGCTTCTGAAAATAATGGGCAGTATGAGCAGCTTTGTGCTTACTGAACTTGTTGTAGAATTGAAAAAACTAGGAAGTAACTCAGGTTAACGACCTGAATGAAATCACATATTTTTCTTCTTGCATTAAAAAAAAAAAAAAAAGAAAAAAAAAAGGGGGGTGATTTACCAAAATGTGAAAAGTAAATGGAGAATTCCAGTTGCTGGATTTAGTTCATTTAACATTTCCACCGTTTTACCTCCCTGACAGGAACTGTGGTGCAGATGTTAATTACCATTTATAGAATGCCTTGTCAAAACACCTGAGAATTATTGTTCCATTAATGACTTTGTCCTGCGCTTGGGTTCAATGACTGATTCAAGCTGAAGAACGCTGAAAAGGATCACTGACACTTGGTTAGGACACCCAGTCTTTGCCTGCAAACCCTAGCTAGTAATGCACGGCTTTGTGCCAACGATTTAGCTTTAAAAGAGGAACTATTATAAAACTGCAGTTATGAGGGAATTAACAGTCACATTTAAGAAGATTATTACCCTTGTATCAAGTGAGTTAATTTATTAAATGGTAACTTCAGAGGCAGCAAGTCATGTAGAAACAATGCCAAACACTTAAGAGCGCAATGACCTATCTGAGATGCCAGAATACTTTATTGGTAGACAAACAGAAGTATTCCAGGCCAATTTATTTAGTGGGATAATAGAGACAGGCAGCTGTTTCTCCACACATTCATTGGACACATACCTTTCTCCTTTGAAATAGGTTGGAGTTTTGCTACTGCCTTCGTTGGGTGTTAAAACTGAGTCTTTTGTCTTTATAGAACATCAAATGAATTTTACCAGCAAGCTTGATTTAGGAAGGCATGCACTGAAGGAAACAGATCAATTCCCTTGTGAACTAACTACAAGTCATTCCTTTAGCATTTAGCTTCCCCATATACCACACCAATTCTTCCTTTACAAGTTCTTCAGCTCAAGACTCTACTTCTTCCAAGTTACCTATATATAGTTCTGCTTACTCTCTTTTTGACATGTTTTCAACTCAGGTCTCATCAGTATTCCTGTTTTTTTCTCCAACAAAACTATTTCCTCCCACCATCTTCTCAGCTGCCTGGATGATAAGTCCTTCTCTTACACATTTATATCACTGAATTTAGTTACCAGATTCCACTTAAAATGAGTGAGGGACTTCTTTTTGTACTTCATTTTGGTATAAACCTTAAGGTTACTTAAAAACAGAGTCATAAGTAAGGTAGGATTCATTCCACCCTAGGGTTCAGCTCTAGAGACAGTCATCTGAACTGATTATGCACAGGGAAGGTTTCGTCTTGTATATTTGCAATTTAAAAGATCAAGGTGATGAAGTGCTACAGAGGAGACAAGTATAGGACTGAGATTCAGAATCAGATTCAAAGTTTAGATATCTACAATGTACATATCTACATGGGAATCACAGATATATGTATTTCCTAATCTCTCATTTTAATTAACAGAGATCCTGTCAATACTATTGGTCTAGTCAATACAATGTAGTAATTCAGCAAACCAAATGTACAGAAGTGAATCTGAACAGCTCTCTATATTATACTGTTTTGACTAGATCTCCATTAACCATAAGGAGAAGTTAAGGCACCTAACTCTTATGTACACACCTTCATAGTAGATAGCTAAATTTAGCATTTGAATATGGAGCTATGTCCTACCCTTGACTTTGCCATAACACTTCATCACTTTGATCTCTTAATGTTTGTGCACAGATTAGGAAACCTTCCCTCACACAATTAATTATTTCTTTAAAACCAGTTGCTATATCAAACCGCTGACTTTTTTATTTACAAAATTAAACCAAATGAAGTAATTCATTTGTCCTGAGCTCTGTTACTTGTGAGTGGATTCCCTCTGGAGAGAACAGAACCCCTGCTCTAGCAAGGCTTTCAGATGGTCTCAAAGCACATGCTGAAGAGTTTCCAGACAACTTCTCTAGAGAAAAGTTTTATTTTTTTCTGCATTGTGACACAGAAATAGAATGGAATTTCATAGATATACCAGGGACAGCATTCATTTTCACAGTATTGCAGATCTCTGTCACCATAGCAGTATGGATTTCTGCAGTATTAAGGGACCAAAGCTGTAGGCGCAGGACAGTGGGCCAGGCCAACAAAACTGAAAAACAGTCAACAGTTGAAAATTCCACTAATGCTAATGGCCTTGTTGAGTGCAAGGTGAGATGACAAACCCTTCAATGCAGTTTGAAAAGATGGATTACATTGTAAGTTGCATTTGGTCCCCATTCAGGCATTAAGTGCTAGCAGTATTCCTGATTAAAATGGAAAATGTTGTTCCCTGCTGTGGGGAGAAAAATAGCACTGAAAGCAGAAAACACCTGGCAGACACCCTGAATATGAAACTTTTTATTAAGCACTGCATTTTTTTTCTTTGTTAATTAATTTATTTCACAGTCTCAGGTAATCACTTTGCAACTTCTCAGTAGTCTGACTTTCAAAGGAACTTTACGCTCTGTCAGTTTCTATACCTGTGCTGTCAAAGAACATGGGAATGACATAAACATCTTGGTAATTTGTTCACTGCTGGCTTGCATACCCCTCCCACAGCGCTCTTTTCCCAGAAGGCAGTAACATTAAAAACATTCTTTGTCCTAATGGTTTTGCATTGATAGCGTATTCTCTGGGTCTATGTTAGTTTCCTAAGTAAACCTTCAGGGTCGTACTATTTTACAGCTAAAAGAGGGAGGTAGTAAGATCTCCTTGTTGACAAGGCTGATGGATTAAGTAGGACTGCAACACTTGTCTGCACAAATGCCCACCTCAGCGTGGCCTGCAGCTGTGACAGCACCAACTAGAAATACTTGCTTAAACTTCATGCTAACTCTGTTGCATATCACCCAAGGTTCCCTGTCCACACTTGATGTGCTTTTGTCTGATACCTGCTATTTCCTGGGAGGCATTTACTACACACAAACAGGCACAATTAATCAGAGGAAAAATCCAAATTCAACACCAACCAATTTTATAAATATGTGAAGTATGAGATGAGTGCTACTTGACTGGGATGTCATAAACGTACAGCCAATCTTAGAGGAGAGAAATGCGAGCACAAGTTACCGCAAATCCGTAAGAATTGATCTGAAGGAATTAAACAGAATTAAAAAGGAAAATATAACACCATGACAACTGATAAATGGGAAGATCTGCCATGTATATTATAAGAATGGTAGATAATGTGAGATAACCATGGTAAATTACTTCATTTTTAGAAGCAAAGGAAATTGAGTAAATCTCATCTCTCTGGACTTCAGTAAAGCATGTGATGAAGTGCCATATAGGAAATTATTTTAGTTTAGCTAGGATATATGCTAATAGAACCTGTAGGTTGATTCAAGGAGTGAATAGATGGTGCTGAAAGGGGAAGTATGGGACTGGAAAAAGGTTCCACACAATTCAGTATGAGAACTAATCCTGAATAATGTTTTCAGTAATGACCTTGATATAAAGATATGTGAAGGGCTGATACAATCTGCTCCTGACACAAAACTGGGAAGTACATCAGTAAAGACCAAGTTATCTTATCAAAAGAACTAGAGAAAGAAAAAAAGGCAGGAGTCCTTCTTATTATGGAAGACTAGGAGATTTAACTTGTTTCATTTAGGAGAATGAAACCAGGGAGACAAAGAGATGAAGAGCAAGGGTAAACAAATAGAGACGTAAAATGACTCTGTAAATTCAGAGTTAGTGTTATCATAAGAATAAATCTGATGACGTGGTGTCTATGATAACAGACTACTGGACCCCTTCCAAACATTTAGATTCTTATTTTAGCAAAAAATTCCACAAGAAAAACAGTAAACTTATTTTTATTATGCATATTAGTGGAAGTTTATACTTTTCCATTTGATTTCTTAATGTCTGACTACAGTCATGGCAGCTGATGTACAATAGAAGATTGCACTGGAATAAAGGATTAAGATACTATAGTCGCAATGTACTTTTTCTAATACAATAGATAAAAGGATTTATAATTCCTTACAGAGAGACTATGCAGCATTAAGGCTAACAATTCTTAGCAAGAAGGTGAGATTTTTCAGTATGAATGCTGTCCAGCATTCACGTACTTTCGAAAAATCTCATCTAGTAAAAGAAGGTACTAGAAATAGGAATGATCTGATGAAATACTGGCATTTGTAATTGAGGAATACCTTTCAGCTAATCACCTAGATTCTTTAAACAGGCTCTTTTACAATGTGATTCATCTGAACTCCTTTAGGTTTTACTTTATGATGACATGAATTGTGCCCTGAAAGTGTCTGCTTCTCCCTGCTGACTACTAAATTACCCAAAGTGCCTAGATCAGATATGTACGTGGGATCCTTAGCTTCTACAGCTGAAGCAACAGAAGACAGATCTTTCAAAATATCTACTAAATCAAGACAATGTGTGTGACCTTAGCTATGTCATTTAGTTCCTCTGTGTCTTTACTGTTCATCTATAAAATGAGTGTAACAGAATTTCCATACCTTACAGGGCAATGCAGTGGGTTGCAGATTACATGGCTCTCTAATACCATGGCAATGGACACCCTATAAGTACTTAAGCCTCTTCTGGACTGTTAAATGAGGAAACTAAGAAGAACAGACAGTAAAACTCACAAACTAATTTATTTTCAGAGAGGGCCATTTGACATCTCCCTGAATAAAAGCGCTATTGAAGGATGGGGTTTGTGTAAAGCACTCTATGATTAATCATAAAAATAACAGTGATGTTTTTGAAAGAGGGGGTATCCCTCCCTCCTAAATAAGAGAATTCACATAGCATATGTTTTTCTCCTTTGTCATAAGCTGTTCCATTTGTCTCATGATTCAAGTAAACAATTGCTGCATCAAAAAAAGAATCCTTTGTGTTTATTGCTCACTGATACATGATACATCCTTTTAAATTTTCTTTGTCCTCTTTTAAGACAGCTATCGCGGAAATGTTTCCAGTGTTCAAGTTTTTAGTGAAAAATTCATTGCAACACATTTCTAGTGTTATACTGTGACTCTTGTGATATGTGCTTGTTTCATATATGCAAAGGCTGACTTTGACCTCATTTACACCAATACCAATTGACTTCAGCTGAATTACTCCTAATTTACCCTAGAACCGCTGTCAGAATCATCCTCATATTTCAGCCAAAGCTTACAAATCTCCAGCAGGAAAGTGCCTTTTTATTGTAAGGCTAAATTGGCATTCATCCAGAATTCCCTGGGAGAAAGGGTTTTTTAACCACATTGATTTAGAGAAACATAGAGGCCTTATTTATTTAAAATCAAGGATATAAATATTTTAACAGCAGCAGCAGCCATAAAGAGAAGGCAAGCATTCAAAGTTGCTGCAAATAAAAAAATCTCTTGTTAGGTTGTCTAGAGCTAATGGCTGATGATAGAATTTGGAGAGCGCAGAGAAATAGGTACAAAGAAGTACTTGTCAATAATAAGAAAAACAGCATTATATTTACAATCCAATGTTTAAAGCCAAAATAGACATTCTTTTCTTTGTTTGATCTCAGGAAAAGTTATCTGCAGCTTACAGGCCCGAATTTGAGTCTTCTTATGTCACTCAAAAGAAGTACTGAGGTAACTGTGCTAGAGATGACAGACTAGTAACCCCTCTAGCAAGCCAGACCTGTGGGGGGGTGTCATGTTTTCTGTGTCTGGGCTGAAAGCACTCTTCCTACTTAGAGATGCTCTCTTTTGTTCTCCCATAGTGCCTGAAATTCATTCTCAAGAGATATGAAAAGCTGAAATTCATCTTCTAGAAAAAAGGCCTCTACAATTTCCATAGGAACAAAGAATCACAAAATGAATGTAAATTTTTGTTGGTTTTTTTTTTCCTTCTCAAGGCAGAACAGCTCACAGAAGTCATAAACCAGATCCCCAGCTATATCACTAAAGTTCGAGGGTGCCCCCCCCCCCGTATCTGTCTCTAACAGATACAGAAGAATAAGCCAATACTATTTAATCTCAGCCACATACAAAACAATGAAATGATGTCAGATTATCTAGAACTATACATTTGCAACATACGTTATGGCTAACCAGGCAGCTGCCAAGACAAGAAACAAAAACTGATGACTGAATGAGCTATTGTATTTTAATAGAAAGATTGTCTTTCTCTCAAAGCATTTAGACAGCATTTTACCTGTTATAATAAATTATGACCCTAAATAAAATATAGCAAGTAGAGAAATCGTATATATTAAAGTGACAGAAAAATTTGGGAGACCAATGTCAACTATCTCGACATGTCAAATCACATTATTCAAATGATATCCTGAAAGATCAAAACCAGAGGTCTAAATCTTGAAAGCTACTAACATTGCCAAATGAAAGGCATCCAGAACTACCTTAGTCCAGTTTGGTAATTCTCTTGTTTAAAAACAAAATTTCCATGAGAGCAAACATATTCCTAGAACGGCCAAAATACATGGCTAGAAACATGGATAAATACAGATATTTTTTTTAAAAAAAGCTTCCATCAGAGAGACTTTTTAAACTCTCAGTGCAATGGCAAGCTTTCCCAGTTTAATTTTCAGCAAGCAATCTAAGGGAGTGTCCTAGTAATGGCTTTCATTTACAACTGCAAAGATCATTCAAATCTGTACTGGCGAGGTCTTAATAACATAGTTTCTACTTTTAAAATAATGCCTATGCAGATTTACGAGGGGACTAAGGAGCCTCTGTTCTCTTGCACTCAACCCATAAGCCTTCCTCTCTTGCTTCCTCTCAGGAACTCTCTCATTCCCCACAAAATTTTCAAAACCCACTTGCTTGTCCTGAGGTTCCGTTGACCTTGCCTATCAACCACAAACAAACAATAGGGGCAAATGATAAACAGCAAGGCCACGCACAACCCGACAGCAGTCAGAGCAGGAGCCGTGCCGGCGCAGCGGTGTCGGCGGCCACCTTGCGCGGCGAGCGCGTGGCCCTGAGGCCCGAGGCCGGCACCGGGCTCCCTGCAGGACCTCCTCCGCCACGGCAGGGTTTGGACAAAGAGCGCGCTACGGCTACTCTCTTGGTGGTGGATTTGCAGATGGCTTTGCTTCTGATTAAGGTCTGCTTAAGTTTTGGAAACTGAGGAGAAGATGGACAGAAGCCTTGAAGACTTTTAAATAAAAGTCTTTCAAAAGACTTTTGAGCTGTCATTGCAGAAGACGGTCACAACTTCCCTGGTAATGGAAGCACTTTACTACTTGAGCAGTGATTAGGTGCTTGTTCAAGTAGCCAACGACAAGCATTAATGACTTTGTTAATTATTTCCCCTCTCAAGCCTCCTTTTCTTGGGTCACTGAGAAAGCAGCAAAGGGAAAAGTGACTTCTGCCCAGTCTACACAACGGAGATTTTATTGAAATTAGCAGTGGTACAAGCTTTTAATGACTAGCTTACAGCAGAGTAAAGTAAATGGAATATAAGATAAAAGACACAAGAACCCTCACACACAGTCCTTAGAAGTTCTGGTAAAGCTACTCTGTGAACATAGTTACAGAGCATGAGATAAAAGCAATAAAAGTGTCTTTCAGCTCTGATAATGGGGATGCTGTTTCGTAGGCATAACCACACTGTAAGCCTATCACAGCTCTCTCTGTGTTCACACATCATTCCCAAACTCCAAACATATAGACCCTGTTAGCTGGATCCTCTAAGGGGCAAGTCATTCCTTTTTTCATCTTTACAATCAAAAGGGTTTGCTTTGCTTTTACTTTTTCTTAAGTCATGTAATATTTACACAACAGAGGGACAGATTCTAAAACATTGATCTTCCTTAATAATTCCTTTGTATATTTTTACACAATGTTTACTTAGAACTTGATCCTGATTTACAGAGAATTTACTGAACCCATCACCTTCAAAACTCTGGACAAAATAATAGAATAAAAAACAGCAGATGAACAACAAAACAGGCATCCTTAAATGTTCTCCTAGTCTTCCAACATCTATTAATTCTTTTTTTTTAACTTCAAAACATAGAAATAACTGAATTTTCCTACTCCCAGTGAATGAAATAAAATAGGGAACCTGTTTTATTTTTAAATTAGCTTTCTTTCATCTTGTCTGCATGAGGAAAGCATTTAACACACAGCCATATTGAACACTATTGTACTAAATATACTGGGAGAGTGTAATTCTTACTCTTTATCAACAAGGTTTGTTTCTGGATAAGTAATATCTTAACTACAAATATTGTATGACTTTTGCTTCATCAAAAGAATGGGTATGATTATGGGTATTCTCAGGACAATCCAAATGCATGAAGAGAAACAGTATCTGAAAATATAAGGAATTAAAAAAATGTTTTATTAGGCTAATTCCTAGACCATAGTCCCGGATAAGCTTTTGGGAAATGAAAAATACAACATAATATTTTCAAATCAGCAGACACAAAAATTCAAGAGACTCCAGCACACTCTTCAGAGTATACATTTTATGTGTGATTAATAAAAAAAAAATCAGATCATAGCTAAATGTGCAAAAATGTGCCAAATGTGTCACTCAAATCATTCATTAACGGTAAGCTGATTAACACAACATATTTTATTTCAGAGTGAAATTCAAAGCCTGTTATGGCAAAACAATTTAGGCTTACAGGATTGTATCGAGCACTGTTATGCTTGACCATGCTAATGTAGCTGTTTTTATTTCAGAAGCACCGGGGAGGGAAGCATGAAATCATTAGTAATTATATAAATATTAAGGCCACGCAACTGGCTCTATTACTGTTTTCAAATGGTAGCATCTGCAAATTCAGCCTGTAATAAACACTAATGCATCCAGAGACGAGAGTGCTGACATATGAATGGGATGCTTTGTCAGACTTGCATAAAAATGTAGATGAACTGCAGGGAAAGAAAACCAAAGAATTCAAAGGGTTTCTTGATTGCCTTCTTTAAAATGCCAAGAACTTAAGCTGGCCTTTCTTATCTTCCTCTACATGCATGTGACACTTTAGGAGGTCTTTCTTATTGTACTATAATTCAGTAATTGTTCCAGCTCTGTGCACCATGCCTTCCTTCCAAAGGGCAGCATGAGATATATAATTCTGGTAATGAACAGCTGCATAATTTAAGGGTCGAACTAGCAGGGCACTGTTCCTTATTTGTGTTTTCTTAGCAGTTGCCAAGATATTCCAAGCCTTTTTAGGAATACAATACTTTGTCTGCCTTATTTCTCATAGATGATATATGTTGAGACTTGGTCATGTTCCAGAAAGCACATTTTATCAGCTGAAGTACCAGTGCAAGCTTTCCTCTCATTTTGCTTCAAAGGGCAGCAGTACAGAACTATAACGAGGTAATTTTTTTCCCCAGCCATGAACATTCTCTGTTCTGTCATTCAGACTTGTTCAAACCCGGTGCAATCCCCTTTCCAAAGCATGATAGACTTAATCACAGAGCTATCAAAGGCATTTCCACGCAACGTTTCTCTCACCAAGGCTAATCTTCCAAATGTTAAAAAGGTCCAGGCAGCTAGGCCCTTCAAGATGAAAGCTGCATGCTGATTAATCAGCTGCTTTTTTATTCTGTTCTGGCAAGTGTTCCCTATTTGTAAATAAAAGGTTTACCCTGGATTTCCTGTAAACTAAGGAGCATAAGGCAGCTTTGGACCAGACTCAGGAAGCAACAAAGCCTTCTGCTGTTGCATCCGCAGGGGTATTTTGGTTGTTCTATCGCAAATATACTTTCAGGTGTCCTGGTGAGAATGAGCTAATCTAACACAAACATCATTCCAACATGAGAAAATTGCGTGGCAACCTCAAAGTCGCCTGCTTATTAATTACGTTCTTTGGCTTCCAGTGGCACATTAATCGTTGCTTGCTTGAGGAGGCCTGTCTGCAGTTTGTGTCATTGCAGAAGTTCAGGTTGGTTTATGATGTGTGGCACAATGTACCACAAGTCCCTCACAGAAACACTCTCACATTAAAGACGAATACATTTATTTATGTCGCAGAGTGCTGGCTCTCTATTCAGATGGTAAATAGGTAGTGTGAAAGAGATGTGACAGACCCAAGAAGACTAGAAATTGTCTGCAAACTGGCAGCCACTGTGGTTCACTGACAGCCCGAATTACTTTCAGGCAGTTTGGCACATCTCCATTTGTCACACTTAAAAGCTTGAGCCAAAGATATCCAATTAATACAGAACACAGTATTTCTCCCTCCTCGAAGCTGGAACAGAAATGCAAATGTTTAAGATTCACAGTGTGCATCGTGTCACCTACACATCACAAAGGGATGTAAAATAGTTATAAGTGAAGCATACATAACTTAACTCGCATCACACCCTCTTGGCCGCTGCTCACCTCAGGTTATCTTCTATGCTATGCGTACCACCACTGTACTTATTTATTCCAGACAATGATTTCTCATGTAGACTGAATCCCTTCTGCTGTAAATCATGCAAACAGCTAGCACAAATAGTTTGTGAATATAACAAGTATCAGGGGATGAGCTTTTGAAATATCTATCTAGACCAAGAAAGGGAAAAAGGGAAACTGTCATCGTCCCCCCCCCAAATTTTGAAGGCAAGGTGAAGGTTGCTTATTTCGAAAGTAGCAGAACCTTCATGAATCAATATCAGGTTTTGACATTATTATATAAGTCTATCTATCACTGCACAGCAATAACAGCTGTATCTTTTGCTATGACCCAATGCCAGTTATATATGATTTGATTTGAATTATTGGTAGTGTAGTCATGAGGGTCAGGTTTATATAGGTCTTGTGTGGACAGAATTTTTGTTGAATCACAGGATTTCCTTGGAGAATTTCCACTGTCCCTAAGTACGTTTACAGAAGTCCTCTTTTATCCAGATGAGCTTTTGGTGTTCAAAGAAGAGAAAAAATGCAACACTTTCACAGACTATAAATGCTAATCAAAAAGACTTGTGAGGGTCTCCTTTCTCTAAGGCCAAATTAGATATGTAAAATAGACATGTGGAAGGCTACATTCCTGGCAATCTATAATCAAAAGGTTTGAAATACTCGTACTTTTCAAAGTAACTGATGATGCAGATCTTTTGAAAATGCAATGAAGAAATAATAAGGGTTAAATAATGAATAAAGAATGAGAATGGTGCTTTCCCTGCTCTCTGCTATCTGAAGAAAGCTGCAGCTGGCCCCCTTCTTTGTTTGTCCCCCTTGAAGCATCCATGAAAAAGTGTTTTAAAGAAATATGTTCTCAAACTGAACTAAAAATGAACTCAAACTGATAAGAGCTCCACTAACATTATTTCAAGTTTAGTGGTGCAAATAATATCAGAATCCCTGGCTTTAATTGCCAATTAACATCTTTTACCAACGTTTTTCCTGCTTAATGCCATGGTATTTTTGATTGCAAAGTCCAGTAATAAATATAGCAAGTGAAATGTTTGCTAGGCAAGATATTTCAGAATAAACTTTAAAACCAATCACTGGAATATATTCATTTTTTTCAGATATTTTCATGCTGAAATTTTCATATATAATTTCCTCTGCTATACCTTCACCTCTCAGCTTACATGGTATTCAGAAAAAGAAATCAGATGATAAAGATTAAAAAAGGGATGTTCTTTAAAAATAACTTCTTAAAGACATTAATCTGTTATAAATAAAATTATTTAAAATTCTGATGCAGTTTTTTAATTATGTGGTAAGCATAAGTAGTCTTGCAAATACTCCAAAAACTATTTCACAACTTAAAACAATACCAGAATATCAACTATAAAACAACATTTACAGGTTTAAAAAGTAAAAACAAAGAAACAGATTTTTGTCTCTGTAAACTAGAATTGTGAATTTTGAGACAAAATGTACACAAAGTAAGGTATTTCTCCCCCTCCTTAGTGAACACGCTAAGCACAGAAAAGGAAATTAAATCAAATCACAGAAATTATAAAAGTTTTGCAGAGTAACAACTGTTAAATAAAGTGTTTCTAAATAAACTGACTGGAAAAAGCCTATGACTCTAATAGAACTTTAGAGTGAAAAATAATTTTATTACTTTTCAGAGGATAGCCTCCAAAAAATACAGGTGAAATTCTGTATAATTTGGGGTTCATTCAAATTAAATTTATGAAAAAAAAATCTAAATTACAACCTAATTTATTTTAACTTAATTGTTTGGGTTTACATTCTAGATCTCAGTTATCATTATGAAAAGAAAGTATAGCTTTACTTTTTTTTTATTCACAATGTTGATTAGTGGAGGAATACTTTCAAGCAGTAGTCTGCTTTCTACATCACTGACATATATACACTTTGTTATGTAAAAGCTTCAATTAATTAGCCTTTATGAATCACTTGATATTCTTTATATGAGAGAAGTGGGTATGATTGAAAACAGGTGTAATTTCATGTCTAGCCATACATACGTCTCTAACAGAGATTATTTTAGATTTGGGATTATTTTTTTTCCCTTCTATTTTAGGTAATCCAGTCAGATAGCCTTGAAGGCTAACAATTAAAGGTAACCTCTCAGTTATTTCCGTGGTTTACAGTCAGTAAATGAAAAAAACCCCAGTACCTGAGTGAGATTGTGCCTGGGATGGTTTTCTCCCGGAACAACCTCCCCCAGGCACGGCGGGGGTGAGAGCACAGGGCCCGGCTAGCTCCCAGCAGGCCGGTGGCACGCAGGCACGCTGCTCAGGAGACCGACTACGCTGGCTCACGTGGACGCGGGCTAGCTGGTTGGTCTCACTGACTGACACAGTCCCCGGCATATTTATTGTATAGGGAGTCTCTGTAGCATAACCAATAAAATACATCAAAGACTTTGTTGTAATTTGTGTCATTTTCTGCTAACAATAAGATAAATGTAATTAGGGCTGTCTGGAGTTACATATGCGAGCAAACCATTAAAAATGCTCAGTTAATAAAAATAAACTTGGACTAAGGGCAAGAACTTTTTTTTTGAAAACCCATTTAACTGTAAATGTATTTCCTACATTAAATGTTACTGCCACAAATAGTATCCTGGCCTGTGTCGCGTTTTATCCTGTCTTTGGAATTAGTGCTTACATTTCACTGTTCTGTCAAGCCTTTTCCAGAAACACGTGATTTTATTTTTTATTTTTAAAGGACAGGAAAAAATCCCTTTCATTAGAAAAAAAGTTTGAGGCAACTTCCAGAAGAAAAGACTGTAATGAACTACCCTGTCACAAATACCTAGTGGAACTGAAAAGTGAAAACAGAAGATGATTCATTACACTTGTCTGCTTACAGATGATTGTTTGAAAGGTCACGCAGAAGAAAAATGTCCTGCAAACCAAAAAGGTATGTCTGGTAAAGAAAACACACTTGTAGGACAAAAATTTGCTATACTTATTACTTACATTAAGAAAAGAAGTTTTTCACTGTTCAAATACACAGATTTCATTGTTAAAACACAGTGTTTCTGGTGAAAAAAAATCCACATAAAAATTTCTTATTTGCTTCCTTTATACGCACAAAGACAGATAATCAGGCCCTTTGTTGTAAATAATTTTTTACTTAAGACAACAGATTTTTTCTGGATAAATCTACTCATTCACACTGTGAACACTGATTATGGTATGAATCTACAATCTACAAAACAGTCTTGAGTAATCAGCTATCTGTAAAGCTTCCTCTACTCGTTTCGCATGCTTTACAATCTATACTCCATTACACCCATTCTTTGCTGTAATTGCTGTCCCACCATGTTTCCAGTGAAAATAATTCCATTAAAAGATGCAGCATGCTCTCTCAGCTCAGAAGAGCATTTTCTTCAGATAAAACCAGTGTTGTTACATAGGCAGAGAAGTAGTAAGGTTACATGAATTTAACTGAATCTAACTGGAGAATCTAGATCAAGGTTTTGCTCCTCCATCCTAAAGAAACTGTGAAATATGCGGAATTTTAAGCTAATGTAAAGTCTATAAATAATAGAAAGAATTCCCTCAATTAGTTGCTTCTGCATGAGAATGTGCTGTAGGGTATGCTCTGAATTCATAACTGAAAAAGAAACTCCGCAAAGGATTTATATGAACAAATTGTACAGTGTCTCAAAACCAGAAATATTCAGCATACGATTTTTCTTTTAAATACTGTATGCATGCTTCTTTTGTCCTAAATATGTCATGTCAACAGTTCTGTGTTTATTTTATGCACTGCAACACTAAATATCTCCTCAGCTGAAGTCATCATGGTTGCATACCAGCATACAGGAGCCAACTGGCTGTTTAATAACAGAAATATTTTGCTGAATGATTTGTATAATAATACAAGGACACACAACTTAGATAATGAGTTCTTTTTAGGATTTCCGTACTTGGCTGTGATGTTACTGGAATCCTCCTGAAGCTGGATGTTTAGTAAGTAGAGAAATTCCTGTTAATGACAACAATAAAAAGACATACTCTGAAGGTAACACTGACTTAAGAGAAGGAGTCCAAAGAGCTTTTAATTTAAATTATTAAACTTCACAGAAGCTGAAAAAATATACTGAAATTTAATGCAGTAAAGAAAATGAACAAAATTATAGGTAATAAGCATCTTAGTTCTTTTGGGCAAAGTATCTCTAACTGCTAAATGTCTGCTGTCAGTAGCTGGTAATCATCCACCTTTAACTGAAGTCCTAAATTTTAGCAAGGATAAAAATTGAAACTAGAATAAGAATTAGAATTAGAAGAAGAAAGGAAAAAAAAATTCCTTCTTTATTGAAGACCACAAAAAGCACAAGGACATGTATATATATAATTGCTTGATGATAATTCTACTTACAGAACACATTCAAGCTTGTGTAGGCACACATGTGTATGGATAAACATGTCTTTCTACACATGTATACTTCTATAAAGAGATAGTGAAATAATTTTAAAAAGAAAAAAAAACCTAAGCAAAAGTATTGACAGCTCTTTGTTGAACTTCATCGAACTTCACAGCTCCCAAGTCCTTTTTACTTCAACTTCAATATTTCCAGTTTGATAACACTGCCTTATAAATTGTCTCAGAATATTATTGCTTCCGCATCTTTCAGTTCTGGAACAGAACTGAAGATTTGCACCGCTCCGTGAACTTGTGGCGACTTACTAAAAGGTAACAGTGTTCAAGTAAATTCTTCCAATTGAACTATCCATTACAGTGTAATCATGACCAAGCTCACAGCCCTGATCAATACAAAGGTACATAGTTGCTGTAAAACAGCTCCACTAACCAGGGTAAGTAATCCACCATTTTAAAGATTTGAAGAACCAACCAATTAAACACTGGATAAGGTCAAATATTATTGATTGTAGATTCAAGTGAAATTCCTTTTGTTGCTTTTCTTTCTTTTGATTTTGCTTGTAATCCAAGTATTATTTCCTTAAAAATACACTTTTTTTTCAGTGGCTGCACTTACATAGCAATAGGATATGAGTGGTCTCACAGAACAACATAATGATGCATTGACTTGAAGATCAATACTGCTACAAGACCTTGGAGACAGAAAAATAAAGAGGAAAACATATTTTTCAAAATCCACTAATGGTCTAACTTCTACAGCTTTTAACAGCAGCGTTTCACAA
Organism: Aquila chrysaetos chrysaetos; assembly: GCF_900496995.4. NCBI lineage: Eukaryota > Metazoa > Chordata > Aves > Accipitriformes > Accipitridae > Aquila > Aquila chrysaetos. Next base: position 22,178,874 of record NC_044017.1, on the reverse strand, counting down.
TCCCATGAACTTTTCTAAAAAATACCAGATAACTACATTTTGGTAATTGGGCAATACTAACAAAAGCTAATTTCAGGCTTCCTCCATGGACAGTGGAGTGGGAGTCTAAAATGGTATAAGGAGCAAGAGTAAGGTGCTCTTAATGAATACCTTTCTGTGTCTTGAACATGCTAATGCTCTGCTACAGTCTAGTCCTATTCTTCTAGTATACACAAAAAGTCCAAGATATCAACCACAGGTTAAGTATGCTATGCAGTGCTCTTTTGTTCTTTGTTTTTCTGCTGCTATAAAATCTTCAGTGAGAAGTAGCAGCTTTCATAGTATGGAAAGCAGAAATACTAAGTATTACAAAAATTACTCAGATGCAAAACTGTTTGCAATAAAAGCTGCATTTACTGTTCATCATTTTTCAGATCCTTTTATTCTTGGCCAAATTCACATGAAAGGCAAATTTTTATGAATCATTTTTCTTATACACTTCTGGGACATCTTGTCTGCAAAGTAGTTAAGATCTTTCATCTTCCCTTTCAGAAACCTTGTAATATCACCAACATGTGGGTCCTATTTTAGACCTGCTGAAAAAAGGGAATGAAAATATACCTTCCCAGTTGGTAAGGAGATCACCTCCAAGCTTTTTTTCCTGTAAGACTCTTTCTCTCTGAGCACAAAGTCCCTTTGATGAAGTTTCACAGTGGCCAGGTATGCCCTACATCAAGTTCCTGAATGGGAGTCTTCAGCACAGAGAAGGAAACAGGAAACCTTGATTTTTTTGCCTTTCTGCAGTTCTGTGTGGGAGACCTACCTTTGAAGCTCCAAACTGGTAGGGACTAAATGTATACTACAGGAAACTTCAGGGTTCTCTGATTTAAAATAAGCAAGAGAGCTCTGTCAATCTGACAGTCACCTAGTGTCTTTTTTTACTTCAAGCAGCTGACTGTAATGCAATATTTATTTAAAGTTCACTATAAGATGCTATGATCACTGATAAAGAGGGAGGTTAACAGTATTATTTATTTTATGTTTTTACAATACAGTGAATTATTATATTTGGTGTAGATCCATCCTTCTGGTTTGCATGTTTTCCTTTTTCAAAAGCATTTAACGTGTTGTCTTAGCTTTTCTCTAGCTTTCTAATACCAATTTAATTTACTCTAAAATCATTAATAAACTCTTGCTTTCTACTGCATTTTTAGGCTGCTATTAAATTAGTCTCAGTCTCATATGCATTCTCATCTATCCACAGGTAGAATGATATGCTGGTGTATTTTTATCAGTCTGTCTCCAGAAAGCTGTGAACAGAGACATGGAAATATCACATATTTGGAGAAATGCCACCTGGCACAAATCAGTCACTAGGTGGCTGAATATTGTGAAGAGAAATAACTGTCTAAATAGAATATCCACTTATTAGAATCCAGCAGTGCGTCTGACTTTCATATTTAAGAGTGAAACAAAATATTTTTCTTAGTGGCTTTCATGGTGTTTAATGTTTTCTCCCTAGTTTTGCCTGTCTCACTAACTAATGTAATCTGTTATAATTTGCCTGATGATGTTTTACTTCTTTCTTTGTTGTTTTTTTTTTTTTTTCCCCCAACCCATAGCAAAAGAAGAATAGAAAAGCTACATCCTGTTTTTATTAAACAAGGCACTGGTACTTTTTATGGGACTACATAAACCACCACAGACAATCCCTTTATACAACACTTTTAAAATTTACTTTAAGCTCAATATAAAATGGAAACTATCATAGCTTCTCAAATACGCTGGTGTCCTTTAATGTCATCTGTTCCAATGGCATACACATCCTACCTGCCTATGTATTTGTGCCGGACTTTTCTATAGGTCAAACTGAAACAGAAGTGAGAAACCAATTACCTGAGCTAGCATGAACAAAGCATAAATGTTATAACACATGTGCTAGGTCTAGTTGAAAATTTTTCATAAAAATGTGAGGGTCTTTTCCATCGGAAAATAGAACCTTTCATGATGTAACTCTCTGCCATTTCTAAAAGAGAAGAAAGGTTACTGCAGATGAAAATCCAGTTAGGAAGGTCAAACTACAGAAAGGAGCATAAGGAATCTGCATTGCAGATCTTTTGAGGTACCAGAACATATTTCTGAATTAAAAGACTTGATCCTTGGCTAGAAAATATTTGGTTTGGAATTTTTGCCCCCAAAAGATTAGATTTATTCTTCCAAACACCTCTTTCACATGATTCTGAGGTATAATTTGAAGTGAGTCACTTGAGTGACTTTTACTATTTACCACTTTTGTCCTGCTTGTCTTAACAGGAAAGAATATAAAGGAGGAAAATGAAACTAGGATCAACAACCTTTGCATGCCAGCAGAACTATAGGCTTATGTTAGAGGTTTTACAGCCATTTTACAGCAAGTGACACTGAGTAGCATCACACATGAAAAATTCTGCAGAAGTCCTACTCTCTCTATTACCCTCTCACCATGCCAGTTTCAAGCCCAAGACAATGGCAGTGGGATAGTCCAATCTGGCAACCTTAAACATGACAATGAAGGATGATTTGCAAGAAACAGGATATCAAGTAGAAAGTCAAATGAGTAGGTACTCCAGCTAAATCTGATATGATTAGACACATGCAATAAACTCCACAGGTGTAAAATTAGATTGCATTTACCATGCATCATGTCACCTATGCTTGGCCCACAAATTCTGTTCTACCGGGACCACTTTGAATGTTCCAAATCTGTAAGCACCTGTCAAACACCCACTTTTTTTTTCTCCCCTTTAAGGCAAAGCCAACCGCAAAAATCATGTTCCCTTTCTTCACCTTGTTATATTCATTCCTGTATGGACACCCAAGATTATACTGTAGCATTTGCAGTTAGAAGCCGGCTCTGAAGACTTGCACGTGGAAATAAACACATTTTTTTAACTCAGTGAAACTACTTACTGTGTGTAAAATAAAATTTAGCACGTGTGCAAATCCTTGATAATTATTTATAATGTTAATCAATGTATAAGTGAATGTACTGTAGCCTATGGGACTACTTCCTTTTCGGTCTTTTGAATGTATGGTATTATTTTCCCAAATCTAATGCACTTCTTTTACTTTTGAAGAGGATATCTCCCTACACTCATCAAAACACTTCCTAATTGCCATGCAAATTTAAGTGAGTTTGTATGTCAAAAAAAAAAAAAAAAAAAAAAAAAAAAATTGGCGATTTTCTGTTGCAAATTCCCCCAAAGAAAAATCCCCTTATCACATGTTCTAAGTACATTGCCTATTGCCTCTCCTCTAAATGTTTAGAAGCTTTAAGAAACCGACTCATTCTGTAGGATATGACAGACAAAAGAAAGGGAAAACTATGACCTTGATAGTTACTATTGCTTTAAGTACCACAGTCATTTAACAAAGTTGTTTAAAAAAATACTTCTAACCTGTAAAGATTTAATTAGATTGAATTTCCTCAACAGATAAAGCATCATAAGGAAAAAATAAAGTTCTAATAATTGCAATTTCAATACACTTTTTACATAATTATCATTAGTATTGTAACACCTACTGTGGATTGTTATTGTTTATGGGGATTAGGAAGATCATAATTTACCATATGTAATTATTCCTGCTAGAGACATAGTTTAATATCAGTTAATTCTTCAGAAAGTCTGTCCATATCTTTCTGACAATGACAACTTAGCTTTTCCATCAGATACTTAATTCTAACCCAAAGCAATTCCAATGACTTCCCCACTCCCCCTTAAATTATTTCCTTTGGAGGAATGAATGCAAAAGAAATTTTCTTCCTTTGCTACACTGTGTAGTCCAATGCCAATTCTGAAGTCCTCAGTGATCCAAAATTGACTTTGTCAAGGGAATCAGATGTATCAGTGGTAAACTTAATTCTGAGAGAACCCTGGCTAGAATTATAGGACAGTAAGCACAGGGAAGTAAATGGAAGATGCACAGACTGCACACTAGCAATCCTTTAACAAAACTGTAATCTGCAACAGTTTATAGCAGCGGAGAAAAAACCCAACATATCTCTGCAGAAATGCTTCTCCTTGGCTAGCTCATCAGGCACATTGTTTTATCCACTGCTGTAAACAAAGAAAAACTGCCTGTTCGCTATGTACAATCCTGAAACTCCATTTGATTTCAGCAATTTCATGGTTCATGTACTAGCTGAAAGAAAATTTCTCCCAAGAAGACTATGCGCGTGAAGCACTGCCAATCTCAAACATTTAAAATCCTGAGTCCAGGATCAAAATTCATGCTAGCTTACAAAAAAGAAAAAAAAAATCATATTTGATTGGTTAGATATGCATTTTGCTTTCTTTCAGTTCTTAAGATAACTTTTCATTTCCAGGTTTCTTCCTCAGATCACAAATACTAGGCATTTAATTATTTTAGTAATAAAAGATTATATGCACATGCATATTCCCATCATTCTGGACTTTTAAGAAAAAAAATGCTTCCAATCATGTGAACATGTAACCCTAAAGAATTGGCACTGCTCTTCTGTAGAAAATGCCCAGAAATAATAAGTTTACAGGAAAATTTTCAACAGACTAAAGATTTAAAAACATATAAATCGCTGCAACATTCTACTGATTTACATACTGTGGCCTGAATTCAGATCATCTAACTCTTCTTAGCAAAGTATGCCCACAGAACAAAACAAAAAGAAATGCTGAGCAGAATGACAACGAAGGTGGCCTGCAGTTCCTTCACACAATGCTATGGAATTTTATATTCTCTTGCCCATACTATTGCAGATTTATGTCCTCTGTGCTATTGGACATTATGCAGCTTGCTAATGTTTTGCATGACAATAATTTACCATTCTCATTTGCTGGGCCTCCTACTACTATTAAGAAAATATAGCAGATTTTCTAGTAAATGGCTTTACCACGTGATTATCCAAGCCATGTTTTGTTTGTTTGTTTTTTTAATTCGGCTGCTATATGATGTGTAAGCGTTGTGCACTTCCAATAGCAGAATAACACCTCAGCTGAGCTGGGGGATGTGCAGGCTTTTTAAATTGTACCTGTTGTACTATTATGTAGGGGGGGAGGGGGGAACCCCAACCTTCTTCTCATCATTTATAGAAAGAAAATGAATAAAATAAAAGAAATAGGAAGTCATGCTGCTTATCACTTATATATAGTTTTGCCAAGTATGATTTAAAGTATAATGAAGCAAGATTAGGATGATCTTAAACTATTATTGTAGGAAGCTAACATAATTTAAAATGCCTACAGTTGCATTCATATTTGTGTACTTTTAGTGAATTCATGAACTTTCCTTTAAATGCAATATTGATAACTTGAGTATGTCATTGTAGGGTCAGATCCACAAACAGAGGGCAAGTATGTAACCATTTTAATATTTCCCTATTTAATACTTCTCCAGTATAACACACTTGGCAATGCTTATAGTGGTGTTTTTCTGTTGGTTTTTTTTTTTTTTTTTTTTTTTTTACCAGATAAACTTTGGTAAAATACTTACATTTAAATGGCTGGGAGAGTTTAATAAATGTCATAACAAAAGGACAAAAGCTGGTGTTGGACAGAAATTCATTGGGTTTGTACTACTGAAAAATTGTTAGTCAGCAATACACTTGGTGTTGTCATGATTAAAAGTCTAATTAAACCAAAAATTCAATCTTACATATACATCATAATTAAATTGCTTTTAAAAATTATAAGTCTAATTTGTATACTAAGAAATGGCAATGTAAGATCTCAATTCTAAACACTTCAGGTTTTCAAGTTGGGGGAAATACTAAAGAACCTTCATTTCAAGAAACTGCTGATTCAAGAAAATAATGCTATATATATCAATTTAAAATGTGAAAATAGCCACATACCTTTTAATTTAAAATCTTAATCTTTCACTTTTTAATACTTATTATAGTTTGGACTTAAAGGGTGCACATACTAACATACCCTGTAGAACCAAAACCACAACATTTTTTATAAGCAAACACATGGAGGCAAATAGTATTGAATTACAAATTTGCAATAAGTGATGTTACTTCATAAGAATTATTTCCTACTTCACTGGTAAAAATGAAAAGAGAAATAAATCCAGTATGTCGTCTACTACATATATATATCGCATGACAACAATAAATTCATTGCATTGAAAAGATATCATTGAAGCCTGTACTTTTTCAGTAGGAGTAGTGAATGAAGACATGATTGAAAAAGCCTTAAGTATTAGAATGAAAACTGGGTATAAAACTTGGCTCACAGTTCAGAACACTTTATTAGTAAACGGAATTATCATAGTAAAAATAGAATCACCGTGGAATCAAATCTCTTAGGAGAAGAGAGCTAAAACAATACTGAAGGTAATAACATCAAATGCTTTAATACATATGTGTATTGTAAGAAGATGATATAGTGTCAAGTGCATTGTGTATGAAGTGTGCAAGAATTCAAGCACAGAATCCATGGGCTGATGATCTCTTATGGGCAGGAACACAGCATCCTGACAACCTTTCAGTGGATATTCTTGAACACTAAATAAGGAATGGTTACAAAAGTTAAAGTTTGTTTAAAAAGACAAATCTCCCTAATCCATCCCATAAAATAGGCCCCTTCTTGAGAAAGCCATAAAACCATAGGGCTTTAAGAAATCTCCAAAGGTCATCTAGTCTACTCCTTTCTGCAGGTAGAATCAGTTATACTTACGGCATTCCTGACAGATGTCTGTCTCACCTACTCTTACAGCCCACCAACAATATAGACTTTGTAATCTACTGAGAGAAATGCTTTCAGTGGGCTTCCCGATCTGTACTGCTGGAAGATTTTTCCTATGTTTAATATAAATCTTCCTTGTTGCATTATTGCTTTGTCTTATTCACTGTCTATATGGAGAACAGTCTTTGCAGCAGTCTGTTACGTATTTTAAAATGCTCATATCCCCCTGTCATCTTCCCTTCATGACAAGTCTAATTTCTACAATCTTTACAAGCAGATCATTGTTTTGAAATCTCATCTTGATCTCTTCTGTACTCTTTCCAAATGGTCTGAATCCTTCAAGTAAGGGTTCTGCTCAGAATCAACTGAAAGACCTTATTTCTTTCCATGGACTATTAAGGGAGCCTAGGGTTATTAGCCTCCCAAGGATAAAGTTAATCTTTGTGAAGCACTGAAGTAAATAAATTGTATTTTGTAGTTTCTTGCTAGATGTCTGCAATGTAAGGACCATTGCTCCTAAAATAGCTCCCTGACTGTTATTGTATGGCAAATGATGTGAATGACTTGTTGCTATATTCACAATACAGATGGTCTCAAAATCCACAGCTATGCGGCTTTATTATGTGACTAGGTTCTGAAGTGTGCTACTCAGCTATTTTATTAAACTTACCATGTGGAATACTTCAATTCAACAGATGGGAATCTCTAAGTCATGTTATGAATCAGAAGGCACTCACTGGGTACAAACTATTTGAAGAAAAACTTCACTGAGAAATAATCAGGCCCTGCATCTCAAAACATCTATCTATCTCATGCTGTTCTTTTCCTCATCATTATTTCATTGAGAATGCATTTAATTTTTTTAAATTATTTTATTTTTTTGTGTGTAACTCCATCATGTGATCTAAACCAGGATCGATTTTGGCTCTTCAGAATATTATTTTTATATCATCAGGATGCTCCCCCACCTTTGGCTCTTAGGCAACATGTTGCCTCACAGGATTTCTAACTCTGTTTATTGCCTCAGAAAAATTAAAAAGAAAACTGAAATCATAAAGTAGAAGAAATTATGTTGCTGCTCACAGCTTATTATTTCCTTGACGTTGCCGCCTGTAGGTCAGCCAGGTTTGGAGCACCATTGATCTATTGTACCTACTCTAAAGATTTTATGAATAGCAGCTAAGAAACACTGTACACACAGAACAGATATCACCCCTGTCCTTCTCCAGGACAGGTTGAAAGGCACTACTACAATAAATCAAAATACTTGGGCAATCCATAAAAATATATGACAGTTAAAATTTTTCCACTTGTATATTGAAGTCATCATTCATAATAGTGAAAACACAAAGCATGTCCCTAAAAAAATAAAATAGTCGCATCCTTAGGACTCTTTTCTGAACAACAATAAAAATATTGCTGGCTGTAAAATTGGTAAGTAGGTTCTGTTCTCTCAGTACAGAACCAATGAAGATGAATTGTGTTCAAAAGGAAACATCCAAAAGACCCAGTGTGGAAGCATATGAACTCAGAAACCCAACACGTACAATAATGAGAAGTTACTAGTATGCTACCTTTTGCCAGCTGTTGATTGCAGTAAGTTACCTGTGGTGACTATCTATCTCATGTTGGATAAGGGTTAATAAAGGTGTCATGGTTTAACCCCAGCCAACAACTAAGCACCACGCAGCCACTCACTCACTTTCCCCCATCCCACTGGGTGGGAGGGGAGAATCAAAAAAAAGTAAAACTCATGGGTTGAGATAAAGAAAGTTTAATAGGACAGAAAGGAAGAAAAAAAAAATAACAAAAAAGAATTGGAATATACAAAACAAGTGATGCACAATGCAGTTGCTCACCACTCAATAACTGATGCCCAGTTAGCTCCCGAGCAGCTATCTGCACCACCCCCCCCTCGCCAACTCCCCCCAGTTTATCTACTAGATGTGACGTCACACGGTATGGAATACCCCTTTGCCCAGTTTGGGTCAGCTGTCCCGGCTGTGTCCCCTCCCAGCTTCTTGTGCCCCTCCAGCCTTCGTGCTGGCTAGGCATGAGAAGCTGAAAAATCCTTGACTTGGTCTAAACACTACTTAGCAACAACTAAAAAACGTCAGTGTGTTTTCAACATTCTTCTCATCCTAAATCCAAAATATAACACTATATCAGCTACTAGAAAGAAAATTAACTCTATCCCAGCTGAAACCAGGATAAAAGGTTAGGCACTCAATGAATTCAATATGAATCTTTTGGCTGACATCAGCAGCTATTGAATTTGGCCCTAGAACAAAAAGGATTGCATGAGGGCATCTTTCAGAGAGTTTTTCTTTTATTATCTTAAAAGAAATAGCATTGATAACAACAGAGGTAAAGATGCTCTTTTGTATATCTCCTGGATGAATAAAGTTGTAAAGTAATATTGATAAAGTAAGAAAGCAGAAAACAGCGAGGTATGTTATTTCCTTGTAGCTGGTATTAATGGCAAGTTATAAATTCAGTAACACACGCTTCTGTTTCGCTGCTTCAACCAAGGTCATCCTATGCAAAATGGAACTCACACTCCAGATGCAGAAACCAGGAGAGTGTTTATTAATCTCAAGATGTGGTGTTTATAAGGAGTTATCGCCTTCATAACTGCCATACAGTAGATCTCCCAGATCTCTTTATGTTGAGCAAATGTTGATCACAAAAACAGGTGCATTGTCACTGTACTTGACAGAGCATGCTTTTGACATTATTCTTTAAATTAGCTGTTTCCTCACAGAGAACTCACAAACCTGTACCATAAAGGAATGAGGACAAATCCAGTCTTTCATAAATTTAAAACACATATTTCAAACTAACAATCTCGGGTGATTTGAAAATACACTTAAACCAGCCTTAACTCATATACTTGAATAGTACTCGAATTTACATAGGAAGAATCCAAGGTAAAAGTGATTAATATGAATTGTAGCATCTGATATCAGCCTCTCTAATTACTACCATACAAACATCTATGTTTTATTTATATTCTCAGGCAGCTTGATCCTGACACCTCAAACAATTATCCCAGCTCTATCAAAGTTTTTTTTTTTCCTTGCAACTAAGAAATCTTTACTTGTAACACACCCCAAAGGTAAGCCAATTCTTTGATACAATCTCTGATCAGAGAGAGACTTTGAGAGCAAGCTGAAGACAATTCATTCAAATGGGGTACCACTCTGCTTTCTCAAATACTCAAGTTAAAATCTTCTATATTCCTATATTGGCTAACTGATGAGATAATCTACATAATAACATGACGCCACTGTGTGTTTCTACTTGTTGTGGTTTAACCCCAGCCAGCAACTAAGCACCACGCAGCCGCTCACTCACTCCCCCCTCACCCAGTGGGATGGGGGAAAAAATCGGGAAAAAGAAGCAAAACCCGCGGGTTGAGATGAGAACGGTTTAATAGAACAGAAAAGAAGAAACTAATAATGATAATGCTAATAAAATGACAACACTAATGATAAAAGGATTGGAATGTACAAATGATGCGCAGTGCAATTGCTCACCACCCGCCGACCGGCACCCAGCTAATCCCCGAGCGGCGATTCCCCGCCCCCACTTCCCAGTTCCTATACTAAATGGGACGTCCCATGGTATGGAATACCCCTTTGGCCAGTTTGGGTCAGCTGCCCTGGCTGTGTCCTGTGCCAACTTCTTGTGCCCCTCCAGTTTTCTCGCTGACTGGGCATGAGAAGCTGAAAAATCCTTGACTTTAGTCTAAACACTACTTAGCAACAACTGAAAACATCAGTGTTATCAACATTCTTCTCATACTGAACTCAAAACATAGCACCGTACCAGCTACTAGGAAGACAGTTAACTCTATCCCAGCTGAAACCAGGACACTACTGAATCAATACAACTCTCAATCTACACAAAAGCACCACCAGCATGTATTAAGCAGATGGAACCGGCACTCTCACAATGAATTTCTCAACTGATGTGAAGAGTTGTGTGCTAGTCTCAATTTCACTCCTAGAGTCCTCCATTTGTTCCAAGTTTTGCATCTTAACAGTAGATGTGTATAATTCAAACCAGTCTTTCTTCGACATAAATTGAAATATACCACACAGGAATACAATGGTTTGAATTTAATAGACGAATGAGAATTGTGCGGATGATTTTTCCACAATAGAACGTGTGCTTTTCATTTTAGTTATTAAAAATACCACTTCACAATCCCAGATTGGAGAAGATATCCACTTAGAACTTGAAAATAGTACTTATACATACTTTACGGCTGCATTACTAAATGTGCTTCAATGCTCAGATAAGATTCAAAACACTGGAATTGTTAATTATAGTTCTGCCCCTTCCCCCAGAAAACTTTTACTTCTTGAAGAAAGTTGTACATTTGAAGTAGATGTTTTAATGCTTGTGTCATGGTTTAAGCCCAGCCGGCAACAAAGTACGACAAAGCTGTTCGCTCTCTCCTCCCCTCCGGCCACGGTGGGATGAGGAGAAAATATAAAGAAACACTCGTGGGTCGGGACAAGGACAGGGAGGGATCAGTCACCACTTGTGGTCACGGGCAAAAGACAGGCTCAACTTGGGGAAAAAACAAAATCAATTTAATTTGCTACCAATCAAATCAAAACAAGGATGATGAGAAGCAAACCCCACCTTAGCACACCTTCCCCCAGCCCTCCCTTCTTCCTGGGCACAGCTTCACTCCCGGTTCTCTCTCCCTCCTCCCCCGGCGGCGCAGGGGGACGGGGAATGGCGGTCGGGGTCAGTCCGTCACACCTTGTCTCTGCCGCTCCTTCCTCCTCAGGGGGAGGAGGACTCCGCACTCCTCCCCTGCTCCGCCGGGGGTCCCTCCCGCGGGAGACGGTCCTCCACCAACTGCTCCAGCGTGAGTCCTTCCCGCGGGCTGCAGTTCCTCACGAACCGCCCCGGCGCGGGTCCCTCCCGTGGGCCGCGGTCCTTCAGTGCCAGGCTGCCCCAGCGCGGGCTTCCCCAGGGAGCGGCGGCCATCTTGGGGGGCACCCACCCCCTGCTCCGGCGTGGGCTCCTCTCTCCCCGGGCTGCAGGTGGGCATCTGCTCCCCCGCTCCCCTCCGTGGGCTGGGGGGGGACAGCCTGCCGCCTGGTCTCCCCACGGGCTGCAGGGGCATCCCCTCCTTCCCCCCTGCCCTCGGGATCCGCACAGGGGTTCCTCTCGCACCCCGATCCCCCGACTCCCGGCAGGTTTCCCCTCTGGAATCTGTTCTCCCAGAGGCGGGTCCGGCTCCCGGCCAGGGAAGCTTCCAGCAGCTTCCAGCAGGAGCCGGCCCTGCCGACCCTACCCCGCTACCAAAAAACCCTGCCACACAAACCCAAAACAGCTTTTTACTATGAATTTTCACTGAAGTAAACTGTAAGTTTCAATCCTTTCATAGCTAGGCTTATTTTGTCATAATGGATGGGGTATTGCCCTTTCAGCTTCCAGAGTCCAGTCTGTTACCACTGGCTATTGCCCACAATAGCAAGTAGTTTGGAACAACAGGAATGGTTTAGTAAATCACACTAGTTAGTACTAAGGCCCTTACAAAAGCTGCTGGGTGGGGGAGGATGGTTGTTTTGAATTATATTCTATCTGGCCCCCTGGACTGAACATCCCTACCATGTGTGTTGCTTGAAGCCCCCAAAGGTGCAGTGTTTGGTTCAGATGCCTCATCCCATTAGAGGAAAGAAAGCATTTTGGTGTGTACCTGCCAGAGCTTAGCACTTTCTGAAAGAAGTCTACCTTAAAACAGAATTGGTGCACCAAAACTGCTCTGCAGATTAAAACAATGCAGAAAAAAAACAGGAAAAAACAGAGCATTTGCTTTATAACAGTACAACTGATCCAAACCAAAACACTAATGCAGATATATCCACTGAAGATATACGCACTGTAATTTTTTCTTCATCAATGCAGAAAAAGAATTATTAATAATGACCTTGACAGAGCAGTAACTGGAAGCCACTTCTAAGCTGAAGGTCCTGGGTGGTAGCATTAAAAATTTCACACTACTTCTAAGCAACTATTCAGTTCAACATGATTAATCAGGACACCTTATCAAGAGAAATAATAAAATTCTATGTATTTGATGTAAGAGCAATATGCTGTATTTTATTTTCCTTCCATATTTTCCAATACTGTCAATATGACAGATTTCTTAAAAATATAGACCTCTGTCAGGTATAACCATTGATACTGTTGTCAGGAAAGTAGAAAAGCAACCCAAGAAGACTTCAAAAACAACACTTATTTTGAGGTGAGCAACTAGTGGAAAGCACAAATTAACACATAGGTCTGTGAGACTAAATTGTGAAAACAATATATACTTTGGATAGGTTATTCTCATTCCTCTTTTGCTGAAGGCATTTAAAGGTATACAAATGTAGCAGTGTAGTGCTAAATTTTGTTAACAGAAAAAGTAGATTACCACAGGCTTAATGTCATGTCCCGAATCAGAGCAGGTCTTTGTCCCATAATCTCATACTTTACACACAGTGGGCCCAAATCTCCTCTCCTTCCCCAAATATATGATGTGGTCATACCATCACAAAGCACTGCAAGTCATTAAACTGAGTGAGAAGAGGGACCCCTCTTCTAAGGCCATCGCGAGCCGAATGTTGACACTGCTCTTGCACTATTCAAAATGAGTCTGCTCTTACCCTTTTTAAAATCACCTCATTAAGAAAAAAATACTTTTGTTAATGAATATCAATGTTGTTCCTAAAAAACCTGTCCATATGGTCAGTTTCTGAACTTTCGCAGTCTAGCTCTTCCTCAGACATACCTTTTGTTCTCCCAGTCTCAGTAGGGGTAGGGGTGTGGTTTGGAAGGGTGGGGTTTTTTGCTTTTCTGGGTTTTTTTGTTTGGTTTTATTGACTTTTTAAATCAGATTAGTACAACTATAGCAGGACATGATATTGTAAGGCTATCTTAAAGTCATAAAGAATGAGTATAGTTTAGGCAGAGTGCAAACAACTTAACTGAAAACAATTAACAGGACAAGATAAGTTTGTAGAATTTTCAGCTAGATTCAGGAAAAAAAAAAAAAAAAGGCACATCACCCAGAAATTGTAAATACCCTTGGTACTACTTGCATATTTAAAACTTTCAACATTATGACCCCTGTCAGCTTTAAGACAGACAGTAAAGCAGATGCATTACTAAACTTTGCAATTCTAAACAGATTTCCCCCTGTATAAAAGCAGAATTCACTGGGGAAAAAAGATCACTAATTTCAGAAAAATATTTTCTTCCCAATGCTATACATTGCTAAGGATTTTTATTTTATTTTTATTTTATTTTACTACAAGTTGTGAAGATACTATTGTCATAAACTTAACCTAGTAAATGATCTTCATCACTGCCAAGTAACCAAATAAAGTTTTGCAGCAAAGCTAAAATATTGGTTGATATGAACATCAGCTGGAATCTTAGTACCTCCCTCCTTGTAAGAACTTTAACACAGATGGTAAAGGGAATATGTTTAAGGCTTTTATGGAAGTAATGATGAGTTCAGTCATACAACAGACTGAAATAGGATCTTATCTGCAGCAGGATTTTTTTTTTTCCCCTAACGTTCATAACTGAAAGAATATATTTGGGTTATATGCGAAAATAATTAAGAATAGCTACTTTCTGCCCAGCACATTAAATTGCTAAATTTTTTGACAGCCGGAGCTGAATTACTAATGTACACTGAGATGTCAGCCGCATGGGAAGGAAAGCACAATTGCCAAATAAAGGATTAAAATGAAAGGGGAAAAAAAAAAAGTCTCTGTCAGGGAAAAAAAATTTGCATGAAGGAAGACCAAATGGCAATATGTTGTTATAGCCTTCGAACGTGCAATTTGCAGATTGATTTCCCTGCTCTCTTTGCATAGTAGATGTAAAGATTATGCTGAAATCTAGGAAAATTTGATTGTACATGTGCCAAAGTGAATTGAGAACTTGAGTCAAATGCCTGCCCCAGTTCTAACAAATTCATAAGGAGAAAATAGCTCTGCAAGGCATTTCTTTGTAAACACATCCAACTAATTTTGCAGCTATGCATTTTAATAGTGTAGGCATGCAGGATGAGTCTCCCTCACTAATTCAGTTTGTTCTTGTAACATAACTGAATTTGTGCAGCTTTAGCCTTCTGTGATAAGCAGGAATGTCACACATCTTGTATTTCTCTCATCTCCATGCTATCAGTGCTGTTTGGTTGGTTTTTTTTTTAATTACTCACTGTCCCTATTTCTGGCTCGTGTTTGGCAAGCCTGTGGCCATTCCCACAGAATAAGATAGAATTACTGAAAACCCTTCCCACCCCTATCCCTCAACAAGAAACACTTCTCAAATGCCACCCATAGTCCGCTTGATTGATAAATATACCACCTCTGGAGCAAAACTTGCTACTCATATTCCTCAGTCATCTTTGTTTATTTGGAGCAGTTGGCTTTCTCCCTTCAGATACTTGTCAACATTTCCGGAAGATGTTTTAACTAGCACCCTGTCAGCTGACATATCTAAAGCAGGAAGGCTGACTAGCTGTGAAAGATGTGACTCCCAACCCCAGCAAGACTCAAAGCACTGGAAACCGAAACAAACCCCTTAAGAGCATATGTTACCCTACTTACAATGAAGTTTTTGTGACATCCTTTTAATTGCAACCATATGACACTTGCTTGTAAGCCAGAGGCACTGAATATGAGTGAAAAGTCTCATGTGAAGTACTAAGCTTTGAGTTTTCAAAGGTACTTTCTAAATAGATGAGTAGCTTCACTTACAGCACAAAAATAAACAAAACCCCAAAAGCTTTTTTCCAACATGATTTTGACTGTGCAGTTCTATAGAGTGGGCATATATACAAGTCATTCCTGATAGAAACTTATAAAATACTGGCCAGCAACCAGATTTTTAAAAAGATACCATTAACAAACGCCTGTTTTGTGAATTACTTGTACTGGTGTGAGCAGAGTTAAGCATACAGGATTCAGACAGAGGGAGGGAATGTGATGAATTACTTTTAGTAACTGTAACGCATACGGCATTCCAAAATGCTTTGACTCTAATGCTAGTCTTAGCTGTGCACATGTTAAAGTAGTATTCCTGGGGATAGCCATGAATTTAGTCTATGTTTCATCTAGAATAAATGACAATTTATTCACGTCTACACCCTCAAACCTTCTTTCCTGTTTTCCTTTTCTTTAAAACATCCAACACAAGTTTCAACTAAAGCATACCACCAAAGAACTCTCTCTTTTTTTCACCATCTCCATTCCCCTCTCCACCTATTTCTATATCCAAACATACTTTAAGGGATGTAGATAACAGTTACCTGACTGATTTATTTTGTAATAAGGTATGAAGCTCCGGAGTGGTTTCCATTAGCACGTCTTGCTTACACTGTGTGGAGTAGGAATGAAAGACAACTTTACGTGACAGTGTGATGAGAAATCAGAGTGAGATGACATGCTGAGATACATAATTTCAGCAAAGCGTGATTAATTTCAAAAAAAGGATTGCAAACTCATACAATCTTAATTTTAAAAGAGCATAAATATTATCAAAGTATCAAATGGGAAAAGCTAGAGTAAACAGCAGCTAAAACATAAAGGAATGAATTAAAATTAAAAGCTGTGTATGCGAGATTAATCTCACTAGAGCTACCTGAGTTTAGCCCTGGATATAATTTGGTCCCTGAGTCAGGAAAGCACTTAAGCATGTGTTTAAATCTATCTGCATTTAGAGAAGCACTTTAGCACATGCTCATCTTCAAGCATGTGCTTTAAGAGCCATTGACGCCTGTGAAAATTAAACACAAGCTTAAAAATGTAATCATGTAATTAAAGCTCTATATTGAATAGAGATCCTTCCCTGAAAGGGGGCCTTTACCATGTACCTGCAAGTGGTTAAATTGGGAGAACTCTAGAAATGAGAGAGTGTCATTGAAATGGTATTGGTAGCTTGATGCCTAAAAAGCAGAATAGAGGAGGAAACAGCAGTTACTTAAGCAGAATTTATGGTATATTCAGGTGTAAAAATCTTGCCTTAATTAACCACATTTCTCAAATAGTCATGGTTAGGAAGATGCTTCCCCTATGCTTGTGTGCAAGTCCCACAGATTCCTAAGTAAGTGTTTTTCTGTTTCCAGATTCCTGTCTGATTTTATTCATCAGTTAGTATAGGCAGGAATAAAATGCTGCTCCCACTTCTGTTGCCATGTTGAAGACCCTGACTACACTGTGGTTTCCTAATAGCTCTCAAGAAGGAAAGAACCTGGCAAAACTATTGTCTACCTCTTTAAAAAAACCAGCTAAAGTTTTGCAGCCTCCCATCTTCCAAGGATGCAAAAAAAGTTGCCTGCTTGAAACAACACAGGTGGTGAAGATTATGACAAGAATGCCCAGTGGCTTTGAGAACAGCAAAGATAGAAAAGAAACTTTAGCAAGATATGACTAGCCAGCCATGACCAGTATTTTTGTTTTGGAGCTGATACTGAGAACAGTAGAAGACCCTGAGACTGTCCCTGGCTCATACTGGAGTTATGTATGAGATCTGCAGAAGGCTAATGGATTTATCCTCTGCACAGTAGAAGGAAATGAACTGCCAAGACACAAATGATTTGCTGAAAGTGGCACTGGAAGTCTATGTGAAAAAGGAAATTGAATATACACCAACAGAATCCCAGGTTAGCTGCAAAGACTGAACTATTTTCTTAGGGGAAAAAAAAAAAGGATTTGTAAAAATAAGACAAAGATAAAAATAAAATTTTTAAATTAGAGGAAAAACAGACATCAAAGTTTTTACTAAATTATTAGAATAAATTAAATCAGTAAGTCTGTATACACATGCAAATATTGGAAACCAAAAGCAAAGACAAAGAGGACGAAAATACTTAATGAAACCAAGCAAAGAACCAGAGACATTAATTGTAATGGTAAAAGTAAAAATAGATATAAAAATAAACTTGGTTAAAAAATAGACTTTTACATAGTAATGGCTTTGCTGAGTGAACTGAACAATTCAGAAGATAAATAGTGTGCACTCTTTTTGGAAAGCACTTTTGAAATATATGGAAAAGATGATCAGGCTGAATGTCAGAAAACATATTTACAACCCCAAATTAAAAATAAAAATAAATGCAGAAAATTGATGTTTGGAAAGAATATTGTATGCAGCATTAAACTGCCAGACATGAACATTCTGATCACGAGCTGCTCTGTGTGGATTAGTACAACACGGTATAAGTAACAGCAGAAGAGTGCAGTAATTCAGAATTTTAAATATCAATGGGATTCATCTCACCTAACCATATGTGTGTAACAGTGACATCAGGTAGTAGATAGTCACTGCAGAGCAACTGTTACCTTCAAATGGCAGTTCCTCCCTTTCCAAAATAATTTCCAAAGACAGGCAGCATCAGTTTCTCCTGAAGATGCCTATTTCTTTCTTTTGATGATAGAAGGATCCTCACTAGGTTAAACTTAGGTGACAAACATTTACATGGCCAGAGTTAGATGAGATGAATCTCACACTGTTGTAGCTTAAGGACCTTAGAAAACCTAACTGTTTTGGAAAATTTTCCATTGTAGACAGCCATTTAGTTGATTAATTTAGGCCAGATCATAGCTAAATTAGAACTAGGGCTCAACAAGGAACATGGCTTATTTTTGTAGGAAGGCAGATTAAAACATCTCAGCAAAACCTGTTCTGTCTCAAAAAGCTTTTCAGTATCAAAATAGCTTAGAAATCTAATTTACTTGCAGAAATGGATATTGTTACTGCAGAAATTTATGTTGTCCTCCTGTCCAGAAACTAGTGACTAGACTCATAACACCAACACTTCAGGCAAGTGACACATCTAAGAGCAAATACAGTCAAAAGTGAGCACACCTTTAGGTAGTTCTGCGTACCTTAAATTTGAATCACTATCTTCTGTTACAAAACAGCAAGCTAACAGTTAATAAACTTCCAGTGAGGCACCTGACAAGGTATCAAGTAATAGGATGAATCTAAGCCTAATTATATAGACAATCCTATCTGTAGACAACCTCTAATCCACTAAGAAGCTTCGCTGAAAATTGGCTAACCACAAACTTAATTTTCCTTCTCTAAAAATGTTAGTTCTTCAGCACCTCATTCCCTGATTAAATGAGAATGCACTTTCTCGGTATTGTCTTGCAGGAATCACTACTTCAAAACTTACTTTATATAAATGTTTTTGTAAGTAAGGAGCAATTTTTCATTAAAATCTCATAAAAGGCTCATAGTGTCCTTAGAATGGATTGGTTTAAAACTCAGATTTTTTTTTTCTTGTTATGTTACCCAAATTCTAAATCTTAGAGTTACAAATGTTTTCTCACCTCAGGCCTTATCTGCAAATCAAGTAAAATCTGAAATAACGTACACTGAAAATCAGAAACAGAACAACTTTACTGAATTAGGGCAGAACGCTGAACTAGATCATCTGATTCACACCCATTTGCTATGATTCTGTGGATGAATTATGTGCAAAGGCTTCAGATTAGACATTTTCCTATTTTACAGAATATGTAATTTTAATTTAACAGACGAATTTTGTTAAAGCAGAAACAGGGTAAGAAAACCAGCTAATCCAGAAGAGGTCACCTGAAGTATTTAATCAAAAATAGCTCTTCCTAACTTCAAATACAGAGAAATCCTTATTATGAATACGTGAGAGATGAACATCAATATTTAAAGAAAGGCTTGTGATATTTCCAATTTGCTCAAAGACATCATTTAGAACTAGTGTAATTTATTGGCAGCATTCACAAATGACCTCCACTGTGTTTTACTGCTATTCACATCATCTTTTCCTCATAATGAAAGGATCATCAACACCTATTTGTTGTCTTCCAGAGAAAAAAAAATAATAATCCATATGAAAAGCAAAGTTTTGCAGGCTTTTTAAAATTCTTCCTACACACAATAGAGACATGGCCTAAAACATCACATAGATTAAAGTAGTCTTAATTAGTTTAGTTTTGAATTGAGTTAATTGTTAGCTTTCAGCCTAATAAGCTGTTTAAATGACAATTTCTTAGCTATCAAATGAGGTACATATCTCTCTGCAACATATTATTGGCAGATTCTGGTTGGCAAAAGTCTGAAATATGCTATGTGCTCAGCTTTCTGGTAGAAAGGAGAACCTTGGCTACTATCCTGCCTACTCACACCCACATGTGTGCTCAAACACAAAAGTAAATGAAGTGCATAAATTGAGAATTTTATGGACAAACTGAACTGTGACTTGGAGAATGAATCCATCTTAAATTAGTAAGATATAGTAAGACTAACAGAGAGATGACAGAAACTTTTTGTCCATATTCACTCATTTCACTGTGTTCCAAAGGTCTCCTCAAAAAAAGTTAACGCTGCTACTAATCCATCTAAAATACTGTAATGCATTCATCATCACATATATTCCTAACTGTACTGCTTTCTAATCTGCATCTCCTAATCATTTTCACCCTTTTGCTCTCCTTCCCATTTCTCCTCCCAAAATCTCCTCTGGCAATGAATAGCATTTTACATAGAACACTAAAAATACGTGATCTAATGAAGAAGCAGACCTCCAGTGGTTTATCTGCTTTAGTGTTGGAATTTCACTTGAAGGTAGAGATCTTATCTCTGATGCTTAAAACACAATTCAAAAGGAATGGAAAGGAACTTCCATTTTCCTCTGCTGGTGAATGTCACTGAAGCTGTACAAAGCATTTACATCATATCAACATTTAGCCAGAAAGAATCCATACCTTTGAGTCCTGCAGGCATATTTTACAAAATTTTGGATACACTGATTTCCACTGCTTAGACTTTTGTTATTTGTAAAATTACTTCTCAACAGTTCAGAAGAACTTAAAATTCAAAACTCTACTAAATAATAATAAAACCTGGCTGAAACTTGTTAGAACTTTTTGCACAAGTTTAAAAAGAAAAATGAGATAAAAATCTATCTATCTGCACCATATTACAGGCAAGTTCATACAACATAAAACTACCTGCAACAATAGATAAATTGTAACATCTATTGTTACAAAAGATTAGTGAGAGCACAGCACTGGATTTGGTAGCAGATATTTTGAAGAATTCCCAACTGAATTGTTCTCCTAACTTCTTTATGAATAAGTTATTGCTGCTGGCTGTTCTGGGTACATTCTTACATTTTGCTTTTCTCTGTCATATATAAGCACTTCCAGTGAAGTCCTAGTTACTGCAAGTAACATCCATCATGTGTTGCTTGCTTTGGCATGATGATCCTTCCTCACCATGCCCCTGTTCATCACATTCAATTGTTTTATCTGGTCTTAGATTAGACAGCACTTTGGGGCAGAAACCATGTGTGTCTGAATGCTCATTATAACAAGACCTCTGAGCACATCTATTTCCAGTGATGTCTTTTGAATGTTCACGGAGGTGGTTCTTTAAAATATCACACATAACCACATGTGTTCTCCACTGCTTAGTATGTATTTTTCTACTGAACCACATTTAAAAAGTCAAATAAAACCCAAAGGCAACAGCATGCATATCATACAGAAAGAAAAAAAAAAAAACACAAAATATCTCCCAGAGTATACTTAAATCTGCAGAAGTCCAAAATAAACAGTAACCATGACTAAGCTTCTGAAGGGATGTAGGTTAAATGCGGAAACTCCTATGAACATGTTCACTTGTTATGTTACTCTCTTACACATGTCAACAAGTACACTGTAATCAGTATGCAAGTAGTTATCACAGACCATATACTACTTCAACAGCAGCTAACAAAAGCAATCACTTAGTGAAAAAATGGTAAACTCTTCAGAGGTCTGAGAAATAGTGGTTACTTTGTACTGGTAAGATGTAATGAGATGACAGAGAAAACCTCAAATAATTCATGTTTCAGAACAAGATTTAGAAACCAGTGTATGAAAACTATACTTAGAGTTGTCCTAAAACCTATGCATGAAATTAGGAGATTATTAGGAATCTATTAATAATTCTTTGTAAAGAATTGGCTATTTCTTTCAAAACCTAGGAAAAAAAAATATCTGGAAAATAGTCTGCATTAATCCAATATTACACTCCTTGAGTTTTACATAGGACTAGTTTATGGCAAATTTATAGCAAAAAATAGAGTAATTCGTAGCAACAGGACCTCACAGTTTTTCAGAAGAGTTAAATCATATGAAACTCCCTCCTTCTCCAGACACTTGCTTCAGAAGTTGTTTCAAAGCAATATTAATAGTTCTGTGAGTAATTGCTGCTGGAGGGAGACTGAAAATGGACCTTCCTGGAACAAAACTGTAAATGATGTTACATTCTTTCTCTCTGTATAAGCAAAAGTGGTTAGATATTAAAAATATACTTCCCAAGAAAGCTGAATTACACAGAAATAGAGATACTCAATTCAAAATGTGTTTCTGGGCTACATTTTTAACTCCTCTTTATAGGAATGATTATGGAAATAACTTTGCTGAAAAGCCCCAAGGAGAAAGTAGAGCACAAAACTGTGTGTTTAAATTAAAATGGATTTAAACATGAAATATTGGAATTGTTGTCATTCAACACTTTGGCAATATAATAATATTTTATAAAGGCTTTTCAGATCCTCCAGTAAAGGAATAATCCATCTCTGATTCATATAACAGTTGTTAGCTCCTAAGAATTCAGATGTAAGTATACCACACTCCTTTCCTCTCTTATTTCTGGTACCAAGAAACAATATAATTATACCCAGCTTTAAGATCTGATCAGTGTGCAACCTCTGGTTTTCCTTTACATAATAACTTTGCTACAACTCAAGTATCCATGTTTCTGCTGCAATTAATCTAAATATATTCAAATAAATAAGAGAGTAAAAGAAAACAGAATTTGAACATTAAGAATGAACCACGTTCTCTGGCATTTACTCACTTTATAGTGTGGTATTAAAATAAAACATAAACTCCTGCTGTGCATGTGCTTTACTGACATAGTTTACCACATGGTTATACAACCATTATACAACAATATTTCACTCATATGCCAGTCTCCTACTACTTGATTAAGGATGTAAATTTACATAGTGATGAGTACTTCAAATCCTTTTCATGTGAAATACCTAGACAGTAATTTTCCTAGAACAAAATGGTTGACAAAGCTCAAGATGGAACGTACAATGGTGAGTAAACATTGAGTGGTTTATATTTAGAAAAGACCTGATCCCAAAGGCAAAGCAGAAAACTAACATATGCTGTGCAAAATACCCAGTTTTGGTAAAGACTTCCCTGCAGAATACTTTGTCAATAACATATCAATAGATCCATCTATGTGACCCTGCTAGGTAGAAGTAGCTCAAAAGGGTGAAAATGAATGACCGAAACCCTCAAAGACCTCCAAAATAATAAGGAAATCATATTACAAACAAACAAAAATAAAGGAATCAAAGGTCTTCACTGGGACATTCTTGATACAGAAAAAGACAGCAGAACAAGCCTCTAAGGCTATGAGCGAAACATCCTGGGACTGTTCTCTGGTGCTGAGATCACCAGCATGGAAAAGCTTGTGCTGCTGCTGTTAACTCTTTTGCTCTCCAAAACAATCTGGTCAGGACAAGGCACATCTGAAACGCCTGCTGGGGATGGTCTCTGGTCTGCTCTGACTCCTGGACTGTGCCCAGGAGCTGCCTGTAAGAGTCTTATTTGGTCTGGGCCAAAACCATGCCAGGGACAAATTTAACAATTTAACAATGTATACAATTCGGTTCCAGCAGCTGGAAACATTCCTTGGAGCTGTTTTATTTAGTATAAATATAGCCTATGTTGTCACTAGAGATTTGCTATTGATAGTCAAGTTATGTGGAAGGTTTTTCAATGACGTGTTTATGAATGACAGTATAAAGCCTTAATATAAAAGACAGATCTCTTAGGGAAGCATTGAACAGATTTCATTTCTTATGAAGCAATAGCTCTTTACAGAATACAATCAGGAAAAGGCACTTGAAGCCTCTACTAATATAAAATGCACAAAATAAACCTTTCCAGGTTTATTAAATTATACAGCCAAAAAGATATCCTATTTAAAATAATATATTAACTAATTTATTATATTGATTATATCATTTAAATGATCAACTTTAATTTAGAAGTGTGCATTTAAATCCACAATTTCTGAATTCAAGATATTCTAAGCTGTATGTTTTTAGAAACAAACAAACCCCCCCCCTCTAGCTTCAGAGGCAATTACTTTAAGGTATAAAGTGACACACTGACAGCACTATTACCAAACATAGCAAATATACCAACACGTCTGTGTTTACAGGTTAGTCTCTAGGCTTGTCAGACATGTCCAAAGTAAAATATATTAAGAACAAATTTTATCGAGTGATTAAAAAAAAACTCTTAGACTTACTTCTATTTATGAGAGAATTTATGCACCAAATAAAAAGCATTACTAGAGTATAATCCAACTGTGAACACTTTTTTTTTATTTATAAGGAAACTTCCAAGTTGATGAAAAATCAAGAACAAGAATGTGATAAAAGTAACACACTCAACACTGTAAAATACCATCAGGAGGCCCTACATAAATAATAAAACCACAAAGCTAAAAAAAAAAAAAAGGCATCTTGATTACTTGTGGGATAGCATTATAACCAGAAGATTTAATAAAAAAACCAATTGGTTTGCCTTCTTAACTCCAGACAAATGTGTCCAAACCCAGAAACTCCCGTTCCTCCTCTTCACTTTCCCCCAAACAAAACAAAACAAACTCAATCTAAACCTACTTCTATATAAATATTTAAATCCTCTCTTGGAAAAATAAAATATCTTGTTTATTTTACATAAAAAATGTGAAAGCATTCTTTCTGTTTACAGGATAAAGAAAATTAACAAGTCCTTGGCCAAGTGTCCTCTTGTAGCTGTGCTATAGGACATGCAGAAATTCTGTTCTGACCTCTTTTAACTTCCAGAAAATAAATGGGACAGCACATGTTCAATCAAAGTGATTATATTACCTGAGGCTTCCCCCTCAAATCTGCAGCTGTTAGCTGGAAAGCAGTGAAATGAGGTCATGAGGATGAACACAATGACTTCCAGAGCTACAGAGGCACTCCTGGATGTTCCCCCACTGAGAAAGTACTTGAGCGGGCAAATATCTCCTTTTGATCAGATATTTTAATACCAGTAGACAAAATCTCTTTTGCCTGTTGCTAACCAGACCTACTCTGGACATTAAAGTCATGGTAGAAAGCAGGTCCTGGGCACAGCACATCTGCTGCACAAAAGAATCGAGCAGTCAAACAGTTCAAGCTGGGAGGGATCTCAGGAGGTCTCTAGGCTGCCCTTGTGCTCAGCGCAGCATCAGCTATAGGATTAGTGAGGACTGGTCAGGGCTTTACGCAGTCAGGAGAACCTCTAGGAATGGAGACTGCAGAGACCCCCAGGCAGCCTATTCCTGCGCTTGACTGTCTTCACAGGGGCAAAGTTTCTCCTTCTCTCCCTACACACTCACTGCTAAATATGCAGAGATAATTCTACAGCATTTGCTTAGTAAATCTACTCTCACTAGTATGCATGCAGACAAACTGTATACGATGTGAACTGCATATGTGGTGTGACATCACTTGCAGCTGGACAATAGCTGTCCAGGCTCCATGTGGTCATGTCTTGAGATCTTCAGTGTGAAAAAATAATCCCTTGTTGAAAATTGAAGAGTATTTGAAAATGCATAAATATACTTCACTCAGTGATCCAACGTACCATCATCTGCAACTGCTAGTGCTGTTACTTTCAGGAGATACCGCTATG
Organism: Aquila chrysaetos chrysaetos; assembly: GCF_900496995.4. Classification (NCBI taxonomy): domain Eukaryota; kingdom Metazoa; phylum Chordata; class Aves; order Accipitriformes; family Accipitridae; genus Aquila; species Aquila chrysaetos. Next base: position 22,153,391 of record NC_044017.1, on the reverse strand, counting down.
TCTATAAATGAACAGGAAAAGAAAATGAAAATTTGCTTCTATATAATTGGTCAATTCTCAAAATAATACAGCAAACATGACTACGTGCAAGTCATCATGCCCTCCTTAGGGTTATGTAATGAAAATGGTAAACAACTTATTCTCATCTACCAAATTAGTTTAAGAACAAGAGGAGTCATTTCACTTGGTCAGATGCAAATACACAGGGATGTTGAGGTAGGATGCAAGTTTTCTTTGTAACTTACATTTAAAAGGAAGTTTGCAAATTTTCTAGCTATTAAAAGTTACTCTCGTAAAGAGAGGCTGGCTGCTCAGTTGTAATTTGTAAGTTCTTTATAGATGACAAAAAAGACCTTGTCAGCAACTAAATACTACTTTCAAGTATTTTAGCATGTACTAAAACTTTTTATGATACCGCTTCTAAATTAGAGAAATTTGATCTTGTACGTGCTCAGGTTTCTGGCATAGCTGAAAGATTACCTGACAACAAAGAACCAATGACAATTAATTTGGTTATAAACATAACTTTTATCTAAAAACACCCCAGGGCAAAGCAGAAGAAAAATGAAAAAGAATTGTAAAGACACAATCTCTCTCAATTAACTGACTTGAAGTATTGCTTTCCGGAAATAAAATTATTACATCCTGATTCAGTTACTTTTTTCTGAAAAAAAAAAAAGGTGCGGGGGGGAAGAAACTTTTAAAGATTTGTAGACTGCAGGAATGGCAAAGTTTGGCAAAAAAAAAAATTGTTTAATTGTCTGAGGAATATCATGTAGTTCAAAAATACTAGATTGTGTGTTTGCATGCTTCAGAAATCTTGTTAAGAAACAGTAGAAATAGTCTAATGTTTTATCTTAAAATCCCAGCTTTTTGAATTTCTTTAAAACTTGTTGAATTTACTTACTCCATTTCTACATCAAATGGAAAAAATATTTTTCTTGTGTAAACAGACTTGGGCAGATTGTAGAAGCCCATTAAATATAATTTCTGCCAAGGCTGAGATTTAAATTAATTTCAATTATATGCATAAAGAGTTATGAACTGAAGTTCAGAAAGCAAAGATGTATTGAAATGCATTAAAACTGATAATATGCACCAGTTAATACTAAGTCAAAGCTAAAAATAATTGAGAGCAGTGAGAATTGTGAGAGCTGTGGAAATGTATACACAAGAGAAAAAGATACATTTAATGGTAAGGGAAATGGTGGTTTTCTTCAGTATCCCTTAGAATAAAACATTTTTCCATAGTTAACATTGTTGTTGTAGAAAGATGGTTATCAAGTACTTCCATATGAAGGGGCCCAAAATGAAGATTGATTAATTACAATACAACATTTTAAAAGGGAGAAAGTGGTATGGTTAGGGACTGTTTTAATTTTCATCACAACATTACGTATCAAGTTACTACTTTCCTGCAGGTATCATTAAAGAACATTTGCAAAGGTTCTCCGAGCACTACCAGCCAAATATTAAAAGCAGATCACTGAGAACTAAAAAATACACATTTTTTTGAAGGAACCAGAAACCATAATTAAACTATATGATATTCTGACTAGTAATATTAAATGTCACCATTAAGCAGGGCATGGGCAGCAACAAGAGACTGAAGAAGGATAAGGAAATTTCATTCCCCACTCACGCCCATCTCCCCAGCTACAGAGTTAGCACATGTTCATAGCACAAAACCTCCTTCCTCTGAACTTCTGACGTTAGCCCTTCCACAGCTCCAGCAAGTAGCGTTGCTCGAGACGTCAGTACGCCAGTTGCAGAAAACTCTAGAGAAGGTAAAATGCTGTGTAAAACCACGAAATGTGCTTTCCTGTCCTTCAGGTCTGCACTAAGCTCCCCATAGATCTGAGGAGAAGCATGAAAAGAGGTCCATACTCCCCCCCCCTTACTCATTTCTAGGCTGAATCCGGCCTTGTAACCCAGGGATAGTGCAGTGTCCTGTTATATAAAACACACTGAAACAAATAAACAAACTGGAAAACCTCTACAATCCTCATTGTAACATTTCCTTCATGGTCCTCAAGATCTGATCTTACCTACTTTCCTCTCTAACATGCCCACATAGAAGCTTTTAGCCTTGACGAAGGCTAGGAAGGCCATTTCTGTGCTAGCCTGCTACTAGGGGAAACTGGAAACAAAATTTGTACCAAAGTTGCCAGTACTGTTCACTTAGAGAAACCAACAACCTAATGCAAGGTCAGCTGTAGAAACGTATTTCTTCTAAATAGAAATGTATTTCTTCTATGTAGAAACAAATGACTGAATGAGAAAATAATGTGAAGTACAACAAAATGAAGGTCACTTACCAGCCAGATCTTACCTAAAGGAGGCATGGTGTATGCCAGCTCAAAATCAACTCTTCATTTATAAGCCACAGGGATTTTATTTTATTTTTTTCTTTCTGTATGCTAAATATTTTAGAGTTTGAAATTATCTGGTTACAATGGCAATGTTCCTAAAACTGCTATGGATTTCAAATGGAGAAACACATATTCACCCAATAGCAGTCTGGAAATCTTACTCTGTATTAAGGTACAAGTACATTGTGTTATGTTGCCCTGTTCTGGGTATATAAAGGGAAATGGAGAACGTGTAATTCATTCGATTTACTGAACAAGCAATCAAAATCCCTGGAGATATCTGACTGCCCAGCAGGATCTCCTTACACAGAGAAAAACAACAACAACGATGACAACAACAACAAAAAACTCTAACAATAACCACTCTGAATTAATCCACTTCAGTCTGGATAAATAATTGGCATAGGCTAAAAGAGTTACCATGAGTTTACCATGTTTTCAGTGGTATGACAGATGCATATTTTCAAATTCACATGTATAGAGACTGGAAAGGAGAGCCTAGAATTACAGACACTAAAGTAATAAGATTCAATTAGATACTGTCAGATCTATAAAAAAAAAATATATCAAAACTCCCCCAGACATGTATTTTAAATAGAAGCAAATGTTTTATGGTTTATAAGACAACTGGAATGGAATTTATTATAACAAAACTAAATATCCACATCTGAGCTAATCACCCTAAAAAGGCACCTTTTATAATAAATGAAAAATAGGTTTATCTAGCATACGATTCATTTCTACCTAAAGAAGCCATCTAGAATAGGTCAAATGAATTATGCCCTAAAATGGACATCTTTCTCTTAAATATAAACGTTAACCATCTCTGATGCACATGTGTATACTGTAGATGTCTAAAGCTAGGCAAGATGAATCCCAGTCAAAATGACTAGTTAAAACACCAGTAGGCTGGTTATAAAAATCCAGTATATTGAAAAGATTTGGTCAGATTACACTTAGGTATAGTCACTGGTGCTTTTTTAAAAAAAAAAAAAAAAAAAAAAAAAAGAAAATTAGTCTGAGTCTCCTTACTCCTTTCATTTCTCCTTGAGAATGAATTTGTGCTACACAAACCTTTGACTAAGTGTCTTACGTGTCAGTGTTCTGAAACTGCTGAAGTACCAAACTACCATCTAGCTTCCACTTTAAAATTGCAGTAAATTAAACAACAGTTCTTAAGTTGTCTCCAAGTGGCTATAATTAAATCTTCACTCCTAATGATGCCGTCCATTCCAAGGAGAAATTCAATATGGTAAGAGGTGTAGGAAAGGAGAATTATAACAAAATCCTATGGCTTGGCATACAGCCATGTGTAAAGGGCATCCATTAGCACTTCAACAGTTTCTGCAGGAGTTGCTGGAAGAGAATCAGTCTGGGGAGGGTACAGATGAGACATGGTAAAAGATACAACCACCTTTTCTTATTCTGGCCTTCCATACCCCTTCAAACATTTTCTATCTTGTAAATAAATTCTTGCTTTGTCAGAGGAAGCATAACCAAATTCTACTTCATATACTTCATTCTCAAGCAAGGTATAGCCATATTAATAGACCAAAGGTACTAAATATCACAGTGTGTGTCCAAATCCAGGTATTAACACATTCCTTGAGATTCCTCTACTTTTCTTGGAAGCTCTTATCCTTAACCCTGGTTAGATTAGTTGTTGTCGAGGAATCCACAAATCCTCCTCTCGTTAACACGCTCAGGTTAACAACGGATGACAACAATGGATAGGAAAGTGAGTTTTAGCAGCGTGTGTGAATGGAATATCCCATTCTGAGATGATGTTGCCCCAAACCAGAGACCCCTAAAGAGGAAATTATCAATGACAAGCTTTGCATGAAATTACCATTGCTTAGATTAAATGATAATCAGATAATTGCAAAGGGGCTTTTGAGAAAAGGAGTCAGTTTGACCAGAAGAATAAAGAAGCATGACATTTTGTGATGGGGGAGACACGTTGGAACAGAAAAGCGGTACCAGAGCAGCAGTCCAACTCCAACATGTCACTGCCAGAAGTCGTCCCACCACCATCCTGACCTCCTTCTGGGCTTAATGGGGCCTCCTCCCCCTGTGACAGCATGAGGGATGGCACTGCAAGGGTGCCACACGCTGGGACCTGCACCTCGGAGTACCTGCGCGAGCCCAACGGACCTTCGGCACCAGCAGCAGGTTGTAGCGACCAGCATGGGTAAAGGTCACACATAAAGCCAGCACACGTGCAATCTCCCCGGGAGATGTGCATCAAGAGGGGAACCCGCACTCATAGGCGAGACGGGGTGTGCACATAACCATGTGCCCGTGCGTGTGCAGTTAGAGCTTCCTGGGATTATTGGAGGGCAGTTAGAAATATGTAGGGGTACACTCACATTTTGTGGGTGTCCAGTATTATGCTTTACCCGTTGTATTGCTGATACTGATCCCAAATGTATACTTCACCAGTTGGACCATTAACTACATATAATTCAAAAAATTGATAAACTGCTTTGATCCTGAGTTGGTTTAACCTGAAGTGAGCTGAAAAGTTTTTCTCTGCCACATTTGTTGCATTTACAGTTTACAATAATTACAGCTCTGATAAAAACCTCTAATTAATTCCCACCTACCACCTACCTAACTTTTGCCCAATCAGGTGACATGAGACTAAGGATTTGTAAACTAGATCATCTCTTAGATCATCAACATGCAGCTTGATGAAAATTTTATTTAGCAAATGATTCAAAAGTCCGCCAAGAAACTGAGCGAACTTCTACTGGACAGCAGTACTGAACAAGTAATAAACCAATTCAGTTTTCACAGTACTGAAGGATGCAAATATTTTTTGTTTACATGTACACTTGAAGATAAATAATTTTATTTATGTTACAGTGAATCATCTCTCTCCCTCAAAGGTTGGCAATACCAGGAACACACACGATAGCAAAAGTCATTGCTGTGGAAGCCAATTCAATGGTGTAACAATGAGGCTCCTCAGCTTCATTTTGGACTGATTAACTGAAGGCTTGAGGCAACCCAATGTTTTTTTTTTTTTCCTCTCTTTTCTCTTCCCCCTATGATCCTTGTACTTATATTTATGCAAAAGTACTTATGATTTGCAACTGTGATAGTGATTTTTATGATGGCTTCTCATCTAAATTAACCTCTGCTTGATGTTATGGAGACATTATGATTTTAAAGATAAAAAGGGATATAAAATATAAAAGTAATAGAATATGTTATTCTATTTTGTCAGAATCTAAGAATAGTAATGATGTTGCTGTCACCTAAGAAATGTGTGTACAAAAATATTGCCTTTTTCTTCCATCAGTCTCAAAACCAAGTCTCCTTCCAAACTTTGTCCTACTTAATATCTAATAAAAATGTAATAATGTTGCTTCATAGACAATTTTATGCCATAATGAGTTGGTTTAAATGATATTAGATTATACAGAAAAATAAACAAAAGTAACAGCAATAATAAATTAATATTATGCATGTTTGACTATTTCAAAACTTCAAAATTTTTCTTTAAAAAAAGTTGTGTTAATTTTCTAAACTTTTTCCCCCCATAGAAGATTCTGTCAAAATCAGTCTGATGTTGATAAAAATGGTTTCGCTGAAACGTCAAATAGTGAATTTGGCTTCTTTCCTTTCTCTAAGCAGAAGGTGGAGAAATATGACATTATATAAAATTATTATTTCTCTTTTTCTCATGTATAGACATTTTCCAGTGCTTAGATCCTATGGGGAACAACAGCAATGTAATTTTGGACAATGTCTATCCTAAACCTCTGCCAGTTTATCCCCCTATATCTGACATTGCGGCCAGCGAGTTTATTCTGAATGCAGAAGTTAGTGTACGGATTTGGCCATCGCGTATTTCAGGTGAATTAATCCCTGCACCAGGCAGTACATGGAACAGTAACTGATCCTTTCTATAACATGCCTTGCAACGTTCTGGAGTTTTAAAGTGCAGAGTTTTTACTCCTAGATTTTACCTCCTAGAACTAAAGTCTGTCTTGCAGGTGACAGTAAGTCCTGTTAAAGTAGAAACTGAGTGACTAGACATACAGCTGCAAATTTGAGGGTTGTTATGTGAATGCAGTATTGATACTTATTTTAACTAGTTTTAAAAATATACAGAAACTTTTGTAATTTTTTTTATGAAGTAGGTGACTAGAAAGACTAGGTAAATACTTACAAGGAGGGTGAGTGGAGTCACTGCAGTGTAATCATAGACAGGAATATATCTAAGAACAGAGAAGCTGCTGTGTTATTTTAGTCCCTTTTCTTCTACTAGCTATTTTCAAACCTGCATTTGACTTTCTAACACTAATTGGAGTATTGACTGACCATATAAATGCTTGCCCTCATTGTGCTACTCTCACAAATTAACTAGTGAGTGCCTCCAGTTATCTAAATAAGGTGCTGATTGATCGTGTGGAAATAATTAATCAAGCCAGAGCTGATATGATCTCCAGCCATGTCAGAACTTTCTTTTCCCATTATGCTTACCTAGTGCAGAATTTAAATTTACAGCCTGTGGCAAAAGGTAATGTTTTTTTGAGAGGTTTCTACAAGTCAAATTACAAGGAGGAAGTCAGATTTCATTGTAATAAGACTTTAAATGAGTCCAATTACATTTTAGTTCAAACAGTCTTGTTTCAAATATTGTTCTGCCTGTCTGGCAGCATTTAATAGAAGCCAACATTGAGTTTAGAGCACTGGGGAATAATATGCCAACTTTCCTGTCTTGAATCAGTGGAAGCAGGCGTCCTTAGTGGACAGGCACTTAAATGCGTGTAATGCAGAAACTGAAATGCTGTTACAACTGTATTTCTCCTTAACGACAAGTAGACATAGTAAGCAATACAATGCCTTTTGCTGCAGCAACTCATTTATCATGAACAAGCTTACTGTCCTTCACCCTTCACCCTGCACACACATACACATGCTTAAAAAAAGAAAAAGATCTTTTTAACTGAAAAAGCAGGAGTAGCATACACTATATACTTTGTTCAGCAAAGTACGTTACGCTCTCAGTGATCATATAAAGGTCCCCAGACTTCTGCACAGTATCTTTGCTAGGAAAAGCACAGCAGAAGCGATCTTCTAAATCGTCAAATCCAGACTACTGCAATGACAAGCGGCTGCTACTTGCTAGTCTTTCTTGACACACTGTCTTGGTCCTAGCTGGCACTTCAACAGAGATGTTCTTATAGAGAACTGGAATTACCCAGCTTCTCCTCTCGACACACTAGAGATGAGACAAGAGGAGAAAGCTTTTAACAACTCTGTCATAATCTTATGACAACACAAGGAGGCTGAGAGCTAACCCTGGTACTCCTGCAGTGTAGAAGCGTGCCTGCTTTCTCTGGTAGTTATACAAGAAGTCTAGAGGCAGGAGATCCTGACCTAGACTAATGTTACATGTTCGCCCTGTGAGAGACTGAAGGAGTTAATGTCTCAAACATTGGGTGGGGCAAGTTCTGCTTAAGGACTAACTCTGCCTAGCGAGGAACCCCAGGTGGAAAGCAGCCCATCCGCACCCATCAGCAACAGGAGGGGGAGGCGGTGCCGGAGGGTGCGCAGCTCCCTGCTCTGGTGCGCTGAGCAGGGCACCTCACCATGCATGGCCAAAGATCACGTCTGCAGGGAAGGGGAAGCTACTTCCCAAACGACCCCCAAGCCCAAAGGCTCACAAACCGCTCATGACACCTAATTAGCCCAATGCCCGCCCGAAGGAGGGGCGAGGATGATAAAAGGACACAAACTGAAGCCCCAGGTGCGCAAGCCCACCGGGACTGGACCCCTCGGCTGACTGGACCAACGCTGGACCCAGGACCGGTGAAATATTTCTCTCTTCCTTTTTTTCGCTCAGTCTTCTCTCTTTCCTTTTCGTTTCCCACAATCCCCACACCTCATCCCTTTAGACACAAACCCGCTGACCAAGTCTGGGACTCGGAGCGGATCCAGCTGCCGCCGGGCTCCTCTCTGAGAAGGAGTCTAGAAAGCAAGGGGGTCTGCTCTGAACCTCCTGACCCGACGGGAGGGATCTTTTCACTCCCTGAACTGATGTATGTGCGGTTACCGCAGGCTGCACGGTTTGCTGAGGTAGTTTCATGCCAGTTCCTGTTGTGAGAAACCCCGCCACCTACTGTTATGCCTCCCAAGTTCAGGTTGCTTCTGCCATGTATCAAATCTTTAACTGATCGTTTGGTGTCATTTCACCTTAATTTAGCCTGAGGGAATTCCAAATTTAACAGGACTCCCTAGTCTGTCCAGTCCAGGTCGTGACATGCCCAAACAGTTGTGAATTTCTGCTACTCCCAGAAACACACCACCACTGATGAAAACAAAACCAAAAGCAACATTGGATTCTTAATTAAGAGTAGTTCCTAAATGTGCATACTTCAGCAACATTCCTTCAGACAAGTCTGGTGGTGAACCCAGGCCCTAGAGCATGTTCTACTTCAGAGGTGGCAGAAACAAAGGCTCTGTTTTAATTGCATATGAATCAGCTTTAAGCTGATTTTTACATTGTTAAAAAAGCACAATTCACAGCTTTCCTCCAGCATACAACAGAAAATTTATGCTTTTACCCTTTGAATCCAGAAAGCATGTATTTGTAGTAAGTTGGAAAGAGCTGGATTCTGCACACTCAGATATTTCCTATGTGAATGTATCTGCAAAGTGTTTGACATTAAAACATAATTACAACAAGGAACTGTCGCAGAGAGTATTTGAAAGCAACACACTTAGTTGGCAATGATATATCTTTAATAGCCATTTAAGATCTTCACCAAAAGGAACAGATCACAAATCTGCAACATTGCCCAACTGGGAAAATAAATGGTCATCTTGTTTCACTCGTAAATGAGCACTGTTGTCAGTGAACCATTATGGAGAAATATATTACCTTATTTCTGGTGGTAGACCATTATCAAATGCTACCAGATGCTCACCTCAATTGTCAATGTCATATTTGAAGACTCTAATGATGCTAGCTAGTTTTCTACATAACAAAAAAATGGGGTTTCTTCACCTCAAAGCTGCTTATCCCAGAATACACTCCAATTTTGCAAGCAGGTCCATTTCCATTGTGAATGCACCATTTCTTCAAAATAGACCACAACTTACTAGAGGGTTTATTAACTGCTGCATAAGATTGTCCTGGTAGCTCTCCACAGCTTAATTCCCAAGAGGGAGATAAATATCTGAAATGCAACCTCACTGGTTATTCTAGCAGTATTGAGTTTATCATGAATGTATTATTTTATGTTTTAATCATAGTACAGAATTTTAATCAAGTAAGTATGTTTAAGGAGAATGAGTAAACAAAAAAACCCCTTAAAAGAGTATAAAAAATATTTATGTATTTACTTTAACTTAGTATGAACACAGTATACCTACTTTTATAGACATATATATATATAGATATATAACATAGGCATACTTTCAGTGCTACAGTCTTAAGTTATGGCTTAGATTTTAAACCAGCTAATCAGTTTCGGCCTCTGCTTGCAGTTTGTATGGCATTTTAAACCAGGCTTGAGTAAAGTAAAACTGCCTATCACATTTGAAAGCCATGCAGTGCATAGCTGTGCTTATCTAAGTGGATCAAGCCATGAGTCAGAATGTTGAATGACCATTTGGTATCGTAAATAATTAAAGGAATGCCATGAAATAATTTATTACAAATGGACTTTTAAAAGGGAGTTGCTAAGTGCATATGAGTTCCTTGCTAGGAGATCTCACTGCTTCAATCACTGAATTCAAATACCATTATTGAGATCCTGCTGGGAGAGCAGCATAGGTGCTTTCTGGAGGGCCTGTTTGTTTGCTTCCATCTCAATTCTTACTGTGCAAATATTCCTTGCTGTGCAGAAAATATGTGACTCCTCAAAAAGTGGCTAGAAATAATGAGCTGAAAAGGTTTGTTAAAGCAAGATTTGAAATTGCAACTGCACTCCACATCAGACAACAAAACATTTTATCTGCATTACAATAAAATTTCATTCACAATTAGTTTAGAGATCAAGCCTAAATCAAGCCTACTAATAGAGGCTTTGATAAACATCCTTCAGATTGTATCTTGACTTGCTGCACTTAATGGAGCATGTCCTTTTTAAATTCACAGACCCCTCTCCTGCCCAGGCACAAGACACCCCAGGGTCTCACTGCGCTTAGCAGCATCACATTCAGATGCAGAGGGACTCCTACTCTAAGTAAAGCCCTGTATAATGGCCGTGATCTTCACCACATTTTAATTAAGGGTTTGCCAGCACTTCCATTCTTGTCAGGGCATTATTACTCATAAAGAATCACTCTGGGCTAAACACAGCACTTAGTGTTTTAGAACTGAAGAGCATATATTTATAGCATTTAAAATAAAAAAAAGTCTTCAAGAATTTTTAAGATCTAAGTGCAGTAAAGGAAGGAGATATGCTCAGTTCAAAACTTCATCATCTTCCACAAGAGCCTACAATTTTCACCACATGTGTGATTTCTTTAAAGTACCACTATGGTTTATTTTAATAATTGTCCTGGATCCAGAAATTGCTGTCTTCTCTCTTTTGTTATGTGAACAAAGTAAATGTTTCAAGCACATCAGCGTCAACAAGAATTGTCAGCTACAGTCACACATTTCATTGCTTTCCTAAGAAAAAACAACACACTTCACAACACCTGGCACAGACATTAATATTCAGGTTCAATGTTTCAAGTTAGTGTTGCATGGCAAGAAGTTTTGTGTGTTCTTTGATGCCAGAATTTATGTGTTCTGTATTTGAATGACCATGCTCATGACTTCATGAGTGGCCTACAGCAACCTATAAACAACAGAATTAATCTGCAGAATAAGTCATCATATACTGTGTAGAAATGCATTTCAAAGAGTCCAGCCTTGTCAACAAGATACCAGCATGCATACAAATATTCTTGCTTCAAGTCCCATGGTATTTACATAATTGTTTGTGAGAGCACACATCTAGTCTGGGCATTCAGAAAACATATTTGTTATATTAGCTAGGAACTAGAGAGCCTCTTAAGCTTTCTAGATACAAGCCATATTTATATTCAGCAGATCCTCTTTTAATCACAGTATTTCACTTTCTTTCATAGCATCCATATCTCTTCATCCTCTTCCTTACTATATTGCGTTATTTTGACTTGGGGCATCCAGGGAAGCAAAGAACACTGGTTGTGCATGTGACAACATACGACCGCAAAAGTATGCCCTGGTGCCTCTATTTCCATTAGGTTCATGGCATTTCCATTTTTTGCCAGGAGCTCACTGACCAGGATTATGTATGTGTGCTAAAACAAATTCTGTAAGGATAGCCTGTGGTGGCCCCTTGGACAGAGATTCTAGTAAAATAAAAATATGGAGAATTCATATAAAAGAGTTGCTTACAGATGCCCTAAAGATAATGCCAATGTGACATATGGAAAAATAGGAATAGGAATGACAGGAAAATGGATAATCTTATCAGTAGATTCAGAGAAATGGAGTAGAAAATACAACAAATAAAACCATTTTTTAGATCTAAAATATTATACAATTCTACTCTTGCTCTCAGAAGCAGGTAAAGAAGCAGGTAAAACCACAGCCCAGAAAACCAGTAATTCACTATCATGATATATGTATAATATGGGCTTAGTAGGAGGGAATTAAAACTGTAAATGATAACATTAAATAAATAAGATTAATTTGCTTTACACTGGTGAAACCCTATGTGGGAAATAAATTAGAGCTAAATTAGGTGATTAGATAATGTGGTGATGAAGACTAAGCAAGTATCTAAAATGAAAAACTAATAGTAATATATTGCTTATTGAATATTTAAAAAATTATTTATTATTAAATAACCACACATAAATATTTATTATTTAAGAATTTAACTAGTTAAATCTATATGTCTGCATAGAACAAAGTTTTTCCACTTGCCTGATCTTTCAAACATGTGACTTGATCAAGTCGTTTCATATTTTTGTTTTGTTTTAGAGAAAGTAGTAAGAATTCATTAATAATGTTGATGAAAAAAGTTAATTAAAATGTTAATGAAACCAACACTAACTAAAAATGATAAGTTCTTTCAGCACTGAAGCTAGACACTAGACAAACCCCATTCAGTTTAGAGGATACAATAGAAACATTTATAGTGACAAAATAATAGCACATTTGTAATTTATTGCAGAGGTAAAAATGACAAATCTATTAATGCACTGAGTACATAATTTGGATGCAAAGAACTGTTTGTAAATAAGCTTTAAATAACCCTTTTGCAAACTATCATGAAACACATTACATGTGTTAATGCTATTTACTTTAAAGGGTGTCATACTGTATTATTTTGAAAAAAAAAAAAAAAACAAACAAAAACAAAACACCAAAAACCAACCAAAAAAACACCCCAAGCAAAAACCAGATGGTTTTATGATAAATTCAGTCCTAAAAAAAATGTTTTTGAAGAAATGATATCGAGACAAAATGATAATATATTTCCAAAATAAGGTTAGAGCTCAAACAGGACTTGAAAGATTATAAAAATAAACTGGCTGAAATAAGTTGGAAAAATGATAATTAAACTAAATCACCAAAGCCATGCTAAAACTACAGCACTGAAGCAAGAGAAGATACCTGTCAAGAAGCAGCATGGAATCCAAACAACTAAAGACTGAACGAATGTAAAGATCATTTTTATATCAATCTTGAGTTGTACGAAAGGCTTTCCTGTCTAACCAAGGTTTGGATCCATCTATGAAAATCACATTCTAGATACAGATAAATGTCTAGGAGGATTTAAAGACATTTGATACCAGATGAGACCTGACTCTTTCATGAATATAAAAAACAAGTTACAATAAAAAATTAGGGAAAAAACCAACCTGGTGCAGAAACAAATGTGAGATTCTTTTTGTTTTGAATGCCATGTATGTTTCCCCCCAAAACACAGCACTTCAATTATTTTTTGCTCCACAGGCACCAAATCTTGCCTTGAAAAGGTACCTCAGCCACACAGAGGGATCAAATTCAGGTTGCTTGGAAAAACTTAGGCCTAGTATTTCTTAATATTTGAGTGAAACATCTTTTATTTTTCACACTTTGTAGGTTTATTTATTTGAATCATTACACATGTGAAAAGGAATGCACGTATTGTCTTTTGGGGTCCTGTGATGTGATAATCCATTTGTGTAAATGTATATTATTAACATTTCATAAATGGTGTCAAGCATATCCACTCTAAAGTGTAAACAAAGCACTTTGCACATTTCAGTTCTATGAACCACACAGATTCTTCATTCTATTTCTATATGAATATAAATATTTTTCAATTGACTAGCCACTTGCCAACTGGTCAGCTAAGTTCCTTATTAGCCAAAAGTTCTACCCATCTTGTACAAACCCCCCTGTCCTGGATCCTAAAATTTTACAGATCCTTGTCACTCTGACACTACCCACTCAATACCTGCTCAGAAACAGAACAACCGATAACAAAATAGAATAGTAAAGACAAAGCTGTAAATGAAAGAAGGAAGTGGATTTTGTATATTCTCTAGTGATTTACTGTTCTGCCACATGAGAAACAGGTGCATGTGCTTAAGAGTTAGAGCTATTGGGGCAAAAATGTAACTGTTCTTTAGAATAGTAATTTGCCATCGGTTGGTGTCAACCGCGAGGTACTCTATATTTTATTTGCAATACCTTCATCAATAATTAAACGGTTAAGAGCCCCACAGAAAAGCAGAAAGTCATATTAGAAAGTGAACATGCGGTTTTGTTTCTATCTTCTGACATGCAAATCCAACCTATTACTACAGAAAAGGTGGCCTGAGATGTAACTTTATTTCAAGATCCTTCTCTTCTGCTGCCTGGTGTAGCTTTTTGTCCTCTGACTGTTGAGGTGGGTCCATGCTCCCCTGTGACCTGAGGCAGAGCTGCCGGACGATCCAGTCCGTGCACCCCACTGCAGCCGGTGCTGGCTGTCACCGGCTGGCTAAATACAGGCCTGATTTAGACAAACGATCACGTTCCTCTTGCGTGTGTGGTCATTGTCTTGGATCTGCATCTCTGCTTAAAAGCAAATCATCTCCGGACTGACTGTGATCTCAGCGGGCAACCTGTACTGCCCGTCAGCGCCAGTCTGTATGTTACTGACTGACACACATTTTCTATTCCAGGAAAAGGGACTTTTACAAATTTGAACACACTTTTTTGGCTGAAAACTGGGGTTTTTTTCTGCTGAAGAGTAAATGAATAAGCTTCCAGAAAAAAAGCACAGATCTCATGATTCAATCTAATTCAATTAAGGGGAAACTCCATCTATTTACTTCCCACTTACAGCATACTGAACTTAATTAATTTTGGTGAACTTTTTTTATATGGGAAGGAAATGAATACAGAAAATGTGTGGTTAAGGTGCTTACTGAAACTGCAGAGATCCAAGTCCAGTTTCCCGACTGCTAAAGACTTCCTCTGTACTCACTGGCAACTCATTTCATCTCCCTCTGTCCCAATTCTCACTCCTTTGCTTGTTTAACACACCCTTTTCACTTACTGTTGGTATGCTGGCTTTTTTAATAACAGAGGCTTTTCAGAACAACAAAAAAATCTGTTTCTAGGATGATATGAGGATTATTCTTAGAGTTACTGTATATATACATTGCTTTGTGCATATGTGTGTGTAGGTGTATGTGTGTGTATCTATACCCATATCTATACCTACATCCGTATAGTTACATAGGTATCTACTAAGAATGATCTTTGGCCAATTCATACATATGTGTATCTAAGAATTTAGAGACATATACATATATATGTATAGCTCAATCAAAATAAATATCAGATCTATGCTAACAAAACTGAGCATAAGCAAAGATAAAGTTTCTTACATCTAGTACAGCCCTGTGTGTCAAATCTGTGGTGAAAGGTAAGTGGATACAGTAATACTATGCAGTCCATAGCTGATGCATTTATTTCTTTTGTGCTAAAATTACAGTAACTTACCTATTACTAATTAATGCCAGATGTATGTACAGAGGGATGTATGGGTATAAAACTACAGTGTTAAGAAATGTGCATATGTTTTATGAATCATTTAATTATTATTATGCTGATATAAAATCAGTAAATAGCCTTTATGTAATTTTAACACACAAGTATTTCTGCATAAAGGAAAGCACAACTATTTATGATTACAAACCTGTTCATAATATTTTGTTATATAGGCCAGCTATTGCCAAAACAAGCCATATTATAAGTCTAAATGTTGCAGACAAAGGGGAAAAAAGGTAAACACATGGATGGATAGCTGAAAGTAAAAATAGGTAACTAACATACTGCAAAACTAGAAACCAAATAAAGGACAGCTTATTTCTAATACCCGATTACTAGCTGTTCAGCTGTTTAGCAACAGATATATACAATAAATTAATTGTATTCTAGCTTACTACATATGGGAAAACTGCACCATCTGAGAAGCAATTTTAGCTCTGAAGATCAAAACTGTGAGCTGAAAATTCAGGGCAAATAGAACTATAATAGTTACTCAGCAGTCCAGCTACTTCATATGAAGTATGCCAAAACTTTCTTTTGAGGATAAAAAAAAAATCCAGTATTTTGAATCTTTATAAATGAATGCAGGTTTTTCTGTTGTGCTTTGTACTGATAAACTGTATATGCCAGTGTAATTTGATTTAACCATTAATATTCATTCTCCTAATTTAATTATTTGAAAGTTACAATTATTTGCAATATTGTTGTTGGTTGACCTGGATTTTTGATTTATTAAAGCTTCTTAATGGATAGTGCACAGATGTCACTATCCATGTTGCTATAAATTAGAGTACCTATTAATGCTGACATGCTGTGAAAAATGTAATGTTAAACTCACCTATGCTAAAATGCTTCATTCCTAGCACTTTAAATCAATATCATGTTTGTATTTAATCGTACAAAATGCACTTAAAGCAGTAGAACACCAAAACTTAAAGTAAGAGAAAGACAATGTATCTCAGACTTGCCAATGTTAATATCCTATCAAGAAAACAAATTGTAAGAAACTAAGTACAAATTGGCTTTGTAAAGTACATTATTGATATTCGCTTTCAAAACCTTCATGATTTTGTATCCTCAAGATCATGCTGTTTTGATGCAGCCATGGTACGGCAGGTGATTTATAGGCAGACCATTTATAGGTATTCTTTATAACTACTATTATAAAATGTACCTGTATCTATTCAAGACACCTGTATATCATTGACAGCTAATAGATCAGAATAATAAATGCAAATGCTTGATCTTCTTCAATACCTAACAGTCATCAGATTTTATGTGTGTCTAGTGAATTAAAATTCTTTTACAAGGCACACCAGGAGCATCGACTCTAAGCAGATAGAAGGTCAAACCAATGACAAGGGTAAATCTGGATCTTATTAATGACACTGTTTCTATTTCCCACACTCTTTTTTTCTGTAGAAAAGTGAGTTTGCCACTCTTACTGTTCACGTACAAAAAAATGAGCATGATTTCTTTTCAAATTCAAACAGCAACAAAGATTTTAATTAGGTTACAACCACAAAGTATGTATCATCAGAAAACACATGTTAACTTGGCTGTCCGATTCGAGGCTGATTTTGTTGACCTGGCATTTGGAAAAGATTTTTTTTTTTTTTTTTTCCTGGCTGATAATTGAGTCCATCTGAGAAAAAGTAAAGGAAACACAGATAAATAGTGCCACGCTATCGTATTTGCAGTCACTTTATATCTCAGGACTGCACTAATATATTCTCCACTGTTCCAAAATTTCAACAATGGGCCTTTCATAAAGGCATTCTTACAGAACAGTGCCTGGGCCCCTCATTCAAATAAATTGAAGCCAAGGCTTCCAAGAAAAACTTCTGGCCACAATTCACATGACCTACACACACCAGTTAGGAAAAAAGACCACCCAACAAAGGAACAAAAAGAAACAATGTCCCTCGGAAACAGACCATCCATTCAAGTAAAAAATGAAATACACGGTACTGCTATAACTGAAAAGACCATGTCCAAAGAATACTAGAGGGTAAAACCTTTCCGCTAAAGCAATGTCATACTACCAGCTGACCTTCACACTTTCACCTCCAGTGTAAGGCTTTATGCACAGTACAGTGTTTGAAGCACTTACAGAACTAACAAGGAAGAGGAAAAGAAGCAATTAGTATGCTCAGGCACAGCATCGAGAAAGAAAAAAACCCCAACAAAACAACAAACACCCAAACTGCTATAAAGCTATGTAAGAGCACTATGT
Organism: Aquila chrysaetos chrysaetos; assembly: GCF_900496995.4. Taxonomy (NCBI): domain Eukaryota; kingdom Metazoa; phylum Chordata; class Aves; order Accipitriformes; family Accipitridae; genus Aquila; species Aquila chrysaetos. The sequence goes on along the minus strand of NC_044017.1, from coordinate 22,135,747 downwards.
TACAGCTCACTCTCCCCCTGCCTTCCCCCTCTCAGTGCTCTCCCCTGCATATTAAACACTGGGTTCAGTAAGGGACACAGCTTTCTGGATTCTCTAATGGAGAAGCATCCCTTTTCCATTCCAAGTACATTATATAACTGTGTAAGCGATGGAAGCCAATTCCACTGCCATGCCCTCCAGCAGCGTTCATCTAATGCAAACAGCCATGGAGAAATCTGCTGCTGCCTCACATGTGATCCCAATCTAGGGAAAACATAATTCAGGACTTTGCCACACATCACAGCCTTAACCATTTGATTATAACTTACTGATTTCATAGAAAAAAATGTTTATTTTCATTGTGCCTGGTTCCAAAGTAATCAAGTAAGCTCCCTACAGTCATAGCTGATCTCTTAAATGAAAGATTTAGCTTGACTCATTGCAGGCAAACAGTTTTGTTTTAATCTCTAACAAGATTCACACTGATATTTAGAAATAAAACAGAAGCTTAAAGTGTTTGCATTTATCAGCTCTCAGAGCAGAAATTTACTTTTCTGAACCTGCTGACCATCTACTGCAGTTTATATGCTAACATTTCCAATTATTATTTTGCAGGACAGTAAGCAATGTTTCCTTATGCCCTGGAAAAAAACAAACAACAAAACCTCCAAACAAACAAACAACCCCCCATTTAAAAATGCTTTCAAGTACAGTGTCGGCTAGCAAATACAGAATTAAAGACAAATAAAGTTGCAAGAAATAGATGTTTAAGTAGCAATTTTTCCCCATACAAAAGGGTTGTTCATGCACCAGCTTCTGAGTCTTAGAAATCCTATCAGCTCCGGTGGTCTCTGATTCCTGGGGTGCAAAGCACATGGCTTGGCATGAATAGTCTTTGAATATATTTACTTTTCCTTTGTGTAATGGAGAGAAATTAATTGATTAAAAGGGCGTGGTTAACTTAAAAAAACCCAACAAAACCAAAACCCAAAGATCGAGAGACTGTCAAGAAGAAACCAGAAGCTGAGCATTCCCCTTAATGGCAAGACTGGTCCAGTTTGTTCACTTATGAGAAAGATGGTGTATTACAGTAAAGAGTAACTAGAGCACAAGAAGCAGGCAATGTCTGCTACTGTAAGTTTTGGTGGGTAAAGACTCACAAAGGAAAAGCTATTTAATGTTTCCTCATATGAGGTCACTAAGATTTCTAGATTTGGTAGTAAAAAAATAAGTTTCTCTGAGGTTGCTGCAACTGTTGGCAGTAAATATTAATCATGGGTTGGTTACTATCAAGTAAGTAAACTACATGCACAAATCTTTAAAGTGAGGTTAAAACTGTGGATGACTTTTTGGCACTTTCAGTTACTCTGCTGAGATTTTTAATGCCATTTGAATGCTAAATCCATACCAGTGTTGCTGCCCAGATTAAACATCATTTTCATTGATAAATTTGTGGCTTTAGCAGACTGAAGGGGTAGGATTTCTGTCAAATAACTTCACATATCTATGCCACAGAGATGTCTGTATCTGAAGACAAGTTAGGCTCCTTTATAGTCATTTCAGAGAAACAGAAAATTCATGGATGTGATTCATCTTGTACTTGAGGGGATAGCTAAACCAAGTCACATGAATTGTTCCTTAAAAGTGCCTATTTATCTCCACTGACAATACAGAGAGTGACTGGAGGTGGACATCTACAGTTCAGAAGAAACTCATTCCAGATCTTTTGCAGCAGTGAAGATCTCCCACAAAAGAAGTCAGCACTGAACACTGAGCCTAACTAACATTATTATGGCATTAAAAAGGAGTCTGTTTGAGATTCCTCGACACTTTGGACAAAGCTGTCGTATGTCTCATGTCTCAGTACTAACACCTTTTACAAAATCATGTGCAGTGTTAATACCTTGCACAGGGGTTTTCCTAAAGCCGGCTAGGTGGAGATATTAAAAAAATGAATTAATAAAGTAGATAATCATTAAAGAACAGGCACTTTTAAACATACCCTCTCTTTCAAGAGCAAGGAGTCTAAACACAGCACATCTGGGCAATCAGTTTTAGATTTCAATTTCAGCCCCTGATCAGATGAAGGATATCAAAAAGCAGTAACGAAAAAAAAGACATTTGTCTTTAGTCATTGTTCTCCCTCTAATGGAGTTGTAAGATACTATTTGAAAATCATAGCTTTATTTCTAAATTACATTAATATGAAAAAAAAAAGGTCAAAACCTTGAACGGCAGCGTCAGCTTTTCAAACAAAGAATCTTCACATTGCATTTTTCTTTGACTCAGCTTTGACATGGATGACACAGTACAAGGATAGAAGGCATAAATACCACATTGATGACCTGTTAGACAGTACTCCAAATACTGGTCACTGTACTTAAGAGTTCACTAGGCTTTGTTTTTTTCTTTCAAATTCACTTGCTCATTCCTTTCTTTCTTTTTCTTTTTAATTATTATTTCCATTTTCTGGATAAGTTGCTTTGGTTTGAAATAATTGAACCCTACAGTTCCAGAATAATGAAGGTCCAGGCACACTTGGAAACCAGCCAGGTGCCACAATTTTCCCCTAAACTGCTTGCTGAGCAGGTCAGCAACTTGAGGACTGTGATACTGCTGAGTACGAAACTAGAAACTAGTTACTGAGAAGCTATAAATCACAACTAAAATTTAGGGCCTACTAAAGAGATTAAGAAAAAGAAGCATGTGATGCTTTTGGCACCCACAGTGCAACAGGGACATTGCTTATAAAGGAAAAATTGTTAGAGCATTAAGGCTCTTTTCGCCAAGATAAACCCAGTACTGTAGTTTGTTTTATGGTTTATAAAGTATCTGCTTTATGGTTTATAAAACCTGATGAACGAAGCCAGGAAACAGTACAAACAGATATTCCAGGGTTAGACAAATACTTCAAAAGTTTCTGGAGTTGGCAGGAGCAATGTTAAATGACAGGAAAAAAAAAGTAACTACAGCGAAGAAATGCTGATATAGTTCTAAACACTAAGTATGAGGCTATTATTTTCAGTTCACTGAAAGATATCTGAAAGCACTGAAAACACAGTTTTATCTGGGTTTGTGTGTGTGTATATATACAGACACATCTTTGTATAGAATGTAAAAAAAAGTCAGTTAAATGCCAAAGATTGAATCAGCCTTAACAACAGTGATGCAACTGTTCAGTAGTGCTATAGGAATACATAGATAAGAAGAAATAAACACCGAGTGTATCTGTACTGTTTAAATAAATGAGACTAGGGAGCAAACTGGAGCTCTAGCCATCATGACTGCAGAAGCGTTTGCAGCATCCTAACCAGCTCTGGCCAGGACTGAATCCCAGCACAGCTCACAGGGCCGTTCGCGTCAGACACCCTTCCGAAAATTCAGCATGGATGTAACCACAGCAGTTTTGGATCCTTTTGCCCTGTGCTGCTCTCTATCAGCACTGTCCCAGCAGGCTAATGCTGGTAGCCTAAAAAAGCCTTGGCGTTCTTTAGGACCTCGTATGCCCACACCTGAAACACAACATGCATCCTCTGTTTCACGCGACAGAAACATTGCTTTGATGGTTTGCAACACAGCCCTCACATCAGTTCAAAATGTTCCGAACTGGTACTAATGCCTCATACAGGAGTACCAGCTGGGGCTCTAAGGAAACCCACAGCTCGACACCGTGTGGAGTAGACAGAGCCAGTCTGCTCCAGAGGGACACAGTCCCAAATAATGCAGGTATCAACCATGCTGCAGGACTTCTTGTATGTAAATAATGTATTTGTTCATATGTGGACATGTGATAGAGAATCCAGTTGTTCACAAGCATTAGTAAAAGTACTATTCTATTTATGATTTACTACATTTACCACATAACTCAGCAGTAAAGTGAAAAAAAAAATAATAGGGGGTAGGAATGCACAAAATTTGGGGTAACTGAACCAGGATCACTACTGAATTTTAGGTCCTTATTTCAGACAAATAAATTAGGAGGCCTTCAGTCACCCTTCTTAGGCAGTGGAAAGGGCTTGGTGTAGCCCCATATTTCCACAGCCAGCTTAAGGTCTGCATAGTTAAATGCCTAAACTTGGGTAAGACGCTTCTGAATCCTGGAGAACTGAGAGCTTGGGAGAGCAAGTGAGTGTGAATGTGTGAGAAGAAATGTAACAGAACAGCAGAGGAAGACAAAATTTGTGTTTGAAATGCTGAACAATACAGTGAGGTGTTGATAGTGTGTGGAAAGAAAAAAACACCCTTACAAACCTGTTAAGTGAACTACTGTGATCTTTTTTCTCAACAGGTGGCTATGAGAAAAAATACATGTTTAGATGATAAATTGAAAGCAAGAACACCAGCACAAAGTTCATGAAATGCTGTAGGAGATTTTAAACAGTTTTTGTTCTATACACTTTTCTAATAAACTTGCTCTTCTTAGTTGTGCTGGAAACCTCTGAGAAACTTCAAGACCAGCAGTTTTTATCCTTAGTCCCATATATTGCCACATTACGTCTCTTCCCTGCAACCTAAAAAAATCCAAAAACTCTGCAAGCAAAAACACTCAAGAAATTCGGAGCATATACATATGCAAGATTTTGATTTTTCAGATAATGTTTAGATTGTATATCCTTCTATTTTTTACCTACTTCACGTTTTATTTCATATTAATCTGAACACAGTCCTTTAGATACTTCTAAGAGCAATGAAACTGAAATTAGTAATCATGCACCATAATTTGGCTTGCTTCTACAGGAAAAGAGATAACAGTATTCCACCATAGAGCATTTTAAAGGATTACGTTTCTACTTCTTAAAAAAAAAATAAATAAAAACTTGATGTAAAAGGAGAGCCTAAGGAAATACATAAAACATCACTTCACTTTTTACCTTCACATCACTGCACAAGAAGTACCAAACCCTACTTTGGAGAAGAAGAAAGGAGGAGGAGGAGAATCCTACACAATTGATAGATTAAACTTCATGCCTTAAAACCTTTGTTAAATGAATGATTAAACAATAAAGCATTATACAACGAGTGTGTGTTGTGGGTGTGATCAGGGGGTGTAAGTGAAGGACAACTGCAGTAAGCATCTCTGTGGAAAACAGGAGTAGTAAAAATAGCTGTATTCCCATCCTTTGTCCTAATCACAGTGATTTGGTATCAAATAAAAAAGCCACAAAGTAACTCTCCTGCAATAGTCACTATGTGCACAAAAACATGTATTTCAGGACACATGGGATTAGATTTTCATGTTTATCCTATTGTTGCTAGAAGAAGCAACTAACTCCCACAAAGCCATGTTTTAAACTTATAGCTGGCTAACATTTGCAGTGTGAGGGATGAGAACAAACTACTTAAAATTCTGTTTAACCTTTAAAAACATTATCAGATACTGACTATAAGGCTTCTGATGAAGTAAAAAGAATTGTTAAGCCTAGCACCACATTACCGTTTTCATACACTATTGAAGCCCCATTGAGTTGAGCAACTGTAAACTTAAATTTCTTTGAGAATTTGAAGGAAGAGCCTTTAGGCTTGATCAGCCCTCAAATGCTTTCACACTTAACTCTTACTGACTTCAAGGGAGTTGCTCAGCTATGTCTAATGGAAGATTTGGGCCCTCAACACTAAATTTTCAGACAGATTAAAATAGTGGTATGCACTTTTAGATAGCGACATACAAAGAATATACACCTGAAATAGCCAAGAAGAGATTAGTGAATATGCCACTGTTAATCACTGAAGGACTCTGCAAACATGTTTGTAAACTTGACACACCATTGAACATATTTCATAAATGGGCATCCTGTTTTGGCATTTTAGTCTATTCCACTTTGAAATATACTTTTAACTTCATGGCTTTATTGAATATGTTATAGGCAAATAGATTTTATATTCTATTTTTATAGCCTCACTATAACAAATCTATAGTTTTTTCCAGGCACCATTCAGTCCCAATTCAATTGCTATGATTGTTGCACTTCTCAAATACAGCCAGCAAGATTTGCTCTGAACTTTAAGTTTCTAACATTCCTAAAGTAAAATTCCATGAATCACAAGGCACAGTGAAATGTGTTTCAGCTTTCCATAAAATAAGCAGAAATCTAATGAAAGCAGATTCTTGGAAGTACATAGTACATGATTTTGGTAAATCTGATTCTCCTCACAGGTGATATAATAAAGTGAAGAAGTAGATCAACATGAATAATAAGTAAAAAAAAAAAAAAAAAAAAGTCCAGTATTTAAATTGCAAAACAGTTAATTCCATGCGCCAATGTTAGTCAAGGTCTTAGTTCAGTCTTCATTCAGAAAGGTTTGCTTATCATTAGTATCACATAATTTCTGCATTATTCAACTGAAATTCTACGTGGCATAATAAATAACATATGACATGACAGTAAATATCTTAATTTCTAGTCAAAATTAATAAACATTAAGAAAAAACTATGCAAAACAAAACAATACTAACACACACTAACACCTAATAAGATACTACATAGTATTTTCGTAGAATCATAGAATCATTAGGTTGGAAAAGACCTTCAAGATCATCAAGTCCAACCATGAACCTAACACTGCCAGGTCCACCACTAAACCATGTCCCTAAGCACCACATCTATACGTCTTTTAAATACCTCAAGGGATGGCGACACAACCACTTCCCTGGGCAGCCTGTCCCAGTGCTTGACAAATCTTTTGGTGAAGAAATTTTTCCTAATATCCAACCTAAATATCTGCTTGCGCAACTTGAGGCTGTTTCCTCTCATTCTATCGCTTGTTACTCGGGAAGAGACAGACACCACCTCACTACAACCTCCTTTCAGGTAGTTGTAGAGAGCGATAAGGTCTTGTCATGTCCCAGTTTCTCAGGACAATGACTCAGGTTTGCTGATTCCCAGGTCAGGATTAAGGTGAAACAACAACAGGAATCCTTTAACTCACAAAACTCACCTTTTATTTGCTCCCAACAAGAACTGGCATGCTCACCACCAAAATTAGTATGCTCACAACAAATATTGGCATGAAACTATGTCAGTAAACTGTGTCACGTGTGCTAACCCCACATCACCAAAGATATATTACAGGCCTTGCTTACTTGGGAATCAGTTCAGGGAAGACAATGAGGAGATCCCTCCGGAGCAGACTCCCTTGCTTTCTAGACTCCTTCTCAGAGAGGAGCCCAGGGGTGGCTGGATCCACTCCTAGTCCCAGACTTGGTCAATGGTTTATGTGTCTAAAGGGATGAGGTGTAGGGATTACAGAAAGGGAGAGAGGAGAGAGGAGAGAGGAGAGAGAGCAGAGAGATTTCACCAGTCCTGGGTCCAGCATTAGTTCAGTCAGCCAAGGAGTCCGGTTCCGGTGGGCTTGCGCCCATGGGGCTTCAGTTTGTGTCCTTTTATCATCCTTGCCCCTCCTTCGGGCAGGCACTTGAACTCATTAGGCTAAGTAGGTAGTCTTTGGGCCGTGGGCTTGGGGGTCGTTTGGGGAGTAACTTCCCCTTCCCTGCATGGTGATCTGTCCTGCTCAGCACACCAGAACAGCACACCAGAGCAGGGAGCTGCGCACCCTCCTGCACACCCTGCCCCTCCGGCTGCTGATGGGCCGCTTTCCACCTGGGGTTCCTTGCTAGGCAGGGTTCCTTGTTATGCAGAGTTAGTCCTTAAGCAGAACTCGCCCCACCACAAGGTTTGAGACATTAACTCCTTCAGTCTCTCACACGTCTCCCCTCAGCCTCCTTTTCTTCAGGCTGAACAACCCCAGCTCCCTCAGCCGCTCCTCACAAGACTTGTGCTCCAGGCCCCTCGCCAACTCGGTTGCCCTCCTCTGAACACGCTCCAGCACCTCAATGTCTTTCCCGGAGCGAGGGGCCCAAAACCGAACACAGGACTCGAGGTGCGGCCTCACCAGTGCCGAGCACAGGGGGACGATCACCTCCCTGCTCCTGCTGGCCACACTATTTCTGACACAGGCCAGGATGCCGTTGGCCTTCTTGGCCACCTGGGCACACTGCCGGCTCATATTCAGCCGGGTGTCGACCAACCCCCCCAGGTCCTTTTCCACCGGGCAGCTTTCCAGCCACTCTTCCCCAAGCCCGTAGCGCTGCATGGGGTTGTTGTGACCCAAGTGCAGGACCCGGCACTTGGCCTTGTTGAACCTCATACAATTGGCCTGGGCCCATCGATCCAGCCTGTCCAGATCCCTCTGGAGAGCCTGCCTACCCTCGAGCAGATCAACACTTCCTCCCAACTTGGTGTCGTCTGCAAACTTAGTGAGGGTACACTGGATCCCCTCGTCCAGATCATTGATAAAGACACTAAACAGAACTGGCCCCAGTACTGAGCCCTGGGGAACACCACTTGTGACCAGCTGCAAACTGGATTTAACTCCATTCACCACAACTCTCTGGGCCCGGCCAGCCAGCCAGTTTTTTACCCAGGGAAGAGCACGCCCATCCAAGCCATGAGCAGCCAGTTTCTCCAGGAGAAGGCTGTGGGAAACTGTGACAAAGGCTTTACTACAATCTGGGTAGACAACACCCACAGCCTTTCCCTCATCCGCTGAGCGGCTCACCTTGTCATAGAAGGAGATCAGGTCAGTCAAGCAGGACCTGCCTTTCACAAACCCATGCTGGCTGGGCCTGATCACCTGGTTGTCCTGTACGTGCTGAGTGATGGCACTCAGGATGATCTGCTCCATGACCTTCCCTGGCACTGAGGTCAGACTGACAGGCCTGTAGTTCCCTGGATCCTCCTTCTGGTCCTTCTTGTAGATGGGTGTCACATTTGCTAACTTCCAGTCAACTGAGACCTCCCCGGTTAGCCAGGACTGCCGACAAATGATAGAAAGTGGCTTGGTGAGCCCTTCTGCCAGCTCCCTCAGCACCCTTCGGTGGATCCCATCCAGCCCCATCGACTTGTGTGTGTCTAAGTGGTGTAGCAGGTCGCTAACCATTTCCCCTTGGATTATGGGGACTTCATTCTGCTCCCCGTCCCTGTCTTCCAGCTCAGGGGGCTGGGTACCCCAAGAACAACTGGTCTTACTATTAAAGACTGAGGCAAAAAACGCATTAAATACCTCAGCCTTTTCCTCATCCTTTGTCACTATCTTTCCCCTCACATCCAATAAAGGATGGAGATTCTCCTTAGTCCTCCTTTTGTTGCTGATGTATTTATTCAAACATTTTTCATTGTCTCCTATGGCAATAGCCAGATTAAGTTCTAGTTGGGCTTTGGTCCTTCTAATTTTCTCCCTGCATAACCTAATGGCATCCTTTTTGTCCTCCTGAGTTGCCTGTCCCTTCTTCCAAAGGTCATAAACTCCTTTTTTTCCTGAGTTCCAGCCAAAGCTCTCTGTTCAGCCAGGATGGTCTTTTTCCCTGCCAGCTCATCTTTTGGCACACGGGGACAGCCTGCTTCTGCACCTTTAAGATTTCCTTCTTGAAGAATGTCCAGCCTTTCTGGACTCCTTTGCCCTTCAGGACTGCCTCCTGAGGGACTTTGTCAGCCAGTGTCCTAAACAGGCCAAAGTTTGTCCTCGGGAAGTCCAAGGTGGCAGTTCTGCTGACCTCCCTCCTTACTTCTCCAAGAATCGAAAACTCTATCATTTCATGATCACTGTGCCCAAGACGGCCTCCAACCATCACATCACCCACAAGTCCTCTGCTCGCAAACAACAGGTCCAGCGCGGCGCCTTCCCTGGTTGGCTCACTCACCAGCTGTGTCAGGAAGTTATCTTCCACACACTCCGGGAATCTCCTAGAGTGTTTCCTCTCTGCTGTATTGTATTTCCAGCAGACACCTGGTAAGTTGAAGTCCCCCACGACAACAAGTGCTAGTGATTGTGAGACTTCTCCTAGCTGCTTATAGAATGTTTCATCTGCCTCTTCATCCTGGTTGGGTGGTCTGTAACAGACTCCCACCATGATATCTGCCTTGTTGGCCTTCCCTCTGAGTGCTACCCATAAACACTCAACCCTATCATCACCGTCACTAAGCTCTAGACAATCAAAATGCTCCCTAACATACAGGGCTACCCCACCGCCTCTCCTTCCTTGCCTATCCCTTCAGAAGAGTTTATAGCCATCCATTGCAGCACTCCAGTTGTGCGAGTCATCCCACCGTGTTTCTGCGATGGCAACTATATCATAGTTTTCCCACTGCACAATGGCTTCCAACTCCTCCTCTTTGGTGCCCATGCTGTGTGCATTGGTGTAGATGTACTTTAGTTGGGCTATTGATCCCTCCACCTTTTTGCAGGGGAGAAGCTCTGATTCCTACATGACCATTCTCAGGAGCTTCCATGGTTTCTAACACATCAAGAACCCTTGTGTCTTTGCTGCCGCATGGATCTCCATCCCCTGCCTCCACTGAGATGGCAGACCGAAGGACCTCGCTAGCACAGCATTGTTCAAACACTGGCGTGTTGCCCCCAGGCTTATCTCTAGCAAGCCTGGTTTTATCCCTTTCCCCCTTCAAATAAAGCTCTTTCAATGAGCCCTGATAACTCCTGCACAAAGATCCTTTTCCCCCTTTGACACAGGCGTACCCCATCTGTCGCCAGCAGGCCTAGTGTTGTGTAGACCAACCCATGATCAAAAAATCCAAAATTTTGCCAGTGACACCATGCTCAGAGCCAGGTATTGATCTGCTGGCTTTTCCTGTTTCTTCCCTCCCTCATCATTCCCTGCAACTGGAAGGATAGAGAACACTACTTGTGCTCCTGATCCCTTAACCAGTTGTCCCAAGGCCCCGACATCTCTCTTGATTGCCCTTGGACTTATTGTTGCAAATTCATTGCTGACTACCTGAAAAATCAATAATGGATAATAATCTGAGGGCCATAACAGGGTAGGATTAATGATTTAATTAATTTTGAAATTAAGCAAATTAAAGCATGTAAAAATAGAGATAATTCTAAATATACAGATGTAGAGCATCTCCCTTTATCTTGTAAATGCCACCCTTTATCTTGTAAATGTTTGAAACCTTTTAAAGAATACCTCCTTCCACTAAGCTGAGTTGACTGTGAAGGAGGTTAGAACAAGGAATGAACAGTGGAAGTGGATATTTTTGTGCCACCTTTAGTCAGCTGAAGGGGAAACGGGCACTTTTGTAATTAGGTCTCTCGATACATTAAAAATTGACTGGAGAAGGTAACCTTGACTTACTATTTGTGACTAAAGTACTATGTATATTTACAGTTCTGTAATTATAATTTCCTTTGGTGTTTAATTCTTGTGATAAGGACAGATGTAACTCTCCTGAGTTCATGCAATACTTAGTCCAGAGATGACTTTCACCCTGTTTTATTTATCTTATGGTACTCTCTTATGTCTTGGGTGTAGAACCCCTACAATTCCCTTGAAAGCACATATAAAACTCCAGTTTTACAGGCTGAAAGTATAGTTATATCAGTACAGATATGAAAGACTTCCTATGCTTACACTTCATGTTCTTCTCTTTTTTCTTTTTTTTTTTAAAGGAAAAAAAGCCATCTAGTTAAGCAGCTTAGAATGCACTGATGTGAAAAATCCCTCAGAATTCAGTAATGATGTGTTCATCTTTCTGCACATCTGCTCAAATTCCAAGTCACGATGAAGAACCTATAAAAATTCCAAGTCAGTGGGAGAGAGACACTCACAAGTGTTAAAGTGCTGCTGAATCAGTATTTCCACTACAGACTTCTTATGGCTAAGGAAGCGTAGCAGTTATAGTCACAATTTCCCAACTGGGACGTGGGAATGCATGGGTGACAAATACAGCCAAGGAGGCAGACCTGGACTGTTTCCTGTAGCTTGTTATCTTCATGCTTTGTTCAAACCCCACAAAGAACGTAGGGTGAACCTGGCCTTTGCTGATGTCAATTGAAAGTTTTGCCTTTTACTTAAAAGGTTTAGAATTACTTATCCTCTTTCTACTCTTTTTGGTTGTAACAATCTTTCCAGTTAGGAAGGAAAACCTTTCTTTTTGTGTCTGAAGATGGCCTTAAGCAGCAAGTCAAAGAGAGGAGATCCATACTACTCATTAATTTATTGGATATGTTGATCCTGAAACCAATATATAAAACTTTAAAGTGGGCATTACTTTTGACTTGTGTAGCTAGCAGGCAGTAAAAGCCAGAAGTTGCTACAAGGAAGGAGAAAAGATGGATCTCAGTGAGAAGAAAAAGAATCTAAAAGAAGAGTGTAGAAGAAGAAAAATAAAACCCAGTAATTTAGTTCTCAGGACAGCATATTTTTAACTGGGCTATGTTGAACCTAACAATACTTTCCTTTCCAACATTTCCAGTATTTTCCTAGAATATGATTTTTTTTCAGTAATTTTTCATGAATAATCATATTCATTATAAATATAAAAAATAAAATAGGTAATGTATTAAATCCCAGGCCATATTCTTTCTCTGTTGTCTAAGCAAGCCTTCAACTGATATCACTGACTGCTTCTTTCTCTGTTGAGGAATGTATCTCTCCATCTTCCTAAATTTATACCTAATTCACAGACTATGATTGAACTGACATTGATGGGTTTGGAAAATGGATATGTGCACTACTGGGCAATGAGGTAGGGAATGAAATTCATGACGGGTAGATATAAAGCCTTTGAAGACATAAACAAGTCAACTGATTATTAGATCAAATTTTCAACATCTATTTCAAAATACAGCCATACGAGAAGGTGCAGCACTGTTCTGCTAGTCTCAAGTTGGTAGTTAGCCTGATACTGCATTTGTTCATGAAGTTTTCTTCTGACCTACAGTACTGCAGTGATAGTGGACAGAGCAACTGATGCAGGACCTTGCCCCTTTACCTCAGATATGCTTGATGAACCAGAAGAACCCACAGAGCTTGGAAAATTGGTTCCCATAGGAATGACTGTGGTCATCTTTTGCTTTTGTTATTTTCACCTTTTTTATCATGCCTGACAATTTTTGTTACAGAGAGTTTCTTTAGACACTGGATAGGAAAGATGAGTATTTACTGTGCAAATACACACAGTTAGAAATATTCTAAGAATATAAGATTCACTTTGCCCTTGGTATGATTCTCATAGAGAAAGAGAAAACACATATTTAAGATATCTTTCTCCACAGCCAATCTCAACAAGAACCCCGAAATCTCAGCATATATTCCGTTTGGCAGGCAATAAAACACAATTAATAAATAATATATACAGAACATTATAACATTTAAACTGTCACACTAGAGTTCTTCTGTGTTAACTAGATTACAAGTAGGAAGCAAACGAATGATTCAAGATAAACCGTATGTAAATAAACAGCTAAAGATTTGCTGATGGACAATGCTGAAATTATCAACTTAATTCTTCCTAATAACAACCTCCCAAACTGATTTTAAATCTGCACAGGAATGGTATGCAAAATATATACAAATGCAAAAACTATGGTAGGATTAATGATATGTGCTTTTTCTGTAGAGAATGGACATTCTTCAGAAGAACCAGACTGACACACTGGGGTAGGAAGAAGCATCTTAAATTGCCTGAGTTGCCATAAAGCGTAATAAATATTGCGTGAGGCACACTCACACATGGATCTTTTTTTTTGTTTAAAATATTCTTTTTCTCTAGAATTTTGTATCTGCTGTTAAAGTAATTGATACTTCGTTTGAGCAAGGCTGTCTGATCATTAAATACCACTGCTAAGAGATATCCAGGGCAAAATGCATTGTTGTCTTATCTGCAAGGTAAAACAGTTTGATACATGTGAAACCGGATTCTGCAACCCAGTCTATAAATGAGAAAACTATGGAATACAATTTTATGAGGTAAGGAGTGAAGAACTAACATCTTAAACTATACTCAACAAACATGTTTATGTAAGCTAAATAGCTCTGTTGTCCAGTTTACGTCCATGTAAACTTACATCCATTCCCTAATTTTCATTGCTACACAAATCTCAGTTCATTTTTAACTTTCTAGAGCAAACCAATTAATGTTTCCAAAAGAAAACCTGAGTATGGTTGTGAGACACTGAAGGAGTTAATGTCTCAAACCTTGTGGTGCAGCAAGTTCTGCGCAAGCCCACCAGAACTGGACTCCTTGACTGACTGAACTAATGCTGGACCCAGGACTGGTGAAATCTTTCTCTTCTCTTCTCTTCTCTTCTTTTCTCTCCCTTTCTGTAATCCCTACACCTCATCCCTTTAGACACATAAACCATTGACCAAGTCTGGGACTAGGAGCGGATCCAGCCACCCCTGGGCTCCTCTCTGAGAAGGAGTCTAGAAAGCAAAGGGGTCTGCTCCGGAGGGATCTCCTCGTTGTCTTCCCTGAACTGATTCCCAAGTAAGCAAGGCCTGTAATATTTGTTTGGTGATGTAGGGTTAGCACATGTGACACAGTTTACTGACATAGTTTCATGCCAATATTTGTTGTGAGCATACCAATTTCGGTGGTGAGCGTGCCAATTCTTGCTGTGAGCAAATAAAAGGTGAGTTTTGTGAGTTAAAGGATCCCTGGTGTCATTTCACCTTAATCCTGACCTGGGAATCAGCAAACCTGAGTCATCGTCTTGAGAAACTGGGACGTGACAATGGTTCCAAGGACAGCTTGCTCCAGGGATCATTTGTACACAGGACTATATCAGATTTGCTTACTTTGCCCTACACAGTCCTGTAACGCACCTCCCACAGGTTGTGTACCTGCAAGCATTCCTGCCTGCCCTCGGGCCACATCAAAGGAGAGGCCACCCTCACACCCTCTTTTGTGCTTTAAAATTCTCATGCTGAGCACTGCAGCATACCCTTTGCAGTATTTCAGACACCCTGAATTGAGAAAGCACACAAGAAATGATTGCTCTGTCTTAGGGTGATATAGGCATTACAGAGAGCTGGGACCGTGTGCTATGTAGCACGCATGCAGCGAGTCTGGTCTGAGAAGGGGTAGCCCTGAGTGATGCTCTGCACATGAGCCATTCTGCACTAGCTGGCATGGGATCAGCTCCTTGGGGTGGGTGCAGGTGCAGCCAACTGCTAAAAATGAATCCAAGGTGAAAGCAGCACTAGAAAGTGTGGCAGCTGATACCAGATTTCTCCTACCTGCTCTCTTCATAATACTACCACGGAACTCTTAAATCTCCCTTGAAATTCTGGAGATTATTTTCTGTTTAGATGTAAATACTCACGCTTGCACTCAACATCAATGTAGTCAATGCCTCAGCTGCATGCATTTAGAAAACAAAACAAAAAAAGCACATAAAAACCAAGGTTTACTTTATTGCACTGCAGCTGAGATTTATAAGACATGTTGGAGGTAATTTCACCACTGTCTATATTCCAATGGTACGTGAGGAGAGTATGTCTATAAGCACATACATACACAGAGAAAGACAGTGTAAACTTACCTATCTCATCCTCAAGGCACCTATAAAGCTATCAGCTGAGGGGGGCATGAAGTATATCAGGCCTGGTTTCTCCAGGCCCATTCACTTTTAGGAGCAGCGAAAGTCTCATCACTGAAGGAATGCTAAAATGCGATATGCTGCAAAGAGACCCAAATTTATACCCTCAGAAGCAGCCCAGATAGAAATGATTACCCTGACTTTCCGTAAGGGTACAGTTAAAAGAAGATGAAAGCTTAGAGAGTGGAAGTGTCCAACACCAGTCTGAATCTGCAAACAAAAACTGACTGGCATTTTGTAGCATGAGCATCCCGAGCAAATCTTTCCCTTGCTGTTCCTCAATAACTCCGTGCCATCTGTGAGATAGTTTTCATCCCTTGGTGTAGACCACGGCAAAGCTCACAAAACAATTCCCGAAGTTTAAATGGAGCCTTAAGTGTTACTTGGTTTTGTGCCCTTCCCTTCATTAGGAACTGCACTATGTGGCATACCCGACGGATCAGCCTCTTATGATACCAGCACCCCTGGGACAGGGACCACATTCAGCATTAACGGCAGCACTTCCACTGCTCCGCTTTAGGCAGGGAAGCTGCACGTCCTGACCACGAGTCTGCTGCCCAGTATCTGCAGAGCTCTTTCTCACAGATAATGAGTCACGCAGAACAAACTAAAGAAATACAAGGACCAATAGCAAAAATGAAACACGACAACCAGAAAATAAACCATACGAAGGTACGCTAAATGACCTAGTGTCATCTACCAAACTGGAAACTCTAGGGACATGATCAGTCTCTTCAGATACCTTCAGGGTAATAATATATAAAAGGAAGAAGGGATTTATTTAGTCTAGAAAATGGTAAGGACGGGCATTGGCTGAAAGCAAAGAAGAGAAAAGTGGTGGCAGTAAATAAGAAAAAGGTCTTAACTTAAAGATCAATTGGTTGCAGAAATACTTTCCTTAAGGGCATTTGGTCAAGGCACTATCATTGCAGATGCTACAGCGAAGGCTAGATAAATCATTAGTTGGAATGATGTGACATGGTTCTGCAAGGGGCTGAGTAGCTGCCCAGTCTGATGGTTTTTAGCATTATCATTGCACAAATAATATCATACATACAGCTCACTTGCCCCTAGGTTTCACATTTCCATTGTAACGCAGGTCTAAAAAAGACCAAAGACGGGAGAGACACTATTAATTTCAATGTCCAGCTGTTAATGTTTTGAACATCTCAAGAATTAACTGTTTTATTTTTAGCATCTCATTTAGATACTGCTGAGACTCTAATTTTACACTGACTTTTTATGCATAAGAGCTGAAATATTTGTCAACACCAGCTAGATTGATGTTAACCACAAATCTTGTTGTTTAAATGTGACTTTTTGGAGCATCCCTTTTTCTTATGAAGTTGCTGTCTTTGGCAAAATTTCATTTTCATTTTTTAAATGCTTTCGAGAGATGTGGCAAAGAATGACCATAGAAGTACAAACTGTTAAGGAGCAGCGATTAAGAAGGAAGCTATTTTCTTCATTCATGAATAAAAATTTGTAGATGAGCCATTATTTAAGCAATAAATTTTTAAACAAAACAAAAAGGAGGGAAATCTGAATCCACTGAAGTCCTGAACACCTTGTGTGGATTCCTTATTTAAAAGAAGATAATCACAAAATTCCTTTGACACTAGAAAGATCAGGATTTTATTAAATTTCATGGACATCAGCTCCATGAATACACAGATTAAAATGATAGGATTAAATAAACAAAAACCAGACTGGGTGATGCTATGAATTTATGCTCCCAGTAATAACTAAATTTATTATTTCTGATAAGCTATTAAACAGATCTAACCAACATTTAAGTACTATGCCTTTTTAGAGAAAGAAAGTGTAATTTCAAATGCACTTTCTTGGTTACAGTGATAGGAAATGACGTGGAATAGGGATCAAATGAATGTGTCTATATGCCAAGCCATTATCACATAACAGCAAAGGTAACACAACTGCCTGCACTGTAACTGTGTCGTGTTAGCATGACAGCAAAGCTTATTTACAGGCTCCAGAGAGACAAAGTCTGATACCAGCAGCTAATAACTAACAGGACAATATTGCAATACAACTGGGCTAGCTAGGATCATTGAAGAAGACCATGTTTGGGGAATTTTTTCAAAGATGATAGATGAGGTTTACTTTCCTTCTACTAAACATGTGGAGCTACACTGTCTTCAAAGCAATATTTTCTTTACCACTTTTCTCACTGTGCAGTGTCCAGAATATAGCAAGAACCAATTTTTACTCCTCTCAAATATTACATTATGATCATTTCTCAACAACAAGGTCATTTAGGAAGACCTGGGAAATAATTGTCCCCAAACCTTATGCTCTAGTAGTCATTATATTAAATACTGTTTACTAAAGGAAAACTCATTTTCTTTTTTACACTCTTTGTGTAGAGGTTGCAGACAAGTGTCCTACTCTTTAATTGTGCATCAGATTTCAATGTTTGTGTCTTTATGTGAGCCAGATACTTTGTTACAGGCATAAAACATTAACCTTGTGTCATATGAAGCATTTGTTAGAATCTGTTTTCCTAAATACATTTTAGAAATGTAATAAAAATAAGTGTTAACAAAACTGTATGGCACCTAGATACTGAAAATAAGTAACGTATGCTGGATATGGTAAACTTGTGACTTCAGACTGATAATTCTGTGAAAAGTTACTAAAAAGTAACTTTACTAAGTGTTCTTGTTCTTATTCGGGGTGGGGGGTGTGTGTGTACCTCAAAATGAATGTGTACTTAGTGAATTAGGATTGGCGATTCTAGTTAGTGATTAATTTAGCATGCCGTGTTTTTTCAGGTAGAGCTCCCAGAAGAAAAACACTACTGCATACAGTAGATATTCTAAAGCATGCTTTTTGCTTTCAATATAAGGAGCTCAAACTGGCTTCTATCATCTCTTACCTTCTTCGTGTTGTCTGATACTTACTCCAATACATGCAGAGCTCCCACTACCACTGGAGAAAAGCAGTACTGAAAATGTTATTCACAGCGTTCAGCAATTTGGACAAATGTACACCAAAGAGATTACAGCACACGAGGATACTAGCCAAGAGGGTCTCTAGTCCATGAGTTTTCACATTAACTTAATAGTTCAAGGGACATGGCTACTGCATCTGCACTATATTAAACATATGAAAGGTTCAAATCTCAAAAAGGTTTTTTAATAAATTGCAACAAATAATTTGTTGCAGTGATGGGAAAATGGTAGGGCACTGTTGCAAAATGAAATAAAGGGTTTGGATAGGAAGGAAGCATAAAGAGGCTTAGAAGAGGAGGGAGAGGAGGAATAATGAAATAGATACAGGGGGAAACGATAACCAGGAACAAGAAGACAACAGCTCATGGAGTCTTGCAACCGCCAAGACTTCGGAATATTGGCTAGATGTGTGATTTCTTTTGCCAGCTTGGTAAGGAACCCCACTCCAAGTACTTCATAGTTACTATTCCCCTTGATTCCACTTAAAAGTCAATCACAAAGCTAGCATGATTCGTCCCTCACACACATCTCACATGTTTGCCTTCAGAAGTGTTTACCATGATTAGAGAAAATCTGCATAATTCAATGTAGTCTATAATCCATTTTCCATAATTTAATCAAAGAAGTGTTTCAAATGTTCTTCAAAAAACTGATCATTAGATCAGTTGGGCAGATTTCTTGTTTCCATGCACTGTAAAAATCATAAAGGAATTAATAAATATCGTATTCCTTCTCTCCTTTTAATCATGGTGACCCAACTAGACGTGATCATACAGCCATGAGTTATTTTTTCTTGGGATAAGAAAAAAAAGTGTCATACTGTTGTGGGTTAACCCTAGTAAGCAGCTAGGCACCACACACCCGCTCACTCACTTCCCCCCATCCCACCCCCCGTGTGATGGGGGAAGAGGAATGGAAGAATAAAAGCAAGAAAACTTGGGGTCAAGATTTAAAAAAAAAAAAAAAAAAAAAAAAGTAATAAGCAAAAGAACATTATAGAAGGAATTTTTTAATAAGTGGAAGAATAGAAAAGGGAATAAAGCAAAACAAAACAAATGATGCAAAGGCAATCACTTGCCCCCTCTCAAGGGTAGACAGATGCCCAGCCAGTTCCCAAGCAAAAGATGGCTAACCTTCCTAAACCCTCCTCTCTTCCCTTCTATTGCTGAGCATGACGTTATATGGTATGGAGTATCTCTTTGGTTAGTTCAGGTTATCTGCACGGTTGTGTCAACTCCCAATAGACTGTGCACCCCCCAATCTATTCACTGGGGGAGGAAAGTAAGAAGCAGATGTCGTGCAAATGCTATTCAGCAAAAGCTAGAATATTAGTGTCTTATCAGTATTGTTTTGGTCAGAAATCTAAAACACAGCACCATATGAGCCGCTATGAAGAAAATTAACTCTATCTTAGCCAGTATATGTACATAACATTAGAAGTTAATAACAGGTAAATTAAAAGCAGGACATATTGTTGGGTATTTCCCTTCAACATCAGAACAGCTTCCATTTTAAACGTGGATTTCAAGGCCATATTTTACAAATTTTCCATCTACTTTCAGATTTGAAAACAGCTGAATTCATACTCAAGTTCAGTCCTTTTTGTGGGGTGCTCGGAGGTGGGGAGGCAAAGAAAAACCCTGTAGGCACAGACTAACTGTAGCAAGAATAAGTTTTTAGGTTAAATTTTTACAGATTAATAAAACACTGAAAGAACTGCAGTTTAATATTTTAAACTTAGCAATCATGCTTGCTAGCCTCCCTTTATGATGGTTCTGAACTATATAGAAAATGATATACTTATTGTGAGTGTTCTCTGATGTTATACCGCATAAATTATCAACTTAGGTTGATAGCTGTCACACAGAAATAAAGATAAAGCACTATATATTTTAATTAATACATTTATTTAATGAAAATTATCAACTAAATTAAAATGCTAACCTATAATTATCATAGTTTTAAATGGCAAGTTAAATGTATAATCATCAATTAAAAGCTTAATTCATTAATATATGGAGAATTTCAGCAATTACTTTTTTTTTAATTGTTAGTCCTTTAATTATAAAAGAATAGGTCAAATTATCTTCCTTTTCAACGATGTTCCTGTAAAAGTTACATGAAATTAACGTGCAATTAAAGAAGGGTGAAATGAACTTTTAGCTATGCAGGGCACTTATGTGGGTCCTAAGAGGATAAATGAGGGGAGTAAAAGCCAAAGGCTTTATGCCAGAGTGGAAATTTATTATTGCTAAGCAGAAGAGTATTAGGCAATGAATAAACTAACAAAATGTGATTTTAAATTTTTTTTATTTTAGCGGAATTCATCAAGAAAGTTTCCATCAAGGCTGGCAGAGCTATTTGTCTTACATGACTGACCGATGAAGATTTCTGTCATATGTAATCTTTGTGTGAGCACCTTTGTGTGAGCAGCTAAATGAAGCCTTAGGTGCTTAGTGTGGCTAGATCTCCACTGACTATAATGGGAGCTTTCACACCTGTCTCAGATGTGGGCACCAAATTTAAAGTACTTAGTGTTTTTCCTGTATGTATATATACATACCTTTAGGGGTTTCTATTTCACAGGAATTGCAATCTTCAGGTTTGCCCCTCAAAAGTTTTTCCTGAGTTCAGCTGGCAGCAGCAACATGGGATGGAGAATTGTATGGAACATCCTGACTCCTTGCTTGATTTCAGCACTCCTGCTCTTTGTCGTTGTACATTTAAGATAAAATTAAGCTTGTTCCCTTAGAAACACCAAATTCCTCATTTCTATCCAGAATGCTCTTGACTACCACTTTTTACATGAAGACATGACAAAGGAACAGTAAGCACAGGTAAAAATAATAATTTTTAGATTTAATATAAAACTCACAAATTTCCTAGGAATCACAAAATCAGTGATAGTTGCAGTGTCAGTGATTGAAAGCATTTAAAGATCAGTCACTAAGACATTATAATTTTCTCTTAAAGGTTTCTCTTGCAGTTATATCAGTCCCAACTAGTCACATATTATATATCTTAAAAAAAAAAAAAAAAAAAATCCACTTCATGCTTAGAAATCTAGAGCATTATGAAATGCAGCAACTGAAATAAGTAAATGACTTTGAGACAATCTGGGGGAAATATCATTATAGCAATCAGAGCTAGCAATTATGTTGTTGAATAATACTATTAAGCAGCTTGTGAGCTAAATAATGTATGCATTTATCAAGGAAACTTTTTTTTTAAAAGAATATAGAAGACAACAGGCTCGGAAAGATACAGTCATTTGGAAGATCCAGAGGAAGAAGTTCATTTAGATTAGCTTTTCACATTTTGCAGATTTAATATGACAATACTCAGGTTTTTTGATTATTTGAGAGGTCCCACTTGTAGTATCTATCAAATTTTAAAAAGTAGTAAATAACATTATTGAATGTGTTTGCCATTTACACAAAGAAATTAATTCATTCTGTTTACTGTATTCTCTATTTTTGTCTTAAAGATTAAAAAGAGATCAGTATCTCAGGCTGAGCTTTCATGACCCTGGATGAATAAATAGGACAGCAAAGAGCTATATTCATAACCTTTAGATCCCTGAATTTACGCATCAGTGAAACATACTTTGCCAGAGAAGGAATTAAACTAGAAACTGCCTCTTAAGGAAGGGATAGAGAAATCCATTAAGTCTCGGCTGGATTCCTTGGTGTTTCAGGGAATGTCAACAAATTAGCTTTTATTATTTGTGCCTCAAACAATTACAAGCTCAGTGATGTTTAGAATAGAACCTAGTGAACTGAAAATGCAAATCACAAAAGAACAATTTAAAAGAAAATATTTAAGGTAGTGTAATTAAAATAGAATTAAAATACACATAGCAATGCTTTAATCTCAAGGCTCCTTGAGTTCAACATCTATTTCAGAAAGGGCAACTTCATCTCATTTGTAGGGAGAGGGAAAGTAAGAAAAGAAACACATTGGTGGAGGCTTTAATTCTTTACTTTGAAAAAGCAAATGAGTGTTTAACAACTTCCTTTTGGCAACCAATTCAAAAAATTGTTAACTAAAAATACGATTAGCTTCCTTTAGCTGCTGTCACCCAGATTTTAAATCTTGCATTCATCTTTTCCCACCAGTTTTAAAATCAAGTCAGCTGTGTCTTCCGAATTCAAGCTGAGAACATATTTGAACATGCCTTAGAAGGCAGCATCTGCTAGTCCTACTCTCTTCCAGCACAAGGTGCCAAACTTATGATCAGAAAGAAATTAAAGAAAATGCACCTTGTGTACGGAAAGAGTAATTTTCACTTTCTTTTATTAGCTTTAGAATTTCCACTGTTCATTTCTTTTTAATGTCTTGCCTATCTGTGTTATGAGATTGAAAGAATCAAGCTTTCTTATTCACCTGCTCTGCACTGCTTGTTTCCCCTTCTTTCTTTTTATTGTATTCCTCTTTAACTACCTCTTTTTTTAAATATTCCACTTTTTTTTTTTTTTTAATGCAGCCATTAACAGGCTTGCCTTAATGGGAAAAAATCAGAAATGGAAATATATACTGTATTACATACTACAGTTTTATAGTGACACAACATGACAAACTTCTGGAGATCCCAGGCAAATCACAATCCAAAATGACAAATGTCTGTCAAAATAGTTTCAACATTGCTTCAAAGTAGGATTTATTGCATGTTTTAAAGATACAGGACTCCAATATGACTTAACAGTATAGGAGGAAACCAATATATTTAGTAAGGAGAAATTAACCATTATGTATAATAAAATGTTAAGCAGCAACACATGAAAGAGACTAAAAAATAAAGGAAAATCTACCAACCTAGCCTTTTAAATTTCACCACTGTTAAACGCTAATAGGAGTATTAATGATGCAGTTAGAAATCACTGAAACACCATACTGCATAGAACAACAGCATCAATAAAAAGGAAACATATTTGATTATTTTTGTTCTTATTTACTGATAAACTATTTGGTGAAGTATAGACTGCTGAAGATGAATATAAGAACATCTAGTAGTACATAAGATTTTTTAGGATTTGTATTTAAATATGTGTTCAAGCTCACATGTTTACTGAAGCATACTCAGTGCCTATAAATATGCATATTAATTGAACACTTGAGCTCCACATCTCTCAAAACCAAGATTATCATGAGGTCTGTAAGAGAAGCATGCAATCAGACACTTCTTTCACTCCAGGTTAAATTACAAAACATTTGTATTTTAGGGGGATGATAATTGTAACATTCCAAATCGTCACACAAAAAATAATAGAAGGAATAACAGTTGAGCTGAATATTTCAGATACAATTAAAAAGTGTCAGTTACCCATAAGTTTTAGCTGTGGGCTGGTAATTGAATTGTTCTCAGAGAAAGAGGTAATATAATGTTTTCTGAACTGTTACTTCATCACGCATAATGCTACGAGCTGTAAAAAGAGCAACAAATAAATCCCGATGTTCTTCTATGGTGGACATTAAAAGAAACTATCACAGTTGCAATGAAGAAGCTATTGAATGACTGTGTGGGAGGTTTTATCAAAGCCAGCAATATTCTGAACAAAGGTCTTATCATATACTTGCTTCTGTATCATATTAATTGGTTTCTTATCACATTAGCCAACTCCCCTCTCCCTAATAGCATACAAAAGTGAATAATATGTTAAAACATTGATAATACTTTAAGACTTATTAACAACTTTCATGAGATTAGCTTCTTCCTTTTTCACTAGCACAGTAAAGTGCTCAGATCATGTACTGTCAAGTACCTTTCATATCATATTAATTTAAATGAAATCATTAAGACAAAAGGCAGGCCAAAGATATGATATAAAAGTCTCACTGTTTAAGTAACTTCCTAAGTATACCGGCTTATATTTTATTACACTAGATCACAGAAAGCATTTCTACTGGCAATATTTCCCTCATATCATTAATATGATGATAGATGATTACATTTCGTATAACAGTCAAACGAAAGGCAGTCTTAGTATCCTCTCTTGACAGTGCAGCCACTGTAATAACTCGGGTTCCTGGAATACATCCATTGATGTATGACTATTGCATCAAGGGGTGATGATGTTCTCAGTCCTTTTCCTGTATTTCCAGTTGGTTGCTCTCTGATAACTGACTACCATACTAGCATGGTATCTTAATTGAGGAATATGTTGGAGATGATACGATCACTGACAAAGGATACAAACATGGCTTTACAGCTGTGGTTTATTCATTTGGATAAGAAAAATTTTCCAAGTTGAATTAACACAAATTTAAAATGAAACAACATTTTTGAAAAGATAGGAGCTGTCAAATTTCCTCACATAAACACATCTCTATTCATTAAGAAAGTTGAGGGGAAATTGCCAAAGAGGGAGTTCTCATAACTGAATATGCAGGAAGTATTATGTCATTCTGTAATGCAAATGGTGCATAATGCAAATGGCCTCCCACTCTCCTTGAGGGAACATGGTGCCATTTACCTTGGGATCCAGCAGAGCATTAGGAGGGTGACCATAACATCAGCAAAAGCAGAGGGATATGAGAAAGTCTGTATGCATCAGTGCTCACTGTTTTATTACTGGGAATTAGCAGTATTTTAATAAAACTGTCTATAAGTGTTAGCAGCACTGTAATTTGACTCATAATAACTTTGGTTTTATTTTCACTAGGCAGTTCAAATATTGATTAAACAATCAGTAAATTCCTGGTGCTTCATAAGGTGCATTTCCTTAGTCAACACAAATTTCACAGGGGATAGCACATGTCCACAGAAAAATTATCTGTAGAATGCCTATTGCACTTAGTGTGTACACCAAATTTATTTAGCTAAGCATAAGCTCAGCTCAGGTACCCCTCTATCTATGACTGTATTCATGGAATGATCTGTATTCATCTTTTGAACCTGCAGACAAGACTGCTATCTGCTATTATCTGCGTTAGCATGCAGGCCAGATAAGGGTAAACTGAACCCAAAGGAGTTTATAAGAGCTATCTCGATGGGCTGCAACTTTTTCTGAAAAGTTGGGAGAGGTGGGAATGAGAGGATGGAGACATAGTGAGGGCTTTTACTCAGCTGTTGCCCTGAAATGGCTAGCACAGCTGCGTTGGTGTAGAAAGAAGCAATGAGTCAGATATCCACAACTGGCATAGTTTACTTTCCTTTAGGAACAAGGGTGAAAAAAATGACAGCTATGATTTCCTAAAGCACAATCTTGTCTCAGCTCTCTACTCCTGAATAGCAAGAATTGCACTTCCTTTTTCTAGAGGCAAAATTTCACTGCAGTATTTCTTCAGCAGAAGCTGTATTAGAGGTACAGTGTTGCAGATCGAATACAGTCTTGAAAACTGCAGCAGTGACCCATTATCTACTGTTTCAGTTCTAAATTTATTTCTTTTTTTAGTCATCTGTGTTAATAGATCTTCTCTGTAGCATTCCACCCTCTGGACTGTAGCTATAATAGGACAGATAAATCTTAACAGGTAATAAACCACCTATAATTCCCTCCCTTTCAAATACATAATATTTGCATATGAATGAAAGCAGAACTGTGCCTCAACACACATTTTAGGCATGACTTACATTATAGTGCCCCAGATTTCCTATTTAAATAAGTTTATAGTACCTTTGTTTCTTCCAGTTGGATCAGGTTTGTTAATTTTAGGTTTAACATTTATTTTCTTAAGAAAAATGCCTTGAAGTAGGAGATGCAACAGATACCATCTATTATTCCCTAGCAGTAACCTGGAAATCAATGGATTAAAAAACAGAATACAAAATTCCCCACTAAAACTTCCAATAAACAACCAAAACCAACAAAACCTCAAAATCAAATAGAAATAAAATAAGCAACTTCCCAATATATAATGGTAGAGACGCATTTAGAAAGAGATTGAGAAGACGACTAAAATTATATAATCATGAAGAATAAGCATGTAACCTGTAATCTTTCCACTGTGATATGAGAACATTTGTCTTGACTAGTACCATATGTCCCATTTCTAAGAAGGAAAGATAACAGATATGCAAACATATACCTAGGCCCACATAAGCATACATTTACCCCTGTATTATGCGGTTGAATATATACATTCATAAATACTTATATGCATGTGTCCCACTAATATCAGTGGTTTATTTTGATACTGTCAGCGAACAGTATTGTATAAATCTATTGATGCTCACGTATCATTTCTGTAATGTAATCATCCTTAAAACTGAAAGCAATAGAGGTATAGAAAGAACAAAAAATTAACTATTTTTAATAGGCCTTGTATATACACAAATTTGATAAGAAAATAAGAGTAATAGTTAAGAAGGTAAGTAATTAAACGGCATAGTTTTAGTTTTAGAAATTTTTTCAAGAATTACATGTATTTCACTAAGAGAAAATGAAAGGTACTGTGTTTTCCTAAACATGTAGTCTGAACACTTGCCTTCAGGACCACACCTTGCTTGCTCAAGTTAGTATACTTGGCTACCCCAGTCATTTTCTACTGCTTATCTAATCTCTCTGTAAAGTATCAGCATCATTTGGTGGTCCCATTACAGTCTTTCCAAGGGGGCTGAGTCTCCCCATCTGTTTCCAGATGAATAGTCAAAACATTAGACCATAGAGACAGCGCGGGTACGATTAATCTTATCTACCTGAAACAAAACTACAATGTAGGCAACAGAACTAATCAGTCTAGTTTCCTTATAATCAATGGAGAGAAACGGATGCTGTTAGCATGAAATTTATTTGATCTCTTAGATATCTGCTTTACGATAAGACGAATTACGCCTAGAACTGCCTTTTTCTTCTGTAACCTGTAATCAGAGTCTAGATAGGTAGCTCAGACATAGATCCTGCCTCTAAGATAAATACCATCCCTTTTTGCTCTCTAAGTGTACCTACTTCAGTTTTTTGGCATATTGATTTACGTAAAATGAAAGATTTGGAGTACTCACTCCTGATAAAAGAATAAAGATCCTGTTCCAGTGTCTATTTAATAAAAAGTTCAAAGAGGGACAGCCACAATGAGACTGAGAGAAACCCAACCCAAAACAGTCAATAAATGGATTTGTTTTACTTACTTTAGAGAGCCAGCTCCAAGTGTCTGCTTGAAAAACAGGTATTACCCATTCTCTGGAAGTATAGTAGTCCTTAGAAAAATGGTTATTTTGAGGTAAACAGGTCTCACTTTCTTCTTGAGGGGTTTCAAAAGTCTTAGTTTTATTAAATGCAGACCACAAAACTTAAAAAAATCTTAAAAGACTTCACAGAATAGAAAAATCATCTCCCATTCAAATAGGAGATCAAAAAAGATTTTAAGAAAACAACAACAGTGTGCCTCAGTAAAGTTCAGTAACTGCTAAGGGTTCATCTTTGCCATTTAGAAAGTAAATTTCTCTTCAATCTGCATAGCTACTTCAGCCAAACCTGTGGTAACAGAAACATGCCAAGGTCCTAGTCTGTCCCTTTAAGCAAGATGGAAGTCAAAGCATTGGAGCTAACTATATAAATGAGAAAAGATAAATGTATTAACTGATATTTAAGGTGACTTTGCCAAGAAACAACATTAGAAGATTCTCACTCTGGCTCTGCCTTGGCTTAGTGTCAAATGCGAACACAGAGCCAAGCCAGCCACAGGTGCTGAACTCTAATTTAACTTTAACTTTCATTACACTCTCACCACATTGTGGCCAAAACTGTAGACGTGCCAAATCTTCAGCTGGAACCAAAAAGGCTCTTAATTGGCCACCAAGGGTGAAGACGGTAAGAGAGAAGTCTTGTTTTATTTCCCATTGGGAGACTGAGAGTCTGATATTATAAAGCACAACGATGAGTTCCAGAGTCCCTCCATGTTTTTGGCTTTCAACATATCAGTACTTCCTCTCATCTTCCAAATCATTACATTAGGCAAAATGTTTCCTTCTTCATTTTTTATTTATACAAAATCCAGGAAAATAACTATGTTTATAGAGTCAATATTAATCCAGTCAGTCACACACACACAAAAAGCAAAAAGCAAACCCCAAACCAACCCTCCTCTTAGCACGGCTTTAGTATGTTGCTATACTAACAATGATCTATTCCTTGTCATTCCCAACAGCTTTCCATCCCAGCCTGATATTAATCTTCCAATCTGTTCTACAGAGAAAACTATAAACAGTTGAATACTTAAAACAGTGTGGCCTGTGCTTTTTTAAAAGTCACCAGGGTAATATCAGACAAAGAGAACAAGTGGTTAACCACCAAGTCACTCGGTCATTTGTGAAGCTCCTCAAGTGCAAGGTTCGTCTTTTAAAAGCAGGTTGAATGTATCATCCATGCTGCCTTTATAGTTAAAGGAAATAAAAAGCCACTTTGAAATTTAGGTTAATAACACCATTTTAAGATGGAGTTAAATCACTGTCTGAAGGTACCTATCTCCATTGTCTACAGAAACAGCCTGGAAGAATAGCTTCACTGAGACAACTAATTGCTAATATCTATTTATTTCATTGTAACTGAGTTCCCTGGGAACTAAGTGCCTAATTGTCTTTCCTCCATTAAAGGAGAGAGGAAAGCAGTAAAATAAGTTATTTACTGATAAAAAGGTAATAAAACTCTTTTTGTTCTACATAAAGCAGAACAAAATTATTACAATTATTTTCGATGTAGATTCCTCATACATTGTTTCCTCACTCCAACTTTGTGATGGCTTTTTGGATTCTTTCTTTTTAGCCTTTCTGGTATATGAACCATGGGAAAATTTGAATTGTACCGTTTTAATGTACAAGTATTATGTTTTTGGTAGCATTTGTGTCTGGTATAAACATTAATTTGTGAACCAAAAAACTTCTGAAGTCTAGAAACACCAAATGCTGATCAATTTGCACCTGTTTCAAGAGACAGGGAATTCTTGGAAAATGATGGCCTCTCTTTGGCCTTGGCAGTCTTACTATAAACAAGAAACACTGTTCGAATACCAGAAGTTTGATACAGGCTTCTGTGATCTCCTCTCAAACCTGTGTAAAATATTTAGATTTCAATGTTTATTACAAACCATGGCTATTGTCTCTGTATATCAAACATCTTTTTTAAAAAAAGAAAAACAAAAGCATCTTTTCTAACTAAGTATATTTTGGCAAAATAGCTATTTACCTGTCTAAACACTAACCTGTGTACAACATTCTTACTACTTTTTCCTGCCAGCACTAGGTGTTAAACTAGCATTTGACTATCCTTGAAACAGACAGTTAATTTTCTCATGTCAGCTTTTCTTGTAGCTTCTTACCATCCAGAAAACTACCTTTATTTATGCCCAATTCCTGGATGCTGCACAGCTGATATCGCAATCTGCTAATACCTGATTTTTGGATAGCCAGCTGTACTTGTCTCATAACAAAACACTCTTGCTCTCTAACACACTAAGAATTAATATTTACCCTTACTGAACCTTTCAGCCTGTACCAGAAACTTTAACATAAGCTGTCCGAACCTCCGTCCACCCTTGACTGGGAAGATTAATAATAATTCCTTTAGATCAGAATTACTCTGTTGGCCAGCAATGGTTTCCATGGTAATCAGGTGGTAGATAGAGCTGAAGCAGATTTCATCAGTTGTAAAACAGCACTAGAATTATCCTACACTTCTAATAATATCTTAGTAGGACTGACTTTTACATACTGTAGCTCAGAGGCATAAAAAGACGACAGTTTTAACTATTGGAAAGCTTCCACAAGGAGAGAAATTGCAGTGCCCTCTTCTAATAGCTGGGGCTTTTGGGGTTGTTTGGGGTGGCTTTTTTTGTTTGTTTGTTTGGCTGGTTTTTTTCAGGTAAGAGTGTTGTGAATTAGAGGATTTTTATAAAAGGAATGAAATATGATGAACTACAGTTAAGATGCACCTGCTGTATAACACAGACTTTTAGTCAGTGTTTCATGTGCTAGTGGGAGCAACTCAAACTGCTGCAGGTCTTAGGAATTTCATGTCAGAATAAATCATAGACCTTCAAAAACAGTAGGTTTAAATGTGAGGATAGGTGATTCCAGCAGCAAGGACAAACACATTTTCCAACTCATGCTGTAAACATTTGTATTGTGTTTTGTTTGGGTTTTTTTTCTGATTATTTCTGTTTGTTTCTTTACAGAAAGTCCTTGGGAAAATCCAATATGAGGTTTTTATTCCACAGTCCAGCTGGTTCCCCTGGCATAGCAGTAGCCAGCGTATGATAAGCATGCCAAATGAATACTTAATCCTTATTTTAGTGGCAAACTCAAGAGTTGGTTGATGCATGTTTAGAATATGAATTAAACTTGAAAAGAAGGCAGCTGAAAATTACTATATATGCCTACATTTACCACAGCACAGCTTAATTCAAAGGATGGTGGTACATTTACAGTAAGTATTCCTGGAAGCTCTAGATAGATTTAGGAGTGAGAGAAGGGGTAAGAAGAAGGGAATAATCAAGAGCTCTTTACAGGGAGTTTATTTTGCAGGTGAGAAAGACATGCGATAAGGTTGAATGGAGAGAAAGAATGCATATTTGATGAGACTCTAGGATGACAAATTTGGTGGCTTTGGCTCCAACTTGAATTTTCAGCCTACAGGCCTTGTGTACGCATCTGACTGCAAGTATTTTTATTACACGAACAGCTATAGCTGTACATACCCCAAACCAGAGACCCTTCTTTGAAACTATGACCCTCACCTTAAGGCATGCAGTCAATAACAGGGAATGGCAAAAGGGAATGATAATGCAACTTTTCCTTCTAGTAATGAGTGTAGAAGTTGCCATGAAAGGACAGAAGACAGATGTTGAAATATTGCAAATCTATAATTTTTCAAGTTTGAGATTATATAAAGTTTAAGACTCCTAAAATTCATGCCAGAGTTAATGGAACAGGCCAGAATATGTTCATGGAGTGCAAACCATGAACATGCTCTGCAGCCAGGAGATACCAGGTGATGAGCAGAGTTTTGAGCTGCGGGGCTGCAGGCAGATGCTGGCAAGTGGAAGGTCCTGCCACAGGGTTCCTCGAGTCCCAGACTTGTGCCTGCAGGGCTGCCAGATCCTCACTGCTCTCTGTTCTTGGAAGAAGGAGCCCCAAATCCTTGGCTTAAGTCATGCTCTTCAGTATTGCAGTTACAGTAAGGATTCTTGGAGCATGGCGGAACTCCTGCTGCAGAGGCAAGACTCCAAACCTGGAAATCTTCCAAATGTGATCTGAGATCTGAACCTCCAGGATGGTGCATCCAGAGGCTACGAGCAGTTAAAGAATCATTCTGATATTCTGATGATTGTGGAGAAACAAGCATTAGCTACTTCCATTTTTCAGGTCTAATTTTGCATGGAGATGAAGTTGTTATTTACTATTAGTTTAATGCCTAGGAGATCCAGTCAAATTTGAGGACCTAAATGTGCCTGATACAATATAAACATGGAATAAAAAATATCCTGTGAAAAATAAGGCTTTAAGACAAGGCTTAGAAGACAGTTTAAAAGGAATATTAAAAAAATAATAAGTTGATAGAAAAAACCAGAAGGACAATGAAATAAAACATTTCAGAGTACTAAAGGTAAAAGGACTATGACCTTTCAACTTCTGACAGACCATTAGTTTGTATGTGATCCAGTTCATTAATATGTCCAAACAAAACATCATTACTGACTGATGGCTATTCAATTGTTTATGAAAATTGATCCTATGGTCTCAGTTCACTTCCTGTTGGACAGATATCTGCATTACAACTGACATTCTTGTTGACAGTATTGAGAAGGACGCCATGGATAGAGCAGAGGAGGAGAAAACCTGTAAAGAGATTTTGATTTCTTGCAGAAAACAGTTTGTTTGGTTGGCTTTTTCAATATAGGACTTTGAATAATCTTTCAAAAGATATTCTTTGTAGCTAATCTCAGATTGACAGTAGTCCTTTCCTCAGTAGAAATGTGGTGCTCAGCAATATTTCAAGAAATACATGTAAAGGATGAAATTCTGCATTTAAATCACTTTCATTATTCAAAACCTACTTTCTCAGATGTGCCATTTTTGCATCAGGTAAATGGCTATTCCAGTATTTACAGTATTTCATAAATGCTTTTATCCTTGTAATAGATTATTCTGAAAGCAGTGCCTACTACCAAATAGCAATTACAGACAACCCTAACCTTCATCATGAGCAGTCTCATTAAATTCAGTATTATTCCTAACAGAGCTGTGGATAGTTGTAACCTTAAGTATCTTTCTGAATCAGGGCAAAGATAAAGTAATTTGTATAAGGTAAACTGACAAGACTATAAGGGGGACCATTGTACACCAGACTTTAATAAAGGACACAAAGTTTAGCAAAAAATAGTCATAAGCTTATCACTCCATTTGTTTAAGAGGGAGGACACAGAGCAAGCAGCAAAGGAAATGAAATGAGTTCCAGATTTGCCTCATAATTTGCAAATGTTGGGTAATTAACAAATTAAGTTTAACGTTGCAAGGGAAAGCACAGAAGAAGGACAAAAGTGTAACATAATTAGAATCACATTAGAGTAATAAGACTGAAGACCTGATTCTGCATTTATCGAAGGCAATAGGAAAACTCCATTATTTTTGACTCAGGCAAGATTGGATCCCTTTAAAAACTGACATGTTTCCAAAATACCTAAAGAATGGCTAGCAGCAGCAAAAGGAAACAGATTGTTCAGATGTTGCAAATAGAACACAGCTAACAGCATCAGAAGGAAACACAATCATATATTTATTAGTGTGAGATACAATGTACCATAAGCTATACAAAATCTTCAAGGGCCTCTGGATTGGAATATTTTAGAAGTGAGGAAAATCTAGATTTATACTTTCTCCTATCCACTTAATAACAACTGAATTGTAATAGAAATGTCCTGGGGAAGTTCAAAAGAAATGTTTCTGTGTGAGATTTATCTGACTAAATTTACAACTAAGACAGAGTTCCTTATACTCAGTAAAAAGAACGAGTATTTTTAGAGTGTGATCTTATTTCACTACCAGGTAGCCGTTTGTAATAAATTCGTTGAATCATATCCTAGAAAAGCCTACTTCTTTTCAGTAACTGAAGAGGTAATCCAGGTAACAAGGTAAAGTACATCATGCTGGTTTAAGGTAGGAGCACTAATCTTTCATAGGGTTGGCTAATCACTACTGAAGATCCTTGAGTGGGGAGAGGACACTCAAATTAATGTAACCCTCTATCATGACCTGGATCATATGTAACGTGGACTGAGACTCGACAAGTGATCCTTCTATGTCATTATGTTCACACAGAAAATACCAGGAACCAAAGGCCTCTTGCACCTCTCTGCTCTTTGCGCAGAAGAACACGCCGTTCCGCAATTTAGCCTACAACTAAGCCAGCCTCAGACCAGCTACTCACCGAGTTCCCCTTACAGGTAAATTGTGCCTGACCAACCCGACTGCCTTCCGTGATGAAAGAACTGGCTGTGTGCGTGAGAGGGGAATGGTGCATGTGGCATACTTTGACTTTAGCAAGGCATCTGTCACAGTCTCTGACTGTGTTCTTATAGCCAAATTCATGAGCTACGGACTGGGCAAGCGGACAATAAAGCGGGAGGAAAAAGTAGCTGGACTGTTGGTATTAAAGAGTGGTGATCAGCAGTAAAAAAGCCAAGCGGCAATATTACTGGGGCAAATATTGTTCAACGACTTTATTAACAACCTGGAGGATGGAAGAGATGACACTCTCAGCATATTTGCAGATGACACAAAATTTGGAGGAACAGATGATATGCTTGAGGGCAGGGCTGCTATTCAGGGGGACCTGGACAGGTGTGAGGAATGGGCCGACAGCAACATCATGAAATTCAACAAAGTGTAAAATCCTGCATCTGGGAGGGAATAAACCCATGCAATCCTATAGGCTGGGGGCTGGCTGGATAGAAAGCAGTTTGACAGAAAAGTTTCGGAAGGTTCTGACGGACAAATCGAACGTGAGTCGGCAGTGCACCCTTGCAGCAAAGACAGGCAACTGCAAGCCGGGATGCGTTAGCAGAAGCGTACCCAGCAGGTCCAGGAGAGCAATCCTTCTCTGGGTGGCAGTTGTGAGACTACATCTCGAGTGCTGTGTCCAGCGTTGGGCTCCCCAGTACAAGAAAGACACTGCTAGACGGAGTGGGTCCAGCGAAGGCCAACGAGCTGGTGAGGGCAACGGAGCACATGGTGTGCCAGGAGACGCTGTGAGAGGCTGCGAGGTCTTTCCAGCCTTCAGAGGAGAGGGCTCGGGGGAGACCTCCCTGCTCTCTTCACATACCTTGGGGGAGGGCACAGAGAAGACGGAGCCAGTCTTCTTGGAGGTACACGGTGACTGGTCTGGAGGCAATGGACACAAGTTGGAGAGTGGGAGATTCTCCAGTGGGGACGTGGGGTTTCTTTACCATGAGAGTGGGCAAACGTTGGAAGCTATTACCCCGAGGACTGTGGGGTCTCCGCAGGGACATCAAGACATTCAAAATGCAACTGGACACGTCCCTGGGCAACTCTCTCTCACTGGACCTCCCTTGAGCAGGGGTCAGCCAGAGGACCTCCAGTGGTCCTTTCCAGCCAATAAAGTTCTGCTTCCTGCGAGTATAGCTTGCTCTGATGAAATACTCTCCTGCTTCTGAAGGCAGAGAAAGCCATGAAAGCTTTTGCTGTTTACTACATCTAGCAGAAGTAATACTCCAAGAAAAAAATCCTAGTCAGGTCTGTCCCTGGGTTAAGGGGAAAGATTTATGCAGACAGTTCAAAAACCTTACAGTTAAATAAAAAGGATAATTTAGATATGCTGGCTCTCAGCGATAGAGACAAATTTGTACTTAGTTCAGATAAGGGCACTTCAAAGAAATCGGTTAAAGAGGGGCTGAAGAAAAATAAACTTGACCAAGACTGAAGGAACCAATGGAGTATTGTAGCCAAAAGGAAATCAATGTTTGGAAATAGAGCTATGAAAAAAAAGATATTTATTTAAGGAAGTAGCAGATAGATACATAGCAAGGGCTATTTGTGGAGGCAGCAATGTATTAGAAAGGATTAGTTCCTATGTGTTTTTGTTTTAAAGTAGTTGTCCATTGCAAATAAGCTAACAGATTTCCTTTAGAAGTACAGTAAGGTAACACTGTTTAAAGAAAAATACTTTAAAAATCTTGTCTTGCAGGCTGCCACTGAAGGTCACACTTGTTGTTGTTGTTTAGTCTACCGTACAAGCCTATTTTCAGTTTCTATCATCTATCCAGCTTCCTGTCAGAGGACAGGAGCCTAATATAAAGAAATTAAACCGTGAAGACAATCTCTTTAATGCAGTTCAGAAAGAAATGTGTGTTTGTATATTAGGGATAAACTGCAAGAGCATCTGTTCCTCTCAGTGAAACCTCCTAAGATTAGTTTACGTATAAAAAGGGACAGTAGGCATTTGAATAGCAATATGATCTGCTTTTCTAAGAGCAACTACATGGATAGCCACGGAGCTCAATAATTTAAAAAATGATAACTGCTTTGTGGTGCTATTAAGTAGTCAAAAGAACCTGAAAATAGTAAGGATTGTAAAAGCAGTTTCATAATTCAATCCTTTACACAATGGAACAGTTGCAGTTTCAGGATTAATATAGTTTTGTATAACTTGGAGAACAAAAGCTATGCTTTCTCAGAACCTGACTTTTTTTCTTCTTTGAAATTGTAATCCTGAAGTACCTGCTAACAACCAGTGTCATTCACTGCCCTTTTTAATTTTTTCACTCACAATTTAATTAATATGCTACAAATGAAAAATCCATATACCCTACCATAATGAGCATCAGAAATTAGTATGATTTTTTTCCATCCCTTTCCAATTCCCTTGTGTTGTTGGTAAATCCCGGTGGGCAGTTAAGCACCACACAGATGCTCGCTCACTTCCCCCTCCTCCCCCCCTTCAGTGCGATGGGGGAAGAGGAAAGGAAGAATAAAAGAAAGAAAACTTGGGTGTCTAGATTTAAAAAAAAAAAACCAAACTTTAATAAGTGAAGGATAAGTGGAAGAAGAGAGATGGAAACAGAACAAAACAAATGATGCAAAGGCAATCATTCACCACCTCTCAAGGGTAGACAGATGCCCAGCAAGTTCCTGACCAAAAGATGGCTAACCTTCCTAAAACCTCCTCTTTTCCCTTCTATTGCTAAGCATGACATTATATGCTGTGGAGTATCTCTGGTTAGTTTGCATCACCTGCATGGTTGTGTGAGCTCCCAACCTTCTGTGCAACCTCCAGTCTTTACACCAGGGGGTCACGGTGAGAACCAGAGAAGGCCTTGACACTAGTAAAGCTAGAACAGAAGTATCTTACCAGTATTGTTTTGGTCACAAATTTAAAACACAGCACCATATGAGCCACTGTGAAGAAAATTAACTCTATCCTAGCCAAGTACACCTTCTTTCCCTATCCCTTCCCTTCCCTCTCTCTCCTTCCCTTTCTTTCAAGAACGGCATCTCCAGCATGCTGTGATTTGTACTCTTCTGTGCTTAGTAATATAATGTTAGATATATTGTTATATTTCACTTCTGCATGCTAATACTGAATATAATTTCTCTTTTTCAGACCTCCTGAAGGCTGGCTCTCTATGTTCTAAATATAAGCTCGTAAGAACACACATTCCTATGCCCAGAAGACAAGACCAGTGCAAAAGTTCTTGTGCATAGTTTATTGCTCCAGTCTTTCCCGAAACTGCTAGCTTAAAAATATGAACAAGGGCATTGCTTTTGTGAAATAAATTGCAAAGTAGTTCATGAAGAACTGGCCTTCACTCCTCCCAAAAATTCAATAAATGACATTTTTATTATTAGAAAGGTACTGAATCAATGAAAATGTTGTATTTGTAATTGTTTCTGCAAAAGCTCCAGCCCTCCTATCAGTATTCTTCAGTTATGTCACTCAGAGAAAGTACCTGAAGGTCACATGCAGAATTTTCTATTCCTTTCATGCAGCTAAGACAGATACATCAGAGTAAAATATAAATGCTTTCTTTTAACCAGATTTTACAAGCTAATAAATAGCTGACCTCTGTCACCATAGACCCAGACTGCTTTAGACTTTTTAATAATTTCAGCCTTGCAATAGCTTTTTTAGTAATGAAGTATTAGAATTCATATCTCAAATATGGAAAATTTAGGCAAAGATAGACCAAACAAATAGTGCACACAGTCCAGTGGAAAGAGAATGTACCTTAAGCAGGAAGAGCAAAGAAATCTGATTAGTATCCAGGTACTGATAGGTTTTGCCAGGAAAGCTTTCAGCTGCTTCAAGTTCTGCAATTGCTCAGACCCAGGGGCTACCCCAGAGGCTACTTTACTTAATCTGAGCATTTCAGTATCTGTTTCACACGTGAAACCCATTTGAAAGTCAGAAGTGGACCTGTACCTGAGATCCCTAAGGGACCTTATCTGATAGTCATGTCTGATAGATGGACACCACCAAGTTCACTGTAGAGGCAGCTTCTGGCTAATGTGGTGGGGTTTTTGTTTGTTTGTTTGATGTTTTTTTAGAGGAAATATCAGGCAGGGTGAGAGGCACAACAACCTTTTTCAAGAAAGGAGGGAAGCAAAGGGAAGGAAAGAGAAGGGAAAAATCAAGATGTAACTAAATAACTTTGGCTTGAGTTACCACTCATCAGCTGAGTATGTCAGGTTTGATGTTTGTGAGCTATCAGCATATCATAAAGAAGAGGCAAGATCTTTTTGTTCATACCACTGTTGCTGTGACGTTTTGTGTGAGAAAAACAAACGTGAGAAGCATCTCCCTTAGCTTTACCCACCTAAAAGCTGTGTATCTACTACACACTACTGCCTCAGACTCACTGTACATCCAGTGGGGTATTTCCAGAGGACAATTTAATTTTGAGATAGCTGTCCAAAACAGATTATATGACTTTCTCTTAACACTAATCTCAGGAGAGGAGAAGACATTTTTTGTGTGGTAAGAAGAGCTTGATTCACTACTTACCTAAAGTGTTGCAAAATGAGAACAGTACAGTGCATTCTGCTTTTACTTTACAGGGTAAAAATACCCACACTCAAGTAAAGCTATAGAATCATTAGAAGGCCAGTCTTAGGATCAGTACTTTAAGCAGACTTCAAAATATTTTATTTTCCCACCTAATTTGTTGTCCTCAGAAGACAAAACTCACTTTGTAAATACAGATAATATGTCATGCTAATCTTAAATGTGCTCTTCTAAGGCTTTGTCGATAGCATCTAGAAGATTCCTATATCCAGTGATTAAGCTAAGTTAAGAAATGGTTATACTGAATTATAAAAAATTGGCCCAGAAGGGAAAAGATTTGAGGAATAATTAGAAGTGAATCCGCACCACCCCAGATGCTGAGCTCACGGTGATATGATGAACTTGCAATATTCATGTAACACTCAACCATACTTGCAGGAACTAATAATCAATCTTTCAATAAGATATGCTTGATAGGTTAGTAGGTTAGGAGTATATTTTCTACAGAATCACTGAGTATAAATAATGTTAAAACTAACTGGTATTAAAAGTAAATTAGGCAGTTAATTAGTTCTTTAAAAGAAATCAAATACTTTATTGAAAGCATGACTTTTCATTCTTTCAACGGTTTGTTGATTTGTTTGAAGTCTCAAAGAAAGCCCTATTTCCACGTTGATCCCATGAAATCTTAATGCAAGGGATAGGAAAGCAAATCAAGGAAACAGCAGGGAATTATTTTTCATTCCCCTGTCACTTTGTCAACTCTGATAAGCATGTGAATTCATTCTAAAAGCAGTTCCAAATCCATGAGGTGTGAGTTCATTGACAGGAAATCAGTAAGTTCAAAAGATAATGCACATGTGATTTTTTTGGTGTCTATCATCCTTCCTGCCATGACATGGTCTTTTAGCTCTATGCAGCGTGAGAGTCTGAGCACTGACAGCGCGAGACCGGCTCGTGGCGTTCTCATTCCAAGAGACACAAAGCAGATGTTTCCAGCTACTACCAGAAATGCATACAGTACCAGTGCACTTAGCCCTTGCTTGTGTGCTTAACATTTAGAAAGCGGCAGCTTTCTGTTTCACACATAAAAACTCCGAGGTGCATGAACTAGGAACAATGAATCATCTTTTGTGCTAAATTTTATCAGCTCCAATCATGCTGTACATATATTCACACAATCGCATCAAAGCGAAGTCTCCATCTAACCTCTTCACAATTGCAGTACAGGGGGTATTTGCAATGGACAGCCATTTTTACGGTCCCATTGGTCTATGTTTACAGCATGTAACACCATTACTTCAATTATAATAGCTCTGCCTCTTTGTGACCTGGTTCCCTGAGGCTTAGCAGTCACAGGAGGTTAATCTGGTTTTCTGATTTTTGATTTACTCCAAGTTCCAGTGTCTTTACTTTTATGCAAGTTTCCTAGGGGCTGTGCACTGGAGTGGATACATGTACAATCTCTCATCCTCTTTAGTTCAAGCATAAACCCAGACCAAAATAAAAGCCTAGCTTTTACAAGGCTCAGTTACTACAGGAAAATGATGGTAGGATTCACAAAGTCATAAAAAGTAAACAAAATCGGGGGGGGGGGAGAGCAACCCCCAAACCCCAAAATTAAACACTGTGTAACTTCGAAATAGACATAATTTGGCTCCTGTGAGCCTCTGGGATTCTGAGACCCAGCCTACAGCCTTTCTTCCAAACATCTGCTGAAAGGAACCAAATTAAAAAACCTACCCTTGTTTGGGAGGATGGGAGGCTAGGGTATCTCACTCTCCATTAACATTACTATAATCTCAGTGAGGAATGAAATAGCTCCTGTACCTTGAGAAAAGGCCTCTGGGTAAAAAAGCCTGGAGCTATTTCGCTCGCACCTTATGAAAAAATAATACTATATGCCATTACATATACAAGTATTCCCAGCACCTGTCGTGCAACAAATGCATAATAGCTTTTTTCTGCAAAGATTATGAACGAATAAAAGACCCTATTAACAGCTTGAGACTAAACTCAAATACATAGCATGCACATATATTTTTAAAAGAAGTATACTATCTCAAGTGCCATTTCAAGTCCCAGAAGCCCACTGAAATGACCATACGGATATCACTGGCTGGAGACATGTTTACTTTACACAAACTATAATTCCGCTGGATTATCCATAGGCATGATTTAGCTGACGATAAGATCAGTAGCAAACAAAATAGCCTATCTAGTATCTTATTAGGTGATCCTTTTAGCTGTATCCAGGGAAGATTATTTAATTCTTGACCATGATAAATAGAAAAGACAAATTTAAATATAACTAGTAAATCTTCTGTAAATTGGCAAGCATTTTCAAGACAGCAATTACAATGAGGAAAGCTACTTTTAAGTCTGTGTCACTCAGCTGATGTGGATTTTTTTCCTCATGTGGTGATCATCCACTTATCTTCCTACACCTCTACTTTTAAGCCTTTCTCATTACTCCTTTGGCTCTTTTTGTTTCTCTTCAATTATATACAAAATGTAATTTTATGCACCATATACTTAGGTAGTTTAATAACGTTCTGCAAAGCCAAGTAAATTATTAGTAGCTCAGACAAATGCATACACGATGCATTGTATTTGTTTCTCCTGCAAGTCCTCTAAACAAATTTTAGACAATCCTCTTTCCTCAATAATAGTGAAGTAAGCTAGTCCAATTAGTGTCACTGGGTATCACTACAATATTAATTTCCATTACCCGCTCTTGCATGAGATGATATGGTGATGATACAAAATAGTATTACAGAAAAATGTGTCGCCTAGCTGAAAACCCTGTTAAATGAAATAGTACTGCCAGTGAGGAAAGGTTTATTGAATAACGCTATGGTAATTGTTTGAATCAAGGGCA
The DNA here is from genome assembly GCF_900496995.4 of Aquila chrysaetos chrysaetos. Classification (NCBI taxonomy): domain Eukaryota; kingdom Metazoa; phylum Chordata; class Aves; order Accipitriformes; family Accipitridae; genus Aquila; species Aquila chrysaetos. The sequence continues at coordinate 22,094,558 of NC_044017.1, read as the reverse complement.
AGATAATTTTAATTTAAAAAAAAATATATGATGATTAATTTATTTTCTATATCCTCCTCTCTCACAGTTCACTTGTGCGGGCTTTGCTTAAAGAAAGATAAACATCTACTTCAAAATGACACTCAGTAATATTAGAGATAGAGCAAATTCATTCTAACAGATGTGAAAATGAACATACTTCATTACCACTTACATGGTATCTTAATTACCACTTACACAGAGATTCATCGCAAAGTTAATACTAAGACCCTTTTCTTTAAAAAAAAATAGTTTACTAATATTTCAAAATAAATGCAAACATTTGGAAGTTATACTTTTCTAAAAGAGTTTGATTTAACCTAAATTTCATAGGTAAGCACTGGGCAGACTTGGGTAATTAAAGATGCAAGTAATTAAGTGCTAGGAAAAGAGATCCAAAATGCATCAATGCAAGCGTTTGTAAATAATCATTTGCAAGAAAAAAAAGTATTTAGAAAAGAAATAACTGTTAAGGTATTTGGTCCCCTTTTTCCTTCCTCTCTGTTAATGAGTTTTCATATGTTGCTACAGCTGACTTGGCAATGAAGAACTTTTACTAATGCATCTGGATTTATTCCTTTGGGATTCAGTGGCAGAGTGCTACAATTTCCCTAGCTGTTGAGATGATTTCCTCTTCCTTGGTTAACAACAGCCTGTTTATTAATTTCCTAGAAACAGACAAAGTATTCTGTCTCTGATTGTTGGCTATTATGAATAACTTTAGCTGAAGGTCCTATTGTTTTGCAATGCAGTCCTTAGCAGAACTAAGTATACTAATAAGGACTAAGTATGCTAATAAGTCTTTTTTTATGCAGGCACTTTATGTAAGTGTCCTCAAGGTAGCAGGTACCTTGCTTCAAATATTCACCACAAATAGCAGTAATGAAATGGATAACAACAACATACATTTCTTCCTTTATAATTCTTCTTCTTCTGCCTTTTACACAAAGAGTTCTTTATTTTTATGAAAGTAATTTAGACCTAAGTATTTCAACAAGTTAAGGCCAAACTACAAACACAAGGTGTCCGTTTTCCTCAAAATATACTCTGTCCTATTGTACTAGATTAAGAGGTCCTGTAACTGAACCTTAACACCATGACATTACTATGAAATAGTGCTTTATTCTGCTAAAGAATTTGGAGAATGAAAGAATGAATACTGCGTGGGTCATCTGGCTTATTAATCCTACGATCTGTATTTCAGGATCATGAATTTATGTAAAAGAATGCTATTTTTCCCCTCTGATTAGCATCAGAAGTAAGTATACTATGCCGTAAGACATACTTCGATCAATAGTTGTTCTCCATAGAGATAACAAATCATAAGCATTGTTTGTTAGAGAGAAGTAACTACCATACGCAAAATGTCAATAAAGAGCATGGGCATACTTGTGAAGAGAGGAAAAGAAAAGATATTTTCTGTGTATCTTTCAATTTGACTGAACCAGAGAACACTTACTCACTTAATGTCAGACTCCTATCCTCCCATCCTGGTAAGCTGCTGGCAGTGCCCTTGGAAGAACATGTAGGAGGATTACTTTTTGTTTAACTTCTCTGCTTAACCTTCACAGCATTTGCTTACTGTGTTGTCAGTAAACACAGGTCTTAAAGGATATGCGCTGCTGGAAGGATAGTTAAGTGCAGCATTAAGCAACTTTTCCTCAATCTTTGTGTAATTGCAGGTGGGAGTGAGTGGACAAAAACCTATGTTTCTTAAGCAGAAACATAACAAAAAAAGACTGAGCAGAAATTAAAGGTAAGTAGCTGACAGGCAAAAGTATCTTGTTTGATGCAGATTCCTCCAAATGGACTGCAAGTCTAATTTATTTGCGACCCATAAAAATAAATGATCGTCATTTATCAAGCCTCCTGTAGATTTGATTTATTATTTCTTTGTATGATATTATCTCTCCAGAGTTCTTGACTGAGACCAGGTATCCAAGACTTTTTTGCAAATTTGTGAGGAGACAAGCCAATGGCTAAAATTACCTAAATACACAAAACAGTCAAAGAATGGAAAGAAGATGGCAACAGGGGTTAAGTGGATTGTTCTAAGTCCTATAATAGTCAGTGGCAGATTTATTAAGAGAACTCAAGATTTCTTAGCCATAGTTCAGAGGTTTTACATTGTGCAACAGTCCTTTTCACTGGATAAAATTGTTAGCAAGGACAGAGGGCTCTGTAGCCCTTATTTTAGTGAGAATGGCTGTTTTGCTTCAGTAAGGACTGCAGGATCAAGAGGAAGCAATGACTGTTAAGGAAAATTAAAGTGTTCACAAACTCCATTCTCCTGTTGATAAAGAAGCTATAAACCCAATTTAAATAGCCAGGCATATGAAAAGAAATTGATCATTCTGAAATTTCTGATTATTGTATAGATTGGTGAAGCAATTAATTTACTGAAAGAAAACACGAACTTGAGTCAGAAAATCAAATGCCTTTGCAACACCTCCTCACACATGGATTCACTCAAACATGGAGACCAATATCTTTTTGCTTCTACTTACAGAATATTGACAGTTTTGATTTGCAGTGGCTAATATTGTAAAAGAGTTCTGTTTAGTTGCACAGCAATGGAAGCATGAAAATACTTTGATAGCAGTTATTTGCCCTTGGTGAAATTCAGTGAAGGATTCAGAAGCTTGCATGCTTATAGCAAAAATTAATTTGTGCTCATCTGCCAGAGACACAAGAAGCTGAAAATACACTTTTATGGCATTTATCCATTTTAAAATACAGTTTTGTTGGAAGACAACAGAGTACTCAGCATAAACTTCTTGGAGCTTTTCTATTTTCTCTTCATTTAGTACAATTGTTAGAGTATACATTTTCTGACAAATTTCTGACCAGGTTGTGATGTTTGGCTTCTTAAGACTATTGTGCCATGTGTCTTTATGGCACAGAGGAAGATGCAGGAATTCCAGAAAATCCACCATGCTCAATGGAAGTATTTTTTTTAAGAAGCACTGATACCAAGGAGAGTCTTTTTTCTCCCCAGTCCTGTCAATGAGCAGACGGTACAGCATGAGCACTTCAGCTCTGACATCTTCCTACCATTCCAATGAGACTTTACAAAAGAATGATGTTGCAGGCACGTAATCAGGTTTTAACTTCTTCCTGCAACCTTACTAGCTCTCTCCCTATAGATTACCACATGGAAACCAAAACAGTTTTAATGATGACTCATTCAAAATGTTATTCATGCCACTACTAAGCAGCAACGAGATAATTAAGCTACAATATCACAGAAAGAGAGCATCATTACTTATTATCCTGCTTTCATGCCTCTGAAGGAAAGAAGTAAGCATAAAAATAAGATTATTCATTTTAGATAGACTCTGATTTCTTTATTAAGAAATTGCAATAGAAATAATTTCTGTGGTTTGTCTACCGTTTCACTTTGTTTCTTTCCACCCTCCTGCTGAACAGGAGGTAAGAGACAAGTGAGTAAGTACTTATGTCATCTGAACTGAAAAGCCAAGTTGAACACAATAAAACCGCATCAACAGAAAAATATGGTAAAACTTAGATTCACTCTGGAACACTATCTGAAGACCATCTGCACCGAGTAAACTGTGACTTGCCAGAAGTACGACTCCATTTTGTACAGCAGATGAACAGCCAATGTGTCCTCCCCATAACGGTGACACAGCTGATACGTACTAGGACTGCATTTCTTAGATCAACTTAATGAAGAGCGCACCTAGTATATACTCTCTTATGTAAATCATGCTTGGTTGAGTATATTAATTGCCAAAAGATATCTCCAAACTACCAACAATATCTGAATGGCGTGTGTTTCAGATGATGACTTGTAACATCTACTGTCAAAACCCCAACATTTTATTCAGACTAATGCAGTAACAGAACGTGACACTAAAGCAATATTCTTCAATTACTGTAGCTAAAAATAAGTAAGGAGTAGCAGGAGAGCATCCTGATCTTCATACTTTTTTGCTGGAGAGTTTTCTCTGCTTTCTACTGACAGTGCTGCCAGCACAAATTTAGGGTCCTGCTACATCCTGGGTAGAAGTGAATCGGTCTCCTTTAAGTGGCTGCCTACGTGGATGGGCTGACCTAGAGCAATAGATTCCATCCAGCTGAGCAACACAATAATGCACATGCTCAAAGGGCTCTGCTCCAGGGAAGGCTCTGTGTCACGCCACTAAGTACAGCTGTCAGCAAGTACATAAGAGCAGAGAGGAATGGATGAAAAGGCAAATAAAATAATTAATGGTATTCTGTACGACTTGAAGACAAAATACATGGCTTTTTGGTGATACCTCCATAGCTGTTCACACTGATAGATTCTGACATGATCAAAAGCTCTGTATTTTTAAAATGGCAAGAAAAATCTAGGGTGTCTTTGATCAGCCATTGGCGTAGTTCTGAAAGCTACTCTCCTCAGTATGAAAGTCAGGAATTAGCTCAGTGAAACTACAGAACAGACTATCATTTACAGTAATAGAATTAGTACATGGATGCATAGGTGTGTATCTAAACATTTTAAATTAATTTACTGTATCACTATCCTGCACTTTCAGTACAAGTTCATGTCTCGCTTTTTCACCATGATGTTATCATCTAGCATAAAATTCTTTCAGATATTCAGGTATTTAGTATTGCAGCAATTAGTAAATATCTTCCTGTTGCATTTCAATTTAAATTCAGTATCACACACTTAGTGCCAAATTGTGATATCTGCAGATATTAAAAAATTTGCATAAACACACGGAAGTTAAAAAAAGAAAGGAGTAAAGAAGCTATAAATGTGTACCTTCTGTTGTTCTAAATTTTTCATCATGTAATGCAGCTGCATCCTGAATTTAACTTTAAATTATCCTGAAAGCCTCCTGGCTACAATGATATGTATGTTACAGTTTTGAAACAAGTCAGTAAGTCTGAAAAATAATTTTGGTGTTAAATTAGATATTCTAGCATTCTTAATTCTAAATCACTTCACTTTTTTTGTTGTTTTGTTTTTACTACGCATAACATTCTAAATTTTTTGAGACTTAGTGAAATACATACTGTGGACATCACACAAAAATTTTCGATGTTTGTTTTTTAAATATTTGTAATGGAGATCCGTATCTCAAAGAAACAATACCAGAACTGGATTAAATAATGAGCAGGAAAACTCTAGGTTGTATATAAACCTATATAAGGGACCTGAATGTAATATGGAGAAAGTGACAGGGAAAGGTGAATTGCCACATAGGTATAAAAATTAATGGTAGGAACCAGTTACAGAGCTGCATTTTTTTCTAACTGCTAGAAACACCTGAAAGGCTTTCTCTGCCTGAAGTGATTCTAACCCAAGGAATCCATACAGAAGACTAATCTTTAGTTTTCCAATACAGACTGATTGGCAAGAGTACCCTTCTAAAGTAGTGATTATACGAGATGATGGTAGGCAGACTCAGGAAAACAAGTTCAGGAAAGAGAATTCCAATGCTGATACTTAAGCCAAGACTCAGAATGAGGAATTCTCAGAGTTCATCTCTTATCTGAAGTGCTGCTGACTTAGAAAGGAAAGCCAGCATCAATTGCTTCTTCAACCCCATTTTTCTCTCTGCACTCCAACCACAACATATGCCTCCTGGAAGCTCCTATTCTCATGTCGTCATTTTCATCCCATTTAAAACTTGTTCTATTGTCAGTGTTACCAACCTCAATATTCTGTTTGCTTGAGTGGTAGCCCTCAAGGCATGTGGGAGCAACCTGTAAATGCACTGTTCTTGCATTAGGATCTGCTTTACTAATCAAGTTCAACCCAAAATAACTTACTAGCTAGAGAGGTACAGCCATCACTTTCACTCAGTTACACTTACAGTTAGAAGGCAATTATTATTAAAAACATTTAATAATAAGTAATTAATGCCAGGGCCCATATTTGTCCATGAGCCATAGAGTGCTAAATACACGTTATGCTTAGGTGAACGTGTATTATGAAAGCATGCAACGGTCCAAACTAAGTGCATGCTTAATGCAGATCTTCAGCTGGTGTAAATGAGGATAGTTCCATCAGCTATAAAAGAATAATAAGCTAGATCCAAAATAAGTCTCAGGGAAGAGATGCTGATCTCCTACTTCAGTGCTGAAGACAGGATTGTGAAAATGCCTTCTGTTGTCAAATAACTGGAAGCACCTACCCGACATCAACACCTCCACTTTGGACGCTGTAACAGCTTGTACGTCTAAATTAGTGCAGAAGCAGGAGGCTCTGCCAGGGAATATCTCCTGTTGATTCAGGCCTCCCTTGCACTTTGAAATCATGGAAGTCCATGTTCAAAGCCTGTCTAAGAAAGTCCGCAGTGCAAATAGGAATCGTGTAGGGTGCCCCAATGCCACTGCTGAGGCCAAACCCATCAGAACACTCAATTGCAAATGTAACTCCAGGCATTGCCAGCCGGAGTCCCACAAGACAAGCAGAAGCCTGGCCATTGCGCACATTAATTCACTGCCATAGAAAAAAATGCTTCTTCAAATCTGAAAGCAGATCAAAGATCATATTGTATTCACAGCCTCTTGCATGGCTTCTCTTTCGGTAGATTTAGAGATATCTACCACATCCAGCACAAATAACAATTAAAGCCATTTCCACAAAGAATTTTAACATGACTTTTTTTGTGAATTGCAGAGAAAAGACGTGAAAAAAGGGCTGAGGCTGCTGTAAGTGCCACTGTTGTGTGGCTATGCCTGCAGGAATCATGAAAGGCCCAAAAGGGAGAGAAGAAGGTAGCCATGATCCTGCAGGGGAAGACGAAAATCTGGTTTCAAATGGCTGGCTGTCATCACAGACAGGATAAATGGCTTGACAGAATCTGCTGGTCTGTTCAGGATGTTTATTTTAGCATTCTTGTCACAGCCTCCAGGAATGTTTATGTATTTTATACAAAAATCAAGTTTTGTACAAAACTTCAGAAACCCAATCCTGGGAGCTGGGACTGGAATCACATGTTTTTCAGTTTTGCCATCTTTCAAGTTCTTCTGAATTTCTATCTGTACAGTTGTCCATTTTCAGAAGAAAAAGAGAAAAAGACTGTAAACCATATGTACCATCTTTGTGGATAAGTCTTCAGCCTTTTCAGTTTATGAAATAAGGTCCTGCCTCATCTTTTTTTCCATTCCAACAAATACTGAAATAGATCATACAAGTACAGCAGATAAAGAAGAAAAGAGATTGAGAAAGTCTTTATTCAGAATATATCTATAGCCCAGTACTTGATGCAATCTTGTAGGAAACATGCATTCAAGTTTCATCAAGCACTAAAAGGGCCTAAAGAAAAGTTTCACGTATGTTGAATGGTTCTATAATTGGTGAACTGTTAGAAAAAATGTGCAGAATCTTGTGCTAAGGACTTTCTCGAATCCCTGTTTTCAGGACATGTTCACCCATGAATCCAGTGAGAGGGACAATATTCTCGCAAAGGTGAGGCTTAAAGGACGCTCCTCTCAGTGTTCAATGCAACCCCAAGCTAAGTAGGAGTCTGTAAATTCACTGGGTTTGTTGCTCCTCACTTCTCTTTCCCCAGGTAAATCTGTGCACTCAAGCTACTCAGTAGAAAATGCCAAGTGGACGATAAATGTATATTTAAAATTCTTCTGAATCACGCTCTTTAAAAACTAGTCCTTCTTCCTTCTGTGGCATAGGGCATGCACCAAACTTACAAAGAAAATCTAGATACTTGGGGAATAAGGGTTCTTTAAGTGAACAATTGTCTCTGTATAGAGCTAGCCTTATAACTATTAATATTCCCACACTATATTTCCATGTTTCAGTGTGGTGCTGGAATCCGCATGTATTTCTGTATACTTATGATGTGTACTAAAATTGGTAAAAGTTACTAATCATAAAAAAAAAAAGTGCTAGCTGCACATTGAGAATGTAATGAAGGCACTCACCTTTCTTTGATTAACTAGAAAGGCTATCAAATGTACAAAATGGAAAAGAAGAAAAAGAAGGATTTTTTTCCTCCTTCTGTTGGTAATAATTATTCATTCTGAGCAGAACCAAGAAACAAGCAAAATTAAACAAAAAAGTCAAATTGACTTTATCTTCCTGCCATCTTACTATATGTACATTAAAAGCATTCTGTAAACAAAACCCACTAACATATAATCGGAAGACAGAATTCACTGCAGTCACTTCACAGCTGCACAGTGGTAAATTGTACTTTAAGTCAGCCAATCATAGAGCTTACACTCATTTAAAAAAAAAATCAGAAGCTACCATTACTTACAAAACACTTAATTGTCCACATCGCTGTTTTTGTGGTTTGCTGCAATGACTGAAATCCATGCAGATTCATTTAAGAGTGATGTCCATAAAAAAGTCATATGCCAAAGACCACAGATTTGAAAGACTGACGTCAGCCTTCCAAGCTTTATAAGGAGGAACAGCCTTATGCCATGTTTAGATGAAAAAGAATAAAATTAATTGATTTTTGTGGTACTCAGTTTTGATTTGCGCATTTTTGTTAGTAAAATAGGTTATTACTTCAACACATTTTCCTACTATCTATCCACAGAAAAAGAATATGAAAGAAATGATACATGATAAGGTGAATTTTCCATATTTTCCACATTACCAAATGTGAATTAACCACCAACATGGGTAAACATGGACAAAAAAGTGTAATGTAAAATATGCTAAGTAAAAAAGAAATAAACACTACAACTGTTTATTCAAATGGACCACTAGGAGATCTCCAAAAATTCTGGGTTCCGTGGAATTACAGTCCTGGTAATAATTAGGCAGGATGTGACCTACTCAGTAAACTGTAGTGGCCCAAGCACAAGTTTTAACAGCCCGCTTCAGTCATTTGAGGCGTATCAGTACAGATCAGGGAAATTTTGGAGCACACACCCAATTTTGCATAAATTTTGAACTCACTGGACATATTTGGTGATCACAAATACGAACAGGCATTCTGCAGTCTTGATATGTGTTCGCTTATTGGTAGAAACGCTAGTATATATCAGAACGCTGTGCTGCTGAGAAGTTGCAAGGGGATCGTTTTGGGAAGGGCTGTGTTCAACAGCAAATGCAGAATGGATCCCACAAGACAATTAAGGGGGGACTACACAGAGGCCTTCCTGGGTGATTTTTCTGATGTTTGTAAAATCGAGCTATTTTGAAGTAAAATCTAACTATATAGAAAGACATGGAAGATTGATTATGAGGTTAACACAGCCATTCTCCAGGGTTCATTTTGCTAATATCTAAATTCCATGAAATTGGAAGAGGGGCAATGTTCCAGCTCTGCCTCATTAATAAGATGTGAATAAATACCTTGATATCTATATTTTGAGTCTGATAAAAAGTACAAATTTATTGGCAGTCTGTATTCGTGTTGATTGTGCTCCAGGCTCTCTCTTTCATGTTTCCATTCCAATCTGAAGTTGGTTTTTTTTTTTTCTTTTTTTCTTTTTAGCCTTTATTATCAAAACACATTATTTGTTCTTTGCTCTTGGGCAGAAGGACTCCTTGAAGTTGGAACCAATAATAAAGATAAATTACAGTTTTTCAAACAGTGAGGGTATTAACTAAAACCAGACTTTTGTCGCTAATTGTACTGAATACTTCATTATTGAACTTTTAAAATAAAATTAATATTTAACATTTTTTCCTAAAAGATAGACAAGCCTTGGCTATTCTTCTTAAAGATCAAGTCAGTTCAAGGAACTCCCACAAGTTTTCTTATGAATAAAGAAAGCTGAAATTACAACTGTTTTCTTTCTTTTTTTTTTCTGGTCTTAAAATCTCAGTGCTGATTCCCAAACCACTGTCTGGTCATAACTTCCCACACTCATTCTTCACCAACCCATTTTCATAAGATTTTATCAGGCATTTTACAAAACACGGAGTAACACTAAACTAACTGAATGCACACATCCAAATGAAACAGTTCTGGTGCTGCAGAAGTTGGCCTTTTTGTTGGCTTAGCAATAGTCCACTATTCACCGGACTGCAGTTAATTCCTTGATGCTTCCTTTTTCTCTCATCTTGAAATGGAGTTGTCTTAGTTAACTTCCTTGTGGCTAAGCCTGTCGTTCTTATAAAACATCCAGAAGAATTGTGACATTTCTTGGCAGTCTGAGCGGTAGTGTCAAGCACTGAATGAGCAAGCATTCACTGCTTAGCCATGCATAGCCATGGCCTCATGCACAGCCGTGGCCTCAGAATTGTTGCACGCTGGCTAGGCACTGCGGAGAAACTTGCATTGCTATTTCCCTTTTCAAACTAAATCTCCAAATCTGCCCATCCACGGTCAGTTTGCATAGGGATGAAGGCTCAGTTTAGCCAGCTTAACTTCAGGTAATTACTGAAAACACAGTAAGTTCCTATAGACCGCTATGAAAAGACGCAGACTCCTTCCAGAGGATGAATGAATCACCCTTTGGAAATGTCTGTTTCTTCATGGAGAAAAACTAGGTAATTGTGACCCTAATTTCGGTTAATGTCAGTGCTTCAGGTAGCTGTCTTAAATCAGACGGATAAATCCAGGCATAAATTTACACTAGAAGTATGCTAGGGTTCCTGTTAGAGATGCATAAGAGTAAGGCAAGAGGCAAAAAAGATGTTTATACTGCATTGTTAGGACCAAGGAAGATCTAAACTACTGAGCAGGAGGAGAGATAGGATTGAATCATATGGGAAAGTATTTTAGGGAAGTAAGTACTGTAAATATTTTAAAAGCAACAGTTTTTAGTGAACAAATGAATTTTAAACTGAAAGGCATTTTTCTGTTTTCAAGTTTTCACTGCTTTTTTACCGTACAAACAAAATAGGATTTCTGTCTTTTTAAAACACCAAGGAAACACTGACTGCTCCTATATTACAGTGGAAGTAAGTCACAGGAGAAAGACACAGAAAATCTCAAATGATGACGTAAGTTCTGAGACCCAGCAGCATACTGAGACCACTGTAATAGGTTAAACTCAATGTCCTTTGCACAAAAGTGGAGATTAATTTTTTACGCAAGAAGTCCTCACAAAAACCCTAAATACTTAGGAATGGATTTTTATTCTCCCTGTTTTTTATTTAAACAAACCCAGCCATAATATTAGACAAAAGTAACTGAATGCTCTCACATCCCCTATATTTATTCAGATTTGTTGCTAAGGGTCAGATTCTGTCCTCTGACGCACATCTCAGGGAAGATTTAGTGTCCAAAGACTTGCAAGAGCATAGTCTCTGACTCATTAATTTTGCTCTAACCCTAACTTACTTCCCAAAGGAACTGCTGCCTTCTGATAGATTTGTAGAGAGATTTCTGTCTCCAGATGGCACACAAATGCAGTTAACCTTAAATCAGTGACAATATCAAAGCAAAGGATACCATGAAACACTTCAGTGTCTTCTCCTACATAGAGCAACTTTGACAATGCTATGTTTCTCAGCTTACATTCTCTCAACAACAAGAAAAAAATTTAATCACGGAAGTCAAGAAGGATACACAGATGTTATATTCTACATGAGAAGTACTCTTCAACCCTGGTCTATACAGCTGGTTTCCCAGTCAGTCCTCTCAGGGAACATGCAGGAGAACACCACCGTTTCTTTTAACGTAGAAACCCAGGTCTACTTATGAAGGAGTAGGAGCAAATAGCTCAGAATTCATCCCAGAAAAAGTCAGGACATGACTGGAGCATGTATCCTAACCCCTGAAATAGGATTCACTCTTTCACTGCATCTCAACTTTGAAAAAGCCTGAGAGACAGATCTCTCCTTAGTGAGAAAGTTGAAATATCTGGGTCCATGTTTCTGGTAAGTCTAGAAATTTCCCTGGGCAAACTTCATATGCATTCTTGCAATTTACACCAAAGAAAAATATGGACTCAAATCTTTCCATGCCACAGGTGATACCTGTCAAAAAATCAACAACACTGGCTCATGAAGGTTTGATAAGCAAATTCATGAATACTTCTGAGATTCTCAAGTAGAAGGACAAAAGTCCGCAAAACCAGGTACTTCAGGCCAGAATAACTCCAAATTAATTCTCCACTTTTTTGTGATGGATAGAAAGTACATAACTGTAAGGTAAAAGAAAGTGAGCCACTATTAAACTGCACAGCTTCTTGCCACCACACATATGTTTATATATTGCAAATCTTTAATGCATTAAAGTTAGCAGGAATGTAAATAGATTTCTTGAATTCCTCCCAGACACACTGAATTTCTGATAAACAGACTGTCAAAATATTCCACAGAGCTTCCTCTATTTGATTTTTAGGTAGCTGTGAAAGCACTTATTTTTCAAGATTTGTTCTGCTGCAACCTGAAGGGACTGGGCTCTCCATCTCTCAATTTTCTATATTTTATAGCATTGTTACCATCATTCCAATTATGTTTGCTTTGATCTCGATGCAAGAGCCAGAATTCTGAAAAGTAGTAAGGACGTCTTACTTCATGTATATCAATGAATAATTCACTACGAATTCACTCACAGCTCATTTATCAGTATACCTCACCTTTATTTGGGTTGAAGTGAACTTTTAAAATCATCAAGCAGTAACTTTGGAAAAACAACAACAGTGTTTTATTTTTTTAAATCAGAAAATAAATAATATAGTTTAAATTTTAATTTAAAAAATCAGAAAATAAATATTTAATATACATAGGCTTTAGAACATGGGAAAGTAAAGAGAGAGATAATGAGAATGGATTAGCATCAGTCCTAAAGCTATAGTCCCCTACCTTGGCAGATCCATGGGCAATGGCATTCTGCAAGAAGAATCTGCAACATCATATTATGCTCTTTCGCTTGTTTCCCACTTTATTTTATCAACAATCAGTGAGTGTGAGTTATATTAAAGACAAGATTTTCCCTGTGTACCATAGATTGAGAACACTGCCTAACAGATCAGAGAATGCAAGAAGTTCAGCCTGCAAAATGGAATCTGATAGACTTTCCCTAAGTCTAGTATTCCATCAAACCCATTTCTAGATTTTTTTTTTACATCTAGAAATCTGCAGACATGTAATGATGCTACAACACTGAGTTACAGCAGTTTCAAGTACATCTTCTCTTTTCTCAGCCTCCTTCACAAAAAATCCCATTTGGATGTGATCAGGACAGTCCAGAAAAGTACAGGGATGAGAGGAAGGTTTGGGATTTTTTATTCTGTTTTTCAGTCTTCCTCCTGATTAAACTAAAAAACCCCAAACAATCAAACAAAACTAACCTGCCCGCAGTTTTCCTGTGGATGCATTAAGAGCTTACTTATGTTTTACTGGAAGAGCCTGGAAGTCCAGTTGTCTCACTGAAGAATTAGATGGGCGGCAAAAGTAGCAGTTCTATTTTTTTGACGTACCTTCAAAATGCTAGGTTTAATCCTCAGATTATTTTAGCAGCCTATGCTGAGACAGGAATGACTTCGACTCTCCATTACTCTTGGCTCTCAAATTGTTGAGCAAGAGTTAAGCTATTGTAACAGCTTTTTCAATCTTTTCAAACGTGCACTTGAATTAAGAAGTGCAGTCAAGTTGGTAAATTTAAATTGCCTTGACTCTGAAAATGTCAGTTCAAGCTGAAACAAAATTGTTTTGAAAACTAGTAATTTAATACAAATTGACTATATTACGAAGTAAGCATATATTTGAGTATGCAAGCCCCATCTAATGCTATTCATTATACTCCCTGAGAACCTGTGAAAAATTAATATTCTATACGACTTTTCCCTAGGAAACAGTATCAAATGTATTATCACACAAAAGGAGACAAAATGCGTGTTGTAAACCCACACAACCTGATGACCAATTTTCTTTCTTGTGTTATTCCCACATAGCAACAGAAGCATAGGGCATATGCTCCGTAGGTACTGTCCCTTTCATCCTTTGTCAAACAACCAAGATTTATAAGGGCCCAAAACCACTTCCAAATTCCAAATTATGCTGGATACATAAAGCACTCAGGTAATTTTAAAGAAACGCATTTAAGTTGCTCTGCCTTCTCTGTACAGTCATTGGAGCAAAATAATCACCTTAAAGGCATTTCAGAATTGAAATGGGTACAGTCGCTGGGAAAGCTTGTCCTTTTTCACTATCTGGTCATTAGCACTGATAAAATAAAAGAAAATAAAAAAGATCTTCTGGATCGCAGTTCCTTTGGGACTCATTGATGATATTCTCAAAAGCTTACCTATGTGATACTGTGCACTCAGCACCTGACTCACACTGTCATCATCATCTGCTAAATTCACTATCCACTTCTGACTGATTTTGCAAGAACAGGGTAGCGTTCAGTGTGGCGCAAAAACCTGCAGCACAGGCTATTTCTTTAGGAGGCTGCATTTTCTCCCATTTTAAATAACTCAAGCAATGGGGCTTCCACCTCCTCCCCTGCAAGACTATTAGCATTAAGTTTTCCTCATATGCTATTCTCCTTTGTATTACTAATTCACGTATTTTATTATGTTCATTAATAATATGCATTGCTGTAATAACAAGTATTTAATACTCCTTTCCTTCAAGTATCAAATTTTCTTGTTGTGAGTGTGTAGTTATTAATACTTTAGAGACTTTGTCATAAGCACAGTATCCGAAGTGGGTATTTTTTCACTGTAGCATGACTACACTTTTCTGGTATTAATTTGGCCTTTCCTATATACTACTTCACAATGATTATCGGCTTTGGTCTGCTGGATTATTATTCTTACTGGCACTGTAATTGCTATCATATATAGCAATCTGTTTATAAATAAACATGTGGATGAACAGCAGAAAACAAGCCACCAAAATAATGTAATGAGGAGCAATTTGCATTTAGCAGAACATCACAAAATTGCACAAAGTAACAAGAGAGAGAAATAAATATTTTTCATATTATACCCAAAACTCTAAACTTCTTCTGTAAAGAATCCAAGGCTTATTGATCACTTACTGGGAGCAAGCTCTGATCTGAGATAGGGACATACCGTTAACCGTGGCAGTAAACCAGACTTGACCACAAATAAAGCTGCCTGGGAAATCATTTTCCCATCAAGATTTACTTTGCGAGTTTTCATAAACTTTCTCATACCACAATTGAACAACCAAAGGCCTTTCAAAGTTTCTCAAGAGTGGGGAGAGAGCTACGCCCGCTCCAGAACGACAAACAAGGGTTGAGAAGGTGCCAGCGGGGACGGCGGCCATGCGTCCCCCGGGAGGCCTGCGTTCAGGGCCCTTACACTAACGAGGCAAAGCAGCGGCGTGAACTTGTCTCTCCATCCCAGGGAATGCCAGTTACCGAGCGTTACGGAGCGGGGATTTCCTCTCTCTTTTCTGAAAATGATCGATGGATGTGGGAAACATTTCTTGGGACAATCTTCACTGGACCTGGCATGTTTCTGAACAAACTATGATTCTGCTGAATTTGTGTTTTCTAACAAAAAACCGCTCTTTCTCGAAAAATCAGTTCTTACAGTTCCAGCTGTATACGAGAAAACAAAACATCGGCCTTGACAGCGGACCACACTGAGCCAGATCTCAGCTGATGAACTCTTGCCCCAGCGTAGCTTATCATTAGAGAAATGGTACACCTTTATTTCCTCTTTGCTCACACAACATTCAGTATTTGTGTTTCAGAATATTTTCCTCCATTAAACATTTTCCCCCTAATTTTCAATTTTTCTTCTTTCTTCCCCCCTCACACCCTCCTTAACTTTGCTTTCTTATTACTGGTTGTTCATCATTTTCAGCTACATAATAAGAGAGAAAAAAAAAAAAAAAGAGGTTTTGTCTTTCAATGGAAAAAGTTAGGCTACTCTTACTCTGTTGAGAAAATATTCGAATATTTTACAAATCATTTTATAAACGTATTTCAACCAGCAGTATTTGTTAGAGCAACTCCTAATGAAATTAAGCTGGTGTCTTAGAGAAAGCTGAGTTCTGTTGATTTATGCACGCAAAGGGTCTGACCCCAAGAGTCCTTGCTGTAACAGAGAGAACAATAAAGCCAAGAAAATACTGTCTTCACCTGGACATATATCAGTATATATCGAATACTGAAAGCCTGGAAAGCAGCATTTCACTCGGATTTATAAATAATTTCCATTCACCACACCTCCTTAGAAAAAGCTAAGAAATTAAATAATTAGATATATAGTCATGGTTGACAATTTAATTCATTTTAATGAGGACAGTAATATACCTGTTTTCAGCACAAAGAAACATTGTGCTTTGACAAAAGCACATTATGCTGTCTCACAATGATAGTGCTGCAGAAACAACTATTGAGAGCATAATAATATAAAGTGAAAATATGACTAAGATCTTTTTTCTAGTGTCATTTTACTTATGAATATTACACGTCAGAGATTGCTGGGGCATAGTACTCTTTTACTTACAGGTTCACTGGAGAAGAGAAGGATCGTAACTTAAAAAAGACAAAGCTTCAAATACATTCAGCTGTTCCTCCCCCTCATGTGTGAATGACTAAGTATTAATCTACTTTCAGCTATTACTTTAACCACTAAAGTGACAGTATTCTGTAATTCACTTTTGTCGCAATTTTAGTAGGGGCAAAATGTTAGAGAATAAAAAAAAATTGCTATCCATTTAGCTTCTACTAGAGCCGACTCTACGAAGACAAGGCCAGGCCACAGACAAGGCCTGATTCTGCGCATACTGACACCTTAGGCAAGCCCAGGAATTCATCATGACTGCAATTAATATGTGTTGGAGCAGTATTTGCCTGAGAAACATGAATGGCATATAAGATAAACTCAGCTGAAACCAGATTTACTATCTACTAAACTGTACTAGTATCCGTCTTAGCTTACAGGTACCTCCATTTCTACTTCTATGGAAAAAACAGCAATTAAGCAAGGTCCTGATGGATGGATGGAGATCCTCAGAAATTTTATGACTCTCTTTAAAAAATACGTGTCTCATATAACATATTTCCTATGTTGTGATCTAAATCCCTGTGTTCAATATTAGAATATTAACTTTTTTCCCGGTATTTCCCAAATGTTTCTGGTACCGCACATGGGATTTGAAGCTGAAATACAGGAGAATTTGCACCATTCTCTTCCCCTTGGCCAACTCCCGCAGCTGAAGCAAGAAGGAGTGGTGCTGGGAAGGCAGGCAGTCACCTGCTCCCGCACCCGCCTCTGCAGCTGGAGGAGGAAACTTCTGGGCAAAGACCATCATCTGCTTAGTCCTTCACCCGAGCAGCAGCAACCACTGTTGGAGGGGGAAACACCAGTAGGGCATCTCGACTCATTAAAAAAGGGACCCTCGCTTACCTCCAAGACCGCCCAGCCAGAGCCAGGGGAATTTAGTGACCAGCTCAGTCAGCTATTTCACTCTTTTTTCGGTATGTCCTAAAGCAGATTAAACACAGCATGAAGCACGATCGCCTCAGTGTACTTGCACTGCTGGACACTGTCTTGAGAAATCAATCTTAAACAGCAAAGCTTTGAAAAGATTTATATAGTTTAAACAATGAAAAATCAAAAGGCATAGCAAGTTGACAAAATATAAACAATTTGATTTTGGATCATTCCCAGTTCTCAGCTTTCCAGTCCACGCAGATGGAAATAGTATTTGTAAGCAAAATTAGGAGGAAATATGCTGACTGTGTCTTGCTGAGAATTAAATCCCTAGCAGTACTTTTTGTTGGACAGAGCAGACTTATGCAGTCTAAAAGTAGAAATGACATCTTTCATGACCACCTTAAAAAATGATGATTTCAAAGTACTATTAAAAAAAAAGACTTACAGTTCCAGAAGGGTAAAAAGGCATAGGAGTTTCAAAACTGTCAGCAATGAAGTATAAAACAAGATTTAGTTAACAGCAAAGAGGACTTTGGCTCTTTACTTTGTAACTTGCAACGAGGCCCAAGTGCAGCACAATGTCCTGCGCTATTAAGTAAAGAGATTAGATGGAAAGATGGAAACTATAATTTAGTGCATCCTATTAACACTCAGATAGATGTCACACTTCTTGAGGATTTCCCACTAAAAAAAAAAATCATGGACATATGGTACAGGGATCTGACCACTGCTCACCACCCTACAGTCCTGTATCACTGCAACCCCTCTTGCTTCTTGTCCCTTACACTAAATTCTGGAACCAGATTTTTGTTTTCATAATGCCCAAAAGCCTCCTTAACCTAACCTTTACATAATCTTCGGAGGACTGTTACTCTCATTTCACATTAAACATTTATTCCAAGACTAAATTACACAGCTGCTTGCTTCCACCAATAAAATTGTTTTGCTGGGTGTTTCTTTTCTTTTCTTTTTTTTTTTTTTTTTTTTTTTTTTTTTTTTTTTTGTTTGGGGCTTTTTTCTGTTTCGCTTTTATGTAATGGTGACAAGCCTTAATGAACATATGCTGCCTCTTAGTGTATAAGCAGTCCTAGCAATACACACTAAAGTTAAACTTGAATTGCTTTAACAGAATTCCACCAATTACTCCTGAATAATGCATTTATTAGACTCCCTGCAATATAACCTATAATTTACTGTACAAGATGTGATAAATGACAAGAGATGAACTCTTCAGAATATTTGGAATGTCATTCAGTATTCATTTCACATGCTTTCTTATACAAAGTACCTTACAACACTTACCATCCTTGCAAAATAAAACCTAACTCTAGTTATTAATATCTTTATTTAAATGCAGATCTTGATTTCCCCTGGAGACTGGTAAAGCTCCAGCATTGAGTAATCAGGGGGAAAGCAAACTTTGAGTCATATGTTATCCGCAAAGAAAGGACTTTTCTAGGGTTTGGTAGGTTGTGGTTTTTTCCTTTTTTTTTTTTTTTTTTTTTTTTTTTTTTTTTTGGTGTGATGGCAATCTATAATTGTACATGTTTGCCTTTAATACCATATTACACTTTCAGTCATAGGACCCTATGCAAAGCAATTGTTTTCATATCATGAGTCATATGCAGATTACAATCTATAAATGTAACAGTAATAGGGATGATAATGCTTGGCTCTCCTATAGCATTCTCTTATCAACGTAATTCAGTAAGTTTTAAATGGAGAGACAATTATCTTTGGTTTATGGATAGAGAAACTGAGGCAGTGAAGGAACTTAAAGATTGGATTTCAATGCCTGCGAAACAGGTTATTAAGTTTTGTTTCTTCATAAATTCTTCATGGAGAATTTCTTTATGGAGGAGACTCCACTGTTTAATTGAAACAAAAGTGTTACAAAGGCCCATAGCGGATGCTGACTCAATGTGGTTTCTTCTCAGTAAGCTGTCAGCTGACTTAAGAATTGGTAAAGAACAGGAGAATCTGTTTTAAATGTCTTGTTCCAGGACTTTTAAAGACTAATTTTTTTCCCACAAAAAAAATTTAACATAGATACAATGAAGCCAACCAGTACAGCCACTGAAATGGAGTCCCAGGTATTTTCCCTGACACTAGACTGTAATAACCACTTCTTTAATCAGATCTTACGCTTTCATTTAATCACAGTACACATACCCCTCTCCCCACCCTCCAAAGCTTGAAAGAAATGTTACAAAGCAGTAGCTAGCAGAAAAAAAGTTTTGTGATTTAAATGTAAAATTGGAATAACCCTGGTGCACAATAGCATGGGTTTCCAACCTTATTTAAGATTTGAAGCTGGTAAGTGGTTACAGAAATGACACAAAAGAAATTTGAGATGCAGAACACTTTCTATTAAGAACAGGCAAACAAAATACCTAAAAGAGGAAGATACATTTTCTAGGGATGTACATTTGCTTCATACTGCACTGGTCATCACTGAAACAGAGGATATGACCTACAAGATGTTTGGGTGCTCTATTTTAGTTCTTTTCTGAAGTCAAAAGGACCCTTCTTTGTACAAACAGGTGGCTATCTTGCAAAATAATGATGAGTGGTTTGCAGAGATTAGGGTTAGTATATAACTTCAAATAAGAAAGAGCACAACAAAGGAGGAGAATTTGATAATCTGATTTAAGATCTATACCCACCTGATACTGAACAAAGAGTGGAAACCAGAAGAGGGTGCCAACTTATCCCTACAGGTTAGAAGATATGGAAACATTCTGGATGACAGGAGGGAGATGAGAATGAACAAGACAAGAGAAACACAGGTTTAGAGGTCCAGGGAAAATTCCACATGTGGAGAAGGTTCTCCTACAGGAAATAAATCCTATTTCATGGGAAGGAACAGAAAATAGCTGAAAACAGTTGCCTGGCTAGTCTTGCAGAATAACCATGGCTGCTCACAAACAGAAAGAACTTAGTGAGTTGGAAAAAAGGAAAAATATTTTTCTCAAGGACTCATTACTGAGGATATAAAGAGTATCATGCATTAACAGACAGGTAATAGGATGGACTTTTTTTTTTCCTTTGGGTGGGATTCAACTGTCTACACTTAGGAATGTCAGCTATGTGCTGGAATGTCTAGTGAATGAAAAGAAATAACCATTTCCAGATGACTCAGCTAATCATTAAGTGAGTCCTACCCCTAAACATGAGCGATGGTATTCCAGTTAATGAGACTTCATCCAGGCTGTTTCTTCCACCAGCAGAGAGATTCCAGATGATTACTCCTTTCATTTTAAGTGTGCTTCTAAATTTGGAGAATGGAGATACCTTTCTCTACTGACTGTAGAGAAAGCCTATAGAGCAACTTAGACCAGATGCCTGCCTTACTTATATTACTAAAATAAATATTATCCACAGCATAAATACAAGATTATTTACGTATCTCTAGTCACTGCGCAAGAATTTATTGGGGATGGTCCATTTTAGTACAAGTGCCATTTATCCATCTGAATTCATAGAACTTGTAGGGAATCAGCTGACTCAGCCAGTCAAAGGACATTAAAGTAACAACTATCAAGGAGGGTGTAAAGGAGAAACAAATGAACACTCACTTAGCACAAAATCAAGATGTCAAGAATAAAATTAATCAAGGCACCAAGAAGCTTGAACAGAAATGCTTTAGTTGCCTCTATATGAATGCTAGAAGCCTGGGTAATAAAAAAGAGAAATTGGAATTGGAATTGCTCTTTTATGATCTAGCCAGTATTACTGAGACCTGGTGGGAAGATTTGCATGAGTAGAATGTTAAAATCACTGATACACTGTATTTAGGCAGGATCTAGTGAACAATAAAGAATAAAGGTACTTTATATCAAAAAAGGGGTATTACCTGCTCCTCAGTTCTCTGGTAACTCAGAAGAAAACCATTTTGCATGTTCATAGATTCATGCTCTAACAAACAACAAACAAAAAGCTTAGATAAGGTACTAGTTGGTGTCTGTAATAGATGAAAAATTTAGTCTAGGAAGAAGGATGGCTGACCTGTAAAGCACTGATTTCTGCTGCGTAGGTGGAAAAACTGCATTACATTGTGAGACTTCAACTTGAATGGCATATGTTGGAAGTCTCGTGATCCTTATGATTTCTAAAAATTACCAAGAAAAAAATTGTAATAAAATAAATGTTGCATCCTAAATGCTCTATGTTTGCTGCAGTTACCTCCAACAGCCAAGGAATTCTAAAAATACATACAAACATACACCCCATCCTCCCCCCCGCCAAAGGTTGCTTGTTTGCACAAATGATTTTGACTTAATAACACAGGTAAACAATAAATCCAAACAAGTAAGATATACATTCTCATCAAGTTTGTGGATGACACCAAACTGGGGGGAGCAATCAGTATGTTGGAGGCCATGACTATCATTCAGAAGGATTTCTACAGGCTGGAAGAATAGGCTTCCACGGATGTCAGGGAATTAAAAACCAAAAGTCATAGACCTGCATCTGCAAAGCAGAACCCCATGTGCTGGTACAGATGGATAGGCTTGGTAGCAGCACCGCTGAAAAGGACCTGATGGAGTGGAGGCTAAGCTTGCTTTAGCAGGTATTTATTATTCTTCCTGACTACTTTACTGCAGCACTCTCAAAGACTCCAGTCAAGAATGGAACCCTAGGTTAATGTTAGAATACGGCATCTTCACCACTGAAATAAAAGCTCAAACCGATCATTCAACACCACAAAGCCAGGAAATATATACATATTTTTCACTTAGAAATTAAGTAAAATTCAGGAGTTCACTAAAAAACATCCATGGAACTTGGCATAGCATTTTTAAAGCCAGTTCTTAGGACATGAACATGCTTTATTACTATTTTTCTTTTCCATCTGAAGTACATTGTCAAAATGACATACTGCTAAGATTTAGAAAACCCGCTGCCTTGAAGGAAGAAAAAATGCTTTCCTTCTTAACTGGCAAACTACCATGAAACAGATTCAATAAAAGGAAGGTAAGTTATGTTTTAAAGATTAAAAGAAAACTAAGCAAAGGCAATGAAAAAGTTCAGTGTTATGGTGCACCACACTAATCTATAGGCCATTCTCACAGCAGAATTAACCTGTTTTTTCAACTCCTGTATAAGGAATTCAACAGAGCATTACTAAGCTGTACAATGAAAATACTGATTATTGCAATACACCATTTCTCCTTTTTATCAATGTCTAGCTATGTGGGGCTTTTTTGGGTTTGGTTTTGTTTTCATTTTCTTTTTTTTTCTCTTAGGGAGTGATGCTATACTAATACCATTGCATGCTTTAAAACAGTGGGAGGCTGTGTAAAAAAATGAAGTGCCAATGATTGAACTTCGAAAAAATTAGATGCAGAAGGGAAAAAGAGGAATACTTTCGAAGATTTGGAAATAGCTTCTTGCATAGCTGGTATAATGTATATGACGTGAATTACTGGTTTGAATTAGAATGTTTTCCTTTTTCTGAGATGGATAGAAATAGCAACTTTTATTTTTAATTATTTGGAATGTAAAGTTTCTTTCACTGCAATTTTTGAAACTTCATTTTAAAATTCATGAATTTTTATGAAAATGAATTTAATTTGCAGTAGAAAACCAGATTTTTTTTTATTAGTACATGTTCTTGTGTTCTTTCCGTGGTTTCAGTCAATTTAAAGATGGCTTAGATATTTTACAACATGCAATTTTCTGAGCCTTCTAATTATACTGACTCCTCCAATATTAAAACTTTATTCCCTTGCAAATTATAAATCTGATGTTTCCATAATATTATTTCATTGTGGTACAAAAAAGCAAAATAGCATCTTATTCTGATGGTCCTCACAGAAATGATTGGTACTGGAAAAAATATTAAGAATACCTTCACAGCTGCAAAAGTTTACGGAAATGTTTGGCTCCATAGCTGCATGTGTTCTGCCATCTGAGTTAAACAGTACCAGAGAGTAACAGCAATTCTCAGTTGACCTTTTGATTAGACCTAGTCCTATTAGATGTTATGAGAGTAATCAATTGGTACTAAACAATGAGCAAAACAAGCAAACAAAATTATTTCATTAAATGACCTTTTTTAACAGTAATAGCTCGAGAACGGTACTTTTGTTTTTAGCTTGGCTGTGACAGAAAAGTAAAACAAAATAATTCCCTCTAAAGATATCCAACCGCAATAAGGACAAATTCACAACGGTTATCTAAATCCAGCAACACTCTTAAAACAGCTTCTGAATTTTCCTGTGTAGCCCTTCCTCTTCCATCACCCTTATGCCTTCCAGCCCAACAGGGCGCATCAGATGCCAAGGTTGAACGGGAGCCCAAAGAACTGCACGCAGGTGAGTGCGTAAGGGCACTCTGCAGAAGGATGCTTCGTCTGATAGAACTAGCTGTTGAATGGACTCTGTACAGTGATGCAGATAGTGATATCCGTTATGGACAAGGCAGGGGTTTCCAGTCAATAGCTTTAACTCTTGGAAAAGTCTCTTTTGTTAGGGGAAAAAAATCCTTACTTAACATTCATATATGGCAGTATGCACTTCATTTGGTTATTTCATTAGTTATTTTTCTTACAGTGTATTCTATTGCCATGGTAATGAATTTTTATGCTGACCTGAGGCTGGCTATTTTTATTGCAGGCTGTTCCATTCACTCTTCCTCTGAGATAGATCCAACCATTCAGTTTTGCTTCACAGTCCCCTAACTCTGAAGCAGAACTGCTCACCTTTTAAAACAAAAGTGGTTCCCCTCTGGGTACAATAACAAAATAAATTGATGGTACAGCATATACAAACTTATTTCAGCCTTCAGAGACTTGCTTACTGCCTTTCATACTCAGACACATATAAACATGGTAATTCACTCTGATTTTATGAATTGTCTCCTGACTATCATTGGGGAGTGATGGTTAGGCAGTGCTAAATGAAAGCATCTAAGGCAGGTTGAGAACGACTGCAGTGTGTCTCTAAAGATAGATGAGTTGGCAGGTAATGTTATAAATTACCATCGGGTGCCATTCACAGACGGTAGGAGCTTCATCCAGCATGACAGTCATTGATCTGATGCAGAACTAAGATGCAACCTCTGATGACACTCCTTGAGGATAAAAGGTTATGCTTCACATTTAGTTATGAATAATAAGGTCATGTTTTAATTAAAGTAGTATCTCAGTGGAATATTAGGGCAGTGAAAATGTACAAATTAGTATGACTTGTATAACAATTGTTGCTGGAAAACAGCCTAGTGCTGAAGATAATAATGCAGAATAGCAGTGCAATTACATTAATGAGGCAAATAGTCCACCTCATTAGAAGGAGCTGAACTATTCAGACCCAAAATTAAAAGAAACAATATTTTCTGAGTTTACATTTGACACTAAAACTGACATAACAAGAAAATTTACATTTAAGTAAGAAATACATAAGGCATACACCAATATTTTGGGATACAGTCGTTTCAAAACATTTGAACTGAGAAATATTTTGTGCAAACCTAATATTCAAGCTAAAAATAAGCTTGGGATTGAATGCTTATAGAGGTTTCTGAGTCTTCTTTTCTGGGCAACTCAAAGGGACTGTTCACAATTTTCTTTGTTTTGTACAATCCCAACAACATTCCTGATCAAGTTTTCTGAAAATAAAGCTGGCCATATAACAAACTGATGTATTCACAAACTGCTATTAAATGAAGGCTTGCAGCAAATATTATTCATAAATATTTGTGAAATTTCTATGATATAATATAATAAAGCCTAATTGATAAATATTTGTGCTGCTGATCTAGCAAAATACTTAAGCTTGTGCTTAAATAAGTCATCTAACCAACACCAATTTTAGAAACTTAATTAAGGGATGTAGGGTGGGATAGAGCTACTATGCAGTCTACTCGATAGTCAATGAATAGCACATATTCCAACTGATACTCCAAAAGGTGATTTCACTCACCCAAGTCTCAGGAATTAACCTGTCACATAGCAAGTGCTATAAAAGGTCAGGCATGAAGATTTAACAAGAAAGTACCATTGCTACCTTGTGCATTCTGTCAGCATGGCAAACTTTATTTATTTAGTTTGACATACTGCAAAGCATGTACCACCAAGCCTGTCTGTCTTCCCACCCACAGCTGTTCCAGTTTGTGGTGTCCTCAATTCAGTCTAAATGTTCATTTTGCAATTACTCTGCTGTCAAATGATAAGTGAAATATAGGATATATATACAGTAAGTACTTAATAGCTTTAAAAATATACTTTCCATCATAATGTCACTAGTTGCTTGTCAGAATTAGTATATTTTAAAATGTTTAGTGCTCAAACTAGCAGAACACATCCAGATCAGAAACCAGGGATAGTGGATCTGCAGGAGGCCAGCTATGCAAATTCCTTGAAAACATAAATTGCTCTGAAAAGGCAGAAAATACAAGATCAGATTGGGAGGTCATGAGATTATGGAAACGAGCTGTCCACCTCCTGTGGCGCACAACAGATTTTCATTTCTTTCGCTTTTCCCAACATGACTGGCCAGCCGTAAAGCAAAATATAGTTACTACAGACACAGCAATGCTTGCTGCAGGGCTCTTAGTAAATCTGGGCACTTACAGAAATGCAAAGCCTCAAGGCAACTACAGGACCAGGCCAGTTACTCTGCACTTCAGAACTGCCTTTAAATCAACCAAAACTGGGATAGAAGCTGTTATGAATTTGTTTATAGCTATTTTACAGACATAATCCACAGCTTTTCAGGGCAGATACACAACTTTCTCATTCTGACAAGAAGTAAGTGACATTCCATATGAAAAATGTAAATCTACTGAATATTTATTATGCATATGCTCTATATTGTTGCTGATATCAGACTATAGCTAAAATCGTTAAATTAACACATAGCATGGACTGAGAATCTTCTTTAGAAAGCCACACAAAATTCTCCAGAATGAGTACCTAAGCTTTTAGATCATTATTCATTTCCTGTAATTTTTAATTCAACTCAGTTTCATGATAACAGATGCATGCAAAATTAAGAACATTAACTATTTAGCATAATGTGGTACTGATTTTTCTTGCTTCCAGTTTTAGTGAGGAAATGCACATTCTTTGCTTAAGGAAAAATAAAAATAAAATCTAGTATGTTTTAAGATGTATCCTGGGTACTGATAGTCATATTCCACGCTATAGACTTCTGCACTATGAGGAACACAGAATAACATCATTTTTATATCAAGGTCTTTTTTCAAAATGCTACTTGATAGCAGTACCTTCCAGATTAGAGAAAACATTCAGGGTAATTGTGGGTTTACTTGGGGATTTGGTGGAAGCACAAAACAATCAGTTATAGCTGAGATAGATACATATATATATGTTGATATAAAGCAAACATGTAATAAGTAGCTATCCCATTTATTTCTCTTGGGTGGAAAAATAAAATTCAATTAAAGAGACTAGCTAGGAATAAAATACTGTTTTCTGGCAATGGTCCCTTTTACATAAGCTTATTCTTTCAGCTTTTTTTTTGTTTGTTTGTTTTAATGCAGAAGATTTGCCTGTTTCATAGTGGTCCATCCCTTCTTGTGGAAAAGGATGGATCAAAACAAGAATTGTGGTCAGTATTCTTCAACTGAAATCAGTGAGAATTACATCAATAGTTTTAATGGGATGAGATCAGGATCAAAACCTGGATGATATTTGCACTATTAATTTGTTTTTGAAATGCTCAGATACTGCAGTTCCTAACCCAACATAAATGTACTGTATTCATTGGGGCACAACAGCATTCTATCAGTAAAAGCTAAAAACCTTAAAAGGACAGACTATCATAAACATTAAGCTAAAAAAATCACATGCAGTGGTTCACCTGTCACCTACAAACCCACAGCCTCTGAAATGGTAAAGGTTTATCTGACACACACACAGCTTGGATTTGATTCCCAAATACTTCATGGCAGAAGCTCAAAAAGCCATTTTCAAGCAGTCCAATAATGAGGAAATGGCAACAGATTTCTATGTTGTTAAGTACGCTTACATAGCATGTGGAAAAGTAACAGATACCTGACTAGAAAATAAAAAGAAATAAAGTCCCAAAGTAAAACAAAAGAAAGAAATTAAAAAGAAAAAGCCTAATAGCATATACTTTTAATCTGAGGGCAAAGAAGACTTGATTGCTGAACTTCCAGGTGCAAAAGCATAGTCCTAGTAAAATGCCAATATTAGTACAAATTTCCTGATAGCAAAAAGCTTTTTGAAGGTACAGAATATTGTTTGAAGCTCCTCTTAGTTATGCCTCAGTAGAAGAAAATATCTAGAAACATACTGAAGATCAAAAGTCTAAATAATTATCTTCTTTATTAATTAATTCTAAAATTATATTTTACCAATGTCCCTGCAGTATATATTTCAAGGTTATATTACCAATATTTTAATATGTTCACTTCAGTGCAAATAGGATTCACCCTTTGGTGACTGTTCAATTATTACCACATCAAGAAGACTGCCTTCCTTCATCCCTTTGGCAAAAATAATATTCCATTTTGTTTTCTTTATTTAGGCACTTACCCTTCAAAGAGGTAATACAGAGCATGATCTCAATACATTTATTAAGAGGAAACTTGACTTTTTGAAGTACAAAATTGACCAATGGGATTTGGTAAGAAATATCAAAAGGAATTATAAATCACATCTACGATAATATTTAAAAGACTCCCTAGATTTACTTATGTATTCACCTTTATGCTAGAGTTAAAATTAATGCTATGTTGAAGCTTCTTTTAAAATCTAAAAAGGATGTTGTATACTGAAGACTGCTGTCTCCTAAGTTTGTTTAAATGTATTAAAATTAACTCTAGCATTTCATTTCTGCTCCGTTTCCCTTTTGGGTTACATGCATTTTCCCTTATTGTGAAGCTATATTTGGTACGTTAATTAGGAAGCCACCTTATCATTGGGTAAGCCAGCAAACATTCTTTTATTCCATGCATTAGAGGTCTTCCCTAAATGAGTATTTCATAGATCTAAGTTAAAACCAAGAATTATTAAAAAATCGTTTTAAAATCACAAGGACAATTATCAGGGAGGGCTTGTTTTGTTTGTTTGTTTTTTCACTAAGACCCAACTTTTGATTTCAATCAAAGTTCTGTTTTAATGACTACAGAGACTCAGCTAAGTGATCAGGACCACATCCAGCAAAGCACTTAATATTTAGTTTTGGAATATATGAGGAGAACCACTGATCTCAGTAAGCTACAGGAATCAGTCTACTAGAATTAATTTGAAAAAAACTAGCACATTTTACTACCCTTCAAAGTAGTGAAAGAGCGATGATGCTCCCTCTCCCATGTATATATGCCTAATTATTACTGGTTTGTTCCTTTCTATCCCATAAGATAGGAAGCAAACTAATATGAACAATTATGAATTAGTATGAGGCTCACTATTCTACATACTTGTTTGTCCTTTTTCACTTTCTGGTCTTTACTCTTCTACTTCATTCCTCCTCCTAATTTCTGAAATCCAAATGGTAAAGCCATTCATCTTATTAGAAATCTTACAGGACAAGTGGGCAAACTAACCCCTGGAAAATATTAAAGAAAATTGCACATGAGCTTACCCCCCAAAACCACACACAAATATCTATATGCAAATATCTGTATACAGACAAGATACCGTTTATGAAACCAAAGGGAGCTAAGCAGGCAATAAGTGAGATTCTAATCTGAAACTATTCAAAGATGTATTTCTAAATCAATTTAAAAATGTAATTTATTGAGTTTTCATTGGTTTAGATAGAAATATTATTTTTAACAACTCACAGCTCGTTATTTTATTAAACATAAACAACAATTATTTATGCACTTTTGTGATTGTTCAAGACACACTGCAAAATTGCAGCTGAATAACCAAGAGATCATATAATTATTTTGCCATAACAACTAGTCAGTGTCAGATTTATGCCATGATATCACACCATCAGAACTCAGTTTTGTCTCTTATTTACATTACATCACAATGAAACATTGCAAACCCATGCAAGGTTTTAAAATTAAAGTGATGAGTGGCGTCCCTCAGGTGTCTGTATTGGGACCAGTACTATGTAATATCTTCTTCAATGACACAGACAGTGGGATCGAGTGCACCCTCAGCAAGTTTGCAGATGACACCAAGCTGAGTGGTGCAGTTGACACTCCTGAGGGACGGGATGCCATCCAGAGGGACCTGGACAAGCTCCAGGAGTCGGCCCATGTGAACCTCATGAGGTTCAACAAGGCCAAGTGCAAGGTCTTGCACCTGGGTTGGGGCAACCCCTGGTATCAGTACAGGCTGGGGGATGAAGGGATTGAGAGCAGCCCTGAGGAGAAGGACTTGGGGCTACTGGTGGGTGAAAAGCTGGACATGAGCTGGCAATGTGTGCTCACAGCCCAGAAAGCCAAGTGTATCCTGGGCTGCATCAGAAGAAGTGTGGCCAGCAGGTCGAGGGAGGTGACTCTGTCCCTTCTACTCTGCTCTTGTGAGACCCCACCTGGAGTACTGTGTCCAGCTTTGGAGTCCTCAGTACAAGAAAGACATGGACCTGTTGGAGCAGGTCCAGAGGAGGCCCACAAAAATGATCAGAGGGCTGGAACACCTCTCCTGTGAGGAAAGGCTGAGAGAGTTGGGGTGGTTCAGCCTGGAGAAGAGAAGGCTCCAGGGAGACCTTGCTGCAGCCTTTCAGTACTTAAAGAAGGCTTATAAGAAAGATGGGGACAGACTTTTTAATAGGGCCTGTTGCAATAGCACAAGGGGTAATGGCTTTAAACTAAAAGAAGATGGATTCAGACTAGAGATAAGGAAGAAATTTTTTACAATGAGGGTGGTGAAACACTGGAACAGGTTGCCCAGAGAAGTTATGGATATCCCATCCATGGAAACATTCAAGGTGAGGTTGGACAGGGCTATGAGCAACCTGATCTAGTTGAAGATTTTCCTGCTCATTGCAGGAAATGGAACTAGGGTTGGAACTAGATGACCTTTAAAGGTCCCGTAATCAAACCATTGTATGATTCCATGATTCTATGATTATGTTCTTGCTCTGCTTCAACTCCATTTAATTTATTGTAATTCCTCTTTTTTTTTTGCTCAGCATGACCGGTCTTTTCCTTTGCACCAAACCCTCTTCTGGATCTTGGACACAGTTAATGAAGTCTCAGACTATGAAGATAGCAGTGAAGACCAGTGCTTGGCTAGCAGGTTCCACTATCCTAATTGCAACAATGTTGTGGTCAGCCATGTTCTGATCTGACCTTAACCCTAGAACGGGTAAGGAGATACCCCAGAGAAAACTAATTTGGGGTTGAGATAAATGTGAGTAATTCTGACCACAAGTGTGAAAGTCCCAAGAGTGGATCACAGGCCCTTCAGTGCTCGTATCTGGGCTGCAGGTTGAAATAGTACTGCTCTGAATCATTTATAGAGAAAAAGCCATAAACTGCAAACCCAGGAAAACTTGAGGAATGCATTTCTCCATTATCCTCAGGCACTGGCTCTTTGTACAATTTTACATATACTGCTTGTTATGATGATATTGATTAGTAAGTCAACAGAAGCTTTCACAGGGGACTGCAGATCTCTTTACTACTGCTCTGTAATATTAAAATGTCATTACTGAGTCACCGACTTTTTGCCCTGCTGTAATGTTATTCTCTGATGATTGCCTGCCTGAGCTGAAATTTGAAACTGTCACCCACAGACTTGTAGAAGTGATTCAACTTCACTTATAAGGAAAGTGAAATGAAATATTCATCCCTGGACTGCATTTCAGGTTCAAACTGACTGAAGTTCCTCAAGGCAAAATCTACTTAAGTCATAGAAGATTTTTTTCAGTTTTAAAAATTCAGGATGTCTATTTATCAGGGCTGGACAGTCAAATAATCATTTATCTGAAACTTCTGTACACAGATATTCTTTTCCCTGCTTTGCAGCATGCTTTTAATTATTTGGCTAGGTAAACTCCTTCTCCAATATGGCTTACTTTTAGCACACCAAACATCAAGACTGATCCCCTCAACATGTAGCTGTTCAGATAAAATTACAATAAATTGTGGAGGAGCTTAAGTTTGGACCATTTGAACTTCCTTATAGTGGTGAACATTTCTGCAGGTAGCAGTGAATTAAGGTGAATTACTTTTGCAAGTAAGTGATTACAGTAATGACTAAAGTCCAGTTAAATCTTCAGATGGATGTAATGTCTTGAGACTTAACTTCCAATTTACAGACTCACTTCAAGGTTTACCCAACCTGGAACCAAAAAGGTCTGAGCAAATAAAGATAAAATGTTAAATTCCCCCCTAGACAAGTCTTCCTCTGAATACAAAAAGCGGGAAAATTCACTGATCCAGAACATAGAAGCAAAGGATTCTTCCTCACAGGGGAAATTCTTTTTTAAGCAGTTGCAGCCGAATTAATGGAAAATGGCCCACAGACTTGACATTTGGTTCATTTACAGAGCTCAATGGGGGAAACACTATTTTATTTAGAGTTTTCTTGTTTTATTCTCACTATTGTTGCTTTAACACTGGGAATCTAACATAGGATTTGGTCATTTTTAATGCCATATTACTAAATTCTACTCAGAGACACATTATATTTTGGGAGTGTCCCAAAGCCATATGTGATCACGCAGCAAGAGTGAGCCAGATAGATAGTGCACATACCAACAAGGGCCGTCAAGAGACTTAGTAAGCTGCTAAGTTTCAGGCAGCCTCAGATTAACCCTATCCAGGCAGCAGAACAGAGGGGAGGCAGAGGGATTTGGGAAAACACTTAGTTCATGGCTGTCCCCCCACAACCACTCTAAAATGACACTGAGAAATAAGTAAAAATGGCAATATTTAATAACTTCCCTCCTTCCGCTACGGTCATCATGCAGTCAAAATACTAATAAGCAAATACAATTTTTATAGAATTGTGAAATCAGAAAAATAGAGAAGTATGTGACACAAAAGCAAATAAAAGTCCAAATGTTTGTACATTCGTGTGTTTTTCTAAAAATTACAGCCATCTCCGATATCCAACTTCCTACGTGTAGAAGGGCTTTCCCGTTTAAAATTCATTAGCACAGCATTTCTTTCCCTCTGTGTAAGATAACTTTGTGTTGTATGCTAAAGATACTTCTGGACATATCTTATGGGGTTCCTCCTTGCTTTACCACAGATAAGGTGTAAAGGTTGAGGTGGGATATAAAATAATTGCTAGTAGAAAGACAACAGAAGTAGAAACATATTTTTCGAAAATCAGCAAAATATACGCTATATTCAAGACTCAGGCTGGTACTGGATTTAAAGGAGAACCACTGGCTATAATGAATACTTGTTGCCTTTAGTGAGTACTGGCCCCGTTATCTCTAGAGTAAAATCCCAACTTCCAATTAAAAGAAAATAAATGTCAAGAACACATCAGCCAATAGCCTGATTCAAGCACAAATTCTAACCCTTGCTTTGGAACTTCTGACTTAAGTAATGAGAGATTTCTCCTAATATTAAAGCATGGATTTTCAGTTTCTCTTGTTCGGTCAAGAAGGCTAAGAAAAGCACAGAAACCTAGTCTAGGAGTCGTTGGGTCAACTTCCCATCTATAAAGGGATTTTACTTCATTTTTTCATGAAGGAGTCAGTATGATTACATACCGTTCAATTTGCAGGTATAATTTCAACCCCATAAGACAGCATAGACTTTTCTTCTAGATTACATACCCATTTTTACAGGAAATTCCAGCTTCTATTAAATTAATGATCTGCTTTGTCTTTGATCCATATCGTACATACGAGTTCTGCTTTTCTAAGATTTTAAAATGCCAGACAGGCTTGTGTTTAAATCTATGACATTCATGCTTATCTTCCTTCTATGACAAAACAGTATTTCTCTCCCTAGGCTTCTCATCTATTTGAAGGAAGGTCTTGGCCTCATGCTTTTCGTCCCAGTGCAAAGTACTGTGTAGGAAAATTACTTCTAGATTTAACTCGGCTTCTGCCTAAGCAGGTGTCAGAACCAAATTATGAAAGGACAAACTCAAATTACTAATTGCAGAAAACACACGTTTTATCTCTGCTTCTTTTTGATGAACAGCACAGCTAGAAATATTTAATTATTGTTTAATTATGTTTACCAGAAGTATATACAAAAACTATAATCTTCCAGGGGTGAATTCTGGGAAAGAAATTTTAATCAATGCTGTCAATGCAGAGAATGCAATACTAAAACTTATCTGTCATTAGAGATACTTTTTTTTCCCCTATTAATTTATATTCATAACAAGAACAAAGAAATTGTTCATGGTTCCTCATGGACCAAAATTCCTACTTAAAAGAAAGGGAAACTAGTTGAAGAGGATACAAGTACCAGTAATGTGATTGAATTCTTTATCCCAAGGCATCATGAATTGTCCCTGAGTAACGGCTAAGGCTTTGTCCCTAAATCATTAGTACATTCTCTTAGACTGTGCATGTACCTGAAATCCCAACAGGTTTTTCATCTCCAAGGTGAAATAATAAAAGCAACAAAATCTAGCTATTAAATGCTCATTTCACATGCCAGACAAATTAATTCTCTCATTCTGGGGCTAAGCCTAAAGTATCTAAAGATAAGTACTTGGAAGAATGATTACTTGTTTATCATGCCACTACTTATAATTCCCCTCCAATTCATTCAGAGAGATTCAGCACAGGACCATACTCACCATGCAACAAGGGAAAAAAAAAAGAATAAAAAAGAGTTACAAAAAGATTACAATTTCATAAAACATAACATGATTCAGGGTTTCTGAATTTCATAAATAGTCTTTCATAATGGACACGCTTTCCTCAATTTATGGAATCATCTTCTATTTCCAATCCTTTAGAAGCCCCAGAAAAGATACTATGTTCAAACCCAGTGGTGAAGAAAGCTGGTTACCTAGGTATTATAAAGACACAATTTACCAATGTATTACATAATGACCATAGCTTTCTCATATGTACAACAACCCTAAACTAAATTTTGAAGGTCCCAGCAAGTTAAATTACAAAAACTAGGAAAAAGAAGGGATCATTTTTCTTTGAAGTTTACTCCAATAAGTCTTTTTTTTTTTACATTTAAGTTAAACTAGATCATGCAAAAAAAATTATCACCCTTGATAAAAGCATTATTATATCTTTTTTGATCATTCTATTTTATCTCTTGGTATACTTC
The DNA here is from genome assembly GCF_900496995.4 of Aquila chrysaetos chrysaetos. NCBI lineage: Eukaryota > Metazoa > Chordata > Aves > Accipitriformes > Accipitridae > Aquila > Aquila chrysaetos. Next base: position 22,060,106 of record NC_044017.1, on the reverse strand, counting down.
ATGCTCAGAATAAATTGAGAAATACTTTTTTTTCTACAAGGGAAAATTAATACTTGTTCTGCCATTTTACAAATCCGTAAATCGAAAATGAAATTCATGAACATATTGATTATCTGGTTTCTCAGATATGTTACAACACTTTTATTAGTTTAAAGTGATAATTTAGGACACAAAGAGAGAATAATCTCACTTAACTTTAGAACTGTTAAAAGTTACACATTTAAGTAGTCATGTTAGTGTCCTTTAGGATCAATGTGGAGAATCTGACAAGAGTACAGATGTGTCTTAAATAGTCATCTAACAGATCGGAAGGGTCATGCTCTCATGGTGCCTATGTCCTCTCACTTAGTACAAATATGGTTGAGTATGTCTTGTTCCATGGATGACAGCTAAATTTAAGAAGTCTAAATTAATGTAGATCAAACTATGCCAGGGTGTATAAAACATTTTCCCTAATGCAACATATATTTTTCTCAAATGTTATAAATGTGGCAAAAAAGTATAGATTTCCAGCTGAGTCAGATAGGTAATATAATTTTCTGAAATACCGAATAGAGAACTAATGAAAAAGTAGTGCAATCCTCTTTGCTTGTACATAAATGTCACTGTTTTACCTTAAGAAAAAAATACCACTGAAATCAGTTAAGCTATTGAAATTAGTATTACAGCTTTTAAAAAGGGGGAAAACAAAGTATGTATGAAATGGTATGGACTCATCTACACATATGAGAGTTACATGAGAACTCAGAGAAACCATGCACCAACTCTTTAGTTCAGAATCATACTGACTGTCCTAAACAAGGTCTGTTTGGTTTTATGTATTATTTTTTATAATTCATATGTATGAATTCACATAAGAACTTGGGAAAAAAAAGGTACCTGACATATCTCTAAACCCACATTTTTCTACTAGGACTGGACAGAGCTGTGACTTGAGTCGGAAAGAAGAGGTTTTCCCTTTCTTGGAATGTGGCGGAATGATCATGCCTAATGAAAACACAAGCAAGAGTCAGCTTCATGCAAAAAAGAAATAGATGGGGATTAATGAACCAGTCAAATTCCCTAAACCCTGCTAATAAAGCACCTTTTGCCTAAGCAAATTGTTCTGTAGCAGAAAGAAGATAACTTTTATGTGGATCTGCCTAAATTCCTGCATACAAACTGTTATGAGATTACAAATCTGTGGCTTGTGACTTTGGTATTAGAAGGAACATTGTTTGAGAGATTTTGTTTAAAAATTAGCAAAACTGCTTACTCAATTACTTTAAAAGGAATTGAGTAGATTTTCCAGTTCAGAGACAGTTTTATATTAGTAGCTTACCACCAAGAAAGCTACCTTATTATGGTCTCCAAACTTTTTATTCATCTACTAGAATGTAGATTACAATTGAATTTAAACTTGTACTACCCAATATTGAATACAGTTCAGTATAGCTTGCTTCAATAAAAAACACGCCAGAAAAAATCAAAAAACTTACTGAAATACATTTCCTGGACTGTGTACTTAGTCTGCCAAAGGAAAATTCATGCATACAAACAGAACAGAGCAAAAATACAAAGCTGAATATCTGCCTGTTTATTTTTAAGAAATTGTCGCAAACAACTGAACTAATAAAACCCAAATAGGCACTGGAAGAATGGTGCATTTCATTATTCTAATGATCTAAAAGATTCCTGATGTTTAATTGAGGTGTCAGGAACATATCTTCAGTTTCCTGAATTTCACCAATTCCTCACTCTCACAACTACTGTATAATGGCTATTTTCTACTATGCTTAGCACTGCAATTACGGGCACTATTTAGAATCTATGCTAAAAATAGACAGTTGCACAAAGCAATTTATGGAATAGTCTAATTATTATCAGTGACATTTCAGAGCAGCAATTTCCTCATATGAATTTGACAAAACTTGAATCTCTCAAAAGTATAAAAGTTTGCACATACTAAAAATGTACACTAGGATTCTTGTATTCATATTGAAATTTCCTTTAACACAAGCGACACTGTATGCACATGTGCAGCGTAGAGTGCAACTAAAGTCTACAGGATTTTCCCCAAAATCAGTAGCTCAGATTGTGGTTTATTAGGTTTCGACTTAGAGCGTGAAGCTATTATTGCACAGCACATGTTAATAACAGAATTATTACTGGTTTGGTGTCTAAAAGCCACTATGCACATGATATTCAGACATATGCACAAAAGCGTGTAAGTAAAGAAGAAAATTAGAACCCTCTTGTCAGAAGAGCCTCTTTTCCATTCTTTATCTTTCCACATCTCCCTCATTCCCTTCTTTTCTTTTTCAGGTGGGTATATGCACCTTCACTCTTACTGGTGCAATAGGGCTTACTTAGGGCTAAGGCATACGATCAAGCAAATGAGCTTTTACAAACACGGGTGAGTCAACCCATCAGCATGCTAAGGAACCACCTGCATGTTCTTAGCCCACAGCAAGTGGAGGTAAATCCATACGTTCAAAGTTCCTTGTCAGTTACTGCAGTGCAACTGATCCATGATAACATGTTCTGGCTGTAGCAGTAGTTTCATTCTGCATCTAGCTTTACTGTCCTCATTGTTAATTTCCAGTGGGTTCTGCAGTAACGTGGATTTTTTTACTGAAAGTAGATGAGGATGAAAACTCCAATGTAAAGTTCTTAGCCTCAGCTGCTGTGATGCTTAGCAATAGGTGCTATATATATTCAGCACTTGTGAACCTAAGTATCACAAGACAACAAAATATTAATGATATATTTTGGACGCTGATAGGTGAGTTACAGTATCATCTTTCTTTTAGAGTATCATGTTTCTCTATAATTTAACTTGCACAAGAACTATCAGCAAACAGGACTATAATATCAACTATAGTAAATATTACTATAGTACATGCTCCTATCTTGTTTTCCATAAATATATTTTACTCACAATCAATAATTTAATTTCATAAAAATACATTAATCATTTTGTTCCCTTAGCTCTCCAAACAAAGTAACCTTCTCCCTCTCTAGTTTGAATTTGGCACAAGTCAAAAATATGGGACTTTTTTTTTTTCCCCACAAAGAAATATTACTCTGACAATTTAGACTTTTAAAATGAGAGACAATTACACTGTCATTTACCTGGACATTGGTGACAGGATGGGTGAACTGTCTATGAAATTTAAACTACATCTTAATGCAGGACATATTTTGCTGTCAACTCAGTTTAGACATCTTCAGTATCTTAAACAACAGTCATATAATTTTGTAATCCCAATAGAAGAGATATGCACAATATTGTCAGTTCAGTCACCACACATATGCCAATATGAGTAAATATGACTACTACACTAGTTTTTATTGCACTTTCTGCATTCGGGATTTTTTTTTTTCCCCCTAGGATTTTAAGGGGATTTTTTTGTTATCTTTTTGCTTGTAGTGACAGATGTGCAGATGGGAATAAAATTATCTGGAATACCTTACATTCAGTGACTGTGTATGAAAAGTAATTTTTTTTTCAATATTGTTATCCCTAAAGTTTTGTTTAAAATTTTAACTTTACATACATTACATAGTAATTTAAAAAGCATGAACGTTTTTTCTCTGTAGCTCTTTTATCTTCAGTGATACCTGTTCCGGTACCTGGATGCCTTTTACATAACTTTGTTCTCCAGTAAAATTCCAATGCCCTTGCTCTTTGCTTTAGACAAAAAAATGAAGCCTAGAAGCTCCAGGCATATCAATCAAAAACAACAGAGTCAGCACTAAGTCTAATAATGAAAACCATGATTTCATAAATCATCCTCCACAGGTTGGGGTCATCTTTTAAAAATTTCTTATCAGGTGCAGCTCAAGATTTCTCAGACTCTCATTCTTCTTTCTTTAATGAAAACAATAGGAAGGATGTCAGCATACAAATGATGTGACCCTCTTTAGCTTAAAAATATCCTGAAAATGGAAAGATTATGCTTTGCTTTGTCCTTGAAATTGTGGAAGTCAGGATTTCTACCTCCCCTCCCACAAAGTTCAAAGAAAAAGTTTCTCTCACAGCTCCATAATGAAATAAAAGTATCTAATAATATGTGGACTTAATAAACTGTTGATTTAATTTAAAGAACCTCATACTATAGGAGACTTTTTGTACTGCCTGTATCCAGTATATAACAGTTTGTAATTGCCTAAGTGGCTTTTGTTACTGCATGTCCTTAAGCAAACCAGGAGCCCTCTATTAATGAAATTACAAATTTTTACTGACATCAACAAGTTTCAATGCAGTACTTTACATTTTAGACGCTGCTGTATTTTGGAAAAATACTAGCAAAAAATAAATTCATTGTTCTGTCTTTCAAGCCTAAAATGCGAAAAAAGATGAGTACCGCATTCAGTCTCTGCTAATAAAAAGCAGATTTTTCAGCCTTCACCTTCTGAACCTGATGCCCCACTGCATTTTTGTACTTTTACGCTCACACAGCCTGACATAACAAGAACTTGCAAAAGTCCATTTTTAAATTTTTTGCAGGGATCTAATCTACTCCTTCATAAAGCAATTAGTTTTCTCCAAGTAGAAAAAAATAAGAAAAATCAGAGACACAAAGACTTATGGGAAAGAAAAAAAGAAAAAGAAAAAAAAAATGCCTTTACCAGTTTCTGTCTGTAGAACTGAAAGAGAATTAGCCCTCAAATAAGACAATTTTAAAGAAGCATTGCAAGACATCAGTAATATCTTAGTTAATTGCAGCTGTACTGTTCTGTAAACAAAACCTGGGTCATGCCTTGCTATTGATTTACTAAAATTAGAGAAGTTTCTATATTAATATGGGATGGATCATGATCATTTGTTCAGTTTCACTCTTAGAGAAGGATACAGACTCTTTGGACATATCTGCACTGCTGGCTGAGATGCATCTTTAAAAGTAGACTCAGACGCCGTACAGAGGGCAAAACTGCAAGAACAGATTCAATTTGATCAAAGTACACTTTCTGAAATAACGCATGTGTGAACTCAGATCATGCTGGCTGAACTATATACCAACCTTTACGAAAGAACAGATGCAGTCACTGATTGCAATGAGAAATACCCAGTTGTGGATGCCATCTTGAAAGGAGCAAGATCCTTTTGGTGATATCACAAATTGCAATCCATTTCTTACCATTGACTGCAGCAATGTAATTAGCACAAAAAGTACTAAGGTGAAGAGAGAGAAAATTCCAGGAATGGTTCACAGGCAAGAAGGGACAATGTCTCCTGAAAGGTCCTGTCAATTATTGCAAATCTGACTTAGGTCAGACCTCACCCTGACCTGGTGATGTCAAGTCTGTAGCACCTTGCTCCTACGTCTAGGGATTTAGGTCACCCAGCACAGCTTTGCTGCCAGCACACGTGAAATCCACAATTTGAACTGCTCAAATGCTATTTGGTGGTAATCCCTATTCTAAAGTCTATGTAGAATTCTTCTGAGTTTTTTGCCTCAGGCAGATGTTGCTATTAACTTTATAAAGGACTTTGAGATACTATACTGCAAAGTGAACAGTTCAGATATGAGCAGACTTTATGACTTACTAGTAAAAATAATTTGACTTTCAGCATTCCATCACTTAATAAGTGGTGGAAAACTTGAGAAAAAAATGTTTTGGTAGGAAGCTACTCTTTATCAAGATTTATCTTTTCTACTTTCTTTGTCAGAATTTTGGAGCATATCTGTATTGAACTGCCCTGAACTCATGGGAAGTTTCATCCGCACTGAACAGTCTCTGGGGGCATGTGCCCACTCTGCCATATAAGAACCACAACGTATCCTGAACTGTCAAAGTAAATGTTAAGATTCCATATATTTGAAATAAGTTTATTTTACCACTTGCTTGATTAACAACCTGTCGTGAGTATCAAATAGTACAAAATACTTCCAAAACCAAGGGAACAAATTGATTTTTAAGTTGTTTCATAAACTGTCAGTGACACAAACAAGCCCAGAAATCTCTTCAGAAGGGCAAGAATTTACTATGAAGAGGTGGCAATGACAGTGACCATCCAGTTCCTCCTGTAGAGGTCTGGAATGATCTCATAACTTCCATGTCAATAAAAAATAGTGCAGCATACTCACAAACTCAGTAATTCCTGTAAAACAGCGGAAATATCTCATCATACCTACTACTGAATTTACACAAATGCCTGAAACCTCTTAATGGAACATGGAAAATGGTGCCAGATATATACAGAGAAGCAATTGTGTGGTCATGACACCTTGGAGTTTTATGACTCCACACTGAACAACCCCAACTCTCTCAGACTTTCTTTGTAGATTTTTCAGACCTCTGATCAGGACTTTCCGTGGCCCTCCTCTGGACCTGCTCCAACAGGTCCATGTCTTTATTATGTTGGAGGCCCCAGAGCTGAACACAGTACTCCAGGTGGGGTCTCATGAGAACATAGTACAGGGGGAGAATCACCTCCCTCGACCTGCTGGCCACACTTCTTCTGATGCAGCCCAGGATACACTTGGCTTTCTGGGCTGTGAGCAGACATTGCCAGCTCATCTCCAGCTTTTCATCCACCAGTACCCCCAAGTCCTTCTCCTCGGGGCTGCTCTCAATCCCTTCATCCCCCAGCCTGTACTGATACCAGGGGTTGCCCCAACCCAGGTGCAGGACCTTGCACTTGGCCTTGTTGAACCTCATGAGGTTCACATGGGCCCACTCCTGCCTACCAGAAGAACCCACAAGAAGAAGAATGTATTTTTATCTATCTATCTATCTATCACATAAAATACATGAGTTTTTATGCATATGTACATCGAATGTATATAAAATATGTACAAACAATACATTGTATATGTGTATACTCATTGAAATGTTTTCACTACAGCAGGGCACATATAGTGCTGTACGTTTGCAGTAGATTTAACTCATTTTGAGTAAAGGTTTTAAAGGAAAGACCTTCAAAAGCATAAGCACTACAAGTTTATTGAGCATCTAGCCAGCCCTGTATCTGAATGGCTCCTTCTATGCGAGTCATAATCTTATGAATTGTGGAAGAGTCATCTTTTGGATTAGCATGAGCACATACTCCTCAAAAGTCACAATACAAAGCAAAATCCTACTCTAAGCAAGTCGTCCAAAGTTCTGTGCAAATTAATTGGTCTATAACCCAGGCTGGCAATAAATATTTCAGCACTTCATTCTAAAAAAACTTGTAGTTAGGAACCAATACACTTGACTCCTTCTTAAAATGAAATATAGACATTTAAAATGCAAGTTCCAGGCAAAGATACAGTCCATCACTTTCCAATACTAACTGAAAAGACAGACACCTAACCTCACAAGACAACTTTTTTGTCATGAAAGCTTTTTGTGTGCCAATACACCATCACCAATCCAAACCCAGAATACTGTGCTTAGAGGAACAGACACTTAATATTCCCTTTTGTACTCCATTTTTTTTAAAGATTTCCTAGTTAATCAGGGGGATCTAGTGCATTATATAATTTATAATTTTTTATTCCTGTATTCTGTGGGGCTAGTCTTGCTAAGCTGAATATAATATATGGCAAAACAGGATGGTATTAAAAGAAATTAACTGATCCTTGCTAAGGCTAAGAAAATATCTTTTCAATATTATGAGAATTCTTTAGATGTCATCCTAATGTGATTTGAATTCCCCTGTTTTAAAAGGAATTAGTGTATCAAAAAAGATTACTTCTCTTTTCTCTTTCTCATTTATTACTAACCTAAGGAAGTATGTAATAATTCAATTTAATTTATATTTCCCTGAAGAAGTGCAATTCAATGGGTAATACATGCGGAGCTTCTGTATTAATAACACCTAGCTGGAGACAGTAGAATACATATGGTATGTATTGGTTACAATTAAGTAGGAAGACCTGAGACAGAGGCATTTATATCAGCAGCTTTGTACTGCTTAGGAAAGTAATGGACCCTGAGGCAAAGCTAAGGGACTTCTTTATCTGCTATGATTAAAACTATTGATAATTCCCAAAGTGGTAGGTTCAGCTGCTGTTCCACATTTTGTTGCTTAAGATATTAATGAGAAAACAGAAACACTGCCTGTGCTATTTAGTTAATACCGCAAGCCATATTCCATTTGCCATTTCTTCACAATTAATCTACATTACTATTGTTGATTTCATGTTTTATGAAATGTTCCTTAGCTTAACCCATCTACTAAGAGAGTGTAATAGCATTACCAGCATGCCAGGTCTGTTGTGATACCTGAAGATTATCTTAATTGTGACTGGTTCTACAGTTTCACCTATTTCTACTCGTCAATATTTGGATATTAAGCCAAGTTAGAATAAATTTTGTAGTCTAGATTAAAATGTTGCTTCCATATATGATATATTGATTACTTGTAGAAATAATTGAAATGTTCAGTACAGTAGAGAAATGCTGTCCAGAGGAGAGTGGTAGAACAGTCTTCCCCGTAACCGTTACACTGAAAAGATGCTTGACGCTGATCTCCAGTCAACACAGACTTTGGTAACACTGAGAGTTATCCTTTCAAGTGGGACGAACAATGAAATATCCCATCTAAGCAGCAACACATTGGAAGAGCAGGGATCACTGGCTCAGTCGGTCACATGAAGAAGCACAGTCAGAAGCCAAGCAATGAGAGCTGAAGCACTGATTATAAAAACGAAGGATGAAATGAGTTTGTCAAGCTGCAGTGTCTGATGGTGAGAAACAGTCATGACAGTAACTCTACAGAGTGGCTGCTTAGGACATGAAATATTCAAGAATATCAGACTCAAAAATTCACTTCTGATCGGCACGACCCAGCAAAATTTTACAAAGCGTGCCTAACTATTTAATAGGTTAAAGTCATTACTTTGTCTCCCTAAGCATAGGGAGACTTTATGCCATTAAATTACCACATTGAAGCCTTTGACTCACCACCTTTTCCACGTTAATTGTTCTAATTTTACCTTCAAAAAGAATTTGACAGATGTCTTTTGTGTCTGTCCTGTCTGGGATGTCCCTTTTTATTTCTAGTGAGTAAAACAATTACTTAAAAAAAAAAATAAAAAATTGGGAATATCTGAAATCATGAAAAATAATTCAAGTCTTAATTTAAAATGAATCTTCGCAGAAGAGTTCTCATATTTAACTGAGATCATGTGGATACACCTGCAGACTGAAATAATTCACTGGGTGAAGGTGTCGTGTCACTTCTCAATGTTCACAGGACAGGAGAAGCACCCAAATACATGATCTCTAAAGGCTATGCCATTATTCCCATTACATCTCTGGGGTGGTAAAGTCACAGTACTTTAAAATAATGGCTTAGCATGTTTTCATATGTATTTATAATACCTGTAAACATGGTTTCATGCATTTACTCTGACAGCCATGGGTAAAAGCATAAAATAGTAACGCTTTGGGAATAGCAGAGTTGAAGAGAAAAGGATCTGGCTGGTCTGCTGGCAAGATTTAGAAAGAAAAACAGGTATCTCAATATTTTCTTTTTGGAATTGGTGCTAGCCATTCAGATTACAAGAATTAAATGATAAGAAGCTAAACATGGTAGGACCATAATAAGGCTCGAAGATAATAGGAGACTATTTGGATGAGACAGATGAGAGAAGAGATTGTCTGTCCCTACCATCTATAAGGTACTCAGCAGCCAGCTTGCAAACCACCCTGCCTGAACAAATGGGCCTACGCAGTCAGATTTGCCTTTCACCCATAAGCTTCTCACCTTCCTTCAGAGCCAACATTCTGAGGGAAGAGACTGCAACATGATACGCACACACCCCCCCCCCCCCCCCCCCGATTAAACATGGTTACATATTTCCTACAGAAAATTCCAGCTACGATGGGAACAAGTTTTCAGACAGAAGCTTTTGGCTCTCCCTAAAAGAACCATTACAGAAATGTCAACTTTTCCATAGAAAACAAGATGTATTTCATACCATATGAGACTATACATACTCTACTATATACTATGACTATAAATATATGTAAATATATAAAAAACATTTCCATGACTCTGGTGCAGAACCTATGTTTCATATATATGTACAAATTTTGCTATGACTCTCTATCAACAAAGATAAGAGAATGACCCATGATTATAATGTGCAGAATTGGCAGAAAAAAATTGATTAAATATTTCACCAGTGAAACCCAAATATTTATTTCTCAAAATGGTATGTCTTATCTATCAAATGGGATAGACAACTAATACAATATAATATCTCTCTACAGAATTCATAGTTCCATGCTGATGTAACTAAAATTCCATATATATGTTGAAAGTACCTGTTATGATTATTCTGTTTTATACCCTTATGGAATATTCCTTCCTTTAATTCCCCCCCCCCCCCCCCCCCCCCCCCCCAATAGATCTCACAACAGGTAAAACTCTTTTAATTCTGACTTGATTGCATGGTAGACTATCTGTTTTAATTTCTCTGACCACTGTCATATGTTTTGGTGATATGGCTGTAGACAGCAGCCATAGCTTGCATTTGGGTGTCTTTTCAAGACAGAAATACTAACATGTTTAAGCTGCACAACTTACTCTCTTTATTTGACAGATCAGTGGCAGTCCCATTAAAATAAGATATATGCTTTTACATTAGCCTGACAAGGGATTACACTAAATAAAATGTTTTTGACTGGCATGAGTTTCCTATTACTCAATTTGTCCTTTGCTGCCAGAACAGGGATATAAAAAGGAACATAACATGAAAAGTCCTTGTCCTCAGGCTCCTTGAAATTACTTGGAGGCCAGCAGTCCTAAAATTCATATGTATGCTTTATTTAGGCTTTACTAGTATTCTGTTTTCTAATCATGATAATACTAACATTTAAATGCATTTATTTCTCAAAAGTAAATACCATTCTGATTGATAATTCACTAACAGTTTTATACTGACATTTTTGCATGTGCACAGAACTATTCTTTCCTCTCAGACACCCATCTAAAAATAGAATTTTTGTCATTCAACCCATGTTATACTATTATTTTTCTGTTGTATTTTATTCCTCTGCCAAGTCAAAAAGTAAAGGCTGATGAACTTGGGCTCTTCCATGATACTTTTAAGCTAAAAAAAGTGATATTAAACCAAGGTCACCAGTGGAATTGGTCAGTTAGTAGCTCTGATCTCAGATGGATAGTTCATGGTTTGGTTTCTAATGTGACCAACATTACATCATTCAACACTATGTGACCTTCAAAGAATTCAGTCTTTGTCACTCAAACTAAAGAAGAACCTCAGTCAACACAGAAAGAATTATATGGGTCACCAAATAGCCTGTCTTTTTTAAATGAGCCAAAAGAAAGGTTCCCACCTGCTCAAGCAAACATACAATGTGTGTCCTGATTGGAAATCACTCTTGCCAATTCTTTTCCTGCTTAGTGGAAAGGACACATCAGAGTTCATCATTTCCAAATTGCCAGGTGATATAGTCACCAGGAAAAGCCAAAAGCTAAAATGGGCCTAACCATCCCACAGAATCTTTCAGTCCATAGCTACAAAGTGTTGCTTCTTTATCCCACAGAAGAGAAAAATCAAACTCTTGTGGTTCAGAGAGGCACAAAGTAATAATTCACAATTAAATCTAGTTTTTGCACATCTTATCCCTGGTTTTGAATCAGCAGCTCAAGCAGTTCCTCAGTTTCTATGGAGTCAGAGGTTTCTGCCTCACCAAATCAAAAGTGTGAAATAATTATGCTTTACATCTAACAACTCAAGTGGGTTCACACCGGCTACCCACTTGCAGACACTGAATGTCTAACTCCTTTGATCCAACTATACTAGCTCATTAAGCAATATTTTCTCAATAATTTTTTGTATGTAAACATTGAACAAAAGGCTAAATATTGTACCAAAGAAGAACTGAATACTGCACAGCAGGGTTTGCTGATAGCAGCCAATTGCCTCCCCTGCAGTTGGAAGACAGCTTGGGTAACTATTCCAAAGATTAATGAGCAATCAGTTCTAAATTAAACCAAGACCTATGTTTAAATCTCTTTCCCTCACACCCTTTACAAGTCTGAATTTGAGTTACACTCACAGAGATAAAATGCAGTATTTGGCTTTGTGTGTTGTAGAACATTATTAGCAGAGTGAAAAATTGCTTCTTTAGCATTTCCTTCACATTTTTCAGCTTTTATTTTCCCAAGCAATTTGAAAGGAAATGGACCGTGATGAGGTTTGCTGCTTCTGCAGGAGGCTATAAACAGAAGTTTCCTGTCAGTCATTTCCAGAAACTATACAATCCCATTTTGAAACTGGAATGGAAGTATTAGATCTGTGAGACTCTCAACTGTTCTGACATGCCACTTTCATACTGACCTCAGTTTTTAACTATTGACAAAGCATTCGGGTACTATGAAACAAATAGTATAGTGAACAATGCGAAGAAGTGTCACTGAGGGCTTTTCAGCAGCTCAGTAAATAACAAGTTATTTGTGTCTACGCAGCCTCTGTAACTCTGCACCTCTACCTCTGCATCAGTTCAGTTTCTAAGTACAGTACTGACAGAGAGCACAACACTGATAAAGTTAGGTGTTAGGTGCACATGCGGACAAGCATGCAATAGTAGTTACATATTGTAAGCACCAAAGTAGTTTTTAGATTAGACTCAGTAAAGGTGTTGTAGGATAAGAATGCCATTCTAAACATGACCGCTTTTGGACTGATGGCAGAACTAGCAGAAATCCATTTCTTACACATTTCTGTTCTAATTTCCTAACTGCCCTCTCTTTCCCTTCCTCCTCCCTTAATTCCCGCCTAAAATCACGAAGCAGGAATTAAAAGACACCTCAGAGACTGCCAAAGAGATCAGAGATGCAAAAGTTACCCTATAAGAAAACTTTCAGAACACGTTAATTTCCTGTGTAATTTCCTCCTCCCAGTGTGAATTTGCCTCATTTTGCCCATGCACAACTTTTTGTGCATGTATGTACCTACAATCAGAAATCAATGATACGTACCACCAAATTGTGTTTTTCACTTACTCTTTGTATTGTGTCAAGAGTCAAAACACAGAAGATAATTTTGCTGAGTTTAAATCTGCTAAGGTTCTGAATATGTTGAGATTAATTAGGGTACAAAGAATCACAGAGTAAATAGGATTAAGAATGTAATGTGGTTTGGTAAGATTCAGAAAAAAATTTATCACAGTGATACTGGCCATTTTGATACTGAACAGCAGTCACATCATGTGCCACTGACATTTAGAACTGGATTTTTCCTTCTCACTTTCCAGTATATCTCAAAGAAAAGAGACATACTTAGTTTACGGATTTTATTAAAATAACTAAATGAAAGAAAGGAACATTACATCACTCATCATTTTTGTACATTCTTTTGTAGAAAAAGCTGACCGTAAAATGTAGAAGTTTGGTTGGTTGGGGATTTTTATAGTAGTATATCAAAAGAAACTTCCAACAAAAGGCATTCTATTCAATGAAAAAACCCACCTGTGAAAATTACAACATACTACAACTGTATTACAATACAGATATTACAGGTCAACCAGGTGATGGTGGTTAGATAAAATACGATATCTATTGTGGAGTTCAGCTGTTATCTGAAAGCACACTCTTGAGCTTTGTGAAATAGATAAGAGGAAGCAATTCTGTGTTGGTGGAAAATACATGAACTGATTTAATATATTTAGTATTGACAATGTGCTTAATATTATACAAAATACAGTAGCCTTCAAAACTGCCTTTTTCCTATTTGGGAAAATCATTATTATATGATTAACTTCTCCTGATACTTTCCATATAATCATGTAAAATCCATTGACATTGATTTTTTTTAAACATACATACAGTTATTACATACATATATTTCATTTAAAAATGCAATTATTCTTAAAGTCAAGCTAAAGAGATGAAAATTCTGTGAAATTAATCAAAATCTGAGATTTTTACTTAGGTGTTGCTAGCTAAATAACCTCATTAGAATATCCATCATTACTAGAAATTTTTTATGATCCTGATATAATCAGTTGAACCTGGGATATACATTACTCACCCACACTGCGTAATGGACCTTTGAGCTGGAATACTAGGTCTGCGTTCATCCTATCAGCAGAGTTGGGACACAGAAACTTTATGTCTGTGTTCATTTTCCTGTCAGGAGTTATCAGTTAGGCACAGAGCTGTGCAAAAACAGTTTTGGTTCTTCTAGACCCAAGATATGCCAGCTTAGGAATTTCTGTACCAAACTCACCTTTATCTAGATATGTGACTGCAGAAAAAAGGTGAGATAGGACTTGTCTGCAGCCACTGCTGAAGATAAGCCAAGAGACAGTATCTTGATATCTTGATACCGTGATTTTGTATGTGCCAGCAACCTTTCCACCTCTAGTTTCATGTATAGTTTTCTGTACATGCCTAGTTTCAGTACATAAATGCTGCACACAGAAAGAAAAAAAGTCTCTGTATTAGACAGTTTTTGAGTGCTTTCTTGTAAAACATCCCATGCTGGAAGACTACCACAAATCTTCCTGAAGGTGAGTAATTTGGGGTATTTTCATATAGCTCACCACAGGAAATGTTTATTACTGGTAGCTTAAGTTTTCCCATCATAAGCTAATGTTAGCAATTTTTATTTATCCATCACTATTTAGTTATGTAAACAAGAAATATGAATCATAAATAGGGAGACAATCATAAGTAAGTTCTTGTTTCTGAAAAGCTCATGTTCACATTATTTTATCACCATCGTGTTAGAGAAGTTATTGAGTTATATTCAAATAAAAGGAAAGTAATGGAAAATGAAAAAGGAGCTGAATTGTCTGTGATAGAGCTTCAGAGTTTAATAAGTAACGATGTTGTACAGTGGTTGTTAATTTCCTTTAGAACAAAACATGCCCTTTTCTCACACACATTAGATTACAGTTTTGATCTTGTTTTTCATTACTTGTTGATGCTTATTTACTTTGGGTGACTGTCTATCCAAGTGTGTCAAGAATATACCATTTTACAAGACTGGTCCCAGCATTACACACAGTTTTCAGAAACGTAGTGTGTTTCTTTCACATACTGTGATTCAAAGCTCG
Source organism: Aquila chrysaetos chrysaetos (assembly GCF_900496995.4). Lineage (NCBI taxonomy): Eukaryota > Metazoa > Chordata > Aves > Accipitriformes > Accipitridae > Aquila > Aquila chrysaetos. The sequence continues at coordinate 22,045,094 of NC_044017.1, read as the reverse complement.
ACACATTTATTCACTTACTTATTTAACTACCTAGCTGTCCCACTGTAGTTTCCACAAGAACAGCAAGTGCTGCGCTTCTTTACTCAGTGCTTCCTTGCCACCCCTCTGTCCCATTCATCATCTCTGTCTGCAAATGGTCAGCTCTGAAGGACAGATCAGCTACAAGTCCCCAGAGGAGGCACAGATGAGACATACAAGGAAAAAAAATAGAACCAGAGACACTGCTAAAGGAAAGGAGACAGAAAGACTGAGCAAACAAGTGAACTAAGAAGAGATTAGGAGAAGAACGTGTCAGAAAAGATTAATTTGAAGAGATGAGGCATAAGGCATAAAATTAGGAATTTTTATGGAACAGCTAGAGAGACAGGTCAAAAAAAAAAAAAGAGAGAAGAAAAGGAGAGAAAGGAGAGGCAAATAAGATGAGCAAAGCCTTTGAAAGTATATCAGAATAGCCCTAAACTAAAAAAAAGTGTCAAAAAAGGGAAGGATAAAGTAAGTGGTGAGCACAAAGAAGCAAGGGCTTGGCAATAAAACACGAAAGGAGGAATTTATGTAGAAATGTAAAAGAACTGGTTAAATGCATTGGCTGGAGTAGACTTTATCCCAACAGACTAGGACACCACCTGCAAAATGTAATTCCAATGTCACCTGCCGTAAGGACCAAATAAATTATATGTCACTTAACCAGAGGAGGCAAAGTTCAATTTGCCTACGCTGCTGAGAAGCTTGCTCAGAGCCTACATTACCTTTCCTTTGAAAGGTAAGACCATTCAAGCAATGCTGAATCATATTTTAATGAATGCACTTCACGTCCATGGGTTTAATTAGTTATATTTCACACACAGCTACGCTGAATATCTATTTGTTAGCATGGCCCATGAACTTAGTTTTTTCTAAAGTTTATGGTCTGATTGTTGAAAATCAGGTTACTTACCTGAAAATTAAACGTTTTGTGAACATTAGCTGAAATTTAGACTTCAATTCTCATGGCGGCTTATAAGGAATTTGAAAATATATAGTTAACAGAAAGGTTAATCAAAGGTTAATAGTTCTTATGACTGAGCAAAGTGGATAGAAAGTAGGGACACTTTAGCAGCTTTTTCACGTTAACTCATTTCAGCTGGAAATCTCTGAGGGCTGTAAAGTGACTATTCTACCTCTGTTTCTCGGACGAAAACAGTCTAGGGACATACTAGGGCATTAGTGTCTAATCAATTTGACATCAGTTGAGGAAAAAGTGCAAAAAGCTATATTTAGGAAACCAAAAGCCATCTATGCAAGAAGTATTACACAGATTAATCTTCTAAATAGATGGTAAAAATGAGTAGTCAACCCTAAAAATATCTGGCAAAATTCCTACCTTGAAGAAGTATAAATCAAGACATTGGATATTCTAGTAACTGTAGTTGTGCTGATATTTTACACAGGATGATAAAAGTCAGAAGACAATATGTAGAGAACAAAAGAAAGAAACAAACAAAAATAAACTAGGCTGTACCAATGTACGCCTGTGTTACTGAAAGATGTAATACATTTCATACTCTTTGATATAAAATCTTAAAAAAATTGTAAAATTAAATATTTATATGTGAAACTTTTAAGAAAAACAGAGTAAAATAAGGGTTAAATCACAGCATTTTAAAAATTGAAAAAAAGAGAAGGAGGAACAGGGTTAGAAACAGCCCAGACTTACAAGAACACAGGTTTGCCTTATTTGTTTGCCTGAAGGGATGTGACTCTTTTTTCTTCTTCTTCACAAAAGGATATGCCAGAAACATTTCTGGGAGGTCCTGTCAATCTACTCCATTTAAACAATTAAAAATTAACTGGAAGAGAAACAGAAAGCTGCTTGTTTATCTCCTGGATGGATGCTTTAATCATTAGGCAATAGCAACATTTTCACTCTTGGGCCCTATAAGTATTTGAATAACTTCCTATATTGAGCAGAATGTCTGCAGCAGGATGTACTGAGTAAAATCCAAGCCTAAAATCCTTAGACTCTAATGTTTAGGGACCTGTACTGAAAAATGAAAAATAGTTATTTAAAGCTCCTCAGACACAGAATGGATCTTGCTCTCTGTTTCTTCTTGAAAAGTTTAGCCCCTGAAACTTTGTGTAAAAGGGAAGTCACAGCATCCTTTTGAGCTCAAGATAATCATGAAATGCTATCTGAAATTCGCAAATAGATCCATAATGGAGACACAAGTTTTGAACATAATAATCATTGAGAAAACGTCATTCATCTCCAGAGAAGACAATCTGAGAAAATACAAAGGAATCTTAGATTCAGCTCTTCAGTTATCCTACAGCAAACATTATATCGGTGATGGAATAAAGATGAATTAGAAGACATTTGGCTGGCTACCCCGTTTTCAGGTACTGTAGCAATAACGTAGCTCCACTAGGTTCCTCATGAAGGAATACAGCTCCATTAAGATCAGGACTCTGACATGACTCCACCCTCGCAATCAATATCATTGGGTGTTCTTTGATGCCTCTCCAATGTGCACTGAGAACACTGGACAGCCAGTCACCCATCACAAAGCCGGCCAAGGATCACAAAGGACAGAAAACAAATACACTCTGTCTCTCACTTTCCTCCTAAACGGCACTTAAGTCCAGTGACAGTAAGGGGGAAATAAAAACAAACAACATAATTGAGGAGATATTAAATATAGAAGACAACTAACCTCTAAAGTAATGAGAAGGTGTTTTGTTTGTTTGTTTCTTTGTTTCTTAATTCCCTTACGGATAAGAGAACATTGTTTTCCTAGAGATGGGATTCTTTTGATTAGCTGCTTCTTTCTGAAAAATGTTACAAAAAAAACACTAAGTAGCTAAAGCTAAGTTTATCTTACCAGTTATTGAATTGCTATGGGAACCTTAGAAACACATAGTTCAAAACTGGCCTAATAGAAAACCTGTATATCAGTTACAAATGTCCAGTACTGTCTCTGATATACACATTTACTATCAATATTTTATATCAGCTGCCAGAACACTATTCAGTCTTTTGTTATAAAATAGAGAATGTGGGCATCTAGATGATTTCTGTATTATCAGATCAAACTGGGCAAACTCGGCAGACCAGCCAAAAATTGGCGTCAATTTTAAGACATCCTGGCTAAAGTTAAGGGTGGATTTGAAGACAGAGCACCTCCAGCAAAGCTGACTTAAAGCTGACAAAAAGATTAGGCCTACAATAATCACTATAATTTGAATTTTGGATTTTTTTTTTTCCTTTCTCTCTTCTCCCCATATGTCAAGCACATACCTTCTGTTTCCTGAATGAAAGTAAAAGCATGCAAAATTCAGTATTTATTGAACATTGCTAGGATGATACCACAGATTTTTCTCACTACAATCACATCGGAAAAGCATGGTAACCGTAACTTTGATACCACACAGTCACAACTATTGATCAGTGCTGATTTTTTAAATTCTTTTAACAGGCTACGTTATTTTTTTTCCCTGATGGACATTTTTCAAATCTTACAATGGCAATACCCAAGCAAGCTTTTCTACACACATGATTCACAATTCAGAGTTTAAAGACATTTTGCTGTTTTTCACTACTAATACAGGAATTCAGTTTTCATCTTCCTGTTCTACTACACAGGAAAAATTCAAAAGTTCCAAAATGAGAAGAAAAGGGTACATTTGCACTTTAATCACTTGTCTGGATTTGCTGCACGTAAATCAGACATTCAAACCCCATCAGCATATCAGAAATTATAGTGTCTTACTGACATCACTTAGCAATCTTATATGTGATGTGCTTTATGTCAGAGAAATTTATGGAATCTGGTTTTGGGGGTCTTTTTTTCTTTTTTAAGTTTGGAGTTAGAATAAAGGGAAGAAGAAAAAAGGAGCTTTAACTTTGTGATTTATTGGAAATAAAATTATATAAACACATGCAATTATAAAAACAAAAGCCTTCAATGAAAAAAATACTGTACAACACTACTAAAGAAAAACAACAACAAAAAGGATATAGAAAATAAAGTTACGCACTGAAAATGCCAGATACACCTATTTGACTGTAGATGTGCATAGGATTTACTCAGTCCAAGACAGGACTGCTTCACGTCTGCATGCCAGCACTGACACCCACTAATCCTCAACAAAGCTTTTCTGACAAAATTGCTTCACAGTATTGGCAAACTTTCAGGAAATGTACGATTACTTAAAACTTCTGTTGTGTAATTCTATGAATCCTGTACAAGTTGTAATCACTCCCAGAGTACTGTAAGTCGGTGTTTTTAATGAGAGATTTAGTTGGTCATCCTCTTTACTTATACAAATGGAAGAAAAACACTGCAATTACTGGTTATTTCTCAGGGCGGGGGGGGGAATGCTCCTCGGGACAGTAAGTTGCCTGTTGTTTTTGGAGTATAGGCTAGTTATATACTGGAAGTGTGTTGAACTGTTCTCTGTTTTAAGATCATACCGACTTACTGCATCTTTATCATTGGTGCATACACATTTCTCAATGCTTACATTGAGCTTTTGTGGACTATTGAGTTTATACGTACACACTGAGCTTTTTGTGTATCACAGATATCATGTGATAGCAAAAATCCTTCTCAGTGCAATGACCTCTTTACACACTGACATTGATTAGAACGATAAAGTTGATAGAATTAAGGTAAAAAAAAATAAGTATGTTCCAAAGTAGGACAAAATAAAATCATGTAACAAATTATCTTCATTATCTTCAGAAAGCTCATAAGCATCCACCATTATAATTTAATATTTCTGACTAGTTTCTCATAAAATGAATACTGAGAGACAGACTTGACAGCACAAGCTCAGCAGAGAAGGACCATCCAAACACATTAATTTTAAAGCTAAATACTACTATTTTGGTCACTTATTTGATCTCATATACAAAAGCAGTAGAGATTCATCTACCAACCTCTTTTTCATACTTACTTTTCTATGTAAAAGTACTTACTATTTTTTTAATAAAATTAATTCCAATAACCTTTCACAGATTTTAAGGAGTGGTTAATGTATTATGCTTGTTGGTAAATTGTGCCTATGGTTAAATACCTTCATCTTCAGAAGTGACATTTAGTTCTCCTTATAATTCTCCTTTAATCTCCAAAATTCAGTTTTAAAAATCTGGATCCTAGAAAGATTTTAAAATAAAATAACTGATAACAAAAACAAAGGGATAATCAATATCAACACTGATACATTTGATATAAAAGCACAGTAAGTATGGAGTGTTCTACAACAACTGAAATTTTTGGAGAGTTCATTATATAATTATTTTCATTATACAATTTATCAGAATTTAATCTACCACATATATAACTTGAGCAGCTCATGCTTTTTGCTAAGAAGCCCCTCCACGCTTTTTGCTTTTCCAGACAAAAAAAAAAAAGTCTCAGTATTCCATATCATTTTTCTAGCATAACTATTTTGAAACCACTATTTAAAAAGCCATTAACCCAGAACAGTGAGTGAAAATAATACTTGTCTGAAAAGAAATGACAGTCTACCTTTTTCCCCCAGTACACTGTAACCACTCTGTCTGGCAGATAGCTTCTAAAACGGCTCACAACTCCCTTTTTTCCAAGCACATTCTTTAAACACCTCCATCATTTCCACAATCTGCTGGCTCCTATAGCTAGGTAGGGATTAAAATCTGCCTGGCAGTCACTCACATTAATTCCACAGGGGAGTGGCAAAGTGAAACGGCGCCCCACTGCCAAGGCTTGAGTGGCACTGCTCCCACGCAGTCAGCTCCCCAGGGACTGACTGCTACCACAGCAGCAGAGAGTCTCTCTGCTCATCTCCTCTCACTGTTGTTGACCCATCTCTGCCAACCCCTCCCCAGTATACAATAAATCAGGCACTTTTTACATGAAAAATGAAGTAATTACTCCGTGAATCCAATGGCTAATTGCACAAGGAAACCTCTGGGAGATGTGGGACAAATCCGTGTCAGATTTCGAAAGGCAGAGTAAAAGGGAACTAAGTTAGTAACTCCTCAAATACTGACAGACTGAGAGGGATTGAAATGCACCATTTCTTCAGAGAAACCAATACCCCGCTTAAGGGAAATGGAAAATTCTAGCTATATAGTTTAGCTTTACAGCAACAACAGGAGTGATTTTGAGGAAGCACTGTACCAAAAGCAACCAGTTTCTGGAGGAAAATGTCATGGGGCTGCAGCTTCTTATGTCAGATATCATTATTACATGTTATTTAAAGTAACCTTGTCCTTTTTATATTCTCCTTGCTTCCCACCTGCTCCGCAACTGTGTACTTCTGAGTCCCCTAATTCCTCATTCAATTTAATTCAGTTCACTCACTGCCTCTTTCCCCAGCTGCTCTCTCGATTGCTCCTGATCCAGCCAAGCCCTCCCCAAACTCCTATTACCAATGTATGTCTCTGGCTGCTTAAATGCCATGTACCTGAGCTAGCCGGCTTGCTCAGCCGCGGTGTGGAGGGAGAGCAGAGAAGGGACTGGGATAGGGGAGAAAGCAGGTGAAAACCAAATTCCCTTACTCCCATTTGAGTGCCCGGCCAGGCTTTGCTCAAAGCAGATCGCAACAGCTGTGATTAGTTTCACCCTTGCAGCTCTGACCTGAATGAAATATTTTTGTCATGTTTGAGCATAGCATCTCATCATCTGGACAGTACTATGAACTGTAAGAGACAAAAACACCCTCAGTGACTTTTTTAGAGGTAATAGTAGTGAAGTCCTGGTTAAGTACTGAACATATGTGCTTTTTCAACTTGGCTAAATTTGCTTGGATTGTCACAGGATAGCAAAAGAAACATCCATGACACAAATGCCACTCCTCTGCCAAATTTCAAGGTCACTTACGATTTAGCTTTGAAAAACAACACATTTTTCTCCAGTCTAGCTGCTGGAAACAGCTGAACCGTTTTGGCGGATTTTTTCAAGTTGTCGTCCTGAGGTGACTAGCCAGCATGGAAAATTTTAGCCTGAATAGTTATAGAACCTGCCAAGCCTCGTATGTTTAGTGTGACACACACATTTTCACTTATTTCCTAGGTGCTCCCATAGCAGTTACCTTCATCTCACATAGCTACAGGGCAGTGCTGAGGTCTTGCCCGCAATTCAAGACACCATCAGCAGGTTACAGCTGATCAGTGGATGAGGGTTTTTTTAGTGAAGGGCGGGAAAAAAAATAAAAAGAAAAAGCTCAAAATCAACAACTTTTCAGTTAGTTCTTTAAAAATACAATGTTAAAAAAAATGCAGTGAATCTTAGAAATTAAATTTGGATGCCTATGCTTCCCTTTATTGGTTAGACTTCTCAGCGGGGGCTACAAGCCTAGTTACATCAGGGGAGATAATATCATGAGAGAGAAAAAGGGAAACTGAAATCTCTGACCTACACTTTCTTTAGCTACCTGAAATAAAGCACATTTAGACTCAAAAGGTTTGGATTAAAGATTTTAGTTCAGCAGTGGAACTTCAAGACTTTTTAAAAGTAGAAAACAGGAGACATTTGCCCAAGAGTTATAACGTTTTAATACAGAGAAATATTCAAAAACAAAAAGCAAAAAGCTCTTGGGCATTGGAGGATCTGAGGTAATTGGATTCGATCAGATAAAGAGGAAGGCAATTATTTACATAACAAAAAAAAATCCACAGAGGAAAAATAATCTTCCTTTCATGATATCTTAAAAACCATCAGACATCAAAACATTACTTTCATGCAGCCATGTTTTATTGTCTCCTTAGGCTTAATCAACATGCAGGGATGAGTTGGAGATACTCGGAAATTATAACTTCATTCCTGCTATCTATGTTTCCTTAAGTCATCTTCAAAAAATTTAACTTTGTTAGTCTAACGTACTTGCTTATGTAAAACAAACAGTTTCTTTTCTTTTTAATATAGCAAAACAGTGACACATCACAGTATTACAGTTGTTGGAGCAAAGATGTTAAACTTGGAAAGTCTGCACCAATTAGTAGTACAAGGTGAATAGAGGGGCACAATCAGTGGACGTAATACTCTGTGTGCGTGTGTGTGCACGTGCATGCATGCTACAAAGGAGAATCTTTATATTACTCTTACCTTTTTTTAACAACTACTTTTTCAAAACACCTCCAATTTTAGTTGTTTTGGCTTTCCAAAACCAAATTTCTGTCATCATTTCAGAGCACCTGAATGTCACACTCTGCACGTCAAACTTGAGAGGATAGGAAAGACAGGAGTAACCTACTTTGATGCATTCATATACCTCATGAGTTGGAGGAAGGAAATGTTTTACTCTGCTGTTGACTGGTTAGACAGAAGAAGGACACTCAAGAGAAGAAAGTAAATGAGTTTGCTCTGAGCTTTGTGCTGACACGGCTAGCACTTCAGTTAGCCTGATTATGTATATACAAGCCTGAAACACTGAAACAACACAGGGAGTCAATGGCAATACATTAGCATCACTTAAAGACTATTGCCGCGGGGGGGGGGGGGGGGGGGGGGGGGGGGATGGGGGATGTTTTTATTTCTAATTTCTGCTGAAAACCTGAAGATGCTCAGAAAAATGAAAAGTTTAGTGCTGTACAAAATATCCCTTTTTTATTCTCAAATACTCCCATTTAAAATTTCTGAGAATCACTGTTTCCTTTTCAAATATATTGAACATGGACATCTACACAATTACGTATATTTACATGATCAAAGCCCAGCAATGACATATTAAATCCTAATCATATTTTTATATTTACATATTTAAAACATTTTTCTGGCAAAATATCTTTCCACCAAGGAAATGCAAATGAGTGCAGTAAACATACTAGCGTCTTAAAATACTACTCCTTTGCAGAGAAAATGCACAACTGGGAATAAAGTAAAGGAACTAAGGAATTTGTCTGTTTTCAGAAATGTGTATGTGTCCTAAACTGTACCAAGTGTCACTTCAATATGGGGTTTTTATAATAATTTTTTTTTAAAATGTGACATACATTTTTTGTCTTTTCTCAATAATAACCCCGAAACAGATGTTGCATGTTTTATACAGTGAAATGATATGATCTTTGTGCTGTTTTCTTGCACTGTAATCCAAAACAGTACACTGGGTGGAAACTATGAAACATGGTTTCTGAAATACTTTACTAATCACTTTTTCTTTTGGAGTATTTGTACAATCAGTGTGGAAACTTTTAGAGGAGGTTTTTGTTTTCTCCTTGCTCACCTTCAGTATTTCCACACTGTCTCTAAAGGAAATACTGATTTTCTCTTTAACGTCACATTTGTTTTCTAAATACTTATTACTACGCCAATAGTTTTCTTTAAACCTCATAAAGGACAACCTTAAATCACTGCGGAAAAAAACATACTGCTACATATTGAACCAAATATCCAGCCTCCGAACCTCTTGCAACTCAATTCTTGGTGTATTCCTGATACAAGACTAGGCAGTGATAAGGCAGTGAGTTTGACGATAAAGCACTGAATCTGACACACTAAAGATAAATGAGAATTACTGACAGAAAGCTGCTCCGCTTTTGCTGCACTGTATAGGAAGGTGGGTTCATTTCCACCTCCCTGTCAGGTACCTGAAAACAACAGGCCTTATCCCTCCTTAATCTCAATGGGTTACCTTCATAAGCTCTTTAAAAGTTATATATGGAAGCTGGAGTAAGCCGATTAGCAATGGTTGTTTGCAATCGGACATCAGCAAAGTACATAATAATACTGCAACATTACTGAGAATACAGAATGAGGATGGTACCAGTGGGAAGATACAACAATGTTATTTAAGACACCGAAGGGTCACATAAAACTCAAAAAGTAGCCATGTACATTTTCAAATACCATCTCTTCCATCCTGAAACAGCCATTTAGAATTCCCTGACTTTGTAGAGGGCACCTTTGCTGACACTACTCAAAATACAAAAGCTTCACTGTAGAACACTTTCTAGGTAGACACTTACTCTTTCTCAAATTTTGACTTTCTGAAGTTCTAAAACAATGATTGATAGCACTTGTTTATGGCTATTAGGTATATTTTATTGAAATACCATCTATATGCCTAACACTCTCCAAAGCACATTTTGTATTTTTTACTAGATTAATGCAGCTTTTAAAAATTCACACTAGCATTTTGTACTGGAACATTCCCTCACTAATATTTGTACTGTGACAAGAGTTCAGTTATGATATATATATCTTCTCTATCTAATGTGGCAGTAAAACCAATGTTGAGCAAACTATGATGCCTGATATCCCCTTCTGAACAGATTTTAGCCTGACTTGCATCCTTTGAAATGCTATCTGTGTCATGTTTGCCCATTTGTCAGTCCTGAATAACACTGAAAATTGAGAGCACAGAAAAAAAGAGGGAGTTGATTAAAGCAAAAATAAGGCAGAATAGCATATATGTTTGTTAAAGTTCTGTATGATTCTCCTCTGAGATTAGACAACCTTTTGATTTAATTTTTCCTGACAGTTTAGTATAATATCATAATAGACAGAATGTCCTTGGTTATCAATTTTGCTTCCTCTCACTGTTTGTCCTTGTCTAGTGCAGATGCTTTGTCTGGACCACACCACCTTTTAGACAAAGCAAATAAACCAGGAAGTTTTTTACCCCCACTTTTAGATGAAAGTAATATGAAGGGCCTATCTATGATTTCTGTTGCAATTCAAAGTATTGAATTACTTTCCTTTCTTTAACATACAGATGTGAAAGGGGAACTAAGACATATGGTACCTACCAATAGTTCAATGAGCATACATGCCAACTATTTACATTAGAAACCTTCAAGGGCATGTTCAGATATGTGCATAGCCCAAGCTCCTAAATATTCTGAGCATGTTAGGATGTTTCTGTAATTGTGTTGACCACGCATGACCACAGCCAAGCACAGAATAGCCCAGACAATCCACTAAATACAAAGTATTGTGGGGATGCTCTGAGACTTCACCACAGCTGTGCTATAGAAAACAATTTTGTCAGAAATAATGGGTGCCCGAGTTGGTGAAGTAAAGCCCTCTCTTCACCTTGTAATATAGATATAGCCAGAGATACTGGCACAGTCACTTAGAGGTATAAAGGTATCTAACCTTAGGGGGGTTGATGATGGGAGGCTGATGACAATTAAATGCTAATGACATATCCACAGTAACACATGATATTTGGGGTGGATTAGGTCATACAACATATTTAAACAGTTGAAACTAAACCCTAATGCCGAAGTTAAAACAGCAAACATTCATTGCTCTTCCTTAACATATTCCTGTACACCTGATATGGGGAAAAAATAGAAATATTTGTTAAATGATTTCTCTCTTGAATCCTACTTTCAGAAGGAGAAACTGCTAGATTTTGCACTGCAGACTTGCACATTGTATCATAATGTTAGCTTTGGTTATATTTAACCCGCACAATTTAGTCCATGTACAATGCTAAATATTTTCCAGGAACATCACGAAAAGGACAAAAATTATGTATGTATGAGGTTATCACCCTATCCTTGAAACAACGATATCTTTAAATTTCAATTTGCAACAAAGATACTACAAAAATGTACATTCTTAATAATGATTTTTACTTATCTTTTCATCCATAAATCTCTAATGCTTTGTTAATACAGTTATTTTACCCCTGGGAAAACAAGACAGTGACAAGTGACATCTCTCTTCCCATAATATATCAGCAAAGATGGGACAACCCCCCCCCCTCTCATTTGGTATGACCCAAGATCTAGTCACCTGGTTTCCTTTGCATTCTTTGAATGTTCATATTAGAGAGATAGATGGCAATGCAATATAGGAAATACGGTAGATGAACCATTCTGATTAAACAGAAAGGGACTACAATCTTCATAAGAATATTCGATTATTCTTTTGCATTTATTGGTCCACAACCTACTAAAAATATTTCTAGGCTTCCAAGCATATTCTAATTTCTCAGACTGGGAGTTGCACTTCTCCCTAGAAAGGCTCAGCATCCTACTCTTTACATTCACATGCCTCATTACTTGCCATTTCTTCACTGTAATGACTGCAGAGGTTTTAAAGGGACAACAGAGGTAATCTAGCTTTGAAAAGAGCTAGGGATGGATGAAAAATACTCGCTCTTCCCTTTTGTGCATTTAAGGTGTACAAGAAATGCTGTGAGAATGGGAAATTGATTGGCTGCAGTTTAAGCCACCAGTAGAAATCTCTCAAGAATACACATTAAAGATGTTTTTAAGTAGGCTGATATCCAAACCCCTCTGAGATTGCTGATTTTTAAACTGATTCCTTTACTGTTTTTATCCCATTAACTAATGCTTCTAACAGTTAGCCACACTGAAAATCTGAGAGTAAATATACTGAAAAACCAAAGAATGCATAAAATTAGCTCTGTAGGTTGTAAAGAAAATAATTTTGTTTGATTTAAACCAATGATAACTACTACAGAAGGTGGTGCAACTAAGACCTGTCTAGGGTCTGATTGCTCATTTGTTTCTGTAGCACTGAAAGGTAAGTGGAAGTCTTTGTGAATGACGCAAAGTCCTTTTAAATCTATGGCTATGTACAATTTGCATATCCAAAGAACAGGCTAGTTACATTCTCTTTCCTACCCAATTCCGTACACTCCTATTAACTCTTGTGAATGCGGATATGTACAAAAAAGTCTATACAAAAGGATGGATGACTGCCTGCTGGGGAGGCAAACCCCTGTTTTAGCTCTCAGTGCAAAAGGATAGCTTTGCATTGTTTACAAATATTGCCCTGTGCCTTTCTGGTCCCATCTCGCTTTCAGCACTGTGAGATAGTCATCCATTCTTATATTCAACATGGCCAGTTCTCTTTCACTTTAACACCACCAATAGAATCAGTCTTGTTTCTTTTAAATTATGGTAAAACCATTTAATTAACTAGAAAGGCATTAAACAGACCAATACAGGCAAAGACTGACCTGCTATCATTGCCAACAAAGTATTTCAGCTCAAGTATCCAACTACTGCCCTTTGGATGGAGAATCACTGTGGTGTTACCCTTAATTTATCTCACCATTTGCTTTTACCTAAAATGTGACAAATAATGAAAACAAGATGGATTGAAGTTGCTGAAATGATGTTCTTGAAAAGTGCTCAGACTGAACCTTATTAAGAGCTTATTCCCAGACATCCTGAAAGGTTTTGTTCTTTTGATTTTTAAGCGCAAAACATAAACAGATACGTGTTTGATCTGTATTATAAAATTAGGTGTAACAGAGAGTCTACTGGATAGGAGTCTAGAATTAAAATAATTTTTTAAATTCCCAAACAAACATACACCCTATCACATACCCAGTACACTAGCCCACTTTGCTGGTAGATGTATTTGGGAACAAAAGTGAACAGGAATAAGACAACACATTTTTAACAAGATATTTGATTGAATGACTGTCCTGATTTTGACTGGGATAGAGTTAATTTTCTTCCTAGTAGTTGGTACAGTGTGTTTTGGATTTAGCATGAGAATAATGTTGATAACACAGTGATGTATTTAGTTGTTGCTAAGTAGCGCTTATGCTAACTTAAGGATTTTTCAGTTTCCCATGCTCTGCCAGCAAGCAGGGGTACAAGCTGGGAGGAAGCATGGCCAGGACAGCTGACCCGAACGAGCCAAAGGGATAGTCCATACCATAGGATGTCATGCTCAGTACATAAACTGGGGGGAGTTGGCCGGGAGGGGCTGATCGCTGCTCAGGCATCGGTCAGTGGGTGGCGAGCAATTGCATTGAGCATCACCTGTCTTTTTTTCGGTCTAATTTCTCTGTTTTTGTTATATTCCTTTTCATTACAGTTATTGTTATTATATTTTATTATTGTTGTTGTTATTGTTATATTTTATTTTATTTTAGTTATTAAACTGTTCTTATCTTAACCCATGAGTTTTACTTTTTTTTCTGATTCTTCTCCCTACCCTACTGGGAGAGGGCAGGAGTGAGTGAGCGGCTGCGTGGTGCTTAGTTGCTGCCTGGGGTTAAACCATGACAATGACCCAGTCCTCCAACCTTACTCCTGGCTGTAAAAATGGGGATATAAACACTTCTCTTCTCCAATTCTTTGTTGTTGTTGTTGTTTTTAAACTGTTTAAAAAAAAAAAAAAGATTTACTATATATTTTTTATAGCCCCTCACACAATGGGGTTGCAATAGCATTTCAGGTTTCTGGTGTTTCTTGAATACAAATAAAGGAAAGAAAGGGCTTTCTTTCATTTTTTTCATGAATACTGTACATATACATTAATAATTTTCAAGCAGTGAATTAGAACATCCCAAAAAATAAACTGTATGAAATCCTCTGATGTAAGGATGTAGTGGTCTTTATCTTTACATATATATTGGCCATGTGTGAGACAGCATAATGTAGAGTAACCATAGCAACAACACAATATGTTGAGTAAATTAGCTTGAAAACTGTCGAATGTATTAGATATGCAGGGCATAGAGGGCTTTTTTTATCCTGTTGTTGGATCAGGCCCATACTAGTGCTTTATATTAACCAGCTCTATTATACATAAAAAGTCCCAAAACCTTCCCAAATTAAGCAAGAATCACTTCAGACTCTAAAAATGATTGCACACTTGAATACAGTTAGAAGAATGCTTTGTTTGTAGCCTGCTTTGAAGATAAATCCTAAACAGAGTTTGTAATTTACACAAGCAGTAAAATAAAGTGCAGGCCTGCACATATTTATATCAGAGAAAATTTGGAGCAGTATATTGGAGAAGTGAGGAAAACACTATGTTGAAAGTATATGGTTAATGCAGTGTTCTAAAAAGCAAGTAACAACAACAAAATTTTTTAAAGACAATAGAAGTTCTGACATATAAAGGGAAGGAAAACTAGAGAACTTAATCTAATTCCTAGGATTTGATCACATGGGATTAGGTTTCTGAATGTGTCCATAAAAATGAAGCAAGAATTATGTCCTTGTAAGACTGTATCCATTATTATTTTTGTTAGTTTGTGTCATTCTGGATGTATTCTGTATGATAAGAACATTATAAAAACAGAGGACCATATATTTTCCCAGTTCCAATTAACTAAACAGGTAGTTAATTCAGATTTTGGCAATCCCAAATTTATCATTAAGATTATCATTTTCATTCTATTTACACAAAGAAATGGAAAACATTTCTTAAATATAAATATCTGAGTAGAAGATAAATGCTCACTAAACTAACTAAATCAGGTGAGGCTCCTAAGTTTTCCCATCAAATCCAAAGTAAATCGCTTTGAGCTCTCGGCAGTTTAGATCCTTCAAAAGGAAAACCTGCAGCCAGTTTCAGTGTTATTTCAGTTGTCATATTTTACCCTCTCAAATTTTATTGTGATGAAGTCCAACCCTCCTGTATCCCTTAGTAAACATTGTTGGGGGAAAATAACTGGTTTTATGTGTCTTTCCTTCACCTCTGCACTCCATTTAGCTGTAGGCAGCGTTGTGGAACAGCAACAGCCGCAGCACTGTTGCAGCGATGGCAGCACACATCGGTACTCAGGGACTCTAGGGTGCTTCCGCGAATGTACCAAGGTAATGTTTTCAGAGTTATTGAAATGCACCACAAATTTAAAAATGGCTTTTTTGTAAGGAGTGACAAAAGATATAGTCATTAACACCCAGCATCATTTTTTTTTCTTTTGTGGTTGCATAAGAGACGCTCGGAAATTTTTTTTTCTCTTCTTTCCCATGGTGCCTTCTCTCCCTATGACTTCCATAGGCCAGCTGTTTCAAATCATGTTTTTTTACTAAACCATGCCTACAATAAAAATCTTCAAATAAAAGATGGACCAGGTACGTCAAAAGCCTCTAACTAAATTCAGGTTGCCTGTTAGGAAGCCTTCATACCCCGTTAGCTGCTATAAGGTATACGTGATGACTGAGAGAGCAACCTCTGACCCACTGGCTTTTTCATGCTCTAACTAGTAAGTAGGAAACAACAGGGGTTGAGGGGAGCTCTATGAAACAGTGCTCGTCAGAGCATGACAAATTGGAAAATGGGCTCTTCTGTATTCTGTAATGACAAGAATATTTAATAGGCTATGTAGGGGGTACATTAAAAAAGATGTTAGCTAGCCCGAAAGTACACTCCTGGGGTGAAGTCCTAGTCCCACTGAAGTCAATTGCAAAAAGTTCCATCAGATTGAATGGGGCCATAATTTCACTCCTGGTGTACACCCAAGTGAAAATGTCTATTTAATTTTACAATAGATAGGAATTCCAATGTATGCTTTTTGATTCTACACAAAACACTGAAAATACATGTTTAGGTAAAATGGCATAGGCCAGCATTACAGCTCCTATCAAGGCTTCAACCAATTTAATTTTGTCTTCCTACTTCACCACTCTCAAAATGAGAGGCTGCCTTTAGGTGCTCAGTGGTGAATTATGTCAGCTGTACTTTTTTATCCCACAATTCAACAGGGTGTAGAGCACCATAAAGTGGATTATTGAAAAACGGCTTGCAAGAGTGCAAAATAAAATTTATCTAAGTAGGCTTTTTCCCCCTCTTGGCTCATAACTCCATATATTAATAATTTTGCTCCTACTGACGTTTATAAGAATTGTGACTGCAGAAAGACAGAAAAAACTACTGTAAAGAAGTGATCCAAGGGCTGGGGCATAAACCTAGGATCTCTGTTAAAGTCCTTTCTCTTCCAGTAATATCTTGGCAAAGTCACTTCGGACTCAATTTTTAAAGGTGTTAGGCTTCAAGAAATACAGACAGGCACCAGATTAGGTTTTCAAAAAGCATTTCAGATATCTAACTCTTTTTAACTTCTATGCTGACTTTACAGAATGGGGTGAAAGGTACAGATTTCTAAGATGGCCATAAGAGAACTTGCGTACCTCACACATGCCTCATAAACATAAAGATATCAAACGCTGTGAAATACTTATGTACACATAATTCACAAACATCTAAGCAGTCACAAGAAGAGAAAGACAGTGACAATCAGGTCTGTAATTATGATATCTTTCCTTAAAATGAGCAGTATCTTATTACTCAATCTTATTTATATAAACAGACATACTGGACAGTAAAGTAATAAAGTATGAATAAAGGCAGCAGACTTGACCTGAAAATGATTTTGTTTTCACATGCAACATTAATTACCATTTGGATTAGACTAATGTACCACTTATCACTCCGAAGTGGTGTACAGGGAAAGGAGGAATGGAAGAAACCTTAGTGTAATTATTATTCTTTCTAAGTGAATCAGTGTGCTTTACATGTCTGTTTTCTTTAATCTACTAGTGTAAAAATCCTTTTTTGTAAACTGCTGAAGAGTTCATTTCATTAATCCTTTAGGAAGAGTTTCTGTCAGATGCTTTAACTAATGGCTCTTAGCCCCTGGGTGAGTTTGAAAGGAAAATATTACTTGGATCAATAATTAAAGACCTGAGTTTTGGGGTTACTTTTTTTAAAAAGAATTATATATTATTATTCTTGTCAACGTTGCTTGGCATTGACTAGTGACTTCAGAAATCTTGTTATAAGACAAATCTTTTATTTGCCATTGGCCATTTCCTTTAAGCTTAAATGTCCTAAACATTCTGCTTTGGAGAACATGCCTTCAAAGTGCTCTTTAATCACTACTATATTAACTGCTGTCAGTAACCAGCCGCTTCCATGAATGTTTAATACTGGGATGACTGATTTTTACTAAAGTTTGTATTAACTGTGGGTAAGTAAACAATTACAGTCCAGAAAATCTATGAATAAAAGCCATAAAGCACACATTGAAATACCGTAAATTTCTCTTTTTCAGTATGACAAAAGCTCATATATTAATTCTGGTCTGCAAATGAGTCCATCAATTACAGATCCTGAACACTGTTATTACTACTTTAAGATAGATTTTAATGTTCTTACTCATATTGGGTAGCACTTCACTGTGAAGCAGTCTCATTATTGATTTTAATGGGACTATTTATTAAGTTAAGTAGTTTTCAATATGAGTCAAGATTTAACTATTAAGTATCTATTCACATAGTCTAATTAGGTATTTTAAGTAGGGAACATCTACACTAGCATTTTGGTTTTGATCAGGAGTGCACTTTTGAAGGGAATCTCTTGAACTTCCCATTTACTGCTCTTTGGCTCAAAGCAGAGAATTCTTGGAGCGCGCAAATTTTTTCTTGGATGAAATTAAGACAAAAATGACACTCTAGTTGCCACCATTAACAGTAATGGGTACTCAGCCCACAGGATCAAACCAGAGCTCCTCTCAAGAGTACATATACACACCCCAAAACATGTTCAGTGAGGACACAGAGTCCTCAATACCAGCTCTCTCACTCTATACATCTGCTCCTACTGGGCCACTCCACCTACTACTGTAGATATATTTCTAACGCACTCCAACCACTAACAGGCATTTAATCTAAAAGATTAAAATAAAGCAGTCCAGAATAAAAACTCTGAAATGTACACAATATGAACACTGTACCCTTTGCCAATTTATTTGTATTGCTCCACACTACTTATTACTTACTTAGAAAATAAAAATAGGATCCTAAGTTCCCCATATGCTTAAGGGAGATAGCAGGCATCTCTAGAGTTGTGATTCAGCACTGGCAAGTCACTGATATAAAGCAGACAGTCAGTGTTAATACTTTTCTGTGACTACTTTATTCCTTTCTCTTTGACGGCTGGGTGGCTAATTTTATGTTTTAAGAATAACAGTGCAAAATAATGTAGAAAAACTGCTAAAGAAGGATCTCAGGCTGGACAGTTCCAAGATGCTCTGGCTTAATACGTTCCAAGTAGAGAGCTGAACACCAAGCTGTCAATGGGAGCTGTAAAACCATAAGCATCTCCCAATTATAATTTCATGACTTATAAACACTTTATTTCTCATTATCATTTTAAGTGATTGCTACTCTATTTCTATCTACTTATCTCTCTATGTCCAGCCACTGAGCTCCTGCTCACTGCTAGGTTTCATTCTCTCACTTAATGTTTATCTCCATCAACAGCTGATTCAGCTGTTAGCCTAACTGATGGGGTGGAAAGCTTAAGTGGTGAGGGAAGGAGAGAAGAAAGGGAAACAAGATGAAAAAGTAAGCCTGATTTGCTTCTGACAGAAAGAACATGTGCTTTTAAAGTGTTCCTGCCCTTACTTATTACATAGTTCCTATCCCCATCATTCATTCTTAGTCTGTTTATTATATCACAGTATACTGTAAAAAAATAAAAAACATTGCTATATTTTTATTCTGGTTTATTTTCAGGTCTTGAGGCTTTTCTGGTATTTGTATGCTTATTTCTTTTTTTTCCCACCACCTGTTGTGACAAAACTACAAGACAGAGTTAAGCCACTGCAGGAGGAAATTGAATACAAATACTATTTCACAGCTATGTTCTATGCAGGGGTATGGACAGAGAGATAAAGTTTGAGGAACAAGAGTCTCTGTCACAAAGAAAATCTTCCTTGTTTCACACAATTAGCCAAAAAAAACCGAACTCAGCTTATCTCTGCCATAAGACTCCACAGAAGTAAATCTGAGTTCTATGCAGTTGGGCTGGGCTCAACTTGTCCTCAGTGGCACTCCGTATGTGTAATAAAAGTATTATTTATACTTTGATCTTAAGAAAAAAACAATATTCACCTCAGATGACTATAAAACCATGTGGGGTTAGGGGGGCAGGGAATGGATGTATGAAAATATTGGGATTTCAGAAATAAAGGGGAAGTTTACAATACTAAGATTGTTAGACACACCTTTTTCCTACAAACCTCATTTCTACAAATAGACCAGGCAGCTGCTTTGACCTTGATTTCATAAATGCCAAAATGTAGTTTAGTATTTAGACAACTTATTGTGAAGAAAGACATAATCTCAGCAGAATAGTGATATGTCAACCAGCATTTTCTTCCTGAAGAAAGGAGAAAAAATTAACTCTGTTAACAAAAAAAAAAAAAAAAAAAAAAAAAAAAAATTGCACTAACAAAGGGCAATGAAATCAGACTTCAAATGTAGTCACTGTGACACTTGCATTTTAGACAGCTATAGCAATTCTGACTATTATTCATGGATGGTTCTCAGATGCAGCCAAGGACAGGAAATAGGCTATGGCTTAGTATTAGTCTCAAGTCTGTGCCCTAATTCACCAGCTGAACATACTTTTAAATCTTTAATTCCAGACTATAGATTTAATCTCTTGATACTCACTGGGTTTCCCAGGTTTAAAGGAAAGCCTCCTGAGTTCCAATACGTCAAGTAGACAGGATGGCAGGTTACAGGCAGCAACAGTTAGAAATCTGCTTGTAGCTATCTCAGCTTGTAATTGCTGCTTCACAGCTGAGTCCAGAGCCTGAGTATATGAGTATTCCTGCTTCGCTTCATGCATTGGAGGTGGCAGCTAAATGTATAGTTTCCCAGCTGAGCCTGATGCCCAGCTGCACTTCCTAAGTAATGCATGCACCCACCTAGGTGAGATGCAGGTCTCAGGTGCGAACCAGCACTGTTAACTGATCATGAATACTATAATAGTGCTGCTTTCTCTCCAAGATGGAGAGAATCACGTTGACTTCTGGAAGACGCTTGGTCTGCTGGTTGCTGCTGAGTGAATGCGAGAAAACTAGAAAACTCTCACACTGGTAGTGGTAGTTTCAGTTGCTACTCCCCCACCAAAAGAATCCCCACCCTAACTTGTCCTTTGCTCTGACCAATAGCTGTCATTTGGACACAGCAGATAAATCAGTAGTCTTGCCTAAGCAAAGGTAAAGATTTAAGACCAGGACACTTAACAGCACATAACTTTAATCATACAACTTAAATTAGGTTCCTAAAGAAGGCAGACTGTATCACTTATCATTCTCAAACCTAATTACAGCTCCTGAGGTTGGTTCTGAGATGAGAGTGGTGTAAGAGCTGGTATAAAATGGGAAAGAATATGCACACTCATCACTCCTTTATTTTTAAGCAATTGGTTGAATATTTTGATGATGTTCAAACTGCTGAGCACGCTGATCAGTTCAGTGCCAGCCCATCTCTCACTGTAAGGAAGACACCTAATTATTTTGCAATTCTAAAAGGTCAGGTAATTTAAATTAAATACAAATAATTTGCAGGACATGACACACAGCAAATAAAATGTACCAAGAATCAATATACCACAGAGTTGTTTCTGATTCAAATAAATCAGTTGGACTATCACATAAAGCCTGCCTTTGTATGCTTTACTGAAACAAAAGAAAGCTTAAAGTAGGTATAAATCAGCCTGCTTAGTGCCATTTCTTATTGTCATATTTCCAACTGTAATACGAAATAAAGTGTCAAGCTACCTGGTTGATTGCCAGGAGCCCACCTCTCAGTAAATGACCAATGCTTTCGCTACAAGTTAGATGAAGCAAAAATGGACTGCCCTTAAAAACTCTGGTCCTTCTGCATCAAATCACAGTGCCCCTGGAGACAGAATGCACTGTGCTTCTCTTTGTAACATTTTAAGGTTACCAATTACTCTTTTGCTAGATATACACACTATAAGGATAAAACCTATAACAGATTGGAACAGTTATTTTAATTAGAATAAATGAGTGGTTTAGCCTGGATATCTTTGATCATTGTCATGTTAACAAACTGAATAACAATGAAGTCTTCGAACAGCAGGCTCTGCTGGGATTTCTGTAGCATATAATGTCCAACTACAGCTAAAACCCGCTAAGCCAATGTTTTTGTTTCTTTATGCAGTTTCATCGTAAAGGTAAATGTTATCCAGTACAGTTATACGTTAAACACCATCAGTGACTGTTAAGTCTTTTATAGAGAATTGTCACTGTCAAAGGCTAATCTACTTTCCTTTTTATCATTATTTTTCTGCCTGACAAAAGGCACAGATAGGGTTTATATGGATACAAGCAATGGCTGCTCAGACTCATTAGACTTATCCTACTTGTCTAGGTAAGAGACAAAGGTGCACTTAAATAAACATTTCCATCCTAATGACACATGAGTAGACAATGCAAATGTTCTACTCACGCTTTTCATTAATTTAGCTCACTTTTGTGTGCTTACTTTCCTATCTACCTTCAAAGGGAGAGAATAGGAAAAGACAGAGGCAAACAGTTATATAAACTCACATACATTTTAATGTTCTACCACTGCTAGCACTTTATTGTGTCTTGAAGATGCTGGTATTTTCATAGCAGACATTTCAGATCACAAGATGAACTGTTTGTTCTTTCAGTCCCCAACTACAGCTCATCTCTGTGTGTTCTATTTGATTTAGAAAAAGCGAAAACATGTGACAGCAGGACTTCTTATCAAATAAGGCCAGTAGTTTAAAGAAGCTTTAATAGCTTTAAAAAACTAAAATAAGAAAGCCTATCATCCTTCAAAACCCCTATAGGTTTTACAAAGTGCTGGAAACAGAGTGACTTGCAGAGAGCAGGTGCTAGGCATCTGACAGAGGAGTTCACAAAATATAATAAAACTTTCTAGCTAATAAAAAAAAAAGTTCTCCTAGATAATTATACAGAATGGTTAAAGCATACCACAATTTGACCTTGCAGACAGACTCATCCAGAGCTGTAAAATTGCGGAGTGACCTCCTTGACACTGCTTCATCACCATCATCATCATCATCACTTTGCCATTCCCACAAGCTCACCGGTATTGATGCCCTGCTTCAAAACACAGCCATGCATTGTCACCACTCCGCACTACAACTACCAAGCACCTTGCTTTCAGCCTCCATTTGACACAATGGGCTGTATGTCCTTAAATGCCCTAAAACCTGAGAAGAGCGACAGCAGAATCTGTGGCCAAACGACTCCTCTCACTGTGAACACAACACAATATCTTACTTGAAACACAAAAGGAAGGAGAAGGGCTTTCTTTTCTTCCCTTACTTCCCTTGTTACCAGCGCTGGCCTACAGACTGAAGTCCTGCTGTGGTCCTGCAGAGAGGGCTTGTAAATCCAACATGATTCCTGTACTTTTTACCAGTAGTTTACTGGATAATTTAGCATTTTTACTAGTGAAGTTTACAGATGACACAAAGATTGATGGAATAATAAATACTAAGGACACATTACTTTTACAGAACGATGCGGATCACTGAGCTCAAAGGCCCCATTGAACAAAATGCATTTTAATAGAGCAAATAAAAGCTAATGCACCTGGGCATTAACAATTCAAGCTGTACTTAAAAATTAGGAGCCTTAGAAAGCAGTGGCTTGGAAGAGGATCGTCAAGGCCCTGAGGGCACTGGCAGGCCTCACTGCCCCCGCTCGCCCCTCCGGTCCCCCACCCTGCCCACGGCCCAGGACGCCATCTCAGCCCCCGGGGCCGTCAGCCCCCGCCCCAGCGACGCCGCAGCATGGCCGGTCTCCAGCTCCCCACAGCCCTGCCCGGCCATGGACCTCCCCCCCAGCCGGGCCCACCCGTGGGCCCACGTCCCAGCCCGGCCTCGGCCTGTCCCCGTCCCCAGGGAGGTGCCCGATGCCTGGGTCACCCACCCCCAGTGCCCCCGGCCGCCCTGCTCCTGGCTGGGGCGGTGGGATGGGCCCGGGCTGCCCGGCCCTGCCCTGACAGGCCCCACGGGGACCCCCCAGCCTACTCGGTACCTCAACAAGTATTTGGGAATCAACATCAATAATTGCCCTCAGTGCTATAACCGGAGGAAATATTTTAAACTTCGCAGACTTGACACTGGTTGAGACGATAACATCTCAACCAGGCACACACACTTCAGTAAATATCAAGAAAACACAGGAGCCAGCTCAGAGGTCATCTATGAGAAAAGCGAGTGTGTGACTTGGTCACTGTTTGCAAGTACTCGCACATCCAGAGTGAGAGGTCTGATAGCAGCAAGTTTCACACTGCCAGAGTGAAAAACAGTATCAAATGGCTTGAACCTGAATTTAGGCAAATTCAACCTTGAAACAAGACTCGATTTTTCCAGCTGTGTGGGGGAGTCATCACTGGATGAGAGGATCACAGTAAGGACTTGCGCCAGGTCCCGCACGTGTTGTAACCATAAGTCACCGTTACCATTTGAAGATTACTCGTCTTTTGGAAGGGTATCTTCCAGTCCAGATGTAGCAAAATATTTATATAGTATGAATTCAGGAATTCACCCAAAGTAACGGTGCAGTCACCAGATTTCTAAACACTTTGACTTGCCTCATACATGTCAGGTGCTTGCTCATGCAATCGGCAGTTTATCCACACTGCCCAAAAGGAGGGGGACTGAAAGTCACTCAAATAAAATAATAAGCACTCTAAAACAATGATATGGGGTGCTTTGAACATCTTTTTCTTTCTGTATAGATATAGATTTGCAGAACTTTTGGTCTGTTCTGGTTTAGCTTCATATGTTTAGCTGCGTTTAATTCTGGGCTGGTGCCATGCTTACTCAGTACTTTTGTAATGGGTTGAGACATAGCCCCATGTTTTTGTCTAAATTTGACTCTTCCCTCCTTTCTGGATTTAAATCATCTACGACCATTAATACCATGACTTGGGAGAATAAGTAAACAGGGAAAAAACATGAAATTGCTGGATTCACAGATTCAAATGGTGCAAATGTTACACCTTCTTATATCTGAAGATATAGGAAAATCTAAAAATACAGGAAAAAATGAAAAATGAGCTCACACAAGATGTAACGCTCACTTCACTAAGCATATTATAGAGACTAGTAATGGGAATCACATTGGTATTGTGATTGAACTGTATATTGCAATTGCTATATTTTGCTAAGCGTCACTTACATTTGTATTGTGTTTTCAGTATATTTTGTATTGCTCCACTAAAACAGAAATCCTGTATAACCTCAATTGTCTTCAAATAAGTAAATTTGATATTAAACATTACACCTTCCACATGTGGAATATCTAAAAGAACTTGATCAGAGAGTAATGGACTCTGACACTTTATAATATGTAATAAATTCAAGTCTCCAGTAACCATCTGCAGCTTTTGATACAGAGGCTAAGCCAATTCTAAAGCTGGTGTAAATCAGAGTGGTTTCAGTTGTGAGTGAAATTATGCTAATTTACACTAGGTGAATATCTGATATGTGAAGTCCACAAGATATGGAAGACTAATCACATACGTAAATGATTTACTGAATTAGGATGACAGTGAAATTTACTTATTGTTAAAGTGCCTTCTCTCCATCAGACTTGGAAGGAAAAAATAAAACTTTATGTAAAAAGTATGCTTACCTGATTTTAGCCATGCAGACAAAGGAAATCTCGTAGCTCCTTTAGAGGCTGAGCCAAAGAGAAACAGCTGAATGGCAAATCACAAAAGCAGGAGGATGCAGAACAAGGTTAATGGCTGCTGAAACTTTCCCATCATCAAAGAGATCATAATACACCAGGAGGAAAAAACCCTCTCTAACATCTATCTGGATATACATAACACAAAAATTTGGGGATGTTTAAGGTACCATCTCGTATTTTGCTGGTGGGTTTTGAGCTGTGTGATGCAGTTTTCTTCTGTTCTCCATGGCAGTCTCTTTCACTTTAGCAGTCATGGATTTAGTAAGTCTAATAGATTATCATGTTGCCATAGCTGAATAGGTGCGTAGCAATGGTCACTCAGAAGTCTTTTTTTTTTTCTTTTTTTTCTGATAACTGGAAGTAGAATAGAAGATCCTTCTTTTAAAAAGGTTTGTCTTTTACAAGAAGATAACCTCTTTTTGCTAGCTCCCTGGCACTTTTTTCGTGGAGACAGCAGCCCTTCAAAAGGTGGAACTGATTGCAGGAAAGGACAACTTTATCACAGTTTCTTTAAATATATGTTACCCTGGAAAGGCTGCAGTCTAGTTAAACTAAGTTCATGATACTTATCTTTCTCTGCAGCAGTGAAGGGGAGAAGCGTTCTGTGAGCTTAGAAACTTCATTGACAGTGTGAGAGCCTATGAAAATCTTGACAGGGCATATTCTCCCTCACAGGGATCTACAACTCTAAGAGAAACACCTTCTTCCCTCCTAAAACTAAATAGAATTGAAGAACTGAATAAATGTAAGAAAGAATACAAAACCTGATGATCAATCTCCTCCTGCTCAGAGCAGGAGAAAACAACAAGATTGGCAACAAAATTTCTAAATCCCTTAACATTATTGAAAAACATCTGATAGATGAGCATAACACATTTGATATGGCTGTGCCAGTTTTGCCAACTTAGTCATTTCAGCAAGAAATTAAATTTGACCTGAACCATATATCAAACTGTCAGGTCCATTCACCCAAATTAAATGCAACTTACGCTATCTGAACAGTGCTATCAGCAAATGAGTTATTAGGTATTTCTTACACTACACCTAAAGTTTAAAGTTCTCTGAGGAACTCTTGAGGTTAGTCTTACATGTGATGCCACTGAGGACACAACTAAGTTTATGTGCACTTACACTGCTGACAGTCATCAAGGAAAAAAAAACAACAAAAAAAAGGAAAAAAAAAAAAAAAAAAGGAAAAGCTCTGAAAACTTGAACTACTTTTGTTTCTCTGTAAGAGCAATTAACACATATTCCCAAAGGAACTACTGAAAGAAGGAAAGAAACTGAGGATTCCCTTTGGGGAGGATAGTAACTGTAGGAGGCATTAAATATGCAAGCAGCCATTAGGCATGATTAAAGATTAATTCTGTGTCATAGACAGGACCTGGGGTCATTACAGGTCATGACTTTCATCTTAATTATTTGGCTTACTGTTTTTATTTAATTAGCTTGGCTTAATGAGTCTTTGGTTATAGATGTCTGGCACACTGGATTATTGTGCACCATTTATTAAGTAAAAGGCTCAGCTATTTAACTTCTTAGCAGATAACTTCCACAATCTCAGCAATAAGATTCTGGATAAAACCAGAGTGGATTCTATATAAGAACATAATGTTACAATCTTATTTACCTCTCTAAAATCAGCATTAGAGATTCTATTGAAATTGGTGGGACATGTGAGCTCATAATTTGGTAGTATTTTGGTGCTGCCTATTATATTAGTTACATTGGTAAAATTGTCTGTAAGTCAACACTCACAGCTCTCACTAGGCACTGTGTACTGTACTGGCCACGTCAAGGTATTTCAAGTTGTTGTGTTCTGTTCACTCTTTTTTAACACAATACATTCAGTCAGAACATAAAGGTACTGATTATGTTAAAATTAATTTAAATTATGGGTTTTATCTGAACTGCAATAAATATTTCCATAATAGAGATATGACCAAGACCCTCACACACTTTTCAAATAGAAACCATTTTCTCATGCATTTTTTTTAATTTAGTATTTGCATTCTGCTTTAGAGGCCTATCTTTTCTTCCCTTTAAACCCATAAAAAACTAATAGTTCATTTAATTCTCCCACCTCTTCCTAAACATTGCCTAACAGTCAAATAAATCACAAGTATGACTGAATCTCAATGCAATGTGGTTTTCCCTCCTGTTTCAATTAGAGGGGTAATTAATCAAACAAATAATAATTAAATAGAGCACCTGTAAGAAGGAAAGGACTGGGGAAAAGAGGCTTATGATGCAAACCTAGCTAGGAGAACAGGAGATTCTCTTTCTACTTCTTCTCAGATCCTCTGTCTTCTATACCAGAATGAAAATCACCCTGTCCTTGAAAGACTTGAAAAAATAATCAAAACTTCAGAAAAAACATAAGTGAAGGGGGTTTCCCTTTCTCAGTGCCCCCCAAAATGCATAGACTTTCTCAGGGCAAAAACTAGTAAAACCAGGACAGAAATTTTCCTGTGAATTAAGAGTGCTTTTAAGGCACAGCAAATACTAGGGAAGAGAACTAAGGCCATTGTGGCCCAGAATAAAATGAAGACAGCTAAAGCTTAAATCAGACTTCATGAAATTCACAGAATTAACATTAGAATAAATTTGTGGCATTTCTGGTGCACAAATTAGCCAGATATACTGGTAAGCTACTAGGTAGCCTGGTACGTACTGGCTTAAAATCTTTAAGAACACTAGGAATCCCAGTTCCTCTAACCGTTACATTCAGGATTTGCTGAAGGATGAGGCTAAGGGACATGAAGAACAGGGAGAAGATGATAGCCCTAAGGTCACGTAACTAACATTTTTTGAAATAATGGAACAATTTATAGTTTAGTAACTTTTTTGTTACTTTCAGGCCTAGAAAGTTTTTGTCAGAGATAGCAAGGGTGCTTGTATGAGCAGTTTGGAAAGGACAAATATTTTGCCTATGAAAAGAAAAGTTTCTTTATATTGAAATATTTGGAGATGGATCAAAAGAACAAAAGGTCCTAGAAAAAAGAAGGGAATGCACTTCCTGGTATCAGGCCTGCTAAGAGAATGGAAGACTCTATCCAGCAACTTTTGGCATAGATTTGTTTCGGTATTGGTACAGCAACAATAGGACAGATGTTCTTGGCCATTGATCCCTGTAATCATGTTATTAAAAAACTTATATCCAGAAAGAAAGTTAATGATTTAATGGACTCTTAACAGTTAATGATTTAATGGACTCTTTTACCCATTGAGCCCCAAACGCAGCCAAGTCAGCTGCAAGTTCTTAACTGTGCATGAAGGATGAAACCATTCTCTTGTTATGAAGCTAGTGTCTCTTCAGCACTCACTGATGGCTGAGCAACAGGCAGATTAGCTCCTAATTGTTTACCTTGATAGTGACCAGAAGGCTTGTAACAGAATAAATCTGAAAATTAAAATTCAGAGGACAACAATTCAATGGCAGCTATTAGCAGTGCAATTAGAGTGGTTGATTAGAAACGTTTATGAAAGTTTTGCAGACTGTGAGTTTGTGCCAGACTCTGAAAAAAAACCAAGGCCTGGAACAATCTGAACTATAAATCTGCCAAGATAGTATCTTCTGAAAATGTGGCAATTGCACAGAGGTCTATCCGATACATCAAATAGATGAACTATTTAGGGATGACAAATTCTAACAGCTGAAAAACGCAACCTTGGGGACTGACTTGGGCAAAACTACTTAGACTAGGAAAAGAGTTCAAACAAGCTAATTTTTTATGCAATGGCAAATATTTGTGACATGTATAACTAAGTGAATTTGGGGCCAGGACTTAGCTTTGTACCTAAAGTTGCCACAAACTGAGCGTCTGACTTAGTACCCTCTCTTCTCCATGTAGAAAGAAGCAAATATGATTCAAAGCTGAAAGTATCTTATTTAGTATTAGGTGTTTAACTGAAGACCATATGAAGTTAAATCAAAGTTGAATCTCCCATACCGTTTCTCTGCCTGAGCTTATACTGATAAATTGTGTACCTACCATCTACATTATTTCCTCTATCACCTTCTTCCCTTCATCAATAACTTCCTTGGCTTCATTCCCATCTCTTTTTCCCTTCTGAATTTCTGAAATAAGGACTGTGCCTCACTACAGGGAACCTGCATTTAGTTTGGTATTAATAGAGCTTTACTACAAACACATGGTGCACTGAGCACAAAGAGAGAACTGATACTTTGGAATGGATCCAAGATCTATTTAGTTCAATATCCTGTCCCTGACAGAGGAAGATACAAGAAACCTACAACAGTTAGATCTAGGGATATTCAATCTAAAAGACAGATAATGCTTTAACCTTAAGATTGAAATCTTCATTTCAAAACAATAGTTTATGATTTGTTACAAGAAGTTAAATGTGTTGTCAATGTCATTATTTCTTTTCTTAAAACCCTCCTCAATATTTGATCTAAACTATGTCCTGTCTTAATGAGCTCTATAATCCATTTATATGTGCATGAAAAACAGTAGTAAAACTATAAGTATTTCTGGATTGCACAACTTTTAATTTCAAGTTACTGTCCTCTTTTTCTTGTGTTCAGAGACAGGCAGAATTTGCCATGTGGAAATATGTGATTTATAACATAAATCAGAAAATCTATTATTATGTTCCTCATTTACTCATTTTCTTTTGCAGTAGTTTCCGTTTCTTTCAACAGAACTTTTCCACACCTTTCATGATTGCATTACTTATTGTTGAACCTCTTTTTCTTCTCTGATATCCTTTAAGATACAGGATGGTCAGTATTACATAGCATTCTAAAAGAGGTATTTAAAGCATTATGATATCTTTTCTGTTCTTTGCTATCCCTTTTCTTATATATGTTAAAAGCTTGCTTTTTTTTTACTACATCTATATGCTAAGCTGAATTGCTCCTTGAGTTCTATACCATTATACATGATAAATACCCTTTTTTTTAAAGTTGGTATGTCCAGTTTAAAAGGCTATAAATTATATGATTGAATTCAATTATAAGCTATTTTTCCTGCAATTTGAAAGTATTGTATTAAGTCTCATTTACCATTTGTTTCAGCTGCCTTGGATATCTAAAAAACCCCATGATTTCTCTGATCCCAAATAAACATCTCTTTGATGTTAAATATGTCATCTGCAAATATATCTACCTCATTACTCTCTGTATTTTCAGGCTATTAATATGGATATTTAAAACAAAGGTGAAAAGTAAAAGACCAAATACAGAACCTGAACTTAGCTTCATTGCTGACATTTTGAAATGAGAAAAAAATAACACATTTTTTTTTCTTTGCATCCTATTTTATCCAATGAGCTGTGACAATATTTCACTTCACTATGTATAATTACTTACTTCTTTTAATAACCTGCCAGAGCAATAAGAACTGCTGTTATAATGATATTAGCAACATTAAAAATTAACCAAATTTATTGATAATGGACTATTGCTGGGTCATCAGAATATTCCTTCAGTTATAATCCCGTATTGTCAAAGAAATTCAGTACTGAATGTCTTTCAAATAATTGTTAATGCTCTGTTTTTCTCAAAACAATAATGGTTTCTTTTTTAGTTTTCACCATGTGTCCTGGTTTCGGCTGGGATAGAGTTAATTGTCTTCCTAGGAGTTGGTATAGTGTTATGGTTTGGGTTCAGTATGAGAAGAATGTTGATAACACACTGATGTTTTCAGTTGTTGCTAAGGAATGTTTAGACTAAGTCAAGGGTTTTTCAGCTTCTGATGCCCAGCCAGCAAGAAGGCTGGAGGGGCACAAGAAGTTGGGAGGGGACACAGCCAGGACAGCTGACCCAAACTGGCCAAAGGGGTATTCCATACCGTGTGACGTCATGTCCAGTATATAAACTGGGGGGGAGTTGGCCTGGGGGGGGGGGGTGGGTCGCTGCTCGGGAATTAACTGGGTGTCAATCAGTGGGTGGTGAGCAATTGCATTATGCATCACTTGTATATTCCAATCCTTTTATTATTATTGTCATTTTATTATTGTTATTATCATTACTAGTTTCTTCCTTTCTGTTCTATTAAAGCGTTCTTATCTAAACCCACAAGTTTTACTTTTTTTTCCCCCATTCTCTCCGCCATCCCACTGGGGGGCGGGGGGGGGAGTGAGTGAGTGGCTGCGTGGTGCTTAGTTGCTGGCTGGGGTTAAATCACGACACCATGTGAGAAACACAGAAAAACACGTAGAAGTAAAACTAGAAAAATTCAGAAATGGCCATCACAACTCCCATTAGCAAAAAATGCATAGTCCAAGAACAATGCCACAACAGCATGATACTGGAAATGGTCTCTATTTTAGGTAGTAAACAGACAGGAAAAACGTCAGTGGTGGTTACACGGTGCATTTAGTTATTTATTCAACAGTTCCGTGTGTATTGTATTGGTGGCCTATCTTGAATACATTCCTGAACACAAACAATAGAAAGCGTCAATTTTCCATGTCAAGGAAGACAGTATGTTAAAGCTTAGAGTGAGCCTTTTATATGCAGCAGCTAGTTTAATGAAATGCTATAAACAATTTATATGATCAAGTTTTCGGGGGAAAAAAGTTTCCTCCTTTCTATTTTCTCATTTTGCATAACGCTTTTCCTAAGGGAATGGCATGAGGGAACGGGGAAATCAATTGTACATCAAATTGTTGAAATACTGACACATTCCTCTAGATCACTAAAGTTATCAGACAGTAAGTGAAAAGTGTACATAATTTGTCCATCAGAATTTGTCGAAATATTATATGACAATTCATTAACCCACAACAATTCTAATCACATCTGGCACTAAAATTTTGTATCTGTCTTGCTAGCAGAACATCACCAAGCCAAATTTCTAGAGGGATAAAAATAGTGCAACGTAAGTAAAAATCTAGTTTCACTGAGGAGAAAAATCTGCTTAGTGCTGTCATTATTTCTGCAGCCCCGCGCCCCCAGCCCCTGAATTTCCTGGTGGTTATTTGAGGTTAAGTAAGGAAAAAAAGTCCTACAGAAGATGGAGTCAACATTACAGATAGAAAAAAGGATGATATGAAACAGAAAAAGTAATGGACTGATAATAACTGAACAAGGAATTAGTTCCTTGGAAGAAAATGTATCTCCACATAACTGCATAATCTGTGACATCAAAAATACAGATTTGTTTATTTAGTAATGAATAAGCTGAATTCACTGTACTGCTACCCATAAGGTTCAATTATGTATTGTCTATGGATACTGATGTCATGACTGGTATCAATAGACAGTGATTATAAACACCCAGCTTACCATTATTTAGTCATTTTTTCATAGATTTTTTTACTAATTATTTGTAATACTTTAGTCTCCATTTAAGAGCCTGAATCTTCCTGTTACACAGCGAAAATACCCCACCTATTTCAGAATTTGGTATTGGCTATCATTGCTATATGCACCAAAAATACAGATCAGAGAGGATTTCAGCAGCCTTCTTCATGTTCATAGAAAACTATGCTTACTTATTTTCTTTTTCTGAAGCAACAGTATTTTTACAGATTCAATTCTCATACTATGATTAAAAAAGAAATAAATCTTATAGCAATTCCAGAGTGGTCTGTTTCTGCTCTTTCTATGGAATTTCTTTGGAATTCTTTACTAGTCAAACACATTTAAAGGAAAAAGTTTTGTCTTTGGATTTTCAGTGAGGAAAGTCCACAGCACTTGTGTTTTGATGGAGGGGGGGGGGGGGGGGGGGGGGGCGGGGGGGAAGGAAAAAACCGAATGCACAACAAGAAATACTTACATACTTCAGTCAGGTTTTGGATTTGCATTATCCCTGAGAAATGAAACTTTCCTTGTGGTTCATATATGAAACTAGAATTGCCTGGACCTGTTATATTCATGAGTACCAGATGAGGATCAAAGTATGAAATTAGAGATGGTAGCTCACAGGAGGAAGATGTGAGGGCAAGGATATAGTGAAATGCTGTTGTCTATTGATGAGAAAAGCAGCCATGCTCCTCACACTCTGAAACCTGCACTTTGTGTTTACATTCGTCCTCAGATTTTATATATATATCCTAGAGCTCACAAATGTAGACCTAATACCTGAGACTGGATGGGCTTCACCTGAGGATATTAAAAGAGCTTGCTGATATGACTGACTGCAAGGCTGAGGATTTGGCTAACAGCAATCTCACGAAGTTCAGCAGAGTGCAGAACTATGTTCCTAGGACAGAATAAACCCATGCACTGATACAGACAGGGAAGCAGCTGGCTGAGTACCAGACCATCTGAAAATGATCTGGGTGTTACAGTGAATGGCAGGTTAAGTAGGATCGAACTGTGTGCTCTCATTGCGAGTGAGGCAAACCACATACAGGGCTACATAAGACAAACTGTGGTCAACAGATGAAGGTAAATTATTATCTTCTTCAACTCAATCTACGACCGTAACTGTCAAACTCTTGGCAATGGCAAATTGTAAAACAAGGAGCGACCGCTATAAGCTGTGACTGGGGAGGTTTACATTTGGCATTAGGAAGAACTTTTGTACAGCACTGGATCAGGTCACACAGAGAAGTTGTGAAATCTCCATCTTCGGAGATTTTCAAGACTCAGCTATAGAAAACCATAGGTAACCTGATATAGTCACTATTCAAGAGTCCTGCTTCTTGACTTCTGTGGGGAGGCTGAACTACAACAACCTCCCGAGGTCTCTTCCAACCTGTATTTCTGTAATGCAGATACACATCCACCTGTAGGTGGAAATATGAGTCATGTTTCTTAGAGAACAGTAGGAATAAATACTAAAATAGAAAGATGCTGAAGCTACTTGGCCATGTAGACTGAGTTTTAAGTAAAGCAGGGACACTATGTCCTGCACTGCTAAAATAAAAGCTGTATGTCTTCCTTATTAAGGGAAGACAGCATCTGGCTAGCTTTCAGAAGCACATTCCTTCAGCCTTGCCTAAGACTGGGAATAGTTCTTGAGAGGTTCTAAACAACAGAATCTAAGGAACAAAACCAAAATCAGTTCAATTTGCAATTTGACCCAATGCCATCATTAAGAAAAAAATGGCCTTTTTTAGTTATTATACATAAAACAAAGTGTTCCTTTTTGACAACACAATACATTATTTTCATGTGTAATTTTCTTAATAATTTTCATTATTCCATGTTATTAATCTATTATTTACTTAGGCATAACAACACAAACAACACATATACAAGCCCCTAGGTTAGAAAAAAGAAAGGACCCATTATGAAGTGAAAAATTTGGATATTGTTACATGATCTGTATGATAGTCACCAACTCTGGTAATACAATGCTTACACATTAAAAAGTGAAAGGTCATATTACCAGATCTAACTCTGAAGTTAGCCTTGTTTTGAAGAGGCTAGGCTAGATGACCTCCAGAGATTCCTTTGAACACAAATTATTCTGTAGGAGTATTATTACTTATAACAGCTGATGGAGAAGGAAAATAAATGAAAAGTACTTCTAAGAGTCACAAGCTTTGCTGAGAGCTGAAAAAACACACTGTTCATAAGTACACACACAAGAGAAGCCTACATGATATAAAGTGGGAAAAAAAGCCCCCCCCCCCGAATTACGGTACCTTTAAATCACTCAAATGTCAACAGACAAGTCTTTGAAAGAATGACTGATGTTACGTAACAGAGACAGTAATGTGTTGTAGTGTGGCAGGGTGAGCTAAGGACACAGCTTTATTCTGCACTCAAAATGTCTTTGGTACAGTGGGTTGAAGTCAAACCCTTAATACGACCAAAATGTGGCTTTTTTGCGTTACTAGTAAGATAAGTGAGGACACACAAACACACAAATGCATCCTCAACATTTATAAAACCCTTTTCTTCTCTTCGTATCTAATACTTGCCTTCACATCCCATTACGTCAAATCAGGTGCTATAGTGCTACATGATGGATATAATCTAATGTGACAGGTTACAATGTAGCATATTATTTGGAAAATTGGGAAAAAGGCAGTTGTTATGAAATTGGTTGTTAAAGATGTCTCAGGTTTGTTTGGTTGCTGGTTTTGGTTTTGGGTGTTTTTTGTCTGTGTGGGGTTTTTTAGTTGGTTTTGCTTTGTTGTTGTTTTTTTAACCCATGCAGAAGCAAACCCTAAACTGGCAGGTTTTATTTTTAAAAGCATAATTCATCTCTAATGTAAGAGCTAGGGTTTTTTTCACATGCAGCAGATGTTTAAAAGGTGTAAACAATTAGAGACAGGATCACTAAGCAGACATTCCCTCTAATGAGCCGGCAAAAGGAAAACTTGTGCATGTTGCTGTGATGGTGCTTTCTCCATTTTCCTCACAGAGAAACTCCAGCTAGGCGTAAGCATACCTCTGTAATTATAAAATAGGAAATAAACCCAAATAAAACCTGTGTTCAACCACTTTGAACAGATACAACTACAGCTCTTGCCTTTTACCTTGTTTGGCTTTGTGTTCCATTTTTAGCATTTTAGAATCCACAAAACGTGTTGGCAGCAGTTAGGAATAGGAAGACTCTGATAACCCTTTTCTTTCTCTCTCTTGCTCTGGTATAGAGCACACCTTTTTTTTTTTTTTTTCTTGAAGGACTACTCCTGTTCATTTTTAAGAGCTAAATACCATCTTCAGCAACAAAAGATAAAGGTTGCAAGTAAATTTCACAGGGGTTTATGAAGCAATTCTGCTTGGACATTAGAGAACATAAGCTTTAGGTGTTTTTTAAAATTATTTTTATTTATTTATTTATTGTCTTTTGATTTACTATGTTAGGCTTGGGCTTCAGATAAGAGGCAGTAAAAAAAAATTATACATCTCTTGCATCACGGCAAGGCCTGCATACTCAGGTTTTCAATCAGCCACAGAAATGAGGTCTCTAAAGTCTGATTCCACCTTAGAAATTTCACAGGCAGAAAGGGAAGCAATCAAAAGACTTAAATAGATCAGAATTATTTAAGAAATTATTCCAATAGCAGGAACTACTTAATTATATTCTTATACCTATGATGCTCTTCACCTTCAGCAAGGCATTTTGATATTGTGACAACATGGGTATTACAAGAATCAGGCAAAAAAAGAGACGATAATATGTATTATGTATTAATATTCTATATTAATAAAATATAATTTCAGTACCTACCTTGGTAGATTGTTCCTAGATATTTTTTTTTTCCTTAACAATTTGGAATGGCTTCCACAATATAACATGTCATGGGATTGACAGCAACACTGAACTTAAGACAACGCAAATATCAATAAATGTATCACTTATCTTTCAGCACAACAGACACAGGATGGAACACTGTATCTTAATATACATATTGATAAAAGTATCTATAGGAGACCTAATTGCTGAATACTCAGGAGAGCATGACTTCATTCTCTTTTGGAAGATCCCATCTGCATAAGTTTGATGAAGCAGAAGAAAGGTTTTGAAAGTCTTCCACTGTAAAGATGAAAAAATCCCCCAAATGGGATTATATATACCCCAAATGCATATGTACATATATATATATATATATATATATATATATATATATATATGGAATATCTATCTTTCCATTTCAGTGATGGCAAAATGTGACAGGGTGGTGTATTAGTAAGAATGTTTGCATGACTAATGCATGACTGCATTCATTGTTGGATAGGTCAAAGTTAATGAAAACAGGTATAAACTGTAGTTTTCCAGATTTTTAGAAGGATTTGTTTGGGGTTTTTTAATCCAGAAGTAGATGTCATAACAGATGCTGTCATGCATATCTCCATAGAGCTACAATGGTGTCCATCATTATAAGTTTCTACATATCTATCATTTTTATTTCCATACATCAAGTGAAGCAGTATGCAAATATATGGGCCCAGGGGAAGAGATCTTCTCATTCTCTGATCAGTCTTCAGAACACTACACTATATAAAAACTGTTCTAGTCCCTTGATATCAGTGAGGGTACAAGATGTTTTTGTTACAGCAACCTGTTAAATAAAAAGTGTAATCTCAGGTTTGAGCAGCATAATCTCAAAAGTAGCATTGCAGAAACTGAACAAAGAATACTTGAAATTTCTGAGGGAAAATAGCAACTGCTGATGTACAGAAGAAAGAACCATTCTGTAAACCAGTGCAACTGAAAGGGATATAGATTTTCAAGCACTGTGAAAGAGGCTTCTTTCACATCGTAGTTTTACATCAATGCAATCCCACCTCTGGGGGGGAAACCTCTTATTTTATTAATTATTATTTCTATGATTATTGCAAAAAAGATAAACTGCCCCCTTATTATGCATCTTATCATAATCTGTCCTAAATTTCTATCACAGTTTAGTATCCATTCAAGCATCACAGTAGGGAAAGTGTATTATTACAACCATGAATCTTAGGTGGCATTTTGCAAAGGCTCATCCATTGTTACCTTCCATTAACAGCCAAATAATCCAATACGATTAGCTCTGCATGTCCCCTCTGGAATTATTTAAAATTCAGTCTTCTGGTATTATCTAAAGCTCTAATAAGTTGGAGAGGAAAAAAAAAATCAAAAACTATGCAAAAAAGCTGGTACCAGGGCTTATCTTGGACTTATTGATTTTTAAATTTATTATTTCTTATAATTTTCAGAGACAATATGTCCCTGAAGCTAAATTTCTTCAAAGATATGCCCAAAAGGGACTGCAAAACTTTTGTATCTAACTGTATCAGGGCTTTTTATGAGGCTCATGCACATACACTTTCAGAAAAGCATAGTTGAACTCCATGAATACAACACTTTCAACTTCCTACAAATTAAAAGCCTCTCAAAGGAAAAAAAAAAAATTAAAATAATATTGTCAAAATTATCCAGTGGATTTTTTAAGTTTTCCCATAACAAAACACCAGTTAAAGAATTCCAAGGTTTTATATTTAAAAATCCTAATCATTGTAGTTGATTCCTTCAGTAGATTTAGAGAAACCTCTTAGAAACAAATAGGGAAGAATTTATACCTGAGCATCAGACTGACATTTCATAGCAGAATAATCTTTCTTTATATTTTAGGTCATTCACAAGCTCACTGGAAAGATGTCGAATAATGTAGCAGCATGAATGTTTATATCTCTGTGAAAGACACTCACTACTGACTAACACCCCTGCATTTTCTATTACACGATGTCTAATTAAGCCCCATGATGCCACTCTCAAATCTGACAAAGCAGAGATAATTCTTGACATTTTCAAAAACTTGGCTTATGTTCCCCTTCTTTTTACAGTGACACAAGCTGGGGCTTCAAACCGATAATGACACTGCAGCAAGTTTCTGTTTTTTTAGTCTTTTTCACACAGTAGTTTACTCAGAAGGAATGGAATCACACAGACCTTTATTTGCCTTTGCAATCTTCAAGCACAGAATCACGGCAGCCAAAAGACCAAATTTTGCCCTTACTTGCCTCTGTTCAACTCCCACCAAAATCAATGGAAATTATATGTTATGCTACCCAGGGAGTGATTGGGTCCATAGCACACAGAGAGAACTGCCACAGCACATGTGAGGTGATAGGTCACATCACTTCAATTGTCCCTATCTTCTTTCAGCACTAGACAAACATCAGAAGAGACAAACATAAAACAGGAAAATAGCAATAGTAATACTCAGTGTCCTGGTGCTGTCCCTGTCACTGCTGCTCCTCCAGTCCAGCCATAATGCAGAATTTTTTTTACCACATGTGGTGCCTCACATCTACCTTTCTTGGGCAGCAGCAGGAGGCAGACCAGCAATATTTGGAGGCTGTCTTTAATTTAAGACTCATCTCTTTAACATGAAACTGTGGCGTTTCAGATAGAAGAATTAAGACAAGGGTGAAAAAGGTCCTGCACATGCTTCTGAAATTATGAAAATTCACGGAGATGAACAACCTTTCCTTTTTTTAAAAAAATCAGGTCTTTTCATTGCTTTGTTTGCATTACTTAAAGGATATCAATTCCCCCTTCCCTGTCCTGGTAATGTCACTATGTTCTTCTTTATTTTACCATGTTCACTGTGACACTAGCCAAAGACTACACAAGATCGGTTTCTCCACTAAAAGAAACAATAAAAAGAACTGGTAATGATTTACACAATTTTTCCACAAAAGTCTCACAACGCTTAAAAGCTGGCTTACAGATCTTAGGGGAAAAAACAATAAAACCCAACTAAAATTAGAGAGACCTATACAAATCTCATTAGTATATGGTTTAAGAAGGCACAATTTGCCATTTTGTTTCTGAGTCAAAAAGGACTTAATCTCCTAGAGTTAAGACTAATGCAAAAATCATTAATATTTTCAACTGTAAACTCCTGAGACCTGTGCACCAATAGCAAAATGTCTTGCTTCTCCACAACTTTCTTCTAGAAATTGCTTTAATACAGTTTTACAAGAAACATCATTTGTTCAGATTGTGTCCCAATTCACCCTGCAAACACAGACAACAAAACTAATTATTTTCAACCCCAACCTTTACCCGACTATATCTTTTGAAGGCAGACACCAAATTGGTGGAAAATTACATCTTACATTGGATTTCATGCTTATCACAATTTTTCCCTATCTTTCTTTCTATCTATTTGATTAAATCATTTCACATCTTTCAGAAGTCATAAGTTGCAAAGAAAAAAAGAATTCACCATAGAAAGATTTAATGTGTATAAAGAATATTCCCATTACAGTTGTGGACTTGGTCATTTGAGCAGTTAACGTAAAGAGCGCACAGTAATCCAACTTATTCCTGAGCAACAGTAGACTTTCACCAGACATAACCTCTCTCTTCCAACACAAACTTAAAAGACTAGAAGATAAAGCTATTTGCAATTGGTTTGCATTTGCTTTGGTTTATTATTATTATTTTTGTATCATTAAGGTTCTAGTGAAACCAGGTGCTGGGCAGCCATGAAGTCAGAAAAGGTTCCTGACCAAATTCATCTACATTTGAACTGGAAAAATCAGGCACAAAGGTTGAGGACAAACATAAGCCTAGAGTGGAAAAATGACATACCCAAGACAACAGAGGAGGTTAGTGGTAAATTCATAACAGACTACAGGCACAGGCCTTCAAATTTACATTTCAACTCCTTAGTGAGGAGGCTACATTGTTCCAAATAATTAAACTCAATCAATGAAAAGACATATTTCTCTCCTTATATTTAAATGTCAAAGAACTCTCACTATAATCAAAGACAGCTGGGAAAAGGGATGCAGAA
This sequence comes from Aquila chrysaetos chrysaetos, assembly GCF_900496995.4. NCBI lineage: Eukaryota > Metazoa > Chordata > Aves > Accipitriformes > Accipitridae > Aquila > Aquila chrysaetos. The sequence continues at coordinate 22,004,708 of NC_044017.1, read as the reverse complement.
AGCTAAGAATCTAAAGAAATATTACTGATGGACAAAGACAAGAAGTGATACAAAAAGGAAAAAAAAAATTTTTCTATTTTTAAATGAAATATTAAGTCTTGCAAAATTCTCTGATCAGCTGTAATAAATACAGTTCATTGGGATTCCATTTCAATATGGTATTTTTACTACTGTTAAGAATCTGAATTTGGGCTGTTCACTTTATAAGAAGGAAAAGTATAATGAAGCTCCAAAGGCAAATGTAATAAATTCCCCTATTTCATGAAATCAGTAAGGTGCAGTAGCTTATTTTCAGTGTTTCCACCTGCTTTTATGTTGTGCACCTAACCCTCTCACATTTAAATGGTCAAAGACATTCCCCTTGGGACACACACACTGACATGGCAGTGACTTATATCCGTTTGTAAGGAGACCATGTATACCCTTGCTATCAGTTAAGTTTTAGGCAGTATAGTATCCTAATAATCACATTGACCAGAACAGGCATACATATTTGCACATATTTGTAGACTCTGTTAAATTCTCTACTGTAATGCAAAATAAACTACTGCTCTTCACATTACTCCAAACAGACCACAGGAACTACAGGCCTGAAAACTATCATTCACTAAGGAACGGACACACATGAGAAGTTTTATAAATACACTAATATAGCGGATTCTTCTTTCACCGAAGATAACAGTAAAGGTTCTGTGTGAACTGTCCAACATTGTGACTGAAGACTGCAGTTTTCTCAAGCAATTTTACAGGAGTCTTTTCACGGCAATGAAATAGGTGAATCTAGGATTGATGCATTTCTATTTATGTGGTTTTCAGATCAAATAATTGGTAGAAAAAATATTACTTTACTTGAAACAGATTCAAATGAACTGCTTTCTTGAGTCTTCCTTGAGTAACTCCTAACAATGACTAGCTTGATTTGACAGCTTGTCTGTTCTTAGGTAAAGCTGGATGACAGTCATCCACAAAAGCATTTGATTAGTTTATCATTACCTGTGTCTTTGTTTAGCAGATGTTTCTGAAGTACTTTGCCTCAGTACTCAGTGTAGTTTGTCACCATATAATGTGAAGTGGGCAACTCTTGTTCAAGTTACTGCTAAGTTCCTTCAACATTTTACAGCAGTTTCTTTCATCACTGAATATAAGTTTAGATCATCTGTAAAGTACAATGTTTGGGTTTATTTTTAAAATAGAGGGAACTCTGGGAATACCTGGAAAACTAAGTTGCAATAAACAAATATGAAGTAGTAGAGTTGAAGAGAGGGGGCAGGAGAAAATAAAAGTGAAACAGTATTTTCAAAAGATCCCTGTGTGCATTATTCATGCATTAGTCCCAATGGACTGTGGATATCCAGCAATCATAGCATACGTTGTGTCATCTCCTTCCTAAAATTGAAGGATAACACCATCATGATAACGAAAATATTGCAGTGTGTCACCAGGCAAAAGTGTGTTTGCAAAAAGAAACATTAAACAGTCAATAGTAATAGCTTCAAAGGACAGGATAAGCACTGCCTCACCTATCAGATCACAAACTACAGTATTATTTTGGAGTAAACTTTTGCAAATAAGTATTACCTTCATACAGTAACTTAAAACTCAAGTGTGGCCCCACAAAACCACCAGCACACTTGGCTTTCTGTGTTTGCAAAGCTGTCTGTTTCATGATGGACAGCTGATGTTTCATTTCCTCTCACTTATGGAAGGCTAACTTGGAAGGATTTAATTCAAGATAATACAGCTTTTTATTGCAGGTTGGCTATTTCAAATTTTTACCCCATTAAAATTTTTGGGCAGGTGGACTAGTTAATCTAGGTAGTCTGGTAGTGTGTTACTACAGACAGTCAAGTGCCTCCGAACATATCTGGCAAGAAGGAATTAAATTACTTAGCTATTCTCTGATGTACTGCACTCTGCAGTAACATTCGTCTGGAAAAGTTAGTGTTCTACCCTGTATCTCCTAAATAGTATATTTACAAGTTTTAATCTGAATGAGAATTCATTTAGGTTAAGCAAAAATGCTGTTATGATAGATCCACTTTATTTCCTCACAACGAAATTAAGATTTAAGAATTTTTTATTAACACTAATAATATACAATAGATACACAGTTTTATACTAGTAAGAAAAAGATACTATTTTTACTAATAGCAACAATGTATATATATGGACATAAATAGCAGGAGTACTCATTCTATTACTATGTTTATATCTACTTGTAAAAATCTAGATGTTGGACCAGATTTTTCTAATGCCAACCATGTCATACAGACTGGGTGACATAGTACACTGAATTTAAGGAGAAACAGCAGAAGAAAAATGTGGAGCTTCGCCACAGCATTTCTTTGCTTGCTCAACTTCTGCTAGAAGAGTCCATTTTAGCAGTTGGTTGTGCTAAGTCCTGGAAACAATTTACTGAGTTTGGAACAACTGTACTGCTAGGAGATTACAATGGCATACTACCAGAGAACTTGAATTAAAAAAAAACCCCACACCGCTAAACCTTTCAACGAAATTGCAGTTTATTTTTTAGCAATTGCAAATTTTCTAAACACAGGTAATCCGAGTGTAGAAGCCACAGGGATTGCAACCTTCCTTTGGGACCTCTCCATGGACCATGCACTGTCATCCTCAGACTCCCCCCAGTTCCCCCCCGCTGCTCCTCGACCTGTCACAACCGCCTGGCAGCGCAGGAGAAGCATCTCTTGAGTCAGACCCAGGCACAAGACACAGTCCAACCACATTGTTCTAAGCCACTACCTAGTGTCTAAATAAGGCCCTAAAGCAGTTAACTGTGCTTGACATTTTTACTGAACTTCATTTATTTTTGTTGAAACAGTCAGAACTGTCATGATGAGTATATTCAGTTTGATATACAGAAAAAATGGATTAGCATCAATCTAAGTGAAAAGATATTTAAGCTCATGATGCACAACTTCTGTTCTAATTTTAACGCAAGTTTTCCTTGAGCTACTTCTATATTTAGCATAATTTTTAAAGAATTTCTTGACAAGCAATTTTCTTAAAATATAAGTGACAAATACGAGTAGATTATCTGGGATATCACTTATGCAAAGTCCAGTGTATTCTTGGCTCACTGTGAGGATATATTGACTGAGAATATGAAATAGCTGCACAAGGAAAGAAACAAACATGTATTTTCCAGTCCCTTGCTGTCACTTTGTTATCACATACAGTGAAGCTGCATAAAAGATATGGCTATAAGATCCAATTCATTAATGATCTCTTTCTTAATGAAATAGCTCTCAAGTTTTGTTTGAGGAGAAAGACAGCAGCCTCTACATCTGGGTAATTCGCCTTCACCCTAGCCCCCATTTAACTAATTAAATGTTCTTTAGAATTTGAAATCACTAAGTATAACAAAGCTCCTGAGAATCATAAGCAAAGTCAGGAGGACATCTCAAACACAAGAATGGTTAGTATAGGACAGTCTAGGGAGTACATGATGCTTTCAGTATCATTTTGTACTGTACTTTAGGGCTTTAATAACCCTTCCAGCAATGTTGCATCAACTGCTAATCAATACCAATTATTTTTCACACCATAGAAACGAGGTTTAGTTAACCCCTTGAGTGCCTTATCCAGAAATAAATAAAGGATATATTTTTTACATGGATGAAGAAAACAGTCCATCCGATACAATTAAATTATTCCTGTAACAAAAGTGCTTCTACAGCCAAATGTTGGATGAACATATAGTCATTCAAAAAATTACTCCAGTCCATCGGTTTAAGACCACGTTTTAAAATTATTCATTTAAATAAACTAACCAAACATTGTATGCTGCTGTCATACTAATCCTTACAATGAGAGAAGTGCGAAAGGCTCCTAACCTTGGGTGTCTTGCACTGTTTCAGTCACAAGGGTCTTCCCACAGAAATTTTGGTAGAATAAGCAAAAAACCCAAATGAAACTCTTGAAAAAGAAGTCTGTTTTTTCTTACTAATTACTTTTTTGAATTGCATTCAGCTCAAGCATGAGTTAAAACAGGTATGGGAACAGTTACTTTACTGCTAAGTTATGTTACTAAACACATTTTCATTTTGCATGCAGGTCAGGAGAGAATTTACATAGAGAAAACTTTTCATTACCAAAACTGGGGGGGGGGGAGAAAGACCCACACCCCAAAACTACTTTTTGTGCAACGTTCCCTTATGCATCTACATATTTTTACGATAACAGCCTAAATAGTTACTGAAGTAAGTAAATACTTCTTTTGGTTTTGGTTCAGCTTCATACTGGACATTAAGTTTTCAGACCGAACATCCAAGTAGATTGGTCAAGATTATTTTTTTTCTGTAACTAGGCAGGCAGCCAGTAGAGTTAGTGAACTATCTAAATATATCAAAGGTCTTATATATTAGTGTTCAAGTTATTTCCAAGTAACTAATATAGAAGCAACATAAAAATAAGAGTATTGGAAATGAAAGGTATCAGGAAAATGCCTATCTGATAGCCTTATTGCTGCTACACATACTCACCATCTTTGTGGTAACAGAAATCTAGATTCTCCTGAAGTAAATGCACCTCTCTGCTAAGATTCCATTAATGTTTTATGTCTGTCTGTCTATCTATCTATAAGTATGCATGAAATGTTTAATTCTTATAGACCAGCAGAGCTTTGTATATATTCATTCAGTACAATAGACCATCAAACAGGAATAAATTAGAACACAAAATAGTTTAATTTGATAGAAGAAAAAAGTAACGAGACTTTAAGATCAAAATAGAAAAGCTGCTCCTATAACACTGCACAAAGATGACAATTCTAATAGGACTGAGAGATAGAGAAAAAATAACCAATGCTGTTGAATGCTCTTCTGCAATGGATTTATCAATACATATAAGTAATTGGCTGCACATTGCTTTGTTTAAGCTACCTAAGCTAATTTATCATTTAAGTGCCCATTTTAGAAAGTGAAGCTGTCTATAATCATACAGGACTATGTAATTACTCAGAATACAGTGCAATATTCCTTCACTCTCAGAACATCATATGGAACTATCTGAAACAGTTTTCTCAACCCAATTTAACTGAAAGCAGAGGAACAGAGGTTCTAATGAGCCATTGCCCTCTGGAGCTGCCACTGTTCTCTGCATAAGCTTGAAACACTGTTTTCATCGTTAATCTTTTCTCGCTTTCATAAGAAACTGGCCTACATTATTACTATTGTTTGCCACATCCTCTGACTCATCGAGGGCTATAAGGTGTTACAATGAAGTCTATCTCAAAGCCATGTGAAACTTTGTTTCAGGTGTTCTAGAAAAGTTTCCCTAAGGAGCATGAATTTTTTATGGTGGAAGGAATATAATCTGTACCAGCTTGACAGGAATGCTTTGCCAAAAAAGAAAATTAGGGACTGACGACAAGAGAAGGTGAATCTTGCTGGACCTTTTTAATAAAATCTTCTAAGAATTTTTTTTCTTACTGTTTTAATTTCTCCACTGCATTTTCTAAGTAGTACTAGAGAAAAGACAGAACAAAGGACTTGGAATCTTAACAGCTTTTTGAAACACAGAAAATAATAATGCTAGCAAAGAGAGGATGTAACTTCCTTTTATTACTTGTTCAGTCACTGCAACCAGACACAATAACATAAAACATAATGTCTTAAAAGGAAAAACTAAAAAAGGCCCAACCAAACCACGCAACACCATTTGTCTTCGCTTTCAACATTATAGTTGTCCATTGCTTTACTAAAATACAGTCTTAATTCTGACACCACACAAAAAAAAAAAAAAAAAAAGCTATATATTTAAAAATGTAATGTATTCCTGTACTTGAGAATAGAAAAGTACTTACAGCTGGCAACAAATATGACCAGTTTGGTTTTAAGTCCTTCTTTTGACTCTAGTAGTAAGAGAGGCCACAACCTGAGGCTTCCTTTCTGTACAGAAAGCCTTTTTTCCTGTGTTCAAGTTGATGTGATGATTAATCATTGCAACTTCTTCTGCTGTGGTGTTCAGTTCAATTATATAGGTTGACACTACTATCCCCTAACTAAAGTGCCAATACTTCCCTTTTTAACCACTGATATCAAAATACTAGTGGATATTTACAATAGGAATTTTGTGCCTACCTGCATAATTTTTTTTTTTTTTTTTTATTTAAAAGAGCACTGAGAAGTTCTGAGAGGGGAGAAAGAAACCAAGGATTATTTTTCCAAGGAAAAGTTCTTAATCCAAAACCTGAGGCTGAGGGATAATTGGATACACATGACAGGCAATTCGGTGAAAGCCCTTGCCAGATCTAACACTTGCTCTGTTCAGCATATTATTACTCTTCTGCCTGTATCAGAAACTGGTAGGCTGAGAGGGAACAAAAGCCACACCAAAATATAAAATCTGGTAGGATTTTACACTAGGAAAATGAGTATTTGGAATCTGCAGATAACTTTGAAAAATATTTTACATAAGATTTAAAACCTCAACTTTTTTTCCTGAACTGAAGACCGAGCAAAACATAAAATATTGAAAGACCTTTTCCTCTGGATTAAATTAGGTCTTTTTTGGTGGTTTACTGAATTAAGCTCACCATATTACTCTCAACATCTTTTCTAAATTGAAATTGCTAGAATGGCTTGGTGGTATAGCAGAGGGAATGGGAGAAAATCCCAATGAGACAAAAAGCTTCCATCTGGATTTCATTAAGCAGTCATTTTCTTATAATTTACTCTATCATTTTAAATCATGAAAGTCATTAGATGTATTATTACATAATGATAATTCTCAGAGATTATATAAAAAGTGTGGGTTTACTCAAGCATTTATTCTATTGTTGCATGTTTTGTAAGTTAATTATCTGAACAACAACAACAAGAAGTTATTCACTAACGGTGTTCTGCCTTGGATCTGTCAGAAATTTCACTCAGTTTGAATCAATCATTGATCTAAAAACTAATATTCACTAAAATGTAGTGACCATAATTTTACATACTTATCTATATACAAATAGAATATGCCACCCACCAACAAACATGTGGTATGTATTGAAAGAAAACCCTATTCCTTTTAATTAGTTATGAAAAATAAATTTAAATAGATATTTAAAATTATAATAACGATTCAATTTTGAGAATATTTATTAGAATTTCAAAACCACAGTTCTACTGTGATAAAAAAGGCAGCAGGCAGGAAGGTATTTTTATTTGTTTGTTTGTGTTAATTGTGACTAAAAGAAAAATTAAGAAACTACTTCTTGCATCTTTAGCCCAAAGTATTACCCTATTACATCAGATTTCTTAGAGAAAGAAAAGAATTTTAAGTTATCTGTACTTCTGTGTTTGGTTTTTATGCTAGGTCACCATCTCCACATGGCAAGCTAGCTAGGACTCAATTGCTCAACCACCTTCAAATTCATGAAGCCTGGATGCCACAAACTGTTGTATTCTCTCGAGAGACTATTCCTTTGCAAAGCAGAAATAACTGTCCCAATTTCATCTTTGTGAACCTTTCTGCAGTCTAGGTCTGTCTCTTCACTTTTCAGAGCTTGCACAGCGGTGTCCAGTGTTGAATCACCTTTTTTCCTTCCTTGGATGTTTCCCTCATTCTTGCTTTTTTTACACAGCACCAACATGGATATACAGGGGTTAATCAGGGAGCACAGAGGGCCTAATACGGGCAGCATAGGCATAAGCAGTGAGTGCGTTACTGGACAGCTGTATCTAGCTCTGGAATCCTTACTTCCAAAATAGTGCTGAAAAAAGTGAAACAAAGTGAAAGGAGGGAAAAAAAAAAAAAAGTAAAGTTTTAAAGGAATGAAGCAACAGTTTAAAGCTGCTCTCAAAATAAGAGATTTAAGACAGTCTAAGTTCTCTGTGAGAAGACTACATGGCACTTTGATCACAGGCTACAGTATTCACGTGGGGAGAAGATTTCTAAGAGAATTCAGGCTGTATTTAATAGAAGTTATGGGCTGGCAGCAGAGACGATACTGTTGTAATTTATGAATTTTACATATTGCAGCTACTACAGAAGCAGCAGCCTATTTCACTACTGCAAATCAACAGGTCTCTTTCTGTCTCTCACACAGAGTTAAATATTAGGGTAGGGGTTACCTATGGAGATACCAAGTTATAAACTAACCTGTTTTTACAGTCTAACGTTGAAGAATTTTATCATTTCACCATAGTACTTAGGAAGGAATATTTCTAATGTATAGTATTCTGTATGTATTCTAATAAAGGAAGGGGAGAAAAAAATGCTGTTAGTGAGGGGTGAATTGAGTGCTTAACACTTGTTTCAGTTTACAGGTCGATTTTAATTTTGTGTTAGGGATTACAGAGAAATCTGTCAATAAGACAATGGTACAGAAAACACCTGAAGGCAGTAGAAAAGTAACTCTATTATCTAAGGTAAAAATACCCATGTAAATTATAATACTGAAAGCAAAATAAACTTATATGTTGTTCAAACAGACTATCTAGATTTCCATACTCTCAGAGGCATCAAACCTCTGGCTGGTTCAAATACCTGACTTCTAGATGTCTTACAGAAAACAGAAAAGACAATTCCGGGAATACAAAACAGCTACATCAGATCAGACGTTGAATTGCAAAAGTACAGGTCTTTCCTCAAAAAACCCCAACCCCAAAACAGTGCCAACAAAGGCACTTCAAATTAATATAACTTTATAATACGTTGTGTATTACTCCAAAATCACCTTCGCTGAAGCAGCTCTCATAAGACATTTCCATTACATACGCACTGACAGGCCAGTTACTTGGCAGTTGTGTTTCTCTGTGCCCGTTCTGCACCCTCCGGGTTTTGAGGGGGGGCATTTCTGAGCACAGACGGAAACCTCTCACCAGCACTAAGCACGCTGTCACTCACATTCCCTTTGCGTGCCCCCAGCAAGAGGACAGGAGTAGTAATGTTCTCTTCTAAGTCTCTGTTAGTAATTGTTCCCAAATAAATTAACTGCAGTGCACATTACTAGACTTCTTAAACAAAGTAGGCATTTAGTATCTATTGGCGCCCCAAGACAGGAACTGTACAGAAAGTAAAAGATGGGATTAAATCAGAGCTTATTAGGATTTATTTTACCAATTATGCATATACCCTTTGCATTTTTGCCATACCTCAAGAACACAAAGATCTAAACTACTATTCGAGTACACTGACATATTAATTATGGAACACTTAAAACTCAGTGACTTAATCAAAATGCATTTGTGTTGTAATTACATTACCAATGACATTATTTTAGAGAGAAGACAGTAGGAGGAATGATCTGAAAACACAAAGTGTGATACAAACTTCAGAAAGTGATCATTTTGGGAGGGGTGATACTGGTGGAAAACCCTAGCAAGACAATGTAAAAATCCTGAGAAGAAAAGCACTCAGAAGATGACGGAAATAGAAGCAGTAAATGATTTACAGATCACTAGTCAAACAAGAAAAGTCTGATAGCTTTCTGGTAAAAAATTAAGAATTTTAAAGGAATCCAATCCAATGAAATATAACATAAGCTTTCAAGCATATTTCCTGAAACCATATTTAAAACCAGAATTCCATTGAAATACATACTTCTTACAAGTTTATTTCTTAAGAAAAGGTTATAAAACTTTTAAAGTAAATATCCATATTATGATCACACTGTTATTTGTATAGCAACACTTATTCCCTCTTTGAAAAGACTGAGAATTGCAGATGAAAACTCTGTTTAAGTAACATTTTCTTCCCAGATTCTGAAAATTTCCCTTGTATCATCTCCTGAAAATAATATGAATTTCCATGAAATACAGTTCTATGCAATGTAATACCAGATTTCAAAATTCACTAGTATTAACATTGTATCTGAGGTCATTGTCAAGGTGCAGTCACTTTGCTTAAAGAATATAACAACAACCAAACAATAGAGTTTATGACAGCTGAGGGAATAAACCTTAATTCCAATTGTCAATTTTTCTCCAAATACCCTTAATGCAGCTTTTTCTTCCTGATCAAAGAAAAAAAAAAAAAAATTAGATTATGTCATCTCTTTCAAAAAGCAGGGAAAATAGAGGCAGGGAACTTAAAGAAAATGTATGAGGGATAAGCATAAATGCACTATCTTTAAAGAACTTGGGAAGCAGGTAGAATACATTTTATTAAAGTGAACTTACAATATATATCTGAAGATTTACTACCATGCACTTCCTAGTAAGTTTCATAGCTACCAAGTAACTGAACTACATGTTTTGATATGCCGCAGGACTAAAGCTATTACCAAGGCAACAAAACACAATATGGTGTTTACTGTACTTTGTTTATTAAACTTAAGGATTTGCTTAAAAAATTCACATTTACCAACTATTGTGAGACCTTTATTTTAAAAAGGGTATTTTCTTTCCTATTTCCTTGACTATCCAAATCATTCTGGCTTCAGTGCATGCATAATTATATTTGTATAAATGAAAACTAGTGACTTGTATGCACAGGGAAAAATGCAACAACTTAAACACAATATGAGATTTTTTTTAAAAAGTGCTTATGGAATATCAATAAATAGAAAGCATTTCCGTTCAAGCAAAGAACACAACAATATCCAGTTAAACTGTATTGCTTGCATAATTCTCTTAATTAGTAGAAAGACAGCAGAAAAAACTTTGGTCTTGGTTCTAATATATTTACTTATATATAAAACCAATCTAGTCCATAAATAAAGGCAATTATTTAAAAGGCAGTGTTCACGATATAATTTTTTGGCCTTCATAAAGATTTATTCCATTAAAAGGTAGCACAGATGCTTTTCATCTCTGTTATTTAATGCATGTTTTAGTTGATTTATATGTTATTACTGTTTAATATCAGTGGCAGCAAACCTGAAATTGTCCTCTACTCATTTGAGTATCACAGGAATTTGTAGGGTAGTAAAAACTGCAAAACTTTCAGGTAAAATAAAATGTAGAAATGAAAACCACGAACACTTGAGCAGTTATTCATGTGAATTTATGGAGCTAGAAGGTGATGGTTTGCTTGTTTTTAAAATGAAGGTTGGTCAAAGTAGAGTTGGATGTGCCTGACGCAATTCCCTTTACAGTCTACCTGCTCTGACAGACTTTCCTGAAGCACGTTCTGCTAACCAGCCACTTGCTAGCTGAAGTTGTTGCTTGTCAAGCTGTCTGAAAACAACCGCTCATGAGTCAATCTCAGCGATGCCAATGACACAAATATAAACTAACTTCTTGAAGGTAATTTTAATGACATACATTCTTGATTTTTGAAGGGTATGACTGATGCTTGTCATTGGTATTCAAATTAGACAGTGGGTAATAGCGGAAATTGTCCTCCTATCAGAAGTTCTTGGATTCCTCAGCATTAAAACTTGTGGTTCAGTTAGAAGCGACTGGAGGAGGGAATACAGTCCCACTGATGATCGCAACTGAGCCACCAGGCTCCCCAGCTGGATTAAAATGAACCTATAGTAATTACACTGATAGCTATGGCATAGAAAAAAGTGTATATGTAGTTGCCTTTCACTGCTGTGGTTACTGTTTTTTAAAATAGAACTGGTTTAATAGAAGGCCCACAGGCTCATGAATCAAAGTACACTAAACAGGAACCCTTAACAACTGCACTAAGTATAATCATTTTAAGAAGTAACTTCTCTTTGCTGGGATTAAAGAGCTCCAGTTGCCTAACTGGAGGTGAGGATAAATGTCTGATAAAGCATTAAGAATTGAGAAAGCATGAACATTTTCCATGTTGTTTGAGGAGCTGCTAAAAATATAGTAATAGAAGAGGTGTTACCTTAACTGATCCCCTTTACTATGTGAGGGAAATTGCACTGGTACTGATAATCCATACTAATGTTAAGCCATCATAAAACTGTTAAAAAAAAAAAATCAATTACAATCTGTAACAGAAAATGCTTTGATGTGACAAAAATGTCATCTGTAGAGAATTATTTAGCCAGTCTGCCTGGGAAGATATTTCCAACAACTGTTAAAGAAAGACAAACAAACAGTAAGTATGTAAAAAATATGTTATTGCTTTGTAAATTTATTAGTGGTAATCAAAATTAAAGTTCCAGTTCTTTTAGATGAATGAGGGGATCTGAAAAGGTTTCTTGTTTCAGATTGTTGAACTGATATAAACAAGTATAGTCCCAGTCCCCATGGGTTATTATATAAAAAACTACTAATGGGACAATCCCTTTTACCAGCCTTGGGTGTTTCTACTCCATTCTGCATGGTTGAAACCACACTAAAACTGAGAAGTAATCTGTTTTGTTTTGGAATCATAATTACATATTGACAAGTTAAACTGTGAGACCTAAATCAAGGGGATTTGGGCTATTGTGTGAGCATCCTCATGGGGCAAACCTAAAGGGACATCAATTATTTTGCACAGCCTAACTCCTTTTCAATTTTCCTTTCTTGAGTGGCATTAAATACTTGGAGAAAAGGAACTATAGAAATAAAAAGTTCAAGGCAAATGTAGCATGGATGTCAGAAAGAGTTGCTACATATAATTAAAATAAAAATAGATATGCTTTATTAGGAAAATGTTCAATGAAAAAAGCATTTTTATTACTACAAAATATCTCCTCTTGCTTCTTAATTATTTTTCTTTGTTTAGGTTTTCCCCATCTTAAATAGTCTTGATTATGTTTCTAAATCCTTACCAAAAACCTCTAGAGAAAGATCTAATTTACTTAACAATTACTACTGCTAAATTGTGAGTCGGACTGTTTTCAAATCATTCACTAGTTGATAAAATGGAGTTTATGAATAACATATAGTGAAGAAAGGAATCATTCAAAGATTTTTTTTTTTGGTGCATGTAAGATGGCAAAATTGAAACGTGATTTACATTTAAAAATACACTGCACATGTTCAGGAATAACTAAATGATTCCATCTTAAAATACTGTAAAACCACTCCTTAGGAGCCAATTTTTGGATTTAAAATGATGCATATCCTCCCTGTGTTCATATTGCGTTTAGTCTTTACCCACATTCTTGGTTTAATTTCAAGAACATGTCTATATAGAAGTAATAAATATCAACTCTGTTATACCTAGCATTTACATGCTTCAGAAAAAAATCTTGCTACCAATCTTCTGGCTTAAATTTCTAAGTAAAAAGTCAAAGAAAAATATCAAATACAACAGATTCAACAAAAGGAAAGAAAATAGAAAATTATACACCTACCTAAGTACTCACAAAGTGCAACAAAAATCTTTAACTTTCTGAGAAAAAGAGCGCGCTTCGGTAGAAACTTGCTGTTACATAAAGAACATGAGGAAGCACTGAAATAACTTTGGAAATTTGCATCTAATCATATGAATAACATAAAAGCATATCATTATGTATGCTTGCATCATTTGTTCTTCTGCAATATTTGATCTTCTGCAACTAAATCTCACTAAGAAAAAAACACTGTAAGCACTGTTGGGATTGGTTTTACTGAACTCATACTAAATTTACTTTACAGGCATGAGAGTATATTGCCCCTAGTATGAAAATTCAATGCAACTACTTTTTTAAGGTTAACTTTAATTCTTGCTCGAAGGTTAGGGTTTGCCTATATGGGAACACAACTTCCCTGTATACATGTTTCACTGACTTGGGGTCCCTAGTCTCAATCAATGGAACACGTGAGGTGCGGTGTGTCATAGCTCATGTCTGCATTTTGATTACTTGTAAAGCTCCATAGCAACCGAAATAGAAGCAGCCTGTTCTAGCAACAGGAGATTGCTTTCATATTTTACTAAGATTGGGTGTTCCACTTGAGTTGTATAGTAGTGGATGACTTACTGGTTTTAAAAAAAATAAAAGAAAAATGTTTACAGAGTAAAAGTTTTGACTCTGTATAAACTTAGATGCATGATGTTCAGCAACCTTTGCTGGTGCCCAGTAAGGTATCAGTTTCAGGGGGAAATAATCAAAAGATGATATGATTGCATATTAAATTAATAAACTTTAGAGATTAAATTTAATTAAAAGAGGAAGAGTGAGCATAAATCTAAACCAGAGATGAGGAACATAAAAACAAAACAAAAAACCAAAACAAAGACAAGTAAAATGACACAATTATAAGGTGATGGCATAATAATTCTGACCTTTCCCAAAGGAAAGTATGCAAAATCAAGTGGATGAATGAAAACCTTAAGGTTTCCCACATGGAATTTTTATCAGATTGTTCCTTAATGAGATTGTAGTTTGATGACTAAACCCTTTCCTTCTCTCCCCAACTATAAATAGCAAAACCAGGGTGTTGGATGATTTTGAATTCTATTTCTGACCTCCTTGGCAGGTTTCTACACTGACTGCAAAGCTTTCTTTTATCCTAGAAGATATATTTACACAGGGAACAGTGAGCATCCACAGTTTCTTTCATCCTCACTGTTCCTCTTCAGTGCAGTGAAGCCCACAGAGGAGTTTGGTGGTGTTAGAACTGAAACAGGTGAAACAGCGAAGAAAACATTTCAGTTCTGTTTATCCAAACTGTTTAACGTGTGACCACCTAACAAATCATTGCCTGCCTGCAGACAGAAGGCTAGAGGGGACAGTCATTCCCCAGGCAGGACCCGGATGCTATATACACAGGACACAAATTCTGGTTCACTCATGCCTGCTACGCCTCTGAGTGAGAGCTACCTGCGCATATCCTGGAAGCTGTAGACTGCCTTGTAATTTTCTGCCTATTGAGTTCTTGGTTCTCATTCTTGATTCTGAACCCTACCTCTTCAGTTTGCATCCTTGAATTGTGCTGTTTTATGCTTAATTCCTATCCCTACCTAGCTCACATAGGTTCTGAGGCAATACTGCCTGCTTGTTAGTCCAGTTTCTCCTGCTTGGTTGAACTCTGAAATTATTTGGCATTGCACTGAGGTCTCACTGTCTCTCTTTGGATTGGTGCACATGTATTCGCTGATATACCTGTGGATTCTGTGACCTAGCCTAATCATTAACTACGCTTTTGGCTTCTTCTTTCTGCTGACTACTTCCTATCATTTTTGCTTTATCACTCTCCCTAGTGCACCAAACCTGTCTACAGGCTGAATTCAGACCAAGACTAATAACTAGGCTTTATCATCCATATGTCATAAAACTGTGGAACTGCTGTCAGTGGATTGTCCAATCTATGTTCCAAGAAGGTACACTATAAAAAAACAAACAAACAAACAACAACAAAACCCCACTTTTTCTACAATTGCTGCATCTCCTCTGCACTCAGGGAAGATTGCACTGGTTCTCCCCACTTATTACGTGGTTGAAAGCATTTGCTCTCTACTATACATGGCCAGTTCCTTCCATTATTCTTCCTCTCTACCTTGCTTTCCAGATTTCCATATGTAGTGAAAACTGTTAACCCAGGAAAATACTGCAGGAGCAGCAAAAGTATAGGCTACTACTCCTCTTAAAGCTTGTCTTTATACATTATATCTTTATGGTTATAATGTATCCAGTGGCCTCTCTAAAAACACAGAAGGCAGAGGCAGTTTCCTGTGGCAGGACAGGTAAGACTCCAGTATCCCACTTCTTTCAAGGGAATCTTTCAATACTCATCTCTCTGACCCAATGAATTTTGCATTCCTTCCCCAAAGCAGTCCTCTGTGCAATCTCCCACTCTCTTGGGTGATGCTCCATTTAATAGGCTATTATGTAAAGGCAAACACTCCTTATTTTCTTTCCCCAGCATTATTAATGCCTCAGCTACTTATTCAGGTCCGCAGAAGCTATTTACATTTAATCTTAGAAGTGGATTTTTAATTGTGAATCACAGCCTCACCGTAGAAATTTAATCTGAACCACAAATGGACAATTAAGTCTAGTGACATACAAAATCTTTGTATGCGACCATTTCTAATTCCCCATCTTAGACATACTTTTCCTCAGCATACTCACTTCTTGAATACTGTTCTTTGGCAATATGAGCTACATATAGATTGTGGAAACTACTTTTCTACATTTTCAGCTTCCTGGGATCAGGTATATGCCTCAGCTGTTTCCTAACTCTTCAGCAGGGCATCAGCTGTGTTAACTAATGGTTAGCCACATGAAGGAACTTATAATATACAAGATCGGAGAGAGTAACAGAACTGTGGAACACTCCAGCTGGTGTCCATATCAAAACCTGGGAAAACTGGACTGTACATGGCATAATCATGTACCCTCCTGTCAAATATAGGTGCCTAAATTCTCATTTGTTTTTTCCTAAATCAAATACCTAAAAATTTATCTCACTGTAACTGTTCAAAAAGATGTGGTGTCTTGATTCCTGTACACAAACTATGCTTTAAACTCTATTCATAAGAATAACATCTTTAATCAAAACATGAATCATGTGAAACTTTTAAATTGAGAGTTTCATTTTGCCATTAATGAGCATGTCCAACTCCAGAGAACTTCAATACTGTAAATGAGGACAAAATGTATCCCTTAAATAATTAATTGTAAGTCACATTCATAATAAATACTGTAATTTAAAGTTTGGTCTACAGCTATTCATTGTCAATCAATATCGCACTTGCTTGGAAGAAACAGATATTACGTTATTATTAATAATGTCTTGATATTGCTATTCTTTACATTCAATAATCACAGTTTAACAAAATCCCATAGGGGGCAATGGACTCAATCGGTTTTACCAGGTATTTTTATTCAAACTCTGAAAACACAAAGCAAAAGTCTCTCGTGCTGATACATAGATATTGTAGCCAGGACAATTTATTCTGGGTTTAATGTAAACTTTTGACTGAAGCACAAATCTTCCATAGGATTTCAGTGTGCAAATCTATGGTTTTAAATTAGGCAGAAATGATTCTGAGTGATGGCTCCTCTTAACATCAGGGGAGTGCTTACCTCTCTCACTTTACTTTGTACGTGGCAGGCCTCCAAAACTCCTACTGTTAAATCTGAATTAAGTAGCCTTAATATGTATGATATTTAACATTTTCAGAAGCTATGCATTAAATCTGTAGCCTAAAACTTCTAGTTAAGGAATGAAGCCAACACTTCAGGGCTTACATGCATTTCTTTATCTTTAATTCCTCTCGCCAAGTGGATGTTTAAGTGCAAACTGTATAAAAGTTCACATCACCTGGATCTGTTTCTGCAAGATTAGTGGAGTAACATCTTAGTCTGAAACTGATCTTTTTCTTCCACAGCTTTTTAGTCTCTGAACTCTAAGGCTTGTATTAAATATGAAATAGGAATAATGAGTTTTAATTTTTAAAGACATTAAATACCCTGAACAAGCTGGTTAAGAATTGTAGAGCGACTTTGTCACCAAAAAAGAGCTTAGCAAATCCAGTAAAGTACCACATTAGTTTTCTATCTGCATGATTATACATATTTGCTATGTTATCAATTTCTGAGAATGTGTTCACTCCTTGAAATTGAATTTCTTCTGAACAATGTTAGATGAAAAATGAGTGAATGAAGTCCCATTTACCCACCCAGCATCTTGCCACTACACTGCAAGTCATACTAACCCTTCATGTACTACTCTGTCAAGGTGTTTACATATTCTGAACATGTGCAACATTTAATAATAATGTTGTTAATAAGAGTTTCTTTCCTACCTGTATCCCAAACAAGTGGATTCTTTCCTTCCTTAATACTATTAAAAGACCATGATATAATTGACGTCAATGTAGATTCATTATAATGGTCATTTCATTCATTTATTCACGTTTCTCAACATCAATTTACATTCAGTTCCACAGGCTTAGGTGGCAATCAAAATTACATGAGTTAAATCTCTGAATAACAACTATCAATAAGAAGGTGTTTATTTAGTAGAGAAGGTATCAAGATATACGTAGCTGCATCTCATCCGAAAAAACTGATAATGTGTTATAATCTGGGTCACAGTCCAACACTTTTCCCCCTTTACCCATAACCTCTTTCAGGACTGATGTTTCTACTGTTGACACTAGTAAGTGTCTGGCAGGCCTGGAACTACTGCATCAGTGCTTTATGATAGCTCATACTTCAGTTGGCATATCAGTGTGATTTTGTTTCTATTAATATATCTCTTTTTGTCAAGAGGTGTTAGCATTGTAGAAAAAATAACAAGACACAATCCCTGGTCCATATAAGCTTACAAAGGTATTCACAAAGTAAATGGCAATCTCAGAATCTGTACCGAAAACTGTATGCATAATCTGGTCTAAAATAACCGTCATTTTTACAAGTGGACCAAAGACAAAAAAAGATAGGAAGAGCTTTCTATTCTGCTTTAGGTCAAAAGTGATGGAGAAGGGTAGACAAAAGCTAAGTGGACTGATGAAATGTATTATCCCATGGATCGTTTTAAAGGGATCAAACATATGCCAGAATACTATAAAAAGGACCACGCTACATTTTTAATAGGGTCCAAAGTAAGGACGATGAAAAGACCAGTTAAGATCCCAGTGTACAGTAACAGCAAGATGAATAAGACCTTGTAATCTGTGCGCTGCACAGCCGTTAATGACAGTTCAAAGGAAATGGAAAGGTCACACGTTGTCAACTCTCCTATACATAATCACGCTTTGACTTCAGTTGGTGGGTTTAGCTTTGCTGGCCACCAGGTGCCCACCAAGCCCCTCTATCACTCCCCCTCCTCAACAGGAAGGGGAAAAAATACAACAAAAAGCTCCTGGGTAAAGATCAGGACAGGGAGATCACTTACCAATTACCATCACAGGCAAAATGGACTCGACTTAGGGAAATTAATTTAATTTAATGCCAATTAAGCAGAGTAGGATAATGAGAAATAAGAACAAATTAAAAACACCTTCCCACCCCTCTCTTCTTCCTAGGCTCAGCTTCACTCTGGACTTCTCTACCTCCTTCCCCCGAGCAGTACAGGGAGATGGGGAATGGGGGTTGCAGTCAGTTCATCGCACTTTGTCTCTGCCGCTCCTTCCTCCTCACACTCTTCCCCTCCTCCACCGTGGGGTCCCTCCCATGGGATACAGTCCTTCATGAACTGCTCCAGCATGGGGGCTTTCCACGGGATGCAATCCTTTAGGAATGGATCTGAAGGGTCCCCCACAGGTTCACAGGTCCTGCCAGGAGCCTGTTCCAGTGTGGGGTCTCTGCAGGTTGCACCTTCCTTCAGGGCACATCCCCCTGCTCCGGCGTGGGGTCCTCTCTCCCTGGGCTGCAGGTGGAGATCTGCTCCCCCGTGGACCTCCCTGGGCTGCAGGGGGACAGCCTGCCTCACCATGGTCTTCCCCACGGGCTGCAGGGGAGTCTCTGCTCCGGCGCCTGGAGCACCTCCTGCCCTCCTTCTGCACTGACCTGGGGGTCTGCAGGGCTGTTTCTCTCCCATATTCTCACTCCTCTCTCCCAGGTGTTTTTGCGCCGTGTTTTTTACCCTTTCTTAAATGTTATCCCAGAGGCACTACCAGTGTCACTGATTGGCTCAGATTTAGCCAGCGGCAGATCCCTCTTGGAGCCAGCTGGAGCTGGCTTTGCCTGATGTGGGGGCAGCCTCTGGCATCTTCCCACAGAAGCCACCCCCGCAGGCCCCCCGCTAGCAAACCTTTCCACATAAACCCAATGCAAGTAGCTGCAAGGATATTATGTGATAACAAATTATACAGGAAGTGGTGAAGATATGGAAGAGTGTTTCTATATTAAACTAAACATCACTCTATGAGCAAAATGTTAAGGTCCTCCTACAGTACAATTTGTTGTCCCACAGTACAATTTATTGTACACTATACATTAGAAGATAAACTTAAACTGGCATCTCTCACTATTTACTCTCAAATAGGATTACAACACAGGCCACACTACCTGCTATTCTCTCTAAGCAATACCTTAAGGCAAACTGGGAAAGCAAAATATTCTCGATGCTGAAGACTATCTTAATACCCATTTTCCATGTAACTGCTGTCATCCTAACAACATATTTCCAACTGTGAGAACACGGATAGCTTCCTGCAGAGCTTCTAATCTCAGGGCCATTTTGCAGAGCAGCCAGGAGGATGTGCTAGCGTAATGAGAAAGCCGGTAACTACTGCCTAGAGATATAACACTTCATGTCTGCTCACTTCTCAAGCTCTGTTGGCTTGAAACAGGGATCCTAGCCTGGCTCCTAAATCTTTCCTTCCCTAGATAGCAACACATTATTCTCACACCAGATAGCTTAACTTACTGGCTGCCTACAGAACCCCTGAGATCCCTTTTAATTATACACAAAACTAACACACAAGGTCCATAAAACACTTCCAAGTCAGTCAAGACTGCTAACTACTTGGATTTGAAGTGAACATGCTTATGTTTGGATTAAGTTGGTACTTATGTTTACACTGCAAATGAACACAAAATACGCCAAAGAAAAAGGGAGACTAGTATGCACAAGGTTGCACAATACACTTCAAAGTTAGTGTCCAAGATTTGCTTCATTTAAAGGACAACATAGGGTTATTTTGGGGAAAAGATTCTAAAGTAGGTAAAGAAAGGATGCTATTTCAGTACTTTTTTTCCCCACAATAAGTTTAAAAAAATCTTCTTTTTGCTTGACATAATTTCCCTGTGGCATTGTGCCACCTCCACATAGCCATCCATAACTCTTTTCCTGCTTGAAACAATCTTCAACATGCCACTCTTGTTAATGACTGAGATACCCCCTGATGGTGCTTAACATTTAATAGTGCTAGAGCTCCACGTTTGCCCAAACAACCTTTTCCATTTACCTTACCTCAAAGGCGTTCTAATTTTTCTTCAGAGACAGAAATCCTTTAAGCCCATTGTATCCTTAGGCTACAAATTTACTGAGATTTAGGTTTCCAATAAGAGCGCCGAGATGAATGCCACCTTCTCATTTATGAATCAATTTTTGCCCATCGGCTTTTCAGTGTTATTACTTTTTATTTTATTTTACACTCAAAGGAGAGAACCTCAGGAATACATACATACACACACACACACACAAAGTTGGGGGTAAAAAAAAAAAGGAGGACAAATTTAAAATCAGAACCGAATAAAACATGACATGTTCTTCTCAACTTATCCTAAATACAGAAATTTCACATAACCTGTAGTCACAGATACAGTATCTTTCTCATCTTCAGGACTCTTGTTTTCATCATCAGCAATTACCACAAAGGCAAGCACGCTATTCCTTAGCATCATGAGCCATGTTTCTATATAATGCTTGTGAGTGGTTAAAGAAGCACTTTTATTTTCATGCACCACAATTCAACTGACTCTGTCATCCATCTTCAGGGGTTATCATGGTTTTGGTCTCAGTGAAGACAACACTGTACTTTGCAAAATTCTGTAAAGAAGGAGTAGCACATGAAAAAATTGTATTTACCTGAACTAACTAAAAGTCCAGTGCCCCTCCTTTGTAGCTAAATTTCAAACAGATGAAGCAATAAACTGAAAGGTTTAGAAAGCTTTGTTTCAAGAATCATTATTTTCAAGTTACTGACTTCTAAATTCTGTTTTATTTTAATACTGTTTTGACTGAAATTAATATTGAACTTCATGTAAAGCCCAACAGGCTAAGCAATTCTAATTAGGGAATTATGCAGTCATGGTCATGTATCAGGTCTAGATAAACTATAATCAAGTTTTAACTGCTTGCTGGGAGTCAGATACTATTCTTGCTGTATGGTTCAGAATTTATCCCATCTGAGGAATACCACAAAGATCAAATATGGAATCCATCTTCTATCAGAAGTTAGCCTGTCATGGCAGAACTTTCCTTGGCTACAGAAACACCCTGTGTAAAAATGAATTGCCATACTAACCAGGCACACATTTGCCAAATCCTGATGGCACGAGCAAATTAGAATTTCAACCGTATTTATGACAGCTGTAATATTACCTTTAGTTACATCATTGTATCATAAGCAATTAGTTAACAACAGGAGTAGGTTCAGCTGATGGGAAGGGAGGTATCCTGAGAGTTCATAAGACACCTAGAAAGCTCAAACAACTGAGCAGAATCTTTCTGGAAGTGTGGCATTTGGGAATTTACCTCTGAAGAGTTTTCTGGAGAGATAGAAAACATCTTCTAGGTTAGCTACACAATGGTATTAATAAAAACAATGACAAGGAGTTCAATATCATCTATATATATGCTTAAAGGACACTCCTGATCAATGAGTGACTAGGTCTGAAGAGACTGCATAAAAATTGAGACACTGACCTATAGGGTGTACTATAACATAATGAGTCAAGGCTCTCTTTTAATGCTACAAAACCTGGCACCCTGACCAGACTGCTCCATTCATCTCTTATTCTCTTGGGTTTTTTTTTCACATCTTTATTCTGCTCACTGTATTCTACAGCTGGATTTCCAGTTGCACAGACAGAAGGTGGAAGTGTTGTAAGCAATTGTGGGCTTACACTCCTAAATATGCCTTGCAGTCAGATTAGGAAAAAGAAAGGGGAAAAAAAAATCAAAGAAAACCAAAATAAAACAAACCAAAAATGCTCTCAAGAATGCTGTTGCTTGCATTTGGAGAACAGGTCTTGCATAGCAAACATCAGGAAAAGCCATTTTCAAAGGTTATCTGAACTCATGTTAAATAGTTGACTATTCAACCAAGCGAAAAATAGATCCAAAGGATGAAATAATAAAGCACCAGGGACAAAAGATCCACACACTATTTAGCAGAGAATGAGGCTCTCTATAATGGAAACATAAGCAGAGTCTCTTACAGTACTTTGAAAAAAATGATTGCAAGAAAAGCCTTGTGAAACATCAACGTATTCTGTGACAGCTGTTTACAGTTTTTCCTTTTAAGCTGTTCACAGTTGTATGTCAGGGCAGTAATTTTAGGAAAAAAATAAAGATATGAATGCTTTTTCAGATACAGGCATGCAATAAAAATATACTCACCTGGAAATAAAATGATAATGGTATTGTTGGGTTAAAAAAAAGTTTTGTGTGATGTGAATTGAAAGACTCTAACCCTTGAGTTTTCTAAAATGCATTTTTCAGGTTTAGATATACATTATTTAATATTCAGAATTCATTTTCATAGTTTCTGGATAAGCCATTCAGAATGGCAATATAGTGTATTTGAGAGGGGAAGGAAGGAAGGAGAATACAGTACAAAGCATTTGCAGTGTCTCCTGCTCCTTTTCCAGAAAAAAAACCCACAAGTATGAAAACCCAACATTTTTTGTTCTGATGAAGCAAGGAAGTGAGATTCTTAGAGTAAAGTGTTTAAAATAAAGTTAGATACCAATCCAAGAAGTAGCACTGCTACATGTTTCAGACAGCTTTTGGCACCCATATCTTAATTTTGTTTTATGACAGTAATGCAGGACTTCTATTTTTATTTATAGTTGTTGTTTTGTAAGAATGGAAAGGAAAATTATCTTTGAAAAAATAATATGAATATCGCAAAGCATTGTTGTTTACCACTGTGTAAACCAGTCTTCAAAATCTCTGGGAAGCAGGGTAAATGAGGTGAGTGATAGCACAGCACAGGTCATTTGGAACCTGTGAGAGCTTCTGTTATGCAAAGTGGATTGGCAAATGTTACCGTTTTTCTTCCCAGGCTCCCTTCTACTTATATGAAAAGCAAAACCTTATACTATGGAAGTGTTTTATTTGAATGGTGGTGTTACAGCCCTTGTAGGAGCTGAAATGGCAGACTGACTTAGACTCTCTACAGCTTCTTCATGTAAGAAAACAGGAGAACGATCCGTGCTTAATAGATCCTAGTTTCTTGCTGCTATCTCTTCCCGCTGACCCTAATATAGGTGAGACATGGCTTATTATCTTTGGCTTTATGACTCCAATAATATTCTCGTATGTCACTAAGGAAGCTTGCCTTCCTAGATGGGAAACACTTACAGAACACCACAGCTTTTTTAGGAGAAAGCTTGCTGTTCAGCATGGAAAGATTTTGCTGAGGAAGCAAAGGCTTGAACAAAACCTCGGGTGGAGGTGGGAGGGAACAGTACTTCTTTCAGCATAGGTTCTGTTCTGAAATTTTATATTTATGAGTGTTGCCTCAGTGACATGACAGGATCCTTCTCTGAAATGCAAATATATATACATTCAAAACATCAGTTTCCCAAAACTTCATTATGTATAATTAAGAAGAGCTATGACATCTTCTGCCAAAATTCCTCACATATATCTGTATGGTAATGTCACAGAGTTAGCATCTGACATCCTTGTCAATAGAAACTGAGACAGTGGAAAGCCAGAAATTAAAAGAATATAGGATAGATCAAAAACTGGCCATAATGTTTTAACTGGGATCTTCACTGGTAAGGATGAGTATTTGTTGAATAATATTTTTCTCTAAAGTCTGAGGCTATTTTCCTAGGCAACTAGTTTAAACTACCACTTGTGGTGGGTTGGCCTTGGCTGGTTGCCAGATGCCCACCCAGCTGCTCTCTCGCTGCCCCTCCTCAACAGGACAGGAGAGAAAATATGATAGAAATGCTCACGGGGTGAGATAAAGATGAGAAGACTGCTTAACAATTACCACCACGGGCAAAACAGGCTTGACTTGGGGAAAGTTAATTTAATTAATTGCCAACTAAAATAGAGCTGGGTGGTGAGAAACAAAGACAAAAAAAATTTTAAAGCAACACCTTCCGCTCACTCCCCCCTTTTTTCCAGGCTCAACTTCACTCCTCCGTTCCTGATGTGTGGATAAACCTGCTCTGGTGTGGTCTTCTCCAGGGGCTGCAGGGGACTCTCTGCTCCAGTGCCTGGAGCAACGCGTTCCCTCCTCCTTCTGCACTGACCTGGGGGTCTGCAGGGCTGTTTCTCTCACATTTTTCCTCACTCCTCACTGCCAGGCAGCACTTTTTACCCTTTCCTGAGCACATTTTCCCCAAGGAGCCAGCACCTTGTCTGTGGGGCTGAGCAGTGCCCTGGGGTGGGCGGGTTGGAACCGGCTGGAACCGGCTGGAACCAGCTGGAACCGGCTGTGTCCGGCACAGGGCAGCCCCGGCCGCTCCTCACAGGGGCCGCCCCGCGGCCCCCCACTGCCAGCGCCTGGGCACCTACAACAAATACATCTCTACATAATTCTTGAAACCACATCCGTTATACTTTAAAAAAAAAGGGGGGGTAGGGTGTAAAAAATACTAAGTGAATGAGGTTGAAAAAATATAAGAGTATTTAGCAAAATAAAAATGTACACATTTGTTTTATAGCATAGACCCAGGCTGAGTAATGAGACAGAGACTCTTTCTATGTAGTTGTAGGGAATTTTTCATATATTGGTCTGATTTACAGTCAAGATTAAACATGAAAAATGAAATATTTATCTTTTTAAAAACTAGTTGAAACACTTGAGCCAGAAAGGTTAAAAAAAGTTCAGGGAACAATCACACAAACAATTTAAGGCCATGATTTATGTAGCAGGTTCAGAGTGATAATGGGCAAAACTGCTAATCAGTGCCCACAGATATCAGATAATAAATTCAATAGGTTGAAATGGGTATTTGTAGTGCAGCAAACGTTAGTCTAATGATTGAATTAATCTTAACACAGAGAAATTCTTGCATGCCAAATTTGTTTACTACATAACATGCTAATGAAGATAAAACTGGTACGTCTTCTTTACCCTTATGAATTAAAAGCGTTATTTGGGAAGAGTTGAAAGGGCATTAAGTCGTAAAGTTTTGTAAGAGACACATGAAAAGATTTGAGCAAACAGGAGATGGCAATAGATGAGGTACTCGTTTTTTATTACACTTCGTATGGCTGAATAGAAATTATTTGATTAGTACAGTGTATCTGGGAACCTACTATGCAAAACAGATCTAGAAATAACCAAAGTGCTTCATAATTAGCTGATCATTCTGGTGCTTCCTAAAACCACATTTGTTGGATAAGGAGGAAAATCCATGTATGTCTGTGCACACATGGCTGGAAGTTTAGATCTCTATGCTAATTAGCTTTTTATTCCTGATCATCAAACAAATGTGCTTACAATGATAACTAAGGACTACTTTCCTCAAATGTCTTGCCTGGAAAGGCAGCACCTTGAAAAAACAATCAAACAAACAAACAAAACCCCAACAATGAAAATCATTGCTTTTCTCTCCTTTAAAAATCTCCAGTTTCTATTATGGGGTACAACCAACTATTACATTAGAAAGCACTATTTTCAGGTTGCTTGCAGTTTGGCCCTTTAATACACAGACCAATGGCCTAGTCTGACAAACTTTCAGAAGGCAGATTATCAGCAAAGGTAATCCTCAACCACAGAAAGAAGCTCAAGATTATTTTCAATTATTTATTTTCTTTTTTTTTTTTTTTTAACTGGTCATCTCTCAGCTATTTTAAACTGGGACTTTACTGAAGTATCATCCAGAGACATACAATTAGCTACACAAATCCACCCTTTTTAATTGTGAGTGCCTGATTCAAATGATCAAAGCTGTGGAATAAACTCCATCAAAACAAAAACACTGTTAATGATGTAGGTAGACACTAAACCCATGTTTATAGTCACTTATCTGTTCCAGTGGAAAGAGATTTCCAGTTTTTCATCCAGTAAAATAATTTAAATGATCCAATTATTTAATCTGGGCTAAGAAGTAATATATGCCAAATTTATTTGGGAAAAAAAAAAAAGTATTTTGTCATCTTTACTCTATTTTCCTAAGACTGAATATACCACTCTGTACGCCTGCCACGTTAAAGAGATTCATTTGCATACGACTTATACTTTAATTTCCGATTCACTGAACAGAATGTATAGAAATTATACACATTTGAGGAAGTAATACCACATATGATATAAAAAAGAAAAGAAAAAAAACCCAAAAGCCTGTTCTTATACTACTGTTAGTGTTAGGAGAGATGTGCAATATGCAAATATTTCCTCAATACATTTCAGAGGTCAGTGCTACCTGCTCTTAAGCATTACATCTGGCACCATGACAGTTTAACACCATTGGCTAGTCTAGACGTGCTCCTCAGATCACATAGCCCCAACTTAATTATACAGATTTTAATGGGCAACCAGGGTAGAAAAGTAGAACACTGCTGTCAGTGAACTGCCAGATTTATGAGATGCCATATACCTTGTAGCAGAATACAACATTGAGTAGGCTGGCATCTTGTGATAGGCAAACATTTGACAAGACCAAAAAGGAAAGAGGCTGAATTAAGCAGTATTACACTCATCTTTTCCCCCAACTAAGCGCTCTCTTTCTCAATTTGGGTTGTTTTCCAGTTTGCTCTGGAATTTTTCAGTCTTCTGAGGACAAGCATTCTTCCCTTCAAGTTTGTTCAGTTGACAGAATGATTCATGGACATTTTTGAGTCATAAATAGAAGTGCTTTCTGACTTTTGAACAGCACAGAGCTGTTCTAAAATGTTTCAGTGTACATGGAAGAATTACCTATACCAATGTAAGTTCCCCAGCACTCCATTTTTCATATACCATTCCTTTCTCTGCCTCTCCAGTAACACCAGTCTAATCTCTCTCCTTTTCTTTCCCTGCACTTGTGCAACAGAGTAGGCAATACCAACAGTCACTTCTGGACCTGCTCCACTGGAAAATACACTCTGTCTTACCATCAACACAAACATATTGATTTCTAAATGAAAGACATGAGATATAGACAGACATTAACATACAGTGCTACCAGGATTTATTCTTTTAGTGTGTGAAGATGCACAGCAGTTGAACTAAATTAGACAGAAGAGTAGAATACACTTTTAGTCAAACAAGCAAGGAAGAGAGAGATACAGACTTATAAAAGGTTACAGAAAATGTTCCTCCAAAAATGAAAGACTGTGGCCCATGAATCTCTTTTGTACCAAGACATCTTCCAAAGGATCAAATTATTTCTTAAATGTTTCTTTCACTTTTATTGTGCTTTTATAAAGATTTTTTAAATTTATATTATGTATGTTCTTGTGGAACCAGCTGATCACCCTGAAGCCCAAAAGTGAGTAAAGCATGCAAAGCAACTCACTATTTGGCTATTCTAGGATTCTTCATTATTTTTTGCTTAACCAGACTTCTTTCAATGGATAACTTTTTCATAATAATGTTGTCATTGTTTGCAAAATAACGATGGATAAACTCACAAGTGTCTCTAAAGTTGTCTTTTTCATCCCATTCCCCTCTTTTGACATGACCTCTTCTTTTGCCATTTGCACAGAGAGTAGCTCAAAAATGCTGTCTGATTCTCAGGATAGAAAGTGAATATTAATACGTTTTTTTAACACCAAAGTATTTTGTTCTGTTGGGAGGCATGACTCATATTATAGGCTAGAGACTTAAGTGTGCATAAGGTCTAATTAGGGTTAAAGAGACTATTTTTGTTAGGTTTCTCAGAGATGAACTGGACAGGCCTTCTATGCCTAATGCAGGAGTCCATATATTCAGAGCTTGTGAGCATAAGATCCTAGCTAGGATTTCTTGAAAATGTGACCCTAAGTGTCTGATTAGACTGCACAGAGTATCAACAGAACATAACCACTGATGCATCAGGTTATTTTTAACTATGTCCATCTTTAAGATCAGTCATGCTATGTCTTTAAATGCTGAAGGGAAGTTGGGTAGCCAAAGGTTAGTATCATTAGTAAACATCTAGATTATCTGAACATCTCTGTACCCTAGCTGAATGTGTTATATCTATGCATGTCAGTATGCATAGATATGCATATATTTATCTTTTACAGCTGGCACAGTGACCTATATTCATCTATAACATATGTTAGATATTTTCACTCTTCTGCAAAAAGTATCATTAATATGTCTCCGAACAGTGTAGTTGCTCATGCAAATAGAGGTTTATATCATTAACTGTCTATTTACAACTGAAAATATATGATTTCCATTCATAATGAAGCAATAATAAAGGACATGTATGTATAGTATCAACAAAATAAATTAGACCTGGAGTAATGGCACAAAGCAATTACCTCATGTTCCTTTCATTTTTCATGAAGAGAAATATATAAACTGTGAAACTATCATTCAAACAACTAATCCACTGTGGTGTGGATGATTATTTTTGAGTCATTTGGCCTCTCTTCTCAATGATCCAAGGAATCTGCAGTTAAATCAACTGAAAAAGGCAGCAGCGCAGGGAAATTTTTGATTACACTTTTAATTTCACAAGCTAACCTACAAATGACTTTAAAATTGCCAGTAACACTACAGTACTACTAACCACCTACACATTTTTATTGAAAGACTGTAGCTACAATCCATTAGTTAATGACTATGCTGTGCTTGCCAGATTACATTCACACTCACAACTACCAAGTGGCTGGGTTTCAAGGGCCTTGCAATAACACCACCAATTAAAACTAGCCTCTTTTGTTACATTTTTGCAAAACCAATATACTAAAAAAAAAAAAAAAAAGCCAAGAAAAAAGAAAACCCCCAAACTGTATTGGCTTCTCTACTGAAAATAAAATCTATTTTGTATGCCTTTGCTGTGTTACAGTTAAGTCTTTGGCAATATTGAAATAAGTGCTCGCATATTTTAAGTACATTTTAAATTGCAACTTACGTGTTTTGACTAATAAATTGCTTTTCCTTAAATTCAGTAACTGACCACTGCTTTTTAACAGAAAAAGATATGTTAATATTCAGTAAAAGCTAAACATCAAAACTGGTCAATTATTCCATCACACTCTAATGTCAGTCATACATATATTATACATAAGCAAAAATGAAGGACAAGTAAAGTGATAAACATGCACACCATGAGTTTTCTGGATTAAAAAATATGCAATGATTATAAAGTTGAGAAGGTTTTCATTTTTTTCCAGTTATTTTAGATGGATGAATCATTTATAACTGATGCTTTTACTTGATATAAAAGTATGTCTTCAATAGCTATCTCCATGACATTTTTCCATAAATGCAGCTATGCAATGAAATACTTCAGTACTGTTTAGTAAGGATAAAGTAAAAGAAAGAAGTTATTCAATCTTTCTCAATGAACGTAAACACTTTCTTTAGATCTTGAAGACAACACAGATCTAATCTAAAAGAGTAATTGGGCATATCACCAAGAGAGCAAAAAGAATCCTTCTCCTAAATGGTAGGCACCCAGAATTTAATTTCAAGTTTTATCTTGAAAATGACATTTCTGTGGGTTTTTCAGGGTGAAGAACTTTAAAATCACCATAAATAAGCTGGGAATATTTAAGCATGCAGTATTTGGACGGTAGTTCAGTAATGTAAATTTCTTTAAAATGATAGGTCAGTTGGCCCATAGAGAAAGAAACGTATGTTACTAAACAGTATGTCTACATTAACTTTCAGGAGTGTACTTCTGACATTAATCTCCTAATCGTCTCCACTTGACACACTTGGGTTTTTATTGTGAAGCCCTTTTGGAGCACAAGGATGGGATTCCTTTTGGATGAAATGAAACCAGAAGTATTCTCCAGTAACTAATGGGCATTCAGTCCATGGGACCACACAAGTCCAGAATAAATGCCACAGAATTGTACGCAGCAAACATTGTATCCTCAGCATCAGCTGCTTCACATTCAGACCTGTTCCTACTGTGCTGTATATTACTTACTAATGTAGCTATAACCACACTGATTAAGTTATAAAAATAATATATGGGTATATGCAAGAAAATATTTTTTTTCTACTTTCTCCCAAAGATGACCAGATGTTACTAAACAAAGAGTAACATTTTTTTAAATTTTGTGATGTAGCATGGGTTTTATATTGAAAATCTTTTTGCTAAAGCTGCAAAATTCTCTAACCTTCCTGAAGAGTTAAAGTATTATTTATGTCTTTATTTATCTATTTAATTGATTGCAGACGGGAAAAAAACAAGGGTTTAGGCTTTGGTAAAGATTTCATACATATTTCCCTTTCCTTGCTGAATGTAAATATGTCCTAAGTTTGGTCGCTTATGATGTTACCACATCTGGATTACTTCTCTCCGGAAGGCATGCCTTCACCTTGCAACCAAAGAATAAACAAATGTAACATGCTGTGCACAATAAAGAAAGTAAGTATTCTATTATTATGTTCATTCTCCCTACTTATCTTCTTTTAACATGTATTTACCTGGATCAGTATGAAAGGGGATAAAGCTTTAGACTAAGAAAAGATTCAACTGTTATTCCTATTTCTAGAAGGTTTACTTATATATGTTTTAGACTGTAAATATAATTCCTTATTTGTTTTCAATCTGCTTAATTCATCTTTCCTCCCCCTTCTCCTCTTGTTTAAGACAAACAGATCAAGTTTATGCACAGAAACATAAAGCATTCCTTGGGAAGGAAAATTTTTGAAAGAAAAGAGAATATTCATTACCTATATAACAGATAACTTTCAGATCTTATTCAGGGAACCTTCCTTCATATGCATGGATTTCTCCTTAGATTTACAACAAAGAAGCAAACATAAAATCTGAGAAAAAGACAAGGCCATAAAATAAGCATAATAAACAAAATGAACGCCTAGTCTCTGGACAAGACTAGGTCAAATCTGGAGACGCTGATATGTAAGGGTATTTCTTAAGATGACACACTTTTTCTACCAAAGGACTAGATCACCGTCTTGGAAAGCAAAACCTTATCAAGCTATTTGCTTTAAGGAAGGAACTCAATATCCTGTGACTGGATTCCATTAATGTCCCATACGGACATTCTTAAAGAGACAGTCAAAATGCAAAACCTTCACTTCAAGACATGCTATTTTGCAAAACGGCATGAGACTTACACTACTTACTAGCAAATATTTGGTGGTTGTTTGGAGGAAGGAAAACTGATTAGAGATAAAAAACATTATTAGAAATCTTTCTTTAGAACTGTGCTTTAAAAGATAGGATGTTTTAACTTCAGTTATACTAGAAAAGAGGAAGAGGAAGGTATGCAAATTGGTATTTGTATTCAATTAGTACTGTAAAAATGAGGAAGGAAATTAAAAAATGGGCTGTTCTTTTGAAAAATGTTATGTGCAGGTAGGCAAGAAAGGCTGTTCAATCTCCCAAAAGATAACAGTATTCCCTTAGCAACAAGAACAGCTGGGATTAATCACACACAAAAGGTTGGATTTGTTGGAATCAACTAAATTTAGGTGTCTTAAGCCTCCCCCATACACAATGGCAATCTAGTCGATGTAGTCTGGAAAACTATGCTTCTCACATTAAAGTAGACACACATGTTTGGTAACTGAATGGGTCTCTAGACTAAATTATGATGCTGACAAGGTCTCTGCTGACTGTAATTGGAGCTCAGACTACCTAACTCACATCTGAATGAGTTATAGATCCATACAGAGGTTACATATATAACACCTGCACTTATACCAGTAGTCACCTAAATGTGCTAACCTCTTTTTGAATGAATCTCAACCTAAACCTCACTCGTCCTGCCTAACCATTAGCATGCAATGCCAGTTTAGAAACATCCCGGGGTACCCAAGATATTTGCATGTGGATGTCAAATGTGAAAGAAGGGAGTGCAGTTAACAAGAGGTAGGTAACCTCAGGGTATTTCAAGTAGCACCAGCCTATGTATAACAAATTATTTGAGCCCTATACATCTACATTCTGGAGCTAAATTCCATCCCAAATGTCTATATATGAGTTTGGTGTTTGAGCTCCTATTATATTGAATAGAAATATGGTAAATGGACTCTAGAGTGAAATTTAGCCGACCTGTTTTGGGTACCAGCTTTAAGATGAAATGAAAGCTCTAGTGCTCAACAAATCAAAAAGGGAGCTTAGATGCTTAGGATAAAATTTTAGATCTCTATGTGTAAGCATCCAAATTCAGGAGTCTATAATATGGAGATGAGTTCCATCACTGATGTCTGGAACTAACACACATACCTCTTGGCTACTTACTACAGCCTTCATTCATAACCTGTGGTGGGATACAGGCACTTCTCTATGAAATTTACTTGACCAATTTCAGATACCTACCTTAGGAGCTAAAGTGCTTTCCATATATAGCTTCTGCTTCTGCCCACACAAAGTATGGGGCTAGACAGACCATTGGTCTTATTCCTTTATTACGTTCTTATGAAGCCTACCATGGTCTATATCTTTCTATGTAAAGACTACTTAGGCAAACTAGTGTAGATATTGAGTCTCAATATAGTTGCCTTATAGCTGCTTTTGGTGTAATTTGAGGTATCTTTTCATTACCCTGTCTGGTTTCCCATAGAAAATAGCTCCTGTGGCATATATGTCAGATGTGGATGTATTGCACACCCTATGGCATCACAAATGGCACTGCATTGTTACGTTTAGGCAAATGGACCAGAAACCAGTAGCTTGGCTTGTACACATTTATGTTTATTTTTCTTTCTATACTGTGTATAGTACTACACAAGATATCCTACCATAAATTTACAAGTTTATAATTCATTTACCTTGGAGAATATCGATTTTACTTTCCTTTCTTCACATCTGTATTGCACAGTCTATACAAGACAAATTTCATTAATTCATAGGATTGCAGAATCACAGAATGCTTGAGGTTGGAAGGGACGTCTGTAGATCGTTTAGTTCCCTGCTGAAACCAGGGTCAACTAGAGCCATGTCCAGTTCAATTTTCAAAATGTCCAAGCACGGAGACTCCACAATCTCTCTGGGAAACCTGATGCAGAGTTCTATCGCCTTGACAGTAAGAAAGTGTGAGTATTTTCTTTTTTCCTTATGTTTAAAGAGAATTTCTTTGTATTTCACTTTGTGCCCATTGCCCCTTCTTCTTTTATTTGGTGTACCACTGAGAAGAGTCTGGCTCTATCTCTACTCTCTCTCCCTCCACCCCATCAGGTATTTGCACACACTCGTAAGATTCTCCCTAAGCCTTCTCGTCTCTGGGATGAACAGGCCCGGTTCTCTCAGCATCTCCTCATCTGACAGATGCTCTAATACCTTAATCACCTTTGTGGCCCTTTCCTGGACTCACTCCATATTTCCGTTTCCCTTCTGTACTGGGGAGCCCAATACTGGACTCAGCACTTCAAATGTGTCTCACCAGTGCTGAGCAGAGGGGAAGGATCATCTCCACCAACCTGCTGGCAAGACCCTTCCTAACGCAGTCCAGGAGGTTGTTTTCTTTTCTTCAAGGGTGTATTTTTGGCTCATGGTCAGTTTGTTGTCTACAGGGACTCCCAGTTCTTTTACTGCAAAGCCACTTGCTAGCTGGTCAGGCCCAAGTCTGTGCTGGTGCAGTGGGGTTATTCCTTCTGCATGGAGTTACATTCCTCTCATTGGCCCCATCAGCAATTCTAATTCTACTTACAAATTGTAAGCACTTCAACGCTGAAATTAACAATTCCATGCCAAACTTGACACCTTTATTCTCACAACTATAGTCTTTCTTTTAAACAACTAAATGTTTGCCATTGTGAATAGGAGTTTCCACTGCTAAGACTCCATTAGAAACAGAATGTGAAACATCAGAAAATGAATCTTAGTATCAATGTAAAAAAGAGTCATAGCTGGCAATAATAACTTCCATTGAATTTCAGAAAAAGCGACCTCAAAAATCTTAAATATTGCTGCCATAATCACACTATCACACCTTTAAGAGTTGCATTGTCTCCAATATAGCTATCTGATTGAGCACCTAGAATGCTAATAAAGCCCTTCTAAAATATTTAACCATGATTAAAGCTATATGTATTCAGTCGTGCTTTTTCCTTTTATTTCCCATGGAAAGTCTCTAAAGAATAGAAAAATCTGTTGCTGTTCTACTGCTAAAAAGTACTGTTAAATACCATGCTCACGAGGCATAGAAAAGTATGCACTCAGGTCAAAACAATGAATGAGAATGACAGAGACTGATTTTTAAAAGTCTGTGATTTAGAAGAGTTATGTTTTATTTTTCTTGTTGTGAATATTTAAGTTGAAACTGTTGACTATGTCATTTATCTGTAAGAGTGTTAGAAAGGACTGAATGATTCACTGTTCTTTTTTGTTCTGGCCAGATACGGGACCAATATTAAAAAAAGAAAGAAAAAAAAGTGCTCAAGAACAAAATACTGCAACATTCAAAATACTACAAAGAACTAACCAATTTATTACAGATCCAATATGACTTGAGCACTATGTCTAAACTATGGACACCAAACATCCAGTTTATCAAATAAAGGTGAAAAGTTGACGTCAGTTGAAGTCAGTAAGCATCGGAATACTCTTCCCTCTGTCACTGAAGATCATTAAATCAAGGAATCATTTTGAAACATACGCTGTAGATACAAGCAGAAATACACACTTATTTTTATAAGTTATTGGCTAAGATTTCTGACCTGTATTATGCAGGAGGCTGTACTAGTCGAAATAGTCCCTTGGGCCTCAAATGCCTATGCAGTTCTGGAAGTCAAAGACTTCCTGTTGACAAAGGGCAGTACAGTCTCACAGACAAGAGCTAGACACTGAAGATAAATGCTTTCAGACTGGGAATACAATACGCACTTTAACACTTTGGTGGGTTAACCTTGGCTGCTGCCAGGTGCCCACCAAGTCACTCTATCACTCCCCCTCCTCAGCAAGACGGGGGAAGAAAATAAGATGAAAAACCTTGTGGGTTGAGATAAGGAAAGGGAGATCACTCACCAGTTACCATCACTGGCAGAACTGACTCAAGCTGGGGAAGATTAATTTAATTTATCACCAGTTAAAAATAGAGTAGGATTGTGAGAAACAGGAAAAACAAAACTAAAAACACCTTCCCCGCACCCCTTCCTTCTTCCTAGGCTCAACTTCACTCCTTCATTCCCTACTCTTCTGACTCCTTCTCCCTCCCCCTGCCCACCGAGTGGTGCAGCGGGACAGGGAATGGGAGTTGCAGCCAGTTGACAACACTTGTCTCTGCTGCTCCTTCCTCATCACACTGTTCCCCTGGTCCCTCGGGGTCCCTTCCAAGGAATACAGTCCTTCACTAACTGCTCCAGAGTAGGTCCTTTCCACGGGGTGCAGGCTTTCAGGAACAGACTGGTCCAGCATGGGTCCCCCACGGGCCGCAGTTCCTGCCAGGACACTGCTCCTGCTTGGGCTCTTCACAGGCTGCAGCTTTCTTCAGGGCATACCTACCTGCTCCGGGGTGGGGTCCTCCACAGGCTGCAGGGGACACCGTGGTCTTCTCCACAGGCTGCAGGGGACACCGTGGTCTTCTCCACGGGCTGCAGGGGACACCGTGGTCTTCTCCACGGGCTGCAGGGGACACCGTGGTCTTCTCCACGGGCTGCAGGGGACACCGTGGTCTTCTCCACAAGCTGCAGGGGACACCGTGGTCTTCTCCATGGGCTGCAGCGGACACTGTGGTCTTCTCCACGGGCTGCAGGGGAATCTCTTCTCTGGTGCCTGGAGCACCATCTCCCTCCTCCTTCTTCACTGACCTTGGTGTCTGCAGGGTTGTTTCTCACATTTTTCTTCCTCCTCTCTCCCAGCTGCTGTGCAGCTTTGGGCAGCAGTGGGTCTGTTTTGGAGCCTGCAGGAACTGGCTCTGTCTAACATGGGGGCAGCCTCTGGTCTCTTCTCATAGAAGTACCCCCTGCAGCCCCTCCCCCCCCCCCCCAACCTTGCCATATAAACCCAATATAAACACCAAGAGAAATAAATCACTGGAATACTTTAAAATACAGGCTTGGTTTAAGAAATCTTGTGTGAAATTCTATGTACTGTGCTATGACAGAGGTTTGACTAGATAATGATAATGCTTTAAAACTTAAAAAATCCATGAATCTCTGCAGCAGATTTGGGCTTACTGTGATAAGAAGAAAAGCCTTGTGAGAAGATAACTCTTACTGATAGGTGAAAATAACTCTTAGCAATTCCTTAAATCAGTCTTTTGTTTTAGCCTGCACCACTGTCAAAAGCATCCATGGTTTTAAACTGTCCTAGGTATCCTCAGACATGGCAGTCAGAGGCACCAGCTTTCGCCTAATGTGCAACCCTCCCCTTCCTTTAATCCTCTAACCCTTCTAAATTTTTCTCACAAGTCTCAATAGTCCCCACGCCCCATCTAGCCTTTTCAGCTCACTGCTGAAGACCTGCAATTTCTCACCTTGGATGGCAGCAGCAGCTAGAAAGTTCAGACACATTAGGTGTCCATCTTAGAGAAGCAATGGGACAAGTTCCCCTCTCACTGCTCTTTCAATGGTTCTGCCATCCTGATTTACACTCCAATTAGCTTTGGTGTATGGGGGAAAAGAGAGTAGAACAGGAACAGATGTAGCACAGTGGCTTTTCTAAACCAAGACAATTTTAAAATCCTCACTGTAATGAGGCAGCAAAGAGATGTAAAGAGATAGCAATACCTCTTATGCCTCCCAGATTTTATTTATCTTTTTAAAGAAATAAGCACACGGGCTAAGATTGAATTCAGACTTCAGACTATTTTATAGCTCTTCGGTAGGCTAATTCACCAACTTGACTCCAGTTTTTCTTACTCCTACTTGCCTGTAGCTAAATGTGACAGTGTTAGATTCTGTGTGAGGTATGAACTTGTGTTTAATGAAATGGAGGAAATGTCTCAAAGGCAAATGTTCCTATTTTAGTTCACATAGAGTCTCATATTATGAAAACACAAGAATAACTATGGACAGTGATTTATCTAGAGCTAAGCATTAACAGAGTAACATTTCTTCCTACACCTTAGGATGTTCAGCTACGGACTCCAATATTGCCAAGAAAGACAAGATTCTTTTGAAGCAGCAAAACGAAAGGCACGATTAAGCAGAGGGTACGCCCGCAAGGTTAAAGCATCATCACCCAGCGGGTGTAATGATAGTGACACTGTAGAACCAAAGCTCTTTGCATGAAAGGCTTAGTTTCTCCACATGGGACCCTATCATATGACCAAGTGTAATACAAGGCAATCTTGCCATTACTCTGAACTTTAATCATAATTAAACCACTGCCACAGAGATATTCCTACTTATTACTGGAATTATAGTATGATTTAATACCCCTGACATCACTTGACTAAACCACCATAGTATTAGGTTTATTAAAATGTGGGAACTCATATTTAACAGCCACAGTTATCCACACAATTTTTAATGTACTGGAAATAAAAAAGCTATCCACAAACAGTATTATTGATAGACAACACTGTAACATTGCTTCCAAGAATATGGAATTGCTTTGGAATTTGTAACTAATAA
Organism: Aquila chrysaetos chrysaetos; assembly: GCF_900496995.4. Classification (NCBI taxonomy): domain Eukaryota; kingdom Metazoa; phylum Chordata; class Aves; order Accipitriformes; family Accipitridae; genus Aquila; species Aquila chrysaetos. The sequence goes on along the minus strand of NC_044017.1, from coordinate 21,966,689 downwards.
CTTAGGATATAATAGAATATTCTAGTTAATTTGAAGGCCATCCTTTTTACTTAGTAAACAGTGTTTTTGTAACAAATTTTTTCTACAGCTCCCTGTTTTTATAAAGCTATTAGTTTGTGTTACGTAACATACACTGATACTACTTATTAATGAGGTGTAGGAATTAGGCAAGCATTTACTTAGCTTCATAAACATATATCAGAAGACATAAATATTATATTTCTGTCTGGTTTTAAACTATTGGAATTATTGCATAGTTTCATCCACAGTGTATAGTAGGCTTTTTCCCTAGAGCAGTTCTAACACTCCACTAAATATATGCTATTCCTCTTTATCTCTTTGAAGAAAAATGAATCACATCCACAGCTCGCAGCTATCAAAATGTGATTTATCAAGCATTTTCATGAAAGTGCATTTTTCCCCTTCTTTACACTAGGAGGCACATTTTTCCTTCATACAGTTCTATTGCACAGCTCTGCTGCATGAAACCCTTAGAAACGTTAACAATTTCAATCTAAATTTAAGTCCCTGACAACCTTTACTAAACCACAGTGAAAGAAGAATTGTTCACTAATGGGGGGGGGGGGGGGAGAATATGCCAATGAAAACCACACTTATAGTAATGAAAAATAACATTCTGCACCTGACTACTGGCAAACAAAAACACAGTTTTCCTTTGAGTGATTACTAAAGAAATAATTCACATTAAAATACATCAGACAGCTGTACACTTTTAATGTAACTGATTATAAAGAAGACGTTTGTGTTAAAAGTGCAATTCCTGATACACACATTTAAAACCATTAAAAAGCAGGATTTTTGGTAATAAGAGAGGCTATGAAGTCATACCCGTAAATACAATTTTACAGTGACCTTTTTTTTTTTTAGATCCTAAAGAAACTTTATGTTTTCTACATTCTTATCTGATATACTAAAAGGTAAAGAACTGTAATCAGCTGATTGATCTTTGGAATATCTTCCTTCAGTTTTTATAGGAAGTGTACTATAACACCCTCCAAATGCAAAAGATAGCTTTCATTTGGAGAACATGTGAGGCTAGCATTCCACACACCAAAGCACCGTTCAGATTATTCAAAACCATTAGTTTCCAAGAAATTATAGAATCTCCTTTTTGGCATGTGCCTTGTTTTGTTTTGTTGGGGTTTTTTACAGATTCTCAACACTATAATATTTACAATCTTTCTCTTTTGTTTGTCATCATGGTGACACACAATGCAGCCAGGTAATACCATGCTGCTTTCCCTTCCTCTTGGCCCATGCTTCTGGCAAAGTCATGGTCAGCAAGGCAAAGCTAAGGTTGTTAATCACTGCATTTAAATGCAATAAAATGTTGTAACATACACAAGGCTTGCCTTACAAATCAATATTGTATGCAAAATTAAATCATCATAACCATGACTCTTGAATAATGAGACTTCCTGTAGTAAATTTGAATTACTTGTTGTTATTATCATTTAATAATGCATAACAAAACCACAGTGCTGGTGTCACTCTGTAACGTTACATTGTTTTTAAACATGGTGAATTGTTGCTCACTGATGGAACAATTCTTATAAAGCCTACCAGGGTGCAAACGAGACAAAGGTGAACTATAAGGAAGTTACAACTGGCAGGTTAACATCATAGTCCTCTGACAATCCATTAATACTGATCAATTACCAATGGGGAAATGGAAAAGATATCTCAGTGAACTGACTGAAACCCTCGAGTTAAAAATAAAAGACTCCATACAAAGAAGACAGGTTTGAATGATGCAAACCAAACTTGGACTATACACGTCTTATAAAAGTTCTTATAAAATTTATTTTTTTACATCATATTTGTATCTTGTTGCCTTTCCCTCACAAGCACAGTGACAGTGTGTGGCTGACAATGCCAGTGTTTGGCATCTCTCTTCATTTCAGTTTCCCCCAGTGACAGAGATCGCTGTTTTAAGATTAGCTAGATGAATGTACTCTCACTGTGTATGTTTCTTTCATTAAATAATGTAATTGTAGCTCTTGTGTCTCAAGAAAATATGACAATAAGGTTTCTCATACCTTTGTGTAATAAGTTATCAAGTCTTTTAGCTATTTTTTTTCCCCCTATTTCAGGTTTTGAAGACCTGGGCCTTGGTCACTCTTCAAATATAACTAAAATAGCAACAAACTAATATTGAGACACAATGGCTACATTTTTATTCACATAACTTCACAGTGTACACTAATAAACGACACAATTCACTGAGCATTAAAGCCATTAACCAAAATTGCTCTCACCATGAGGCAAGGACTCTACTACCAAGATTAACATCATATTCCTATGAGCTGAAGCAAACTTTCACTTAGAATGAACTTTCATAAAAATACAGTGGGACAAATCTGTATTTTTGTGTAGATTTTATTCTTGGAGATCATTAGAAAATATTCCCATAAGCACTTCTCTTCAGTTGAAAGATTTAAAATCAAAATAAAATATTGTTCTGCAACATTTATCATCCAAAACTGGCAGCAGTACTTGTACATAGTAATACTACTACTCTCCACCAAGACTTCTTCCTTACTTTATAGCTGTATCTTTTACCTCAGCATGCCCCAAGTATTTTCATAAACAGCAATCCCTTAAACAGCCACTGAAATGAAACTAGCTCTGCTGTTAAATACAGCTATTTAATATTTCACTGCAATAGAACTAGAAATTCAGTTTAGAAGTGTCAAACAATACAATGTTGAAATGATACTACAACAGTTAAACCATGAACACGTGTAAATACCCACAAAGTTATTTTGCCCAATCACCAGATAGCATTTTTCTCTTCTGAAAATTGCCACAGGTTCTTCAATAACCATAAACTGCTTTAAACTCTATTTCACATCTCATCCAAAAAGTTATGCCTCCAGTAGCAAAATAACTTTTGACACAATGCCTAGGCAATAGCTTGATACTGAATAAGATATAAAAGTCAAATCCATCTAATGGGCAGCATCACTCCCTTCCTGCCTTGGGTTCTCCTAGGATGATTTCTGTCACAGTAATGACCATATCATTCCCTTCTGAGTTTGTGAGATTTGATGAGATATGGAATGCACTATTTCAATGTCTGTCCTAATTCAGCCTGATAAAAGGTGAAAAATCTATACTTCAATACTTAACTAATCACCAGTACAGCTTGATGGTTAGATTTTCATAAATTTGCCATGAATTTAGCATCCCCAAGGCTAAACCAGGTATAACCACAGACATATTAAAACTTTTCATATAGCTTTTAAGAACACTTACTCACTCTGACTAATCTTCTATTAGTCTCTGTATGAGGGATGAATAGATCATCATGATTAATTTACTAAGTTTGCACAATGTGCTTGACACAAAATTTCTAAAAACACATTTTTAATAACTTGGTATAAAGTTTACTAAGCCCATTTTTCCCTAACTCTCCTGGAGGATTTTTATGTCACATTTTGAAGAGATGTGCAGTTCAGAGTCAGTGAAGCCATAGTGACAGTGCCAAGATGCAATGCTCCCTTAAAACTCCTCTCTGATCTTGCTAAATCTTTCACACGCCTCATACGTGGTCAAAGAATTAACAGGATAATTCCACTTAAGCTCCTCGCTTGCTTAAACAGACATAGATTCTTGCTCCAGAGTCAATCCATTCATAGTTGCTATTCTTTTACAGTTCTTTGTATTTCTACAGATTTAGGGTTTAAGATCATAGTTCCAACAACATTTCTGTTTTCATAAAGAAAATAAAATGCAGGTGTCATAACCAGGAAAAAAGGGAAAGGAAAAGGAGAAAAGGGACTAAGAAACCAGAATACAACTCAGAGACAGTAAAGCATTTCAAATTGTTTCTTCATAGAGTTTCACCCAACATACCCTCTCAGTCTTCCCATAAAAAGTATGAGAAAAATGTTTCTAAGGTCAATATTCCACAGTTTGCATTCTCATCTGCCACGATTTAAATGTCATAATTCAGATCCAGCTCTGCCCAAATGAGAACATGGACCTTAATATTGTTCATCAGATCCCAAGGCCACCTTCTCTCCCGGCTTGTACAGGCCCAGTGACAATTTAATCATCTATACAAAAGGGAGAAATGCCAAAGGGAGAAACTAATTCTTATTTCTATACTCCTGGGATGCAAGAGAACTCAAGTTCAATTACCTTCCAAGAGCACAGATAAGACTTTTAACCTTTGCCTCCACATTCTAGACAGAAAACAAGAGGCTTAAGGGCAGTGTTACTGCCCCTTCCCAGTTTTCAGTATGGCCAAGTCTCCACATTCCAAGGCCAAAATACTAGCCACAGTATTGGTTAAGACCTCACTTCAATTTTAGTACTGACTGTCACAAAAACACTGCAATAATGTAAATGTATTATAGAGAAGGAAAGAAGAAGAAAGGCATAAATTCCCAAATCAGACAAACTGCACATACTTAATATTTGTATGAAAACACGTATCTGGCAGTTCCAAAAAGCAGAACATCATGCCATTCCAACCTACCAAAGAAACCCTGTGTTTCTTGCTGTTAGAAGGGGGAATTGTAGGTGTGTTACACAAATTGGGATTCTTTAAATTTTCCAGTGCTTTACCGATTTACTGTTTTCTGTGTTAGTCTAACAGATAGTGTGACCTCCATGTCCTTGCTCTTTAAAATTGTATTTACAATGACTTTCCTAAAACGATGTCCAATGCTAAATAGCAACAGCACTGCAAACATCAAGAAAAGCTTGCTACCTTGTAGGCCTTCCTTCTTCCCAGCTGTTCTCACTTACTGCGCAATTAGTATGGAGCTGCTTTTTCTCATTGGATATTTTTTTGTTTCTACAGTCAAATGACAACATAAGGCACTTCAGGTAATCTACATTATTTCTTACTAATTGTTAAGAGCTAACATGACCAAATATTCATGTACGTGCTTAAAAACATCTCTACCATTGCAAAGCTCAAAAGGAGGAACAAGAAAGTAACCGAGTTACCAAAGCAACTCAGATAAGCAGAGCACTGACAGTGACTCACCCGAGTTGGGGTCAGAGTTGCCATCAGCTTCAGTCCTCTTGTCCGGTGAAGCCTGGTCGTAGAATTCGTCCTGCGGCTGAACCAGAGGGAGAGGGTGTGAGATCAGGGTTCCACCACCCACCGGCTCGTGGTCTCCCAGACCACTGTCACTGCAGCTTTCCTGGGAGCCATCGGGGAGGTGAAATGTAACACGGCGCTGGGACTACAAAGAAGAGCACAGGACACGCTGATTAGTGCTCTTCTTTTCTGTTCTCCTGACTCTTTTTTTTTTTTTTTTTTAAACTTTTGACATTTAAATAGATTCCTGGCAATGCTTATGAGGCAATTGTTATTCTTGTGTTTGCTCGTTGGGTTTTTTTCTTTTGGCTTGCTTTTAGAGCAACCCAGGGAAGATGGCAGGCAGGAGAGCCAAATTTCAAAGGTCTGCACATGCTCATCTGTGAAGTAAGCTTCTCACAAGAAAGTGATCAGTAGACAGTTAGGTATATTTCTCCTAATTTTAAAAGCATGACCTATAAAAACTCTCTCTGAGAAGCAGAAACCATTGCAAACTATGTTATGAAAAGCAAATGACATCAGGAAATGTAATAAGTATATATTTCTGAGGTTAAAACCTGTATTATCACTGTTCATACTGGAAAAAGAAGTCCACCAAGTTAAACAAACCAATTAAAAACGGTTGTCATCTTCCAGGAATAGAAGGATATATAAATACCTATCTATAAGGATATTTAACAGATACAAATTATCTAACTAATACAGATATTTAGGATTGATAATATATCTGTGAAATCACAGTAGTCAGCAAAGAATCACGGAATGCAACAATGGAAAATGCAATTATCACTCTGGTAAGAGAAATAAAAACAAACAGCACATACTTGTTCAAAACAACACAGGGAATGAGAGCCAGAATTACAGATTTTCCTGAACTTCTTAAAAAACCCCCTGCAGTCATCTCAAAAGAAAAAAAAAAAAAAAATCTGCAGTGTACAGTTGGATTAGTTAACCATTATTGATTTTGAACCTCTCTCATCTGGAAAAATAACCCGACTTTCTGAATTGTGGCCACAGAATGATACAGTGATTCCCCATGAGCTCCAGAGCCGACAGCACTGCTGCGAATTGTTTAGCAACCGCGACTGTGGGATTCATGAAAGGAATATTATAGGTCTTCATGGATCAAAACGCTGCATCTTTGAAGCATCGGAAACAACTAGTTCAAGAGCATCTCAAGAGAGTGGTTAAATTAAGTTAAACACATCTTCCCACAAAAAATGAGTTTCAGCAGCAGGGAGCCTGAGTGATTTGGTTAGCTAGATTGGTTTAGAATAAAGAAGAGATTCACAGAGTTTGCCTTACGCTTAATAACTCTTTAGTTTAGTGGTTACTTTCTTACTAATATTAGCCATCTGAAAGTAATGGGTTATATCTAAGCTAATCATTCAAGATTTCTGCAGAGTCAGTAGAGAAAGAAACATCAGGAAGATACGACAACAGGTATCTTCCACTAGTTACCAATTTTTAAGTAGTTAAAATCAGGTGTCCTGTATCCCTTCCAAATCCAAGTAAGTTTTCCTGAAGTTAATGGAAAGAGCATCAGGCCCTGACTCACATTTTTTGCCGACTCTCTTTTTTTCACGCTATTTTTTTTAATGAGGAAAACCTCAAGTTAATGGTAATAACTGTATGTTTGCTTATTAAAAACTATTTGTTAATGGTAATTGCTACCATTTTATATGATGATCAATATCCTCTACCAGATTTCTTTTTATTCATCTCCCTTGGGTGGACATAGATAGTTGATTAAGTCAATTTTGGCCTACTGTGTAATTCAGTATAGAAATAGATGTAATAATATTTGCTCTTGGCTGTGATTTTATGATTAGCATTTTGCTTTTAAGTTCCTTTTCTAGCTTTAGGATTAGAATCCAGCTGTAGCAAAACCAAATAGATCCTCTGAGTCATTGGGTTGTAGTCATTTACATCAACAGAGGACCTAACTCTATATACTATCACTAAGCAAACTTCTACCTCACACTTTGTTACTTTTTCTTGCAACTTTTTTATTCTGGAATTGCCACTCTGAACAATTTTTTTTTTAATCACTAGCAGGTTCTTTCCCTTCAATATGAACAAAATAGAAACATAGCTAACTACACAGCTTAAAATCTTTTCTTTCCGCATTTATTTTCAGTAACCCAAATTTAGAGATCTGGTTTTCCAAAGTAAGAATTTATTTCACTAGTAAAATCAGCAAGAGGCACAGGAAAAGGAAATTACTTTCAATTTTTAAACTAAAAGACTTTATGAGAAAATATGAATGACTGAGAAAATAAATCCTTGAAGTAAGGGAGGAGATGAAAATTTCTATTTAAGATTCTGCAAAATAATTAACCCCCTGTAATTAATTAACCACTTAAATAAAAAGAAAAATGCATAATTACAAAAATGTCCAGTTTCATGAGTTATATAGTAAAAATACTGATCTTGGGTAACAAAAGCTCCTCACAGTAGCCAAAATCTGCTCTGACTCTATACTGACAGGGGCCGGTCAGCCAGTAAAATGGCACAGGCCTAACACTAATACCGGCACCTTCTTAGCTGATGGTGCTATAAAATTTTAAATCCATACTTTAAACGACAAGAAAAAAATATACCGGCTCGGCTTTCTGAGCTCCCCACTGAGGACCCGCAAACCATAAAGGATTATAAAAAGATCTAAAGGTCAGGTAAACAGTGATCCAGTTCCAGAGATGATGAACGGACAGCATGCAGTCCGTCAAGAAACTTTAGACTAAGCTGCGCCATCAAAACAGTGCGGGCAAAAAGCCTTCCACAAAGAGAGATTCGAAGCAAACACCGAAGCTTACGCATACCGTATTAATTGCAAGGGCAGACCGTCGCTCAGCCTACTGGCAGCTTATGGCCGTGTGAAGTGAGGGGGTAGGTGGCCGCCTCCCCCAGCTGCCCGGTCCAGGGCCCTCCCGCCCGGCCGCTGGAGCCCAGCCCGGTGCCCGGGTCCCGGGGTCTCTGCGCAGGCGGAGGGACGCATCTGCCGCTGTCCCCGCGGCCCTAGCGAAGTACCGAGACTGAGCGTGCATCGCACGGGCACGGACACGGACACGCGTCGAGGACACGGACACAGCCTGTCAGACGGAGCAGGGGGTGCCTGCGGCAGCCCCCCCGCTCAGGACTCAGCCCAGCCACGTCCCCTCCTCCTGTGGGGCTGGCAGAGGCAGAAGGTCCCTGCTGCAGCACACACCCCGCACTCTCCACCTGCACCGGCGCCTTCGCCGATCCCCCCGGCACCGGCACGGACCCTCTGCCCGCCCGGCACCCCTGCCCGCGTCCCGGCCCCCCTTACCCGCCCCACGGGTCCCCGACTCGCCGGCCGGTCCCGCTGGGCGCTCGCCGCACACGCGCAGCACTCGCGCACTCGTCCCACGGGCACCCCGCTCTCGTGGGTCCCCCCGAATACCAGCACGGACCCTCCGCCTGCCTGATACCCCTGCCCGGACCCGCGGCCTCCTACTTCCCCGGCCGGTCCAGCTCGGGGTTGGCCAGCGAATCCACGCGCGCCCCACGCACACCCGGGTTGGGGAAGGTACAGACACTCACCCCCCGCACCCGGCACACGGGCTGTGACCCGCGGTCCCGATCCAGCGCTGAGCCCCTCCCTTGTACATAGAATTTCTTCTCTCTACAACAGTATCAGGGACTCTTCTTTCAGAAGAAAAACCTACAACATGCTTAGACTGTTTGTATTTATCTGCTCCCTTGTGCAACCAAATGCAGCTTTGAATTCTTTTTACCTCAAGACAGAATCAAGTTATTCTGAGTAATGAGGTTTATAGTTGGTACAACACTGGCACTAATGATAACAAGTAATTACAATTTTAATTACGCTGCAACATATGCAGGATTATATACAGCATGAGGTAGGGTTATGGTTCAGGTCCAAAACACTTGGCCAAAATTCAAATGTAAAATCTGTGACATATTCAATCATAAACCATCGGGGGGGGGGGGGGGGGGGGGATATGGGTTTTCTTCAGGTCCTGAAAAACACCCAGTCTTTATTTTTAATCAGGAAATATCACATCATTGTTATGTGAAAACAAAAACTGAAAGTAAAATTCAGTCAAAATGATATGATTTTAACCTGTGTCAAAGTAATTTCAATATATAATTCAGAACAACTTGACTCAATAGGGTTTTGAACCTGGGCTGAGTTTAAAAATCAGGAAAACAATTGGTATCCATTACATGGAATCATTCTTTTAATCACCTATTGCAGCAGATTCTATAAAGCTCATCCAGGTGAACCATGACTTCACACCCACAAGAGATATAGAGAAGAATTAATTCTGTATCTTAGATGGCGATAAAGGATAGCAAACTCTGGTGCTGATAAAAGGACAGTTCAAGCATAATAGGAACACATTTCTTTTCTGTTTTCAGACCAGGTGGTCAGCCAGCCGATACTTTTTTTAATCACAGTAACAACCAAAATTGTATCAAATCAACCACACATGAAACTGGTCTAGCTGCTTTTTTCCTGCTACAACAAAACCAAATACATATCTAGTACTTTCTAACAATCGTAATTTGTGGAATTACTGAATATAAGTAATACCTGTGGTACTTGAAAATGCCAATAAAAATATCAGCAAGTTCTCTTGGGTGGAGGAATGGATGGTGGAGGGTGGGGGATATTCCTAATCTTATTGATCAAGCACAGAAAAGTAGAACCTGTGCTTGACATAGCATATTGCATTTTTCTTCATTACAATATTTTACCTGGAGATACTGAAAACATTTTAAAAATATATTTTAGGCGCAGCTTATCATCTTCCCTTCCTCATGTTCTTCTGTCCTATTTTCCTCACATCTGTTGTCTTGGTATGAGGAATTCAGCGGTGCCCGGTGACAGGACAGGTAATAATAGGCACAAACTGAAACACAGCAGGTTCTGAACATCAGGAAACACTTTTTTACTGGGAGGGTGACTGAGCACTGGCACAAGTGTTCCAGAGAGGTTGTGGAGTCTCCCTCCTTGGAGATACTCAAGAGGCATCTGGACACGGTCCTAGACAATCGGCTCTAAGTGTCCCTGCTTGAGCAGGGGGTTGGAGTAGATAGCCTCTGGAGGTCCCTTCCAACTTCAACCATTCTGTGATTCTGTGAATTTTAATTGAAAATAAAAGAAAATCTAGAAATATCTGGAGCCGTTTCATAATTTTCCAGTCCTGAAAACATAATCTGATACTGAAATACTTTATTTCTGACAATCCTAGCTGTATAAAATGTATTCTGATACCAGAATTTGTAATTTCATTCCATACAAATCTATTGCTTTGGAAAGTGGCACAGAGCATTAAAGACACAATCCTGAAATCCTTTCTTAAGCAAAAGAATTGGTAGGAATTGTACCTCGGCATGGATTTCTAGAAAAGGTGGGCCAATACCAGTGAGGTTTGGGTACTGCTTGTGAGACTAAGCTTTTTGCTGCCGCCTTATTTTCCCAGAAACCCTCATATGCAGGCAGAAAGTGGGCTGTAAATAGTCTAAGTTATTTTGTTGACCTGAGCGCTGAAAGTCTGAAGTATCATGCTATGTGATATCGAGTGTTTGAAATGTCCTACGGCAGATGAGTTACGGGCTGTGTTGGAAACAGAACTTTAATGTAGGAAGTATAAACACCAGTTTTCAAAACTGTTCAGTGCTTTCCATTGTATGTTAGCTTCTAAAATGCATTTTACTTCCAATTACGTGCTTGAATCAAATAGCAAGTTACAGAAATCACCATTAAGAGGAGCTTTTGCATGGTGAGACTGTTTTATTCTGAAAACCAGACTTCCAAGCTTTGTACAACTACTGTATTGTTTTTGCTAATCAGGGATCCAAGAAATAATTATACTATTGTTCCGTTGCTGAATGTCTCACAGGGACAGATTTGGCTACAGATCCTATCCATTGTTATAAAACAAGCTATAATTAAAAAAGCATTTCTACACTGGGTTGTTGCAAATAGAACCTGCTGAATTTTAACCAACTGAGCTGGCTTCTGAGTTTACAAATCAGGTACTTTAAACAAAATGCCCTCTTCTCCGCTCAATATAGTGGTAAGTTAAGAGCCTTGATTTTTGTCCTTGATTTCCCAGACAGGCAGAAGTCACCAAAACATCCAATTCACAGCAAGTCAAACTAAGCTTTACAGAATGGGCCATACATTTGCATATCAGAAAATATATTCAAGCATGACACATCTTCAATTGTCGTCGAGATCTTTTATTTCAGATATGGAGATTTTGCATCAACAAAAATTCTTTCCCTTTCCTTTCTGAAATATCATGCCATACTTTGTGTTAAGATGACAAAGGAATATTATGAAGGAAAAACAAAGACACAGAAAACATTCTGGGAAGATTGTTGATATGGAGGCTTGAAAGAGAAACTTGAAAAAATAATTTACCGTCATGGAAAATAAACAGAAGAATCTACACCTTACATACTTTACTGAAACTTAAACCCCACTCATGAATAAAGAAGTCAGAGAAGAAACATACTAAAATAAAATCAAGTGTAAACAGTAGCCAAATACTCTAAAAAGCCTGTGAAATTATGATGATCAAGAAGATATCATTTGTGCACAAGGTCAAGAAAATGTTGTAAGGACACAAGAAAAAACTATGCTTCACTGGAGGTCCTCTGTGGAAGATGTCTGATAAAGTTTGTTCCTCCCAGGATCAAAACAAAGACTCCTGGTTCATGCACCAAAACATGAAGTTTAGTTGGTTTGTTGTTTTTTTTTTTTAATGAGATCAAGCCTGTAAATAGAAGAAGTCACAAAAAACAGACTAATAACAGTTTCAGAGGGGAAGAGAAAAGATGTGCAGGGCACCACCAAGCTTTAAAATATAGTTTTAACAAACTAAAATTTAAATCCTTCTTTTCTCCTAAGATAAACCACATTTTTCTCTTAAATTCCTATGCTGGAAGCACACATAGTGCACCTTTTAACGCGGCAAGAGTGTAATCTGGGATAAGGGGATTCTTTTCGAACTAAAATACAACAAGAAACTTACACAAGAAATATCTATGTTTGTATTTGCTCCACAGAAAAAAATGGCAAGATCTTTGAATTACCGTATGGTTGCTGTATTAGTTTCTTCTATAAATAAACAATGGTTTGTTATATATTTTTTCAGTTCTGATTGACTTAATGAAAGCCTCCTAAAATCTACAACCTACCTTCTCTTTTCCAAATTGGAAAGATGAATGAAAATATACTTCTGGACCGTGACCTTCTCTGAAAGTGTGTAGTTGTCGTGTATCTTACAGGGAAGGCCGCAAAGCACCTCCAATAGGGCTTCGTACAATTCAGCTCAGTGATCACTTACACACACCTTCTTCTTTTGTGTTTCACTCAAGCTAACAAAAGAATATGAATCTGAGAGAAAATCCTTCTACTTTCTTAGTAAAAGCCTTTCTTGCGTCTCCCAGATAATCTCGACTCAACTCTGAGTTACATACAAATTGTGCAGTAGATCCCTGCAATTTGCTAACAGAAATAGGGTTATTTTTTTCTTGGCTACATGTAAACAAAACTCCTTTGTGCAGTTCCCATGGCAGTCCTTATTCAAGGATCCTACTTGCATCACAGGATAACCCATTCTCCACACCCATCTTGATATCTTACCCACAGAACCAAGACAATGGAGATAGATAAGGTTTCCATCAATCTCTCAGGCTAAACTAAGAACAAAAAAAAGAAAAAAGCAATTCATACTGCATCTTCATGCTACATCTCCATACCATGCTACCCATATAAATAGCTGGAGTGGTTAGGTATTTACTTGTTTTTTCCCCCGAAGGTAACAATGTTGGTATTGATTTCAGAATGTAAATTGTTGTTATACCAGACAATCATTTGATTTCTTCTGCTCCGTTTCGCAGTACCAAAGTTTCATAGAAATCAGCAAATTACACTGTAATATATTAAAAGGAAGCATAAATATAATCACCTATTATATTTCTTGCTACTTAGGTTGCAGAGAACTGGCCTTTTCTTCATGGTGAAAAATATTTTCAATTACAGTCTGCCCACTGCCTGGGGAGGAAATGACTGCTTGACGGTCCCAAGCACATTTAAACATGGGCAACAGACAGCCTCTCTGGTTGGGGACGTGTTTCAGTTTTGCAGAGACAGTGAATGAAGAAAGACCTGCGGTCAAATCCTATGGTTTCAGTCATCTGTTGAGGTAATATCACTTTCTTCCTTTGTTTATGTAGTGATGTTCCTTCATTTTATTTCATGAAACTATAGTCTTTGTGCCATAAATTCTTCCTGGGTTTTGTTGGATAATTTTTTTTTTTTAAATTGGACACTCTACATACTGAAAACCCTTTAAGTAAAGACACTGAACACAGGACTAGCATATATTTAAGTTTTGCCTTCCTAATATCCACTTAGATAGCAAATACTCCTCTTCCTAATAAGTATTGTTATCTATCTAGGATCATCTTGACCACAAGGTAAATTTGACCTAGCAGGAAAGCTGAGTGTTACAATTTAATCTAGTCTAAACCACAGTATTACCTTGTTCAACTTGGAAGTCTGTTAAAATACTAATAAATTTTCAACATTTTCAGTCTTAGCCCCCATCCTCCTAAATTAATTGTCTGAGACTCAGGAAATCAGTTCTAAGCCTACAATTATGCAAATTAATATCTCAGATGCATGGAAAGGCAAGTGGGGGGAAGAGATGGAAACTGCTGTACACAGTAAAACATAAAAGAAAGTAGCCAGGTGTGCTACCAGTAGACAACTAAGTTAATGTTCAGAAACATCATTCATCCAAATGGTTAGACATTAATAAACCACAGTTTGCTGTATTTATTACATGTTTCTTCCCAGCAGCTCTGTGGAAAATAAACCTGAGAAAGGATTCATTAAAAATGTAGTCATTTTGTAGATACCTATTAAAAATTAGTGTTGTATCTAGGATAGTTTTCTAAACACATTTGTAGTTAATGGAGAAAGAGTGCTAGTGAACATTCATACCATCCTAAAAAATATATGGTTGTAAAATAACAGTAAAATGCCTTTTTGAGGTGTCTGTACTCAATCATTGACTACAGATGACTAGGTAAACATAGGACATGTATTAGAAGACTTAAGACAGATTAATTCCTTTGCCAACTCATTGTTATACTCCTTGACAGTAGAGACATGAAATTTAGAGTTTTCCAATTTAAATGCCCAAATTTAACCTACCAGTAAGAAAAGGTAGATCTTGCGCTATGTTCATAACTATTTAGCCACCTGACTCTAGCCATTGAACACTTGAAATTTTAGCTGCCATTAAGTATTTCGGATACAAAAACCTGAAGAAACAGATCTCACTCACAAAAAGATGCTACACTGACTTATCTGTTGCTCTGGCACATTTTATAAGAAGAGCTTATTTGTATTACAGCATGCAAAGAACCTCACATATAAACAATTTAGTTGTAATAGAATTATATTTTATGGGATCTTTAGTAATTTAATGACTTCAGTGATCTTCAATTTATTTGTTTAGTCTGATTTTGGTGATGAGCTCCTCCTAGCAAGACAGATAATGCACATTACGAGTGCATTCAATTGAAGACGCATTGCAGAAGCACTGTACCAATTATAACAATGACCAGCGTAACTTCTCTACACTCTGAGAAGTTTTACATTAGTAAAAGCATGTGTTGATCAATAACGTATATGAACTACTAAAATGTAGAAACAGCTGTTGCTGAAATTTTACAAGTTTAATTATAATAATAAATTTGCCCTGATTTACATTCTGTAAAACTCATCTGGCTTCAGTAATGTGAACAGGGTAATAAAGTTTCTGGGACTTTCTTTTAACTATAAATTACATTTTTAAATGTGAGAAGAAACAATCGAGAATATTTCCCATCTAAGGAATGTACATTATCTGGAGGCTGCTTACAAAAATAACCCTATTATTGTCATATATGAAAATATTGACTGCTATATTTCCAATTATATCTATAATGTTAACATAAATTATGTTTATAGCATTTAATGAGATACAGAAGTATTCCATCAGCTAAGCTTTATTAATTGTATAGAGTAAACTGATACATATGGTATCATGTCAATAATCATTCTTGATACTGCATCTTACTGTTGAAGCTGATAATTACTGTGTTAAAGAAGTGCTATATATTTATACTTTTATCACTGTCAGTCACTACAGCAGATATGCAGAGTTATGCAGTACCAGGAAGCAGGAAATTTTCCAGTGATCTTCAGGAAAAAGAAAGATGTGATAAAAACCCCTTTACGATTCTGTTCTATTAGCATTCCTTAGTACGGCATATAACCTTGGAAATGAAGCAGGCCACGACTCTTGTGTAAAGGTAGCAATCTTTTGTCCAGGGCAGTGCAGCCCTCACTCTAACCTTCAGGATTTGAATACTTCATTTTTAATTAAGAGGAAGAAAAACATACTTCAAAATCCACAGATTTAGCAGCAAATGACCAGCTGTCCACTAGGAATTTAGGTATCATAGGGCTTTAAAGGTAGTCAGATTAACACTGTTTTAAAGGAAGAAAAAAAATTTGAAGCCCTTTAAACAATCACACTCTAAAACAACCAGTGCTCATAGTGACATCGTGATGTCAAACTCCACTTTTATTTATGTGAGCCTGAGGAAATGCAATTAAGAAAATCATATTGCTCCTCAATAAAGCAAGGATTAATATAGGCAGAAAAAAGTTGAATCCTCATGAAGATTCTAAGGATATCCTGTATTAGCATGGGAGTGGGAGGAGGGCAAGGAAGGAGGCTCTCAATTTAGGGATGCTGTAGGGAGAAGAGTACATTAGAACATTGCCTCCTGAACTAGTACTAGCGTGTGTAATGGGTATCTGTCACTGACAGCTCACTGGGTTACAATTAATTCTGAGTCAGCAGTCATGTCTTCTCCTACAAGCACGGAAAGCAGAAAGAGCAGCAGCATTGCCCTTTGAGGATAAGGCCTTTTACATGCTATGATTCTAGAAAGCAGCTGCACACCTATTAACACAATGGACACTATAGCTGTCACATTAGATAAATTGATCCACATTGGAAAAGCTGAAAGTGGACATGATTGTCAAGGATAATACGGTTAAGCTGGTGCATCCTGGGAAAGATGCAATTTCTATAATATTTTAATTTTGAAGCTCGTATTATTACCGCAATTGAGTGCACTCGCTCTAAGTTAATTAAAACACCCCTGTTAAAACGTATCTGCATGTCTACTAGAAAAGGAACTAGACAATAAAGTATTTGCACCATAAAAACCTATGTTTTGTTCCTTGGGACAGGATATCGTTAAGAACTGCTTTCCTAAGAGCAGATTTCTAAATTTATTTTGGTTTTCTTTCTTATTTGAACTCCCAAAGCTTTGGAGTTTTCATTTTGCATATGCAAACACATGCTACAGAAAATGAAAAGATAAATAAAACCCCAGCTTTTAACTTAGGATTCTTCAGAAAACAATACATACTACAAATACTGACTACAAATTCTTCTTTCACCACATATAACACATATGTACATCTGCCTGGTAATAACTTATGATGTCAAAGCTTGGAAAACTAAATCCACAGAGAATGTTAGGACTTTCAGTGGTTGAATGAGCTTTTTTGTTTTGATAATGGGTCTTTCATTCCTGTGCCATGTTGACTATTGGGGCAAATCTCTGCTACATGAAATTATAGTCCCAAGTAAGATGCAAAATGAAGAGTAAGCATATTAAGGTGTTTCCACACAGAGATTTCTAGAAAAAATATATGCTTCAGCAGCTTAGCCAGTAAGAAAGCTAAACCCTCATTTATTAACAAACAAGATGAAAAAAGAAAGAGGAAAAAATAAGGCCTTTTTGCATGTAAATCAGCTACACAGAGACAACAGTGGTACTACTGTACTATCAAAACAGCCGACACTCTCATAGGTATCTTACTGTGAGTAACTAGTTAGAAATATATTTTCTGCTGGCCTCAAGTAGTAGTCAAATGAGAGCTGACAAGAATCACTATTATTATTGGACTTGCAATAATAATAGTGATTATCCAATAATAATAATAGTATCGATATTACAGTAATAGTAATAATAATATTATAATAATATTATCCAATAATAACAGTAGTATCAATATTATAGTAATAGTAATAATAATAATAATAATATCCAATTATAATAATAGCGATTATCCGATTTTCAGTATTTTCCACAAATTACATATGGCATGCTCTTGACACATTAAAAGTTATAGGGAAAACAAGAACTCTGACTATGGTCTGGATAGTTTTAGAAAACACTGCCAATGCCATGGGATACAATACCATTTGGAGTAAGCCGAGAGGTAAGTTTGATAGTCTGTGTTCATGTTCTGGTGTTGATGATCTAACCTAATTTGTGCCAGCTGAGTTTAATGTTAGTAAAGTGAACTCACACTGGTGACTTTCTTTCTTTCTTTCTTTTTCTTTCTTTCTTTCTTTCTTTTTCTTTCTTTCTTTCTTTCTTTCTGTGGTCTAAAAGAATAACTTCACAGAAGTCTTTGAAGTTACATTAACTGGTGCTAATAACCACCTGCTTCTGCTTAGCTTCTGTTGGAAATAGATTCACTAAGTCACATACCCAAAACTACAGACCTTCATAGGATCTTGGCCTGTGACTTCTCCAACATTATCTGTCTGCAAAACTAGAGAAAGCAGGACATTGGAGACTTACTTTGAACATAAACCATTTAGTGATTGGTGTGTATTTTTTCCAAATTTACATACTAGCAAGTTTCTCATTTCACAGAATTTGTTGGATGCCATCACCTTTGATCCCAATGTTTAAAACTGATGGACTTACTTGTGCACTTTCCACCTAGAGAACACGACCATGTCTATTAATACAGATAGCCAAAGACTGCTGACTTTTGAGCCCAACATTTACTAACATTTCAAGGGTAATTTATATGTATTTTGCAAATGCTAGCTTTTCATTAGGCAAACTGACAAGCACAAACCTTCTGTTTCACATTTTATGGAACAATATTAATTTAAATAAAAGCATGAAAAACACAGAGGCACAAAGGAATGAAATTGCTCTTCAGAAAAATTTTGTAAAGGTATATGCACATGCCTTGTGTGTCTTTGTTTTCCAGAGAACATTAAAAAAAGAAGTCCAAAGAGGTTGTATCTAAACCTAAACCAACGGTTTACGAGCATTGCTGTTATGTCATGATACATTTTACATTACATTACTAGCTATCTACAGAACAGACAGGATGCATTTCTGAGTGAGAATTCAGCATTAGAACAATTATTAAATAAATGTTACCTATTTATGGGCAAATCGAACTGAGTTGTATTATTGTTTTAATATCAATTTGTCACATAGTAGTAGATCAGGATCCTTTCTGATACGTACTACTATGACAGATGGAAGAAAATACATGGCGTTACTTTGAGATTTAAGGTGTTATCGAACTGTAGAATACATCACAGAGCTGAGTGCCTGTAGAAGTCATCTTATCTCAGCCTTCACAGGTTGACAAGGCATGTAAAGAATGCATCCAAATGGAATGCATCCCGGTTTGATCTCTATTGTTGACAGATCACAGATATGGAAGCCTGAGATATTTCCACAGGAACTGCAAGTAGGGTGGAAAGTCACAATGGCTAGTCAAAAATGGCACATAACCACGCCTACTTAGCAAAAATCTGAAAATTGAAAGGTTTTTTTAGAGAGAATGAGCGGAGGAAGAAGATGTCATTATTACATTACAGTTACTCGTAATGTAAGAAAGCAGTGACAAGAGCAGGGAAAACAACCTCAAGTCTGAGAAAATCCTTTGAAATGCAGACTTTAATACTTTTTCACACAATTTTGAATTTCATTTGTAGAAGGAATAAACATGGGCCTAACCTAGAACCTAGTAAAGTCACTGGAAAATTTCCCACAGGTTATCAATAGCATTAGGATTGGTTTCTCAGCACTTTTGTTAGCACTAAAGCTAATAAAATCCCAAGTTTCTCTTGTCATCTAACCGTCATTGTTCTGAATGCTTCTGACTTTACCAACCTTTTTAATCTAAATTATGTTACTCACAGATATTATCTTTTGTACTGAAGACACTCATCATATATAATCTACTTTTTTGCCTTGTAGCGTTGGATTTTCTTTTCCAGTGTGTGCTAATAAGTGTTCTTTGGATATAAAAATTTAAACCTGATTATGGCTTCTTAAACGAGCTTTAAGTATATTAAATAATCACTTAGGTTGACAGTAAGTGTTTTGTGTGTCAGGTTTTTGTGTGTGTGTGCAGATTCCTATGCTTGAACTTTCTAGAATCAATTAAATATATATTCTTTTAATAGCTTATCTCTCTAGTTTCTAAATGGACATCAAATTCTTACATGTAATTAATGAACTATATATGAAGCATGCCCTCAACTTCTGAATTACCCAATGGCTAAAAAAACATAGTTAAAAATTATGCGGCAGTCAAAGTGAGATTGACATTTCAGTATGAAATGACAGGCATGTTTCATTAAAGGCCAAATCCTGGAGTTAATTCTTCAGAAGGTAATGGAGGCCTTGCACTGCAGTAAGGATTGCTGATTTCACCAACAGGTAATTATTCCATTAATACCTTCCTTATACAGACAGACTGGCCAAACTACTAAAGCGTCAAGCATGCATCATATTTGGCCAGACCAGTCCTCACGTATATGCAGATGATAGAATAGCACCAGAAGTCCCATTCGGCAGAGATGTATTCCCTTTGCTCCTAAAACAGCACACTCATTGCATCAAGGCAGAGTGACAACAGCTCTAACAATGTACTGGAGGAAAACAGCAGGTCGGCTAATTAGATCAGTCTTTTTGGTATCAGGCATTTCTCTGGAAGATTTCCTGGAATTGGGGAAAAAAGCAGGTAAGACTACATTTGGATAAGTGCTTACCACAAAATTATCTTTTTCCATGGGAATAGTCATAGATAATATTTATTGTAACTAGTTTTATTGAAAGGAACACAATCAAAATGATTAAATAATTCATTCTGCATCTAATGCAAAGAGCCTAAAACATGTATATATAACAGATTAGAGGAATGCCTTGTATGCACTTTGAAAAAGACCAGAGGGTATGGGCTTTGCTCTGTATAGGCAAGGTTATTTATCATTATTTCTTAGGAAAATGCATAGTCCAAAATCTCTAGAACTGACACTAGAAACCTTCTGGATAATGTATTTTGAATAGCGGTCCTAATAACAACAGTAAAAGTAACAAAAATAATCCAACATCAAACTGTACAGTTAACTTCATAACGAGGAAGCCAAATGTTTCCCACACTAGGAAAAAAATGATATGGTACATGCCCTGGGTTGACAGATGGAAGGAAAAGAAAGACAGATGTGCTCTAATTTCTTGGGGTTTTTTTTTTCCTTTCATCTTTTTTTTTTTCTTTTCCCCGTAAGATGACTATCAGACATAGATGAAACTGCTTACTCAATAATGCTGGCTACAGATATTCACCAGAGCAGTAATGCCAAATATCCTTTAGGACTCTGCCCACTAGTATCATCTCAAATGGTATTCAGTAACAAGCAAAATGACTAACAGCTGGCACTTTCCTTGGAAATGGCAAAACACTAGCCAGGTCCAGTTTGTGCAGCCCTTGTAGAGGGGACCATCTGGAATGCTAGCCTGAATCTTAACAATTAAAATCAGGGGCCAGGTCAGACAAGTAGCATCTTAAAGAATTCATGATACTGAGTTTCTAAGCTAAACTGAAAATGACAGAGAAGCTAACACGTGAGAGGATATAAGTAGTCATTCGCACCCAGGGGATGGAGGGTGATCATGTGGTTAAAGCACAGGACATGGAGTTAGAAGACTGACTCTGTGACAGATTTCATGCGTAACAAAATGTAAGTCACTGTAATCAATAGAAAGTTTCCAATGAGACTCAGACTCAGGTACCTGGGGTCTACCTTCCAGGTACTGAGAACCTCCTGATGGTGGCCAGCTGCTGTCAGCTGCCAGTGATGTGAAACACTCAACATGTTTGCTTATTGATAAGTGGGAAAGATATTGCCTTTTTTCAGCTAGGCATGATGCTTACGAAAGCTAACATGATATTTGCAAATTAATTTAAGATGTTCAGATGGCAAATGCTATCCAAAGACTAAATATTTTATTATTTTATAAAATGAGGTAGAAGAAATATGTTTATAATTTCCATTTACTTGATTATAAAAGGCTTAACACTGAGCAGGGGAAGGGTGGTAGAGAAAACAGAAGAGCGGCACTGTGAGAGGTAATACTCAAACAACATAGGAAAGAAAGCTGTTCCCTCAGAAAATTTACAATCTGACTGAAGACTGGATGAAGTAAAGACAACAAGAGAGCCACAGGGAAATAACAAAGGTAGCAGTAACAGCTCCATATGATTACTATGGTTAGCTACATGTCCTGCTTGATGGATCTAAATCATTATGCTTTCGGGTTGTTTCTGGAGATATACTTTCCTTCTTAAAAAAAAAAGAAAGATAAGAAGCAGATCTTCCTCTGTTTCTTTTCATAACCTATTGCTCTTTTCTTTAATCTCCTAATTTAACTTTTATTATGATGAATTTTACTTTAAGATATTCCTTTTCAGGTTTTGATTCTTAAAACAATAACAAATAGAAATTACACTTACTGCTCCCCCCTTTAGACATTTCCTTGTAAAATCCAGTAGTCACCTACCTGCAAACAGCTTGGGCATCTTTGGGAAAGTAAACATAGGAAGACCCATTATAAAGTAATGGCGAGAACAGGATAATCTGCATTAACACTTCTATGAAATGGTTGTGAAAATACCAAAATGTAAGTTTTCCAGTAATTACAGGAGTTGTTTTAATCTTAGAAGAGGTCATTAGTCTGTGATACCACTCAGCTCACTGTGTTTTCAGGCTATCTTTTATTGCCACTTTAAAGATATTTTTAACTAAGATTTCTTCAAATCTACAAAAATCATTACTGAATTGATACAATATCATACATGAGTAGCCCAAGTGAAACCACAGAACTATTCACTTCTGGAAAATTATGAATATTTATACACACTACATGATACGGATATTTATCTATGATAATATCCAAATATTGCTTATATAAATAATGGTGTGAAACTCCTCCAAACCAGCAACTCAAAAACTGCTTTACTCAATCCTCCTTTCTGTCTAAACACAAATATGACAAATGTGTGTGTTGTGCCAGCCTCCAGAATAAATACTCCAAACAGTACCAATGACAATTTCCACTGGTATCTAGCACAAAGACACTCTATGTTTACTTGTGATTGTGTTTAATTTCATATTGAGATGATTGATCAGAGTAAATGTCTTTATTTTCTGCTGTTTTAACTTCAAGAAATGATCTCTTCTGGTTTTATCCTATTATAAGGATCGTTACAAAAATGGGAAACAATTAACACTGGGTTTAATGCGTGAATGCCATAGAGCTGAAGTAATTGCACTCAAGGTCTGCTAACTTTTTAATCAGGCATTTGGTTGCAAGCTGCTCACGATTGATTCTGAGAGAAGAACTAACACAATCTAGGCAGCAAAAGCAGGTGTGCCAAAAAAGCAGACATGTTGGCAAAACTAATGAAAGAGTCTAGAGGGTAAAAGAAACAAAAACTAATGGAAAATTCTTCTTAAAAGACTTTTGCTTGGGATCCAGTCATAACTGAGTGAAATTAATTGAGGTAAATGAGCATAGAGAGAGTTTTTTGACCAAAATAATTAAGAAATATGAACAGCAAACCCACAAAAGCTCAGCCTAGAGAAGACTTGCCAGTCAGAATCTTAGTGAGCAGAATTAATTAGATTGGGGAGTTGAAATTTTCACATGCATTTTTCTACATAAATAAATAAGGAATACCATGAGAGGTTTCTGGAATTACAATTAGAACACTTACTATTCTCAGCATTTATGCTTTGTTTTGGAGAAAAGAAGAGATCCATTTTAATTCTATTCATTAAAAATATTTTTTTTCCTTTCTCTAATAAACCTATTCTCCATGATTAAGAGAGTCCTGAATTCAAAAGTGCTTACACAGCATAGCAGTGAGTGCACTTATAAATTACATGTGTTGACGAAGACTATGGCAACACACACACACACGTCCATAGAGTCACAATTACATCAAAGAAGCAAGTGTATCCACTTGCAAGAATATAATCTAAACAAAAATTGCATGCTTACATCACTTGTCAAGTGAAAATACCCCTCCCTGGTTCATATACAGTACTACAACCGTAAACTCCTTTCAGGGTTGCCCTCAAGGAAAATTTGATTAGGTTCATACGTTTGCATACCATCTTCAAGGTTTGTGGGTTGTTTTTATTTTTTTTATCAGTAACTTTAACTAAATCATCTATGTACCTAGTTTCAATGATTTTGCCACACTTCTATACAAAATCCATAGTTTATATAAGCTTATACAGCAGTTCTGCATCAGGATCTTGACCAAACTCCCCAAACCTTCCAGATTACAAATAGAACACCATATTGATAATAAGGTTCTGACCCTTGTTAATGCAAATCAGCATCCATCTTGGAAAAAAATACCCCTAGATAACAGGTAATGCAAGAGGTTTGGAAGGTTTATTTCACAGATATCGCTGAAAACCTTGTACAAATAACACTTTTTAAAAGACTGACAAGAAAGAGGATTGAGCTGAAACCCAGGCATTTCTAAAACAAAAATATTTTGCAAAATCCTAATCCTTCTGCCTAGTAACAATTTCCCCGTAAACTCCAAAACCAGGTTTCCCATCTTTTAGGCACACTTTGGGGAAGAAATGACTAATATGTCAGGTTCTGTGCTTTGCTATTTCTAAGGCAATGCAGGCAATGATGACTTAGAACAAGACTAATAGGTTATGTTAAAAGTAAGGGTATCTAAATATTGTTCTAAACCCTTGCTGTTCTGTTTGGGTTTTGGTTTGGTTTTTTTGGTTTTGTGGTTTGTTTTTTTTTTCAGATGAGTGAATCCTACGAAGTACAAGATGTATTAATTAAGAGAGTCGCAGTATACAGATGCCTACATGAAAACACATGGATCCAACAGCGTCACTTCAAATTCTTTTAGAGCTGGCTGAGTGCAGAAGTGGTAGGATATCAGAAGCTTTAATCATTGCCTTATTTGCTTTAATCAATAGCATCACCTATTCTCAAATTGTTTACTGACACTTGAAAACAACAAGTTGCAGCAGCTCGGGCACCAGCAGAGCAAAATAGCAAGGATAGCTTCTAAGGCAGATGACCCGAGATGCCTAAAAGTTTTTCTCTCTTCCAATGCCTAAATGGCAGCAATTTTGCAAAGCAATACCCAGTTCAATGGCCACTATCTCGCCTGGGGATAAGTATGGAAGAATAGTCACATATTTGTGAATCTGCCAACACACCGATGACAGCTTTCTCTCTTTCACCTTCCTTCTAACAGCTATCACTCAGTCACTCTACTGTCTGTCATCTGCAGGTGAAGGGTTTTACAGAAATGAAAGGCAGTGGTCTGGCACAGGGCCACTCACACACTCTCACAAAGAGACCCTTAATCATAAGGGACTTTCACATCTCTCTGATCTGGGAGCAATTCAGGATAGATGCCAGAAGGAAGAAGAACAAAGAAACCAGCATTTGAAAATTCCCTCAGTGGCTTAATAATACTGCTGAGATGGCTTTTGCCAGATTAAACAGACATGCTCCTTTAGACCCTAAATATTGCTCTGAAACTAATTCCCCAAGCATTGTCCAGAGTTTAACAGGGGTTGGGATACCGACAATCAAACTTTGAAGTAATTCTTCAAATTCCAGTGGAGTTGGCTGCCGAGACAGCTAGAATATTCAGGTCTTTCCAGGCCAAGGAGAGAGAGGGCAGTTTGATTTCTTTGCAATTGTTGTCTTTAAAGGACTTGGACAAAGCAATTCCAACACAACAGCTTATTTCTAAAATGCTTTGAAGTAAAGGATAGATGTGGGGGGTAGTGAACTAGCTGATATTTTTGAATGGTGCCTACATTCAGCACAGCATTCTGACACTTTAGGAGAACACTACAGGAGCTGCAATACATTAGTGAAGCCTGACAGGGTAAAGATCTTCCTTCACTTGCCATTTTGTTTTGAAGTGACAAGAAAGCTACAGGCAATAGAGGATTTCAAGATGAGGATTCTATCTGATACTCACATGAAGCATCATTGTATGCAATCCTCTAAGTGATGTCAATAATACAAACCATAAATGTGTATAGGCAAAAAAAATCTTTGAAAAATCTTAGAAGCAGCGTATTTTGAAAGTGCCTAATGCGTTAGCTTTCTACATGCCAATACTCACCTACATAATTCCTCTGAGACACACTCCAATGTTAAAAGAGCCCTTCTGCCTATCTATGTTCATTCAGTTGAACACTCAGCAGGATCACTTTCTTGTGATGTTTCTAGTACTTGGGTTAATTTCATTACACTCTGTGAGATATTCATCATAAAGAAATATCAGGATATCAAAATGCAATGTAATACTTAATTCCAGTCCACTTATATGGGTGAATCAAATTAATGTCAACCTGGAAATTTGCTCTGAGTTATTAGTGAATACATTCACTCCTTCTAGGCCCTTATCGGCTTCTGCAGAATCTAAGCTTTTTAAAATATTCTGAAAAGAAGGTCTCAAAACTATAAACTGAACGAAGGCAATGCGGTGCTTGCTTTCTAAATCAGCAGACAGACAGCTGGAGTGCCACTGCTGTAACCCAAAGATTTGACAGGCTACAGCAGAGTTAAAACTGACAAGAGCCTTTTGTCATATTTTCCTGCTGCTATTCAAAACTCTCCGAGCAGTAGGAGACTGACGAGAAGGAGGTTAGTTTTGCTCTGCAGCAGTTTAGACTATGGAAGACTGAAGAAAGTAAACAGTACAGGACTGCTTCACTCCTGTAAATTGCAGCACATGTGATTTGGGGCAGATGAGTTAGCAAGGCAGCTACTTTTTCAACCAGACTTCATAATGTCTTTAAATGCATGTGTGGGGGGGGTAATTTCTTGATTTCTCTCCTTTTAACAGTAAAAATCCAGGAAAACAAGCCTAAATGTTGTTTTTAATGCACTACATTGTTCCACAATACAGTCATTTATGGAGAAACAACACTTTCTTTTGTCTTTTGGAGCAAGACGTAAGAAGCAATAGACTGGGGACACGAGCTAGATCTCTGCAGAGGATGTAAGGCATGTACACTGTGAGCAGGGAAGTGGCAAGGAAGCTGAGTCTAGAAATAAAAACATAACAGGAGAGATGACTGAAACTGGACAGAAAGAGGAGGATTGGAGTCAGGGAAGCAGTCTGAAACTTGTAGATAGGAAAGAAGAATGAAATGAAAGGCAGCACAAGAATAGTGGATAAGACCAAGGCTGTATGACAAGCCAAGGACGAAGTAAGAATAGATACCAATTCTTATTTACCAGTGGGAGAAGAAGGTGGTGGTGAAAGGAAGCAGATGTTACAAGGAATTGGGAGAAAACCCTCTAGCTGGCCTGCACAGTTAGGACTAGGAAATGGATTGAAGAGACAAGGAGAAATCCACTGAGAAAAGAAACTAAGAGAAAACACTCCCTGATTGAGTGCAATAGGACAAAACTCTCCAGGGAATGAACCAAAATTTAGTAGTGAATAGTTTTATAGTGATCAGAAATGGATCATTTGTTTCAAATCTAGGTATTAAAATATATAGGTTAAAGGATTAAAAAATGTCCCCTGGAAAAGCTATATGATGAATCCAGCTCTGAATTGGATTTTGTCCTTGCCTTCACCACATGTGTATACGGTACTAGGGAAGTTGTTACACTTTCTACAAAGAACCAATTAGGGTGAAAAGAATAGGTTACTTTTCAAGTCAATGGAAACACATGGGCATTTGCCAGGAATGCCATGTTTAAGACGTCATCCTTAAGATGGGATGAATCACGTCTTGTCAGCGCCACTTACTTTCCATTGACTAAAACCAACATCTACATGACCTCCTCTAAGTAAGATGAAATGTTACTGAAGTCAGGTAATTTCACCTTCAGTTTCTGTTCTTTATTTCCTGAATGGTTAATTTAGTGTCCAAGAGTTGAGACCATGCATGCAACAGTGCCTTATACTCCACTTCTTCAAAGCCACAAAGGGTACTAATATCCTTTTGATTCTGCACTGAAGAATAAATGTGTTAATATTTGCAAAGCATTCAGATACAGTAGTGATAAACGTCATAGCAAATTCCATGAGAAAACTAATAGCTCTGTCTTCAAAACAGGATATGAACACTGCAACAAATAACATTAACATAAAGTGAACAACAAGGAGGAAGGCAAACACTGAGGTTAGCTCATTAACTTGGACTGAATATTTTGTGCACTGAATAGGATCAAGATTCTCTGGAAACAATGATTGATATATGATTAGGTAATTAAAGACTATTGTAATTCCTACACACAGAGGGGCTGAACTGAGTTTCCAGTAGCAACATTAATACTGGCTGCTGGGTGCTAGATTCTGCAACATTGAAATGATGATTAAATATACTTTGTTCTTAGTGGATATACCACAGCAACTTGCAAACAGGTAGGGAGAGAGGACGTCTTGCCAAGGGATCCACACCAGTGTGAGAGGTAGTCCTGCTATGGGGAAGGAAATCAAAGTAATTGGAAAGAAAATCTGTGCTTTCTATACAACCTTTTTCAATCATCTTTGCCAAGTCTTTCTAAATCTTTTGGAAATATGGTTCAGTTTTTTCCTGTTTGTTTTATTTATATCCTCTTTATCCTAGCCCAGGAGTTTTAATTGCTTCTCTTCTTTATGAATTAAAAGCAAACTGACATTACAAAGACATTCAAGTTTCTGTTTTTCACTCTGCCTGTTAAAGCCATCACCGGAAAACACTATTTTTGACCATACTTCCATTAAACCAAAAGCATATTTGTTTGACATTCTCTCAGATTTTTCAACACTCACTGTTTAGTTTCTATTTATAAGCCTCATGGACTGCAGACTGAAATGCTTCCACAAAGGCATACTTGGCTCAATTTGTATGCTAGTCTAACTGGCAAGAAACAACAACAGTGTTCAGGACTGACTCTCCTCTCTTTGGAGAGAAAGCTGCTGTGAAAAGTGAACCTATGCATGCAGTCATTGAGAAATCTGAAAGTGCTGTCATTGGAATTGACAATATGGCTTGCTTAGTGAGGATTTGTTTTCAATGTGCAGCTTCAGAATTATTTACTAATTAAAACTGTTTTACCACGGAGAAACCCGTGGAGATTTGCCTCTTGTTTCCTAGGGTGCAGGACCGTGAAATCATGGATGAATGAGCTATAGCACCATAATTTGCTTCTGTCAGTTTAAATGAAAAGGTCTGAAATGAACTGGTGAAATTAGTTCACAACATTTTTACCCACCAGTAAATGCAATTTAATTTTATGGTAAACTGTAAAAGCATACCCTTCTTCCACAAACTTTTAATCTTACACCGAACAGCAGAATTATTTGCCCTAGATCCTATTCTGTGCCCTCTTTAGACTGGGGAAAGGAAGGTATCAACCAGTTGACATTGAATTCCCAACATCCAGCATTTGAGAAGAACATGTTGCTTGCATGTGGATAAAGCCAAAATTCACCTGTGCACACAGAGAGCTCCTACTCTCCCCTGTGCCTCCCCCCACATGCATAGTAAGCTGAGGCTGTTTTATGTTTACTGTGCTGAAACAAATAGCAGCTAGAAAGACCTTAACTACTGGGGTGGAAGAAAGAAAGGACACTTGCCGGCAATAACAGATACACATGCATCTAAAGAGGACTAGTATCACTCTTACTAATAGTAGAATAAAGTCACTCAGCTGTGAAATGAATCATAATTAGGATGACCTCATTCAAACCCCAGTTACAAGAAGATACTAGATAAGCAAATCAAAATCATCACTTCAGTTCTTTAAAGACAGATAGCATGCAGTATCCATCTGTTAAGAGATACCACCTGTTCTATCAACTCACTCCATCGCCTCAAGTATTAAGCAGGAGAGTCAATTAAGTCAATCCATGTGCAAGAGGACCTTCACGGAGGGTAAGCCATTGCTCTCCGCTACCCGGTATCTCATCCCAGCAAGGAAGAAACAGGACAACTCCAGAACAACTTCATCTGTCCCCTCTCAGACTCCATCTCCACCTCTTGATTAATAATATAGGAGGCACTGAACAGATACGACACAGTCTATATAAAAAAATGGGTTGTCTTTTGTTGTCAATACAAGGTCATTAGTTTCTGTATCATATCCAGAAATAAATCTAATGCAGTTTTTTGTTGTATTTGTCCAAGCGAAGGCTGAATTTTATGCCCCAAGCCCACAATCACCTCGAAATGCTCCGTTACCAGCATGTGTTATTGCAGCAAAAACCTAGTAAGTTATGTGCATAACCTGTGATTGCCAATATATGCATGTTTACACAAAATACACCTTCCAGTGTATAAAGAAGCTATACTCCATGATTCAGACTTCACCTCTATAGCCGGAAATTAGTATCTTGACGCTGGGTTAACTATTTCCTTGCAGTCAGCAATCATGAGAGGGAAATCTAATACGCTGTCTGGGCAGAAAATGGCAAAGGGCTATTAGTAAATGTAAAATTCTGTTTATCGGAAAGCGAGAGAAAATTCTTCAGGAAAATTCTGAGATTTATATCACAACTGATTTACACTTATAGGATGCCTCAGTGAGGTTTAGTTCTTACAAATGTAAGGTGGGATTGGATATAAAAGTCACATACACCCCAAAACCTCTTCAGTGAAGATACACTTATGTGACGTAATGCTGACATAAGAAGTGAATTCCAACTAAATAGCTGAAACGTGATTTTGTAGCCTGATGCCTGCTAAATACAAAGAATGAGAAAAACCTCTCGTTGCCAGAAAAACTGACAAGGAAATCACTCTTCCTGGAATCTAAGAGGTAGTGCACCAGGCTGAGTAACTTCTGCAAAATCATGGCAAGACCAACTTATTGTATTGATGGTGTTTGATTAGGGAGGGATGTGGTTCCCTTAGTTAGCGTGACATTGCTAGGGAAACCCTTAAAACCACTGATTAATATTTAGTAAAGCTAAAAAGCAAAAGGAGCTTTAATGTGCCCTTCAATGATATTCATTCTCTTTAGCTGGCTAATATTTCTCTATGTATAGGCATAAGATTTCTCTTTCTGCACTATGATGCACTTATATAAATAGAAGTCAATATTTAGTTTTAATGTGTAAGTAAAAAAGTGGTTTAGTCTTCTTCAATTTTCATGTGCAATTTTATGTAGATTTTTTTCTTCCTTTTTGGATAGTCACAAATATGAATACTGATGAATTCCCTGGGGGGTGGGGGGGAACACCAAAAAAAACCCCAAACGAACCCCCAAAACCAAACCCAAAGACCCCCAAGCCCCCCACCTTTCGTAGTAATGTCATTCTTTTAATAAAATATTTGTAACAGACCCATATGATTATAAGAAGAATGGGTTTGTACCATACAAGCCAATTTCATTTTCCTGTTTCAATTATCCATTTCTAATACAGCCAGAAGGTGCATTAGCACCTCCAACCAGATTTCAACAGACCTGCAGAGTCACAATGAGATCACAAATGAGACAGGTCCTCATCTGCACTCAGCTGGAAAGGAGGAAGCTGGACAACAGTCTAAAGACCTGGTCACGCACAAATTCTGAGTAAGATGAAGAACAGCATTCTATAGAATAAGTTTATGTCAGCCAAGCATATGTTGTTGAAACTCCATCAAAATCCCAGTTTTGCCAATTGAGAATTTATTCCATGAAGCTGCTTTTATATTTTTAGTTTCCTTCTGAGACTAAAAGATTTACAGTTTCTCAGTCAACATGGGTATTCAGGAAAAGTTTTGTGTTCCTGAAAGATATTTACCTGTGTTTGATAACATAAATGTGTATTGGACTTTCTTCCCTTAAACAACTTTATTTTGGCTAGGACAACATTCTTTTTTAATCTCTAGTTTTTAAGAAAGTTATAATCTCCATCTGAAGAATTCGTGCATTTAGAATTTGCATTTGTATGTAGGACCTGACCTATGGGGAAATGAATTTGCTAGTTGCTTGTTATTTTGCAATTTTCTGATCGCTTTCCTTATTTTTATTGTGTCACTTAAAATAATGATACTTTAAGTAATGTTTCTCTCTAGATTCCTTTCTCTAGGTCTTTACATCCAGATACTGCCTAAATTTTAAGAACTCTTTCTGTCTGACAGATTTAAAAAGACATTTCTCAGCTATGTCTGCACAACTGAAATCCCTATCCATCTTTTTATCCTATACCTTGATTACAGCAACATCTCTTCCTCACACTTTATAAAACACACTCCTGCTCCATTCATTTCCATTCAGAATACTATCACAAAGATCACCTAACTGCATCATCCCTGCCTATGTTTTAATGACAATACATAAGAATTTGAGTTGAAAAGAGAAACAAAGAATGAAGCTTATCCACAAAATTCTCCTCCCCTAAATGCATGTCTGTTGATCTTCATAAGGTATTAGGCCCTTCTCATTGCACAAGGGCAGCAGAGCTAGCAGTGCAGCGTCCCACATCACAAGACCTACCTGCTGAGTAAATCTTCAAAGCAATAGCAAAAGCAGTCATGCTGCTCAGTGAAGGAGAGGGCATGGGGAAAAGGATGACAACAGCTGGAGTGAAATGCAGTGCTGATGCCTCTGTACATATTTCAGGAGCTAGATCAGGTTTTCAGTTATCTTTATTTTGCCTCTGCACATCTGAGAGTGGCAGTTGCTCTCCTGCCTGGAATACGTATACAGAAAGCAGGTGTATTTCCACACGAGCAAAATTATCCCACCTCTGCGGCATTTTCTAATCGGCTTCTACTCCACAGTAGTTTTTCAGCAAACTTCAGTGGAGCCTTCACCTCCAGCCTGCTGTGACTGAAACATAGTGTTCAACCTGTCATCCAGGACATGCAACCCTTCTCGCAAGCAGCATTTTTCACTGGTACATATAGGGTGCAGGATAACGTGGAAATAGGTTCAGACCCTTTTGGAAACCCGCTTACATTGCGGTTTCCAGAAATTCCTCAACTCAGTGGCCATAGGGGACTCAGTCCCTTACTTGAGACTCAGTAATAACCTTTTTCAAGAAAACCTGTTCATAGCGTATGTAGCTAAACGAAAACCAAAAGACTCTGAAAAAGAATTAACAACCTCCGTATATAACAGTTCTCATTCCTGAGAACAAAAACCATGAGCTTTTCATTTAAGTGAGCCACACTCTCAATTGTACTGTTTAGCATACTTCTTTCAAGTATGAGTTTACTTTCCAACAGTTTTCTTTTTTCACAAAACACGCTGCCTATAACACAAGGTGCAGCTATGTCGGATTCCTGCACTTCTGCTCTTCTCTGGCATACAGCGGCAGGCTGAGCCTCTTCACAGCACTGGGATGCTCACAGTCAGTCTTGTTCTCAGGCTGCAGCCAAGCAGAAGGTTTAGCTCAGCATTTATCACCGTGATCTGTGACACTGGTACTAGCTTTATCATATTTCAGGAGTCAACACAGTTTCATATGGTTTAAGGTGAGAGGGGACTATTAGATCATCTGCTCTGACCTCCCATATATCATAAACCATTAAGCTTCACCCACAAGCTCTTAAATTAAGCCCAAAGACTTTAGTTAGCACTCCAGTTCTCAGAAGACTAAGCTTTTTGCCAAAGGCAGACAGAAAATGAGAAAAACAGATGCTACCAATCCAAACTCCTCTGAAATGGCAGACAATTGATTAAGTGAGATAAGTGATTTATACACACTTTCTCTGGTGTTAAGAAGGCATTTGCTGTAGTGGCTAAAAATTGGGAAACATGAATTTTGTACCCTGCTCTGGTTGCTGACTTCAGACAAGCCTCTTCCCCTTTTTTTGCCCCAGGTTCTAATTTCTGAAATAGTTGTAATTAAAATTTCCTTTCTAAAACCTTATTATTACACTGTTCATGAGATAGACTTATTAAGTACTTATAAAAACCTCTTGTCTTTCTTTAAGTAATGTTTAGTTAGGAAAAGTCTGAGTAGCACAG
Organism: Aquila chrysaetos chrysaetos; assembly: GCF_900496995.4. NCBI lineage: Eukaryota > Metazoa > Chordata > Aves > Accipitriformes > Accipitridae > Aquila > Aquila chrysaetos. Next base: position 21,933,445 of record NC_044017.1, on the reverse strand, counting down.
TCCTTTAGTACAGCATTGCTGTTTGGTATTCTGTTTCTTAATTCAAACCCTCTGCTAGCTTCCACGGGGCTACAAGGCAGTTAAGTGCATAGTCTTCTGGTTTGCATTTTGCCTTTTCTTGTCTGCTAATGTCGCAGTTCACTAATATCTTCCACCAAAAATGAGATGGTCCATTCATTCAATCGAAATTAAAACCTCACAGGAAGGGGAAGAAAAATGCAGGTAGAGAATTGTTATAGGATTACTGGGTTATGATAAGAGCAAGTCAAGGTTAGCAGCACAATTTCACCTTCTAGTAATTCATGCTGAAGAAAAAAGCCAGCACAAACTGAAAGTACTGTTCTGCATACACCTTACATACAAAATGGCAGTCTAATTACTTCCACGAGTAACTTCTTAAAATGTATATTGAACACCTAGAGTATTTTGAGAAAAAGAAATGTTGGAAGCATTTTCTACTGGAACAGTGAAACAGCTCGCAGAGTGTTGTAATTTTGCTGAAATTTTGTTTCAAAGAAGCAAAAAGCTGACGATGTCGACTGTCTTTAATCCTTTCTTCTGAAATTACTATTCATAGAATTGAAAGAGATCTACTAGGTTAGCAAATCCAAAACCATGCTGTCACAGGCAGCCATGAAATGTCATCCTGTTCTATTTTCTATTTATATTATTCTGTGTAGTACAGTACAAAATAGAATTTAAATAAAAATGATTAATCTGAAATTATTTTTTAAAAATCCCTTCATATGAATTTTCAGATTTAGTTCCAATTCAGAAGGAAGACACATTTCAAAAGCTTGAGCTCATTCATGAAAAAATAAAAAAAAAAGGCCCTCAAAAAGCTCTAATAAACAATGCTTCTTATAAATGGCAGCCGCCTTGTAACATTTTTCCCACTGCTCCAAAAATTCTTTCAAATAAATCTGACAGGGCAGCAAACAGGAGAAAGAATTTGTAGCAAATAGTAAGTGCAGTTCCCACTGTTCATCTGAGAAGAGAAACCAGTAGAGAAACAGTATGTAAGTCTGGTATGAGCACTGCAATAAAAGCACAAAAGTCAACTCAGCAGGGTATGCTACCATCTCCATTCATGCCTAGGTTAGTCCCATGCAGAAATCCCTGCACACAAAGTTAGAAAATACTCCGTTCTCGATGTCCATACTGTGCATCTGACAGTTTCTGCATGCCACACATTTCAGACTACAAGCTGTTCCTTTATGCTAAACTGCAACTCCACCATGCAGGCCTGTGAAAAAAACTCATTGAATTTAATATCAACCCAACTTCTTTCTAAGCCACAGGGGGCAGCATGTTTAATGGATGCCAAAGCTTCTAAGATGTGGCATTCAACAGCACTCACATCTGGAGGAAATATGCAGTATTGTTCCTTTTTTTTTTTTTCTTTCTTCATTTTATATTTCTATTTTTATCTTCGTGCAACATTGCTGAGGAAAGTATTGCAAAGCTAATGAGTAATGAATGAAGGGGAAAGTGAGCAGGTGTAAAATCTATTTTGCTTGTTGGTGCATGACTATTTTGTATGAATAAAATGCTTTATGCCTTTTTTCTTTGCAAAGAATTCAGAATTCTAGCATTTAGAAATGTAATTCTTGATCGAAAAAAGTGAAGCATAACTGGAATATATAGAAACAGCTTGGGCAATATTGCTTTTGGATCAGATTTGAACTCTATCATGAAAACAGCACTAATGATCCAATTGTTTGATACAGAAGTCAAACACAGAAATTACTGTATGCCCCTGTGATTACAGAGTCAAAGTCTTGTGGGTTTTACCAGTCTGCTTAAATTCTGAGGCTCCTGGGTACCAAAGATAAGAATTATACATCGTGAGACATTTTTGTGTCAGTGTTAAACTAACACACCTAAATCTATTTTGCTTCCCAAAGTAGTTTGCAATATGTAACTTTGTCTTCAATTATATATTCAGATGGGAATCTCATTTTACATTTTATTCATCAACAGAAGAGATAAAAGCAGTTAGAAAATACTTGATAGCAGAGTTTTATTGCAATAGTAAATCATACCTCTGCTATAAAAGTTGAGGGGAGCATTATGTGAGGTTGTGTTACACTCCAGGATTTAATAGCCTTGAAAAAAATCAGCAATAAATTTGAATAAGGCTGAGGAGGAAAGCAGCTGGAAATGCAAAAGAGAAGTGACACCTTTATACTGTACTTCTATTTACCATTTATCTGTCATTTTTACCTCCACATCTTGAGATTAGAAATCTTTTTTGCATAGATAAAATGTCAGTGACAACTTTCTATTTTAACATCTTAGGCTGTCGATGACACTTTGTTTTAATAACTTCCAAAGAACTTCTAAGTATTCTGTTTCTTACTTGGTACAGAAATGAGAAATACAGAAGGGAAAAATGTTTGCAGATGAAATACTCTATCCCTGTTTCCTTTTTTAGGTAATTAAGACTAGTACAGGTTAAAAGAAAAACCAACAGCTTGGAATTGTTGTAAATAATACAAATTAATATGGGTTACTCCAATTACAATATTTACGTATAAAAATAGAATTGATAGCTTGTATGCTTCCATGTTTTAGCTAGAGCAAATTCCACTACTTATTATTATTAGAAATAAAGATACTAAAATCTGAGGATAATACAACGTTCAATATTGATTTCTTGTTTTGTTTTGCAGGGGGTGGGGGAGTTGCAACACCTTTCAGATAATGCTAGTAAATCACTTCAAAATCTAATCCTGAGCCAAACTATAGGCATAATCCTCTTCTCAATAGTTCCAGAGCCTATAATGCTAGCAGTGAATTTAATAAAGGATTTAGAAACCTTTGTAGCTAAGGGTCAGTAAGTCGTTTTTTTCTAAATTCCTAATTTCACAGGTTTATAATTTACAAATCCTTCTGAGCTAAAGATATTCTCACAAATGCATCTGTGGGTATTTCTAGTGTACTGGAAAATTCATGGCATAACACAAAGCCTTTCCTTTGCACTTCCCACTGACTCAAGTTACTTTCGACACTAAATTTCAAAAAGCCATTGCATCAAATCTAATTATTCTCTTTTTTAAGTGATTAAAGCAAAACAAACTTAGAGTCATTCTGAATATAGTTGAAGCCAGAATTTTTTTCATCCTTTTTGGGAGGAAAAATCTTCCCATCCCTTATGCACAGAAAAATGCCAATTTTGCAAACATTTTCTACAACCACCTTTGTTGTACATCTAGGACTCCTATATACAAGCATATCCCATTATTGTTTCTCCTGTAACATTTCTGAAATATAAAGAAATTGAAAAGGCCATTCTCTGTGGATAGTACTTTGTGTAGTTCTCTAGTAGGTTTAACACTCAGAACATTTTGTGGGCTACAGTTAGAGACAATTTCACATCCTATTTAGGAGGTTTAGAAGGTTGGATTTTAAGATGTTGATTAGGGAAATAAATTAGAAACAGTCCAAACTGAAAGTGATGAAAAGTATCTTCTGCTCTTTATGAATTTGAAAATACTGAATGTTAATTGTACGTGAGTTATCCTTCAAATCCTTCTTAACCGCACATGTAATAATTAGAAATTACTAAAGTTGATGTTTCACTATATTTTAAAAAAATAACATTTTTTTCTAATTACATCTAGATAGGTTTCACTTACAACTTCAGCTAAAAATCTGGCCTAAAATACAGTTGACAAAATACTTCAGTTTCCCAGCCAATGTATCTATGTCTGCACAGCAGGTCTGTGTATTTACATGTCTTTGTAAACATGTGGATGGGTAGGCAGATAGATAGACTACACTCTAGAAATAAGCACAAAGATTTTCTATTACACAAAATATTCATAAATATCTATATTTGTGTCTCATTATCCAGGGAAGGTACTGAAAAGACAGTTTTGGATTCTGTAAAAAAAAAAAGGGGGGGGGGGGGGTGTTTCTTTTCATTTTTCCACAGATCCACGGAACACTGGCAAAGTAATAATACACATAGAAAAGAGCACCAGTCTGTATTATTTTAACCCTCAGCTAGAAAAATATTTTGTTGAATATTTTTTTAACAACTTTGTTTTAAAGTAGGCAAATCAACATAATTTACCTTCGCCCAGCAGCTCACAAAATGAGGGATTCACTAAACTTGAAATGACAAACACAAAAATCCGTTCTTGAAGGAAAGTAACATGACATGGCATTCAATCAGTTAGTCTAATGCTTTACTCCCTGCCCCTCACTTCTGCACTATATAATTTCCTACTATAAAACTGAAACATCATCATCATGTTTGGCAACTTACGAACTAAAATGGTGTGGCTGGATAGTGAAAGTTCCTAAAATAGACTTGAGAGGTATTATCAGGTTACTAAAATGAAAGAAAAAAAAATCTGTGTTTTGTTTTTGGTTTGGTTTTTTTTTCACCCAAGTAGTGGCTGTTTGTCCAAGTTTGGTCAGAGGAGATCATTCAGAGCAGTCCTCAGTTAAGAATCCTTTAAGAATTTCAGATTTCTTGTGTCAGTATAGAGATTGATGAATGTTTTGTGGAACTAATGAAATGCTATAACCAAATGTCACTATCTCTAGGATGAATCACATTGTATAGCGGCTGCTTTCTATTCTTATACTTTGAAAGAGAGACAAAATTCCACATATTTTTCCACTGGCAGCTAATCAATGTGAAACTTTTGGAGCAGCATGCATCTCAGCTAACACTAGTTATTAAAATTAAGGATCCAACCTCAGCTAATTGTCTAAACCTAGTTCAATGTAACTGATATACATTGTCAAAAAAATTAATGATAAAAAATAAACAAAGTTTATGATATACTTCTATTTAGATAGAAATATATCTAAAATGGGTGAGATTAAGCAGCCTGTGGAGGTGCCTATATCCTTCTACTTCATCAGACAATTGTAAGGTGCCTAATTTTTCAGACAGTTGAATCTATTAGAGGCTGGGCCTCTGCCAACAGTGTTCTAGGTGTGCATCCGCATGATGTTATTTTATTGATAACGGGATTGTTTCTGTGATGGGTATTTTTAAAAAATCAAATTTACTAATACAGAATAAAAACCGAAAATAACCATTTTGTATTGAAAGTTACATTTACAAGTTTGACATCTCACTGAACCAGTGTTTCAAAAGACTGTGAAATGTCAAGAATAAGATTTTTTTCAAGCCTGAGAAAAAAAGTTTGCTAGTTGTCAGTCTTCTGTTTTTAATAGCAGATCCTGAATTTTCTAAATTAATTTATTCATTTTTGCAACCGCCTGTCTACTGTTACTGTCAAAACCGATTCAGGTTCTCGGAGTGCTCAGAAATCTCAGCTGTGACACTGTAAAGTTTTAACTCTTTCAGACAAGCGAGTGAGGAACACCTGTATGCTTACTTCTAATAAACTGGCTTCTTGTTTAAAAGAAAGTGAAAAAAAACCCAAACAGCTGAAAGACAAAGGTAGCATGGTAACACAGGTCTCTAGCCTTCTTTCAGTGAACTCGGTGGGAGGTTTGACTACAGAACTGCAATGTAAGGTACTGAAGTTAACTTTCTTTCAGCTGAGCTCTTTGATGGTACTCAGACACAGCTGTCAAAGTTTAGAGAAAAGTGTGATCAATGTACTTCAGTCTTGAAATCTAAGAATCAGATGTTTAAGTTGAAATTAGACATCCTGGATAACTTACCTTTAAGTTTTTATTCAGAGGCAAAAGTAGTTAGAGAGAGAAATAGGCATCTCTACAGAAAAGTGCATCTATTTTATCTCCTCTGACTACAGAAAGATGACTCTTCTAAGGTGTGGGACTTAGATGTTTAAAGTAAGGTAGAATAAATCTTTTTCCTAAGAAGAAAAATCACCTTGCTCACCTTTCCAAACCACTTGCTGGTTAAGGATTTGAAGCAGTGGTGCCAGCAGTGAAAAAAATACCTGCAGCTTTAGATTAAAAAATCGCTTATTTCCAAGGTATATAATTCTACATTATGTTAACAATAATTTGAATTTAAATGAACTTCTCAACATCTGGTGCTTATTTATGAAAACAGAGACAGAAAACAGCATGCAAAGCTATAGTATCATACAGTGCACTCAGCTAAGAGAATAATTCTTCTGATGTCTATATAAAAATAGATAATGCATACTTATCCCACAAAAATACTTGAGGATTGATGTTTGCAACTCCCCCCAGAAAAAGGTTCCAATTATCCTCCAAAAAAACCCCCTCTTGGTTGGTATTCAGCATTCCTGAATTTATACGACTTTTAACTCACATCCATTATGATCAATGAAAGGAGAGCATATCATGGAAGTTAGTTGACTACGGTAATTTCTGTTTTTTAATACTGTCCTGTGAATATGCCTCATTTGTCTTCCAACGCTACAGTGCTACAAGCCAATCATAAAAATGCATAGATCAATTATTTTAACCAGGTGATGCAATGCAGCCATTACTTATTGGTAAATCTTCAACACAGTCCTGATATTCTGTGTAGAATTCAGTTCTGGTGAGTCATTTACTACGGGTACCCTACAATTTTGATTCATTCTACCATGCAACTTGAAGCACAGAAGCGAGACCGAAACTAGGAGTCTATTTAATCTAGGCTATCAACTTGGGTGCCTCAATTAACTGCTAGAAATGAAAGCATGAACCTTCAATTTGTTGTAATGGCAATCCAGATTTATCTTATTGCAGGGCTGGATTCATGCAGGAAGATATCATCCATATACGATCAACCATGTAAGTACCTGGGAATTCGGTTCTTACCGATTTTTCTAAGTCTCTGTGAATAGTGTAAAAGAATATTATTCCAAAATTTACCACGTTGCCTTTAAATATGCTCTATGAAAAAATAATTAATAACACTGAAGCATTATAAAAGAGATATGGCTTTGGATTATATAAATAATACACACAGCTACGTAAATTTTTCAGTAGCCTTAGAGAACCAGTTATAAACACCTTTGGTAAAAATTAGGCTCAGTATGTGACGAAAACACTCAGAAAATGCACATGTTCTCAGGTGCTGTACCACTGAAGAATTTTAGGATTAGAGGCTACCGAAGTTGTGCCCAAGAAAATACTGGTTTATTTTAAGGGTTTTTTTTGGCTAGGTAAATAACTGCTTCTAGCCACATTTCATCTGTGGGACACATCCATAAAATGATACCGCACTACTAATTATAATTTCCTGATCATTTTAATGACATTTGAAAAGCTTTTGTAGCTCACTAAATGAGCTGCTTGGACTCCTATTTTGCCTGGTTAGTGACTACCAGCAAGTAACAGTGTACAGCAGGGATAGTCTAATTACTGCCAAAACCAAAGGTCACCTAATTCCAGGCAATGCAAATAGACTAATTATATTGTTTCTTAAGGAATATTCCATACATGTGTCAATCAGCAAAAACAGCGGATTAAGAAGTCCTATACCAGCATAAACTCTACGTATTTCCATTTAGAATAATGCAGTGAAATGACACCACATGAAATTGGTTGATAGGGAATTTAATTACTATGCTTTATAAAAAGGAAACCATAGGATATTAAAAAAAATCGGAAACTCTTTCTGTGACCTTTAAGTAATTAGTGTTTCGTAATTATGTACATGCAGTCTGTAGTTACTTTTAAAAAAACCCTAACAACACCCCCCCCCCCCCCCCAAGCCACACATTACAGTTATTTTCATTTTCATTCTAAATAAGGAAACTTCTTATTGGACCAATATTTTTCATCATTAATCTGGAAGGAAAGAAAACAGAAAAGCACCCACATAAATTAAACATTACAGAATTCTGACTTCTGCTTTTACGATTACTTGAGCTTTATGTTCATTACCTTTACATTTCTACTTAACACCTCTGGAAAAATTGCACTAATTAACTATCAGTGACACACATATCCCAATCAGCAACGGATATTTCAGTGTGTTCACCACATCACTTCAAACAAACCCCCCCACTATCCCCAGCAATAGAGAGAGCTCAAAGCCAGCACACCATACTAACACTGTATTATTCTACCATACAGGTAACAAGATCATTAACAGCAAGAATGAAAAAATTAACAAATTATAATGCAAGACTCTGTTAAACGAGCAGTCAAGCCTGTGAATGCTATACATGATGTGATACTCAGCCGCTATCTATCACGCTAACTAAAAGTACTGCCTATCCTGCTTTCACGCATATGCCTGAGTAACAAACCATCCGCTGGCTCCTGTGGATGATACTGAAAAATAGCATCGGCTCTGAGCTACTTCCTTAATTCTCCAACATGAATTATATCTGAAACAGCACTGAAATTTCCTAATGTACTACATGTGTTCTAATTCCACCTTTCAAAGTTACTTAGAAATGCCATCTTTACTTAGACATGAGGCTTACAAAGGCTTCGAAGCTGCTGACAGGCAGCACGTATGGGTCCACAGTACCAGCAAAGCCTGTTTCAGAGAGCTGGAAAAGTCACACCCTGAAACGCTGAGACAGAAGCACAGAACGTGAGAGCGTGCAGTCCATCCTGTCTCAAGGGCCATCAAGAGGAAGCGTAAAAGAATCAACACAACACCCAACTCGGTACTCCTGCTATGCTCTAATTTGTCAGCGCACAGGCTACTTAGAAAAATGTTACCAGCGAAACCCGTAATACCTGTGAGAACTGCTAACTTGCTAGCTCAGTCTGCAGCTGTCATTTAAATTTGGGTTTAGGACATGTTGCAGTACAGGAGTGGGCTGTCTGCAAATCCCACAGTCAAGAAAACTTCAGTTTTGATGGCAAGCCTATGAGACACTTCCAATTTGTACTTTTTGGCCCAATGGGCAGTCACAAACTATTGGCCTAGCACCATTCTAGCCCAGACACACTGTCAATTTACACAGCTTAACCAGCAAGTCAGGCTTGTCGCCAGTCATTGTTCTCAAAGGAGTTACACAATACCCCTTTGGATACAAGGACAAATAGATAAATGGGGAAGAAAAAGTAAAAAAATCTGCAGCTGCACATTCTGTGTTGCCTTCCCTCGTTCTCAGGACAGAACAGTTTAAAGACATACACAGTGTGATGTTACACCCTGTAAACTGTCATCCCGAAGTAATGTAATCACAGTGCCATTACTTTGCAGTGCCTGAGTTCATTCTTCATTACTTAACTTTCTGTGCTGAGTGTCAAATTAGTGTATTCACATTATAATTGCAATTCTACTGATAGATGGTTTTCTTTGGATGTAAGTAATTGTATAGGTTCAAAGTAGTGAAAAAATGTATTATTTGCTTTTATCCACCAGTTTTCTATCCTACTTAACTAAAGTTTCAGAAGAAATAGAAGCAGGCTTTCATGTGGTGAAGTGTCCACTACAATGTTTAAATGAATAATTTACTATCCAAATTGACTGCACCGATCATCTAAATTTAGAGATATCAGACTTTTAGCAGATGGTACACTACAGACAGTAACTCTTGGTCGAAAGTGCTTATGGAATATGCAATTTGCTATGGTAAACTGGTCCATCAAATCAATCTGGCATTCTGCCTCTGGGGAAGGGTAGTACTTAATCCTCTATAGAAAGATGAACTTCTCCCATAATACACTTGGTCAATTGTGCAATGCTATACATTCTTGAGTGGAAGAAAAAAAAATCTGTATGCTTTCAGGTAAGTAGAATTTGTTATGGTATCAACTGGAAGATAGCCAATATCCAAATAAATTATATTTTATATTAAGGGTATGACTCTAATATCCTCTAATCTTATTGACATAAATGGAAGCTCTCTACACACAGTATTTTCAGGAGTAGACAACAAATTGGCACATAGTTTAACAGTTAGGATATAGAAAGGAAATTAAAAGAAACAGAAAGTGTGCATGCTTTCTATTTTCAGTTAATGCACTTCTAAGGACAGGAAATACTATTGTGGTTATTTGACTTCCTGTATATTATAGATACTACACTTTAATGATTTCTGCTTCAAATTCAATATTTAAGCTTGATTTAGACTATATCTTTAAGAGAAGAAAATGAATAAACGTCACATTTTTATTTCCAGTGACAGAAAATCTATCAATTGCATCAGAAAGTAGCTTCCAGGATTAGTTAAAATAACCAGCTTATTTTTAGTTTGATTTGGTCTATGTTCTGCTTTTAGCCATTACACTTCGACATTTTCCTGCCTACAGACTTAATAGACCAGCATTAACAAATTTTTATTCTCCATGTAGGTATTTATAGCTTCCAATCAAATACCTGCTAAGTCCACTTTTTTTTTCTTTTTTTTAGACTAAGCTCAGCTTTTCATTGCAAAGCACGTGTTCCAGTCCTTTCTATCATTTTTTTGTGCTTCTTTGACATTTAGTGTTTTGTTTTCCTAACTGATGGCACCAGAATAGGACACAATATTCATGAAATAGTCATACAAATGCCAAGAGCCAGGGCAATATAATCTGTTGAGCCTTACTCAATATTTGCATAGCCACATCTCTAAAAACCTGTCACTTTTGTGAGCTCACATTCCATTGTTTATCCAGCATTTCTCTCCGCAAAGTTTTCACTTTGTGAAAGTGACTGCTTTCCTGATGCAGTAGTTTCCCATCTGTAAATACGGTCCATCTTCCCAGGATTTTACAGTGCTCCCAGTAGAATTCATATCAGTTTAGCAAGTCTGATCAGAATTAGCCATTTCTGTCTTTATTACCAACCACTTACCAACTTATGTGGCACAAGAAAACTGTACCATTACTGAGTTTATGATTTAATTCCTCAACACACAAAGTAACAGAGAAACAAGAGCCAATTTCCCTCATGCAGCACAAATGCCCTCTTGGTTCATTTTCTTCACATTTGAAAGTTTAGCTCTCACTTTATTTGTATAATCAAATACGAAGCTCTTTGGTCATGCTATTCACAGTTGATGCTGGGAAACCTGCTACATAGTCAGATAAATCAATAAAAGAAATTAAATAACTGGTATCACAACATTTCTTTTTACCTTCAGTTCTTCAAGGACACATCAGTAATGCACTAATGTTACAAAGAGCTCAACAAGATCATCCAGAATGGTCAGTTCACAGGATATTAAGACCTGCTTGATGCCAAGCAAAAATAGAATTAAACAAGCCCTGATGCTCCTTAATCAGATAATTAATGGGTTTCCAAGTTCCCTATAAAAATTACTGATACTGTATGCACCATCAAATCAGAATAAAATATGTAATAGTTTGCAAACCTGAACTATATTGTCCCAAAAACTCCCTTTTAGCTGCAGTGATAGCAGGAATCTGTTGTACATTTAAACTTGTCCTTTTCTGGACAGTTTAGTAAAAGCGCCATCCCACTTTGCTTTTTCACTTTTACAGTATTTTCCTAATGGGAAGAAAATACGAAGAAAATACAAAGAATTGTTGGGATAGAGCTAACTGATTTATGTTTTGAGCTTTGTAAGATGCCCCCCCACACACCCCCCCGCTTTGCCCAGATTGAGTACCTATTGTTTTCCTTTCTTGTAATGAATACCTGGCAGCAATAGCTGATAACAAACCCTACTAGCACTGTATTTTGACAGCTGAAAACAGTAGCAAAGACTTTGCTATTCTATGCTAGTTTGAAACAAAATCCATTTGATTATAATCCACAATAGAAAAAAAAATTGTTAACAAGCTGACCATACTTAGACATACCAGAAATATTGCAGACTGGATGCTGCCTTCTTTACTTCCCATTTTAAACCGTCACATAATGTCAGTACACATTGGTAAGAGCTGCCACTCTACTCAACAGATATCTGACTTTCATCATGATGTAAAATGGCCTCACAAATAATATAAGCATGGGTTGACTGAGTTTATAAAACATACGAGGGCCTCTTATGAAAGGTGCTACGAAAAATTTTCCATGGTTTGTACATCCTGTGCCATCTAAGCAAATCAAGCATACTGTTCCGGTTTCCAAAAATGCCATGGATGTACAAAATTAAATGAAATCTATTGCAACAATAAAGTGATACAAAGGGAAAAAAATAAATTTGCATTTAAAATGAAGGGTTGATCTAGAGAGCAGAATCTGAATATACTGATTAATACTGTTCATATAGCATGTTATTAAGACATCTTGAAATCTAATGCTTGAAAGGGAATACTTATTTTTAAGTTCTGTATCTTTGAAAGCAAGGGGCATTGTTCCTAGAAAAAATAGTTCTACTAATAATACACATAAACTTACAACTCTGCAAAGACTTACAGAAGTCATTAAGATCAGAAGAATATGTAGGAATGATTTTTTTCTGCTTCTGGCTTCCTCCAGTCTTATTCAAGATCTCCAAGGAAGTACATTACAATCCGTGAAGCTTTCCCAAAGAGACAATGGCAATAACAATGCCAAGTGAGTGGGCCTTTGAGTAGAGGTGGCTTCTTTCTAGGTGAAATTGAAGTACACTGAGCAGTATTGCTCCCTTCTGAATGCAATCTTACATGGCCTCGTAACACACAAAATTATGAGGATAAACTCTTCTTTTAATGCATAATTATATTTCTGTGTTATAATATGCTACCGTAATTTAGCATTTGCAAACATGTCTTTAGCAAGTAGCTGATCTGGCTACTGATAGGAGCTCTACATTGGGTTGCACCTTAAATCAACCTGGAAACAATCTGGTATAGGAAGGTGCCATTCTGCTTGATATGCCTTGTATCCCTTTATGAGCATTTGACATCTGCTCTCCAAATCTGCTCTGGCTGCCTGTTGTTTTTCAAGTGGAGTTTGGAGTGCTGTTTTTGACCTATAAAGCCCAAAATGACTTGAAGCTTGCTTTTTTTGAGAGACTGACTCACTCCCCATGTGTTAAGATTACTGACAGCACTGAAGCACCTTCGAGTGAAAGATAGGGAACTAATGACAAGGTATATGAGTGCTCTTTCACTGCAGAATTCACTTCCACACCTATCTGAAGTGATCTAAATTTGTTAATCTTTAGAATATACCAAAACCCCATCCATCTATACAGACATGTAGGTAGGATTGCTGTCATGAAAAGTGAAAAGGGGAAGGGAAGGTTTTCTGTGTACTGTTTTCTGTGGCCAGGGAATGACTGTTGCCTTCTGACTAATGTTCCTGTCCATCGTGAATGGCATTTTAATTTGTCAAGAGCACCAATAGGTCAAAAAAGATATCTGAAGGTGTTCTGAAGACAACATACAGAGTTTTAACACTACATATACAGAGACGGGAGCATTAGAAATAGCTTGTTGTATGAAGGTGAACCTAACCCCCCCCCCAAAAAAAAAACCCAAACACAAGCTCACACTCACTTGCTGTTAATTGAAGTACAAAGTAAAGTAAGGCAGAGACAAATGTTATGCTGAATGATTCTATATAGTAATGACAATTACTACATTATTAAAAGTCAGCACATATAAAGATATAGTTATAATTGGACTCATAACCAAACTCCTTGCATTCTGATAATTCGAAGATGTTTAAAATTAGTGCTGGTTTGAAACTTGTTTAGGCATTCACACCTCCTGCCCTGCACAAGTACTTCCATTAGCACCGCCACTTCCCCCCCGCCCCGAAAAAAACCAAACCAAAACAACACAAAAACCCTGTCACCTGTAGGTGACTAGAAAAGACTTCTACAGCCCTCTAGTGTTGCCAAACTACAGACCCTGGCTAAAAATAGACCAAAGCAATGCTAACTTCTGCCCCACACCCTGAAGGAAATCCTGCCGACGCTGCCACTGCTGGGCACACAAGTTATTCAAAGAACTAAAATCACAGCGCCGGCAGAATGAGTTACACTGCTCTCACCCTCGCATCACAAGGGACATGGTACCAACTCCCCGAAAGCTTAGGTGTGGTCTTTGCAAATAAACGCGTATTCACAGAAAGGACAGGGAAAAAAAAATATCAAAGAACCGGGTTAATTTGCTGTGTGCGTATTTAAAGAGCTGACTGGAGAGTTTATTATGCCTGATTGCAGGCCTTCAGCGACAGCGATAGCTCGTTTCTCCTTTTGCTCCCTCCCTGCTTCTTTCCCAGCGAGTTTCCGTTGACAGAGCCTACGGCTATACTCTCAGAAATCATATAAAACCTGACAGTGCCAAAATTTCAACCGCAAAAAGGTGTTTTAAGGTGTTGCCTTTCAAATCTAATTTTCACAGACAAGCGTGCTCCGTGAGCACATCCCGGGCCGGCAGTGCGTGGCACTCGGCCGCCCGTGGGCTGCAGATGGAGCTGTTGACAAACCAGTTCAACTCCCGGGAGATGAGCTGGGCTGGCACCGAGCGCCCCAGCGCCGCGGCGCGCTCCTCCAGCTGCGGTGCTCCATTACTGCTCGCGTCACTAGTGGTAGTAGTGCTGTTGGAGTTGCTGCTGCTGTTCTTACTTGTGTCTCTGCACAACTGAAAGAGTACGATTCCAGACCTCCTGACTTTAGAAAGCCAGAGCAAGACTCCCTGGCCAACCTTCAAGATAAGAACAGAAAAGCACCTTAACAAATCTGGGCAGGTGAATAGAAATTCAAATCAGAAATTATGTAATGAAGAGAGAGATATACAAAGCATCGGTGTTCCTGTTACCAGCATTAACTCCTTTTCGAAAAGCACGAAACGTAGTTGGTTTCTACAGCACAAAAAAATCACGCGCTACACACTCCCATAAAAATTGTATTTATGAAGTAAATGTTTGTGCATCGGAACACCTGAAATGTGCGAGCATTATTGATAGGAGAGGCGTAACAGGATCAAATTCACACTGTTTAACTGTATATTGCCACTTATTACAGCTGTACGCATAGCACTGTGCAGACTGACTGCTGTAGCACAACAGTTTGTTTTGCACTTGAAATTTCTGATAAATATTGCCTGGAGATCTCTGCAGGGAACTAACAGAATCCCAGCTGTTATATTCACTAGCAAGAAAGTTAATTCAACCTTCCTTTGGACAATTCAAATTAAAGCACTGGGTCATAATTACGCATCAAGCAAGAATGATGACACAGATGATCTCTGTGTTCTCATGCTATTGAAAAAAGCTACGTTGTAATTAGTGTTGCAAGCATGATAATGTGTTGCTGCAGCTTTGAAACGCCTCATACTTCAATCTGAGCAGATAAGTGCAAAAAATAAGTAATTGCCTAATCTGAATCAAAGGTTTGATTTAAAATTCACAAGTCTGGAGATTAAGCTGGATTTTGTTATTTAGTTAGTTAAAATGCTGAAAATATACAGTAAAATTCTATTCCCAGTTACTGTAAGGTATCTTCAGTATATGTGAGAAAGTGTGGTCTATTAAAATTCCTGACTACTACTTCATTAAAAGCTTATGAAACCAAATTTCAAACTCATTCTGCTGCAAGATGCATATGTCAGAGTGGCACTGCCCCTTTATGATTGTTTTTTAAATTATACTCAAGTATATGATACACATTCTGCAAACACTCTGAGCATAAACATCATTCCCAAAAGCTAAAAATATCTACACCATAGACTGCATATGACTTAGTGAGTCAGTACAGAAAAAAGTAGCAAAAGAATAAGGTTACACATACCATTTTACTAGAGAAATTTAGGAGAGTAAATGTCCAACAGTACACATAGTAATCTTTTATTCCTGGCTTTTTTGCATTTACCTTGTATCCCCTAAATTATATTCCTGTTTCTGCTTGTTTGCTTGTTTGTTGTCTTCTGTTTAAACTGGATGAAAAATTTTGAGCTCTGTATACCGTTAGCATTTTAAATAGCCCTTTAACTATTTGTTGTTCAGACCACATTAATCTGCTTCAGTTTCTAGCTTGCCAAAGTACTTTAAAAGCCTCTAATATATTTATGCAAGATTTAATTCCTTCATGCTTACAGAAGTTTTTAATTCCTTTACGAAAGGCATACAACATAAAGGCAGTATTTTATAATACTATGTTGCATTCCGTAACTTACAGCCAGGACAAAAAATGGGATGTAACTAGTAGTTCTGCAACATAACAAAACAAAGCTTAAAGAGAACCCCAAAAGTCTGCAATGTACCTTGCACTTGCCTTGCAGGATTTTACAAGGAACATTCAAAACAGGCACCATTCAGTGTCTCATTTTCGAAAAATCCAAACTCACTGGATCTCCAAGAGAAACCTGCTGTAGAGAGGGAGATACCCTTACACAACTCAAATGTTGACTCAGCCGCTGGGCCGTGATCAGTCTCTGGCTCTCTTTTATCTAGCAATATAGAGTCTTAAATTCACCTGTCACTTCTGGAATTCTTAGACCATATTTATACAGTACACAGGCACATGCTGAGAGTTAAAGACATAGCATTATCTAGTTGTGGGGAGATTTAAACCTATAAAATACTGTATAAACAGAAAAATAACTACAGGAATAATATAATTAATGTTAAGTCTTACAACAACATGCAAAGTTCTTACAGAAGATCCCAACTAAATAATTCAGTGTACTCTGATTTGCAGTGATTGAGGATTAAGGTTCACCGCTATCCATTTAACTGTGCAAAGAGGTTGTGCTACACGTTTGGGTGAAATGGAATGTCACAGCCCAGCGGAGCATGGCGAGTAAAAGTGGATTAAGAAATGAGGTCAAAGATAACTAGTAAAATGTTTCAAATGTATAGACAAAGAGAAAGAACTCTTACAAAAAAAGTTCCATAAGAAAGTTGCCTCATGATTTGGTAATGGTCTTGATGGAGGGGAAAAAAATGGAAAAGTGGAAGAAGATGAAGTCAGGATTTCATGGCTTATAAAAACCTTCTGCACAGTAATACTGTACATGAAAAAAAAAACAGAAGAAAAACACAAAATTCATCAACAGGACTGTAAATAACTTCACAGGCTAAAGGAGAAGTCTTACAGAAGGATGAACAGCTATACTAGAAGTTTAAAAAATGCAGTTTGACGAAATCTAGATATTGGAGAAAATGCAAATAAATTTTAATAGCCTGACGTGGAAGTTAAGCAAAAAGCTGGGAGTCAATATTACTGTAGTTAAATAAAATATGACTAGGGTAGCCTAATTTTAAAATTTGGGTAGACATGAATATTTTTCTATAAATGTCTGCTCTCATTTCTAAGTGCTTATATTCCTAGTCGTCACTGATGTCTGGTTTCAATAAGTCTATATGTGGATATTAAGACTGAATTGTGTTTAACACAGGTGACTACAGTGAGTTCAGATGTGAAAATATAATCTTATTGTTTTATTTTAATTGGGAAAACACAAAATTTTGATTTGGGTACATTAAAATCAATTACTGGACTGCCAACAATATACAGGTATATTGTGTGAGATCTTAGCCCTGTTGGACATTTTACTAAGGCAACAGTTGTATATTTTTAATTTAACTTTTTACATTTGTCTCTGTATTTTCCTTTTATTTTATTAAAATTAGAAGAACTGTGTTAATATAATACAAATACTATTTTTGCCAGGTACATTCCATATGATGATCCATAATTAGAAAATAAAATTTAAAAAAAACTAAGAATCTAAGATAAAACAGAAATTATTATCAAGCATTATTAATGGGCATTGGATATATTTGTTGTATAAATAATGAATACCGCAATGATTACTGATATTGTTTTTTGATAATTACACTACATACATTCCACACCAAATAGCTAAGAAGCAGACCGAACAATTTTTGCGTAATTCAGAATATATTCAGACATAATTTGAAAGGAACATGTATCAAATTGAACATGGAAAAGTCATTTGAGGTGTAAATGATACCTATTAACATACAATGCCGGTTAAACGTGGGATAAGAATTGACAGAGTTCATAATGAGGATCCAAGGGGAATGAGGCTGCTGAGGAAGAAGCTGGCATTCTCTGAGCCAAGAACTCAAGCGCACAGGTGTTTGAGAAACATCACACCATCTTCAGCGATCCCAAGAGCCTCGCCTCTTTGTGCCACTCAGAATAGTAGCATTCCTACAATTTCCCCATTGCTCCCCCTCCCCCCTTTCTTTTTTTTAGTACTAGCTTATGTAAAATTATTTAGGAAATGATCTTACACTGCCTATCCTCTACATTTTTCTCCTTCAGTACACAGAAAGTGAAAAAAAAACCTGTAACTGTTTCTCTAGCAAATGAGGTAACATATCAAACAAGTGAGAAACTTGCAATAGGAAGTTGTTGGGAAGTCTAGTGTCTGATATGAATCCTGTCGAATTTGGCAGGAGTGTGGATTCTTAATTTTTAAAGTAATTGGTGCTAACTATAAAATCCTGTGTTTCTATGTACTTAGCTGAGTCTGTATTTACCTATCCATTGTCAACTGCTAAAAAATGCTATTTATAAATGAATCTTTAACCAACTAAAAAGAACATCACTCTACTATCACTCAATAATAAAACCATTTCAGTAAGTCAAGTCACCAAGTACATGAGCAAAGAAGAGAGCCTATCATGTTGAAACTATACCTCTAATTTGTGAGAAGAACCATTCAATCTTGTCTGGGGGCAGGGAGAAGGGAGAAATCTGATCTGAATTTTAAATAAAATTCTACAATGGTAAACTACGTATTCACACTGATTTTATTTCCATTTCGCATCTATCCATCATTCTTGTGTTTACTAGAATAACAAAAGAAACCATTAAACAAAACAAGATGGCAAATTTCGTAGCTGTTGTAACCCTATCAATTTTAAGCTCATATAAGCTATGGTAAAACCATGTCCCAGCTCCTACTGTGCAGCGGCTGCTTTATACAGTTTGACTATGTGATGAAAGAAACTAGTTGACATGCACTTACCGTATTAAGCCCTGGCACCTGCATTGCAGACACTAATCAAAGTGCTCCTTCAGAGGGGTGAAAGAATCGCCATTTGTAACGCAATAATTAGGCTGGGTAGAAGGGCCTGAAAAGTAAATCAATCTCGTCTGCTCTCTAAATCTGACACCATTCTCTAGGCAGATTGTTAACATAATGAGACAGAAGCCTACAAGAGGTCCCATAAAAGAGCTATGTCTTTTTTTTTTCGCTTCTTTCTTTATACTTACAATGTTACTAAGAGCATAATTACAGACAATCCTACCCTAAGTCACTGGCATAAAAGCAACTATTTCTAAGAAGCTCATCAAAAATAAGTTGGCAGAACAGACGGGCTATATAACACAGCAGCAGGCTGACTCTATTTGCCCAACTGGATGAAGATTATTTTAATCTATTCCCTACTAAAATTATCATGATAATGTCTGACAGGGAAAAGTAGGAAGTTCCTATAACATGGCAAGAAAATAATTTTGGTGAATTAATCTGATTCTCTGCTCAGACCAGGCAAATGGAGAATAATTCCACTGAAGTCAATATTATTATTTCAATTGTGTGAGAAAAGAAGCATGTCCAATGTGATCACTGTGATTTTAAAAAGGAAACCAGTAACAGAATAGCAACATTAATGGTAAAGTTTTTAAATAGACAACTTTTTCTTGTACAGCCTTTCAAATTGTCAGAGTGTAATCTGATTTAATAGCCAAAACCAAGTGATTTCATTTTCCTTGGTAAGACAGTTGCACCACAGTTGATGCTTTATAATACCAAAAGCTTAGGAGACTTTGTTACAGACAACCCCTTGTGGATGTTGTACATACTTATGTCAAAAATCACATAAAAATATATAAGAAAACATAATCTATGCTGCAAGTGGTGGAACGCAGTAAGCAGATATTTGTGTAAAGCAACAAAATTAATGGGATGAATCTTTCTTCCTTCACAGTCAAATACATATTAGTCATTATTTTCCCTTATTTTCCATAATTTCATTTAATTACTCCCATTTACACGCTGTAACCCTGTAGCCCAGTAATACATTATTGTCATTGATAAAAACAGGCGTAAACTTTGTACTAAATCTGCAAGGTCTCTGGACTGCAGCTTGTCCAGCGTGCTCTGACTGAGCTTTCCTGGACCTGCAGCTTTGTTTTACCTGGTTGAGTTGTGACAGCAATTTCTTTAATTGGCCAGGTGTCTATGGCTAATCTGCATCAATTTTGTGTGTCTTTGTACAGTAGAACCATATTTTTGCATAGATAGCAGTTACAAGCAATTATTCTACATAGAATGAGTTATTTATGACTTTAGCATGATGATGTAGAGAATTACTGGCCTAGTATGATAGCAGCAGCCTTGAGAATTAGGGATGCAGCACGTGGCACAGAGGACTTCTAAGTATAACTTCTAAGGTATATTCAATTAAATGACATGCTGTCCAGTGGTTTTGTTTTTTCAGCTGTACCTCACACTGGTTCTTTCAAATTTCCTTAAAATTCAGGGTATTCAGTTTGACCAACAAAGACCAATAAAGACCACTCAATAATTACTAAATTTTTAAAACACAAATTTCATACATGCTTCATATGTACCTACATTCTGTCAATACTTTGATACAATTCATCTCACTTTAAATGTCTAGAAGCTGTGTTTCAGTGTAAGCTAGTCAGCTTGTCTTCTTTTGCAGGTATGGCCAGAGCATGACTGCTGTGATCTATCTGACTGATCTTAAAATGAGATGAATGGTGGCTGGTAGGCACCTACTTCTTTACATGGATTGGGTCATTTGGGTCACATTTGGACGTCTAAATTCAGGTAAGGAAACTCAGTAAGAAAGTAAGAAAAGAACAGTGTAAAGGTGTCAGATTTTCTGCAATCTTTTAATAAATTCACAACTTTTTTGAAAGTTTATTTGTACACAGGATGCGTAAAACTTAAATTTTGCAATCAAAATCTCACACAGCCTGCTGTGTCTGAATCCCATCGTTCAATGAAGATTTTCAAAACAACCTCTTATCCCACTTCTGTTTCTTTTACAATATTATACCTTCATATTTTACACTGTTTTCTTGTGTTGTTTTTTTTTAATTCAGAAACTCTGCCTTGCAAACTGTCAATACCATAGAAAGAGAGGAAACCATCTACTGCTGAAATGGCTGCACAGCACATGAAAGCTATTAACAGCACACAGAAGCTGTATACAGTCATTCAATATGACAGGAGAAATTGAATTGAAAACTCACTTCAGTCTGAAACCTGGATAACCAGTGTTTGGCTAGGACAACACAGATTCAGTGCTGTAAAACAACAGGTTTAACTACGTTAGATCAAATTTTTAGAACTATACTTCACAGAAAAGACAACAAAGTTTCTCCATTCCAACACCATTATGAATGCTCAGCGTCGCTTTATCTAGAAAAGCAACACATATAGAATTGCTTTTATACTATTTATAAGATTTATCAGAACACAGTTTTAATTACATTAAGTAATAGCAGATTTGACAGTCTGTGTTAGTTATTTTACTATTTCTTTCTGGTCAAAATGGACATAATGTAGGTGGTTTTTGGATGGAAGGGAAAGTTATCTTTTTTCCTAAAAAACTAAGTTTTGCAATGGACATTCTACATTTTTAGAACACAGCATGTGTATCATAATATTACACAGCATTTAAAATTAATATTTAGTATATATTTTTCAGCTTTTAATAATTTGTTCACGGTTTTTGTGTTGAAAAGAATGTTTGGGTTTTTTTCTCAGACAAATTAAATGCAAAAAATAGCCTTTTTATTGACAGACTGATGTATAAATATGTTGCTGATTGTTGCATAAAAAGAATATCACAAATAATTGTCTTAATTTTTCTAGATAGCTATAACCTTCACTATAGCATACAGCCATATTTCAGTAAGACAGAACCCATCTCAAACTGTACGTGACAAGCACAACAGTCAAGAAAACCAGACCTTTTCTAGTGCTGTTTTTCTGTAAGCTTCCAAATATATACATACAAACTTGTACATATACCTGTATATATATATACACACACAGAACATTCATGTTTTATTGAATACTTCAAATGAATGCAAGTTTGCAAGTTGTGCTGATCTTGTGTTTTCATAAGATAATATGCAGAAAGTAAGTGTAAAGTGATCACCATAAACAATGTTTTGCCTTTTGTAAGAACCCTTAGCTGAATTATCAGGGAAAACAATATTTCAAGTTTATTTCTTAAAGAAGGAAATTAAAATCATTTCAATGAAAACAACATGAACATAAAAAGACTACAAAGAAAATGGCAACCGCTACTTGTTGTATCCTAGAGGAGCACATGCCTCTCCTTTCTGGATGGCTGGCAGATAAAAATCTAAGCATGCCGAGAGGAGTCAAAATCCCTTCAGAATTTTAAAAAATATAATTAAGGTAAAAATCTCTTCCTCAATGCTGCTGCAAAGCTCGTATCTGCAGTGCTGATCTTTATTGCACTTTTTGTGCTCCCTTGTGTGGTGCCTGAGAGCAGTTTATGCAACGCATGTAAAACCCAAGAGAAGATCCCCAACTATTGCAATGAGTTCACATGGACCCAGCACCACACTGGCTGAACACTGGCATCTAACCAGAGCAATCTCAACACTTCTCAGGATATGAGGGGAAATTTAATTTTTACTGCCCTTAGTATGACGGACAAACATTTTGCTCATTCTGCAACAGGGGCAGAGGCAAACCTGTAAGAGAAAGCCAGAAGGAAAACAACTCTGGCTTGCTGCCACCACGAAGAGAGAGGGTAGTGAAAACTCCTGGTATGTACGCGAAGCCTGAAATTCATCACACACCCTCTCTGATGGGTACACAAGACCTCTTTCGGGAGCAGCTACAGCCAGGCTGGTTTCCAAAGTCTTACATTTCTGAAAATAATACAACTATGGGCATTTTGCCGTTCCCCTCCTTTCACACCTGCAGTTTCAGAGAGCAACAGGAGCAGGAGAGGTTTATAGTAGAAGGTTTTTTTACTCTGATTTTGTCCCTAACTGCAATTCCAAGGAGGTTCAGACAGTGATTTAAGAAAAGAAATCAACTGTGTGTATTCTCACAGCTTAAAAGAGCAAGTTGCAGATCTGACAAGCCTGATTCCGTATCTTTGTTTTTTTCCCAGATAAATCAAGAGAGGAATGATGCTACAAAAGTTGACTAAAACCATTAATGAGATGTGTCCATTTTAATTGTTTCAGACCAGCAATTTCCCCTGTAGCTTGAAGGTCTTTGAGAGTGCACAAAAATCCAGTTAGAGGCCAAATTCTGTCTCTTGACTGCAAACTGTTAATATAGAATAACTTCTCTGACAGTAGCCCAGCTATTCATGATTTACATTTATGTAACTAACTGAAAACAGGATGTTGACAATTTCTTTCAATTAAGCTGGGGGAAAAAAAAAAAAAAAAGAAGTCCTATCTAATACGGTGCAAGGCTAAGTCCAATTCAAAAAAGAGAACTTGTTCTACACAGCAAAAGCTTTTGTACTGCTTTTCTTAGTTTTCCAATTGAAAACATGTCCCTGAAGAAATACGGACCCTGGAAAACATGACCCTGAATACAGATGTGTCTTATTTTGGGGTCATGCTTTGAGTAGTAGCTCTTGGTTATTCACAGGCCAAGTGGCTCTGCAGTTAGTTCAACAAACTATAAATAGCACGTTTTCAATAGCATTTTGAGATTTAAAAGAGTGACAAGAGAGCATTGGAGCCTACCAAAAATTGCAAGGCCTTCGTAATAGTTCAATGATCTAAAACATTCTGGATCTATTAGGCTGAAGCCTGCTTTTAACTAAGTATTATATGCAGGTATTAGATATAATCCTCTCAAAAGTTTTGTGTGACAGCCTAAGCTCCCGATTCTGACAAAAGGACTGGGAAAGGTGTGTTGGACATTCTTATTCCTACTGACTCTTACTGACATGACATGTTATTAACGTCTCATTTGTGATCTTTGTGGAGACCCAACGCAATTTAAAAGGGTGTGGCAATCTGAGAAATACTATAATCTGCTAAAATTGTGTTAGCTAAAGGCTGGTAAGCTTAGAGGAGTCAACAGAAAGGGTCTGCTAGCTGCATTTACATTTTACAGCTCAGAGCTCACCTCCAAAGAATTAGGGGGAAAGACAAAATATTAAGGCAGGAACTCTGTGTTATCACAGACATATTTTTACTGGATAAAAAGCAGACCTTCGGATATCCGCTCAATATACCTGACAGCTAACATAACAAAATGGTAGAGCTTAAAGGAGCAAGTGGCACCAAGTTGTCCAGAGTTTTATGTCAGTCCCTCTGAGGCAGTACCGCAGTACTAACAGCCCTAACCGGCATGGGCCTAGTTATCACTGACTTTTGTCGAAGCTACAGGACTTCAGGAAATTTGTCACCTTGGAGATGAATCCCTCACTTTTACATGCTAATATGCTCCCTTAAGTTTTCCCTGTGCTCTGTTCTGGGTTTCAGTAAAAGCTTTTATCAGAGCCATTGTTTTTAACAGATAAAATAAAGAGACCATCAAGGCAAAAACTGACCTTCAACAGAAATTTAATTAAGGGAGAAGCAGCTAATAAATTTGAAAACCTTCTAATTGCAAATTAACCCCTGACTCACCCGTCTGATTATCAGCTTAGCTTTGATACTACTTAATTCTGTCCACACTTGTGAAGAAGAAATACCCATCACTCTTCCTAGCCAGCATTTGTTTCAATCTGAGAATACAACAGGAAGACTATGGGTCCAGTTACTAAACAGCGATAATAAACCCACCTTAATTGCTTCAATTAGATCATCCGCAGGGAATCGCTTTACACAACCTATAGGGATTAGCAGGCTTTTCATGAAACACTACAAACACTTATGCAGGGATGAGCAACCATCAAGAGCTGGTGGAGGAACAGAAGTTGCTATCCATAGTCAGTTTTCTCGCTCTGTGCTCATCTGCGGGGAGGAGTTATTCTTCACCCAAATACAAATACCTAGCCAGGACAAGTCTGAGGCAGACTTCTGTAAAGACTATATACTGGACATCTCTGAGGATCATGATAATATTAAGCCCAAAAGAAAATGTAGTCTCATCATACTGGATGTGTCACAAGAGCAGGTGGTTAGTATTTTGACACCGGCTTTGCTCAGCCTACATGCCTTGCCCTTTTCAAATTGTGTTCCCCTTGTCTTTTTTGAGAGGTGTTTATTTGGTATAGCAAGAGAGTCAAGCAGTCTAAGTACAGAAAATCAAAGAGATTAATGTTCATAGAAGGCAAATACCGTGGAAGTATTTCTTTTAATGGACACATATTTAAACTGTTTTAAACTTTATTTGATAATTTTTGTGAACATGCTGTTTTTAAGTCACTACTATTGGCAATGAAACTTCAGAAGATGAGAAAGAAAACACTAAACAGTGCTTCCTATGTGGCAATTTATACACGTGGGTAGACACATGCACATGAACTTAATATACACACACATTTTACGTATTGAAGAATATGCACATACACAGGAGGACAGTATGGAAAAATGTGTGTTAAAATTACAAATACCCTAGGGATAATGCACTAATTCTAGAATTACGCTCTGGGCACCACATGCAAGTGGGAAGGATGCAATCTCCTGCATACAGAAAACTCTGCCTTACAGCTAAAACTCTGGCATCTGCCTGCTCTAGTGAGACCATGCAGGACTCCACATGCTTCAGTGAAACTAAGCTTGTAGACTGAAACTTGCCCCCCAACTACATTTATGGTGGTTGGGTTGAGAAGTCGATTATAATTCCACAAAATGACAAAGTAGAAGCAGTCTTGTCACAACTTAAGAGGTCACAGTACATTCTGGGATGTGATCAAAAGTGAGACAGAATATTTTAGCCATAAGAAAATCCCCAGGGCTTTTTAATTTTGCCATAAGCCTGGATGAGCTGGTTGATTATAGCATTTGACAACTTATATACCATTTCAGGAAAAGAAGGCTTATTCTGAAGCAACGGATCGGTGACAAAAACCTTCTAAGAAGTTCTGGTTGCAAATGATACAATTGCTCTTTTAACTGCATCTCAGTCACAAGCATTTAACTTAGCATATGAAATAGCTTTGGGTTCTTTTTCTTCCACCTTTTTCTGCTACATGAGACCCTTACTACATGTTACTTACACTGTACTTCCCTGACAAGCTGAAGCTGCAAACAAACAAAATCCCTACTATCTTCCTTTTTCCTTTCCTTTCCTTTCCTTCCCTTCCCTTCCCTTTCCTAACCGATAACTTAATGAAGTAGGAAAATACCACAAAATGTCTTTCTGACAACATGCCCCTTTTACTACAGGCTGGAAACAAAAATGCCTAAGATGTTAAATAACATTTGACCTGAAAAGACTTATATGGCCACTTGACAAAGACATTTTTCCCAACGGGTGAACAGCATCTTTTCATTTCTTGGTAAGAAAGGAAATCGGCCAACTGAATGAACACCTGCACTCAGTCCTTGAATCAGTATACTTGAATAATCCAAAATTATCTGCTAGCTCTCCAGAGGCACAGAGGAAAGTTCTAAAAGTGTTAAGCTGGTTTGGGCTGGTGGCAAGGAACGCTTCTGATCATTTCCAAATGATGAGTGACACCGTAAAGAAAGAAGTATAGAAAGTAGAAAATGATTGCCTGAGAAAAGTAGAATAAAACCAGCATCTGCTTTACAGTCAGACAGATGTTACAAAGGACAGATAATGCTTCTAAGACTAATAACATTCCTAGTCCTCAAACTGGGGAGAAGAAGAGTTTTATCTACTATATGAGCAGTCTTACTAGTATGTATCTTTTGCTCTTCCAGACAAGCCTTCACTCCCTCTATCATACCACACTACTTAATTTGCAGCTATCGCCAATTCAGTGTTTCATCTAAGCAAAGTTGACAGAATTTCTACAGGAATGTAATGTTCACATTGAGAAAAAAAAATGATGATTCATGTTATTCCACAGTGCAACTGAGACTGAATTTGATGCCCTTTTTTGAATCCTTGTTCTCTGGAGGTTGATATGAAGAAGTAGGAAGCATTTTGCACCTAAGAACTACTCCTTTCAGTGGCAGCGACTTTGCTGTGTGGCCTAAGTTTTGTAAATTCAGGGCTGATTAAGATATCATGTTGCTTTATTTCAGATTTTTATTCTCCAAATTTGTTTCTAATGCCAAGAGCATTTGGAAGGGAACTTTTCAATACTTCAGAAGAAATATACTACAATAAATAGAAGGCATACATCAGAACCCCAGCAAATCAGCTAGAAAGTCAAATCTAAGACTTAAGAAAATATTCCATATTATTTAGTGTATTTTATTAAAAGAATAAAACTTCTTTTCTTGTACAGCAGCATTCAGCTTTTCTCAGTAGTGTTTTCCAATTATGGTGGGTTTTGGGTTTGGGTGGTTTTTTAAATTCATTATTGTTAAACAATGGTTCTGGTTTTATTTTAATTTTTTTATTATTTTTGGGTACAAAACAAAATCAGATTCACTGCATTAGCTTGACTCTCTGAAGAATGTCTGATCTTGTTTCAACTTAAACAAAAAAATTTGAAAAGAAAAAAAAAACATGAGACAACATGACAAGAATGCTTTCTTTGCCATGTACAAAATTATGCTCTGGGTGTGAAACAGACACATGTTCTCCATCTGCAAAGACAAGTGCCTCTGCCATGCCCTTCACTACATAAAGGTTTTACAAAGTTATATCCACTGCTTGTTTGTATCCTCTCAACTGCATGCTAGATGAAAGCAAATAAAATTTGTATATTTACGGGGTAACATGTACTATCATCAAAGAGAAAATGTTACTAAGGAAATGGGAAAACCTTTCCAGAAAAAGTGCTGAACTTATAGAAGGAATAGTAGTTTAAGTAAGTAATTTAGCTAGGGATGCTTAGAGCTAGAAGTATGACTGAATGAATTAATATTGCAAAACTACAGGAGGGAGAGGCATATCCATTCTCCTCCAAGAAAAAAAGCAAGTCTAACTTTTTATTGAAAATATACAAAAGAAGTGCTGAGATTTTTTTGGTAGAAAAGACTTCAGCAACTGTTCAGAAATGTTTTGGGGGGTATCAAAAATGACTTGTTAAAAGCTAACACTGCAGTGGTTACGTGCAGACCTGCAGCAGCATGTGGTACCTGCCATAAACTGCTTACAGCGTACGGACAGGATTGTGACATTTGCTGAGCATTTACACAGCGAAATAATGGAGCATAAGGTTAGGTTGCTCTCATGCTGAGACCACTGCCCATCATGCTGACCAATACTGTCTCATGGCTCTGTTCTGATCCCCCATGGCCTGGACATATTTATTATCTCTCATCTTAGACTGTGCAGAGACATTTTAAATCAGTCACAGTGGCAGGTGGCCCTTATTAATACCTCTTAGGATGTGAGAGCTGCTAGAATGCTTAACCAGAGAGAAGAAAGCAGAAGGTGGGACAGGAAAGGTCCTGTGAGGAAACACATGAAAACAATTAGATTAGGAAGATAAATATGTTTTGGTGTCATTTGAGTTAACAACAAAAGCATAGTCCAAGAAAAGGACAACTTTGGGTAATAATAGCTGGATGTATCTTCTGTTCAGAACAGGGCGGGGATTTAGAACATTTTGTACTATCCTTCTAAAAAAGTAACAAAAATCACAGATGACCTTATTGTCACAGAAGATGAACTTATTATAAAGAAAGTTAAAACTATGGGCAACAACAAGTTCCATTTGATAATAACAGCTGGAGTGAAATAATTCTAAACATTGATATTTAATGGAAGCTAAAAATTTTATTAGCACTGATGTTGAAAAATACTCCCCAACAGAGGCAAATTGGCTATATGTTTTCCAATGCAAGCTTAGACTCCAGTAACAAAAGCACCATGGAATAAAAAGCAAATATTCTCTTTTCTATTCTAGCTTACTGCAACTGTAGCTCAGTTACATGTTCATCATCCTTTTCTTGAAAGGAAGTTCGGAGAACAGCAACAGACATGCCAGTAGGAGAGGTGCATATAGTCTGTGTAGAATTTAAAACCACTAAAGCAAAGGGAGTAGAGAAATTACTATGGAAATGCAACAAGCTGTAGTAAGTAGAAGTAAGAGGTAAAAACTACTGAAGAAAAATAATACCAACAAATTACCAACACTGGCATTGATTTGTTTCTGGAACAATCTTGCAAGTTTAGTGTAAGAACTTAACCATTTTTAGCAAAGCATCAGAACATATACAGAACAATAAGTGGCAGCAGGAGGTGGTGTGAGTGATACACTTATTATTTTCCATTTGCAAATGTCTGATTAGTCTGATTGGCCATACACTAGCCAGTATTAAACATACACCAAAACAATTATTAAAAAAAAGCCCATACTGGTTAAACAGGGGCACTCTCAGAGTGCCCAAATTAACCAGTTAACCAAACGAGTTTTGTTATTAAGAAAACATACCAATTTGGGTTTGAATATTCTACAAATGATGTCTATGGAATCCCTATTTTTTCCCACTGACTGACTTAAAAATCAATTGATACACAAAACTATAAAAACAGATGCCTAAAAATATGAATTTACACATGCACACACATACCCATGAAAGTGGAATGTCTCAAGATCAGAGGGAAATGTGTTTAAGATGTCATTTTCAAAGGATAGAACATCATAAAACACTTTAAAAAAAAGTATCTCCAAATTCATAGAGTGCTACAGTGAGGCATTGGTTTTAGGTGATCCAATTAAATTTAACTTATTTCAGTCACTGGCGTGGTCAATTACACCATCCAGGTTTAAGAACAGCTTAAGTTTTAAGGACAGTTTTACTGTACAAAAATAATGGTTGACTGCCAATTGCTGTTGCTGTGAGAAACAGAGATATACAAAGAATGGCTTTTTATGTATTTATAAAACAGATAAATATATTTATAAAATATATAAATATATACAGAGAAAGAATGACAAATAACATTTCGCTCTACTTATTGGAATTACTTACTGAAAGACTTTTGGAGTGTGTTTACATTTCTTTTTATATTAACAGGTACATCACCTTTATATGTGCAAGGCAATGTTGCTGTGTTAGAGAGGATGATGTTCTGGGCCCACAGAAACCAATTACAGTTCCGCTACAACAACAAGGAAATGAAAAACAATTGAAAGCACAGCTAATTCTCATCTTTGAAGGAACTCGGCACCAAAATACTTGTCGTACACTGACACTTTAATGCTCCTCACTCCTCAAGCTGAGTCACCAGACCTACCTGTCCTTAACTCTTATACTGGTCTATACAGTTCTTAAGAGGGGAAGAAAAAAAAAAAAAAAATCACACTCAGTCTTGAATTAGAGTTCTATTGTGTACCAGTTTGGGATATTATACATTAAAATAGGGAAGCCAGACAATATTTGGTACACTGTTATCTTCTAGAGAGGAAGTAGACCCTGAAATGCTTTCAGCTCTAGAAATTTGTTTAAACAAGGAGTAAAAATGTGAGATTAAGTATCTAAAATGAGAAAGGAATCCAAAGTCCTCAATACAGCGCACCTGGCGAAAGAACTCAAATGAGATCAACCATAAAAATACAATACCGGTTTGTGGAGTACCCTAAAAGCTAAAGAGGATTCATGGGGAAATTTTCAACTTCTTGGGGTTTTGCAAAGAAAAGGCATCCACAGGCCCCAACCATTAATCCAAACATAATACTGTGATATTTAAAACTGTTATTTCAAATAACTGTACTATTCAAATGAAGCAAAAAAGTCCCTTCTACTGTCAGCAGTTATGGAAACCTGGACATACAAATAATCAAAACCATAATCAATTTTTCATCAATATAATACTTTTTTACTTGCAATGTGTTTAAAAATCTTTAGAGTTCTCCTATGTGTGCTTCTGGTTTGAAATGTCTGAAGTTATTACAGAAAGTTGACTGCAATATTTGTTGTTATTGATTATTTCAGGAGTTGGAATAGGCACTTAACCTCTGCTTGTGAACAGCTAGATATGTGTGAGATTTGATCCAAACTACCAAAGCAACAGCTTTATTTTATCTTTATACCTGTTTCTTAGGTCTCACTTTTCATGATCCCTTTCCAGCTCATGAAACAACTATTTTTTCATTATAATCTCCTTCATGGGTTACAGAACAGGAGCCATGATAAAAAAAACCTCACTTATGAATTGGAATTTTATTGTTTAACCAATTATAATTCTGAAGTATTAAAGCAGGAATAAAACTTGAGCTGTCCTAAATGGAAATCCAGAACTAACTTTAAATTCAGACTGGTCTGGTCCTTCTTATTTCTGAGAGTCTTACTTATTTTTCATTCCTATTCCATGTTCATCCTCCAAAAGCTATTGCTGTGCTTTGAGTTTATTAGTAAAGTAATTCAAGAAAATGTTATCGTGCTGATTAGCTAGAGTAAACGCTGACTGGCTTCAGTCTAAAAGTTATTTTTGATCTGGGGTTCAGATCCCAGTAACTGTCTAGAAAAAAGGCTGGCGTGCAGATTAGAATAAAAGTTGGCTTCTGCTCACCCTTAGTTTAAATTAATACTTTTTTCAGTGTAGAGAACATTTGCTTTGTTCTTCCTGAGGTTAGTCCCTGTCTTGCTTTAAATCACTGCTGGAGTAGATCTGCCAAATAGCCTGCACTTGGCAAGTCAGTTGTGCATACCTACAGAACCGAGAAAATGTACCATGCGCTGTCTCTGCCCCCTCTCCAAACCTACCACCCTTTCGCAGACTATTGTGAGCTAACCTATGCATTTTCTGACCTTTATCCACCTGGGTCTCATCTTTTGATCTTAAGCAATGAAATCCAGCACTCATTTATTATACAATGTAAGCAACAGAAATGTTGCATATGAGACCGCAAGAAGAACTGGGAATAAAAGTCCAGTTGTAATATATCAAATGCAAGCATTATCCCGTATTCTAAAGTCTGTTGTTTTTATTTTTATAAATGCAATGCATCAAGTTTTATTGTAATGCTCACTAGTGTACTACTAGCTCTCGTTCTGTCATTTAGTTTAAACTAAGAGGTTTATCAGAGTGCTGTTGACTCCACACTAATGAACATTAACCTTTAACTAAAGTGGTTTTAGAGACACAGCTTTCAGGCTCACTTCCTTGAGATAACTCAAACACAGTTATTGTTACTTTTGTTGTTATGTCAACAATATCAGATGGTTAGGTGAAAAGAAAAATCATAGTTCATGCTATTCCTGCCATTGTTAACAAAAGCCCCAAACCACTGGAATCAAAAACATCTAAGCAGGGCCTTTAAAAATACCCAGGTTTGTCCTCCTACGCTTCCTGGACAGACAGTAATGACAGGTAGGTATCTCGATAAGCCAATTCAGATCTCAGTCACACTCTGACCACTGAAACCTGGAGCACCTATGCTCGTGTTTCAGCTGTCTCAGTTAAGTGCCTCATATTAAGTGACATGAATCTGGGCCCCAAGTGTCCTCTTTCTATTCTGCGAGTGGACTGGCTCACACCTTCTTAAAACGCTGTGCATGTGTATGGATTACTTACTTAGCCATGATACTTATTCAGGAGATAATATACTAGCTACTTGCAAGAAGAAATAAAAGCTTCCCACAGAGAATTCTTCTATGCACAATGTTATTTAAATCTATCGCTACTTCTTGTATACCAAGGGAAATATTTTCTCAATATTAATGGAAGAGAACACTTTTCATTTTGTTTCTGAAGATCAAGCATGATTTTAGAAAGGTTAGCTAGGAAAAGGAAAATACCTTGATTGTTTTCCATGTCTCACTCTATCGTTTTTTCAATTCATCTGGCTGTCCATCTGAAATAACTTGCACAAACGATGAAGAAAAAAACCCTCCACAAAACTTGGAGAATAATATGCATTTAAATACAATTTATACTTTGCAAGGACCGTGTTTAGTCACTGCCTTAATTACACAGTCTTGCAATATGGAGATATTTTAAGATTTAGACAAAGGTTTCCTATACCATCAACAATTAAACCATTTCGAAGATGTTATCACTAATGATGTTAATACCAGGTCTAATCATGTGATTACTTTCATCATAATCTTGACCAAGTCAGTTTGGAAAAGTCTTGTGCTTTTAAGATGTACCATTATGAATGTCAACTGCACACAAGTCACCCACCTTAGATATAAATGATTAGGCTAGCCTTGCTTTCAGAGGGACAGGCAAGGGCAAGGAGATTTCTTTTCTTTTGTTTTTGAGATGAATAACAGAGAGGGGCTTCTTCTTTGACTATTAGATTCACAAACAATCCTTTTATAACATGAAGTGTAAGAAAAAGAAAAAAAATTACACCACAATACAGTAGCACAATCTTAGGAAATGTGCAAACTGAAAATTTCTGTAAAAGATAACAGTTAAGAGGGCTACAATTAATTGTCAAACCCCAGCCAGGTTAACAAATGTAAATTATGCCTTTTCCCCCATTTATACAGTCATAGTACTACTGTTCTTTTTTTCTTTTTTTTTTTTTGGGGGGGGGGGCAGGGCAGGGAGTATGTTCATTGCAGCTATTTTTACAGCATCTTTAAATGAGACTAAGGGACTCTATAATTTCTTAAAAATATAATCAGGCAAATACAGATGTTGTTCTATATATTGGTTAATATATGGTTCTGTGTAGTAGTCACAGAACTTGCAATCACAAATACTCATTGACTGTTACTGAAACTGCAATTACTTCAACATTTCTTCTAGCAATGGAGTGAAAAATTACCTACAGGGATCAGAGACTTTCATTCTTTGCATACACAGATATAACTATCTAAAACAGAAAAAAACCCCACATATGATTGCAAAACATGAAAATCCTTCACAACCTTCTCTCCCTCCTAAATTCACATCTTTTTGATGAAACAGTAATTTGTTAGCCTGAGAATTCAACAGGACTGAATTCTAAATTCATACTGCAAAGGGACTGGGAAATTTACACTGCCTTTGTTTCAACCTCACTCTCAATTCTTTTTTCATGCTAGGAAGGGTCTATTTGCTACTCCAAGGAAATCTCATAGAAATGTTCACTCGGAACTTTCGCAGTATTTAAGGTAGTTATGTATGGCATTATTTTTTCTGTGGGCAGTTTACTGGGTGTAAATGGCAAGGTTTTGGTAGCGCAGGGCTGCCTTGTGCCAGACACAGCCAGTGCCAGCCATCAGCCAAGCTGGTGGTGCCTTGGGGAAAACACATGTAAGAAAGGGCAAAACACTGGACAAGAGAGTAGTGAGGGGGGGGGGGGGGGGAAAGGTGTGAAAAACAGCCCTATGAATACAAAGGTGAGAGAAGAAAGAGAGGAAGAAGATGCTGCAGGTGGTGGAGCAGAGATTCCCCTGCAGCCAGCAGAAAGCCGACGCTGGAGCAGGTTTAGCCTAAAGGAACTGCAGCCCATGAGACGGACACATGCTGGAGAAGAAGAAAAGTGCGAGGAGGAAGAAGCAGCAGAGAGGAGCTGTTAGGGACTGACCACAGCCCCCCATTCCCCATCCTCCTGTGCCGCTTGGGGGGGGGGGGGGGGAAGGCACAGGAGCCAAGAATGAAGTTGGGCATGAATAAAGGCGGGGGGGAAGGTGTTGGTTTATTATTTGGTTTTGTTTCTTACTACCCAAATCTACTTTAATGGGCAAGAAATTAAACCTTCCCCAAGTCAGTAACTAGTAAGCAACCCCCCTGTCTTTATCTCACCCTACCAGCTTTCTCAGATGATTTTCTCCCCCTTTCCCACAGAGAAGGAGTGGTGACTGAGTGGCTGGGTGGGAGTTTGTCCCCTAGCCAAGGCTATCCCACCACAGCAGTAAAATTAAACATAGGTATATCACTCATATGACACTATAACAATTCTTCTAAAACAAGACATTGCTCACCCCCTTGGCAATGTCTTTAATTTTGTTCTAAGTCCCAGTTTTGCAGAATGAATCTGTAAAATTTGTTTGTTTTATTTTTAACAGAAATTTATTATTTTAACGTAAAGCTATATGAGCGCAGGTAATTGAACACAAAATTGATTCCAGAAGGTTTAAGTACCGTACTTTTGAGTTAACTGTTTTCACAAATAGCTGCACTGGTACTGTACATAAAAGGATCAAGAAGAGGCCTATGTATCCAAAAGCTGTTCCTTCTTACCAACTGTAACAGGTAGCCTGATATCACAAACAAAATGCAACATAACCTTGTACTGCTCTTAATTAACAATTAGTATGTAACAGCATATTACCTCTACGAAGTTTATGTCTCAAGCTTTCCTTCAACTTCAAACCTGTGTTTCTTCAAGTTTTCCTTAGCAAAAACTATGAATACTTTCTACAGTGGTAAATATTTTTATCATGACAGTATTCAAAGAACTATGTGGCAAAGGCATTGGAATCCATTACTTATACTTTCTAATAGGGAAAACTGGTACGAAAGGTCTGAATACTTCTGTGACCAAATGAATCAGAAAACAGATATTTCCAATGTAAGCATAAAATTTCCAAGAATACCAGGTACAGATAAAACAAAACAAACAACAAAAAAAACCCCTAAACAAACAACAACCCCAAAAGAACCAAAACACAACCCCGCCACACACATTGATAAGGAAGGAGAAAGCAAAATTTCCTTTGAAATTCTGAACAAGAAAAAAGGTAGCAAACTTCTTAGAGATACGTCAGGAAAGAAAGGAAAAATACTTGATGTCCCCTCCGTTAGGTATTCTTAAATACTTTTGTGAATTCGTCCTGTAACCCAACTGCAAAATGATACTGAGTTCTAACATCAAGTACTTGATAAGTATCCTAAGTATGAGATACTGTATATATGCAGCAAGGGATGTATTAAGGCTAATTGCCAGCAAAGCATTTCAGCCTTACCCATCTAAGATTAGTGATCTAAGTCTCAACCACATATACAGGCTCCCTTTTTATCCAGTCCAAAGCCTTCTTCCAGGGACTTCCCACCACTCTCAGACACCTGTTTTTGAAGATTATTAATCACTTGGTGTCAATTTCTCTCCACTGACCATAGGAGGAGCTAGATGTCCAGTTTACAATTTGACAACAATTCTTAGACAAATGAGTTGGGTGAGATAATTCCTACCCAGGCTAATCAGAGGCAACCAATTTCCAGTGAAATAATATCTCCTCTTTGCCAGAGGGAAGCTAATGCAAGGTCAACTTTGTAATGTATAGGGTTGGTTAGGTTTCTTTTTTCTTTGCTTTTGTTTTCTTTGCTTTCCTTTTACAATGTCCCCTTTATCTTTAATAACTTTTGATTTAAACCGTATCACAAAACAAGTTCCACAGCCCTCCAAAGGAAAAAACACAGACTAAGAACCAACACAGAGTTTGGAAGGTTTACTAGGATTTTAAAAGCCAATCTTCGTAGAAAATTGTTAGCCTGCAGGCAGTGGTGCAAACTCTAAAACAAGCTACTTTGTAGTTTACCTTATTGGACTTCTAGGGTTTTTGTTTGATTTGGACCTTTGGAGGGGATCTTCTGGTTAATGGGTACATTCTGAGACCGCGGGTTAGACTTATTCATTACTTCAACCAGGTTAACACCAGAGGGAATGCACTTCAACCAGAGTGGCCTAAGTGGTGCAATGATGACATCTATTCATTTCTTTTGTTGCAGAGTCGAAATAAGACTATTTTTAAATGTAAACAGCATAAACACTAAACTTTGAAATCGGAACTCGGAAAAAAGATCTCCCATTTAACAGACTACAGTGTATTACCTCATTTCATAGGAGTAAAGAATAATTTCACAGCCCACCAAAGCAATGAGGAACTGCAGTGAAAATGTGAAAATTGGCAATAAAACACCAGGGTGTTTAGCTATAGTGTAAAATACCCTAACGAAATTTCCACCCTGTATCTTTGACCACCCAGGAAGTAGCTTTAATTAATACAAATTGAAGACTCATGTAATGAGGGAAAAAGTATATATTTTGGAAAAGATACTGCACTGTGACAATTCTCCTCCTGTTTTTTGCAGGTTTTTTCCATGTGTGACCATGAAAAAAGTTGTTTATAAAACAGTAACTCTGAAACCCCCTAATTAGAAAGCACGTACGCTGAAAAGACATTTGTTTATGTATTAAGTTCCACCATGTGTATCAAAAAAATCTCTCTCTTCAATGTAGCATTCTCAAGGAGTGAGACTTGATCCTCTGTGGCGTTTTACCTTGAGTAATCATTTACACTCCTGCAAAGACAATGTAAATCACTGCTAAATCAGATTATCCGCTCAAATAAGACAGCAGTCAAACAAGGCAGCGACTGTTATCATAGCTCCTGTGAAGTCAATAGCACTGTGACAATTTGTGTGAGCAGAAGGTCTGCTCCTGAGACTACGTCAGCCACTTTGCACAGGTGTGCCTAACTTCGCAGAGCAAAGAAGAGTCTGATGGTAATCAAACAGACTGAGACTGGCAAGCGCCAGAGCCTCACGGAAAGGCTGCTCAGATAGAGCACTTCAACATATTTGACTATAGGTTGGTTTTGCAGAGGAGGGAATTGATATTTGTTCATGAAGGGCCCAGTACTGTGTCAACTGCTGGTATCAACATCTGTCTGTCATGATATGCTGTATCTCCAGATTCTACAGCTTTATACTGTCTTCAAGAGAGTTACTACAAAGGTGAATGGGAAGAGTTTAGTCCTGAATGATTTTTAACTTTTTTTTATTATAAAACTGCATTTTTCCAATGAAACAATAACTCATACTTATTTTCCCTCATGGCTGTCCAGATTGCGCATAAAATATATTAGGCAATTTAATTTCAAACAAATCAGGCTGAAATCTAGTTCATAAATGATAGAGAGCTTTTGATAGCAAGAGATTATATTTGTCTTTTCCAAAGAAAGAAAAAAGTATGAGGCCCTTAGCATTTATTTACTTTTCAAACTGAAGTATAAATAATTTAGTGGTGATAAGACTTCATTTGAACAACATGCAATTTTATAATCTGTTCCTAAGTAATCTGATTGTTACCTGTGTATTATGCTAAGGCAGGTCTTTTACGTATTATATTTGTCATATCTGCTCTTTTTACCCCTTTGAGTTTCCTCTTATACTATTAAAGCTTTTAACAATTAAAATAAGTTTTTGGGTTGTGTTTTGTGGGCTTTTTTTTAATAACCAGAAAATCCCTTTTCGGTCTTCCTGAAACTCCACCAAGTAATTTAGTCGTAAATAAATTATGGCAAAATAAGCAAACATAATAAAGACAGCTATAGATAGTGTCTAGATCCATATGAACATTACAGTTTGCTTTCACAGTCTTTTTAACTCAAAGGAAGCCCTTGCCACTCACACAGAAAATCGTTGAGCTTCCACTCCAGCAATATCTTCCTTCTCATTAAGAAATTGTCACACAATGAGATGAGAAGAATTTTTTCTGAACTTCAAAGGAAAATCGTATAGCATCGTTCTGTCATGCTCATAGATCTTAAGACAAAGTTTTTCACTTTAAAAACACAATGGGACTTTAAATGTCATTATGATGAAGATACAAGGGGGAAATACTATAGAAGAGAAGCTTTCTATGCACTTCTTAATCAGGGAATTTAAATAATTATTTAGTTTTTTTTTTTTAAATCAAACTGTCCTTAAAATACTATTTGTCACTCTATCTCAAACTACCTACTCTCTTTTGTGTATTCTCCTAAAACTGTTGTGAAAGACTTTGTCCAATATCTAGAAATAGAGGCCTCCACATTATCCAGTTGGGTTTTTCTTTATCTCTGGAGTAAGTTAATTTCTATCTCTTTCTACGTCCTCAATAATGTATTTCCTCTCAGCTTTTAAAAGTATGTATTTCTCTTTTCCATACATCTTTGATCCTAAAAGGATGTGGAAGCTCGCTAGTCCACCAAAGGAAATCAGGATGTTTCAAACTGAGCACCTATTTAAATTACATAAAATGTAAGAGGCTTACACAATTCACTTATATCAAATACAAGAGATGAAAACTTTCTAGTATTCCCCAGGCCTAGGATAATTATTTGTGTCTATTTGTAATTCTACAATTGCTTTGCACAAGCAACAGTTCTAAACACAGTTTTGAGCTTTTTAGATTCCACAGCAGAGCCAAAGCCAACATACAACATTCAGCTAAATACCCAGGCAAACCAAAAAAGCAACCAGACAAAAAAGTAAACTGAAATAGAGGTAGATAGCTCTCTTCCATACACAGAAAGTTTTCTGAATTACAAGCGGGTACAAGATAACAATAAAGTATATGAAATATGTAGTAGAAATTTTATTTTCTATGCTTTTGAAACATCAGAACAACTCAGAAATGTAATCTACCAGGAATATAATCTGAAAACTGGAAATAGGTGTGATGAGAAGAACAAATCCCTTTTAGAAGTCAGCCACCTAATCCTGATCTGTCACCAGCTGATAGATTCATGCCAACTTCCATGCATTTCCAGGACTCAATTTTGTTTATTTTGCCATGATCTATATCAAACAGTCAAGCTATTTTAAGGTATACTTTAGGATGGGAAAGCCTCGAATCTCATAGTTGTGCTGACAGTTGGAGGCTGAGAGGGACAAATACTGTACGTGGGTTCATTCTAAAAAAATAAGGAGATTAACATTCAAAGTCTTGAGTGAGAAAACTGAGAAAACATCTCTGTTACTGTGTTTTCCTCATGCTTCCAGAGTTATATTAAATTTATCTGGAATGTTCCTAAAGCTGTAAAATAAAAGAAATGGTGAAAGCAGAGCAAAGGTAAAGTTAGGAGAAATGGCTGCTATGTAAAAGTTAAAAAACCTGCTTCTTTTCTATACAAAAATACATAATCCCTACCAAAGAGCACCCTTGATGAAAGTACTTTGTTGATTAATAAGAATCAGTTCCTCACTCACATCACCAAAATTATAATTTGCTCACCTCAATGACTGAAAAGAGTAAGATACTGTAATTACATTAGATGCACTGGAGTCTTAAAGAAGTAAAAGCTGATTTCAAGAATTCTTTGCAGCCTGAATCACCAAAGATTTTTCTGTTCATAAGTATTACTATGTCTCCTTTTTGTTTTGTGCTTGTCTATGTTCTTTAGTAGACTCTTACAATCTTGATAGTTTCTGTCCAAGAACTCACCAGGCGTGTAAGAAAAAATCTCTAATATTTTTGATACAGACAAGAAATCACACTTAGAATTTTTGAGTGAACTGCTGTAAAGGACAAAAAAAGGCTTAGTAAGTATCTTTAGCTTCTAAGGAACAAAAACATTTTCCAGCATGCTGTAGCAAACATACTGAACTGCTTTAATATGCAACAGAACAGGGTTTCAATTTGTAATGTGATGTATTAGGGGTGCAAGAGAAGCTCACTAAAATCACTGTAGTTCTTCATTTGCCTTCAGCTGATTTGGGATTAAGCATTTTGGAGGATTTTTTAATATCTGGAAGTGCCAAATACTAATGATACATTTATTATAAATGACTGTTGATTCTTGTAATCATGAATTCATATCCTACCTCCACTGTGAATAATATGTTAAAGTATTTTGATGGAGTAAGATTACTTCTCATCTTCAGGAAGAAACTAAAGCAAGTTCCACAGAGATTTTAATCACAGGGACAGTATCTGTATAAATTGCAAAAATCACACCTTTGAGTTTTTCTGTATTTTTTACTTTCCAAAAGCATAGGTCAAGACTGTCTTACTCATCTCCAAAAACCCTACACTATTTACACTTCTGAATCTCACAGGTATCAGAACACACAGTGCTTACAACCTTGCATAAAGATTAGTCAGTAGAAAGGTGAACACTGCAGTGCGGTAAAGCTACTGCTAACTTTGTATTGGTGAACTAGTCATAACGATACTGTATCAAAGGCATGACTTCCATTTTGATTCCCTCAGCTTTTAAAAGGCATGCTAGGTTGATTAATTTTAGCTATTCATAACTCCAGTTAAACTCCATTAAATGTCTATAACAGAATAAGAATGTTAAAAGTTTACTTCAATTACTCTTTCTGCTCTGGGCAGCACCTCCCTGGATAGAAAAACATGAAGAAATTTCTATCTGGCAAATTGAATTCTAAGAAATGGCATTATCATATAATCCGTTACAATTTCAGGCTTCTTTTATAGATTTTCTGTTCCCAGCAAAACTCTTAATGTTCTATTACGAAGTACTCAAATTCATCCAATACTGAATTTTTATTTGGGCTCATCAATTTGTTTTTTAAAAATAACGGAAGATCCTAAGATTCTTTTCTCCTGCTATCTCAAATACATTAAGAAGTCCTCTGCCTTAGCTCCTGATCATCTGCAGAGAAGTTTTTGGATTCCACTTACAGAAAAAAAACCAAACCAAAACACCACCCCCCACACACACATTATCTAGGTGCTTCTATTTCCCCATGTACTAGTAAATGAATTAATTTGTATTCAGTCTTTATCCCATCACATATTGGACAGATACTACCATATATGCCTTAATTAGCTCAATATTAATTTATTGGTATTTGCTTGCATAGACTCTATGATATTTTTCCATCAGCATGCTTAGGCTTTTTATACAAACCTTAAACAGGATTATACAAGAATTAGCCATAGGCCTTTAACTTAATGGTTTATTGGCGTGACTATCAATACTAGCAAGGTGGGGATGATGCAGAAGTAGGATGAATGTTTTTGAGGAAGCATAATCTCCTTAATTTTGTAAAGATACCATTAGCTCAAGAGAGAAGGAAGATTTATTTTTATTTGTATTTTTATTTTATAATTTTTTATTTATTTCTTTTATTTAAAAGAAGCCAGGTAGATGTAAAAATCATGGTTTGCAAGTTGTTTAGAGACACTTCCCAAGTCCTGTGATAGAATCAGAAAGGATGTGAAGGATTTCTGCAAAAAGACCACAAACAGTCTAAAAGAGGCTGCACATCTTTCTATTCCTTTAAAAATGGCAAAACCGGATGCATGTAAAAATCCAATTCTGTGATATAAAAAATGAATATTCAAAGCCTGCTGAGTGCAAAAATAAATCACTCAATAAGGTTAAAAGAACACTGAATTCTGGGAAACTGATAGAATACAAGCTACAGCACAGATAATCATTAGGCAATGAGAAAGATCTGGCAAGATTTCTGTAAGAAAATTAATGCTGATAACTCTGCATCATCAGTTTAGAAGTACAAGTGGGATTCAGGATAAAAAAAGAACCATGTCCTGTTTAAGTACTGACGGAATATAATACCATATGTGGAAAAGGACACTATTAATAGGCCAATCTTTTCTGTAAGATGGAGAAATACAGTTTAACTTACATAAGCTGCAAAACTATTAAATGCAGAAGTTAAAACTTTGCACCCTATAAAAGCATTAGAGGAATCAATCTTAATTATTTGTAAGAAAGGAAAGCTTAAATAAAAACACAATTCTTTAAAACCAATCAACAAATAAAAACTCCATGACTTGGCTCAAATTATATTTTCTGATTATCTATCATCTTTCCACCAACTGAGGTGCATCTCCATCCTTTCACACAATCTCATTATTTTTGTAGAGAGTTTGTTTACTGTGATCACTCAGCCACTTGGGACGGTCTTCCTTCTGTGTCCTGACAAGTCTCCTCTATCTATTTTCTTGCTGTTCAGACATAATCTACCTCTCTGGAAAAATAATTACCTGCTGCATTTGGATTGCTTGAGGTTTTTTCCTGTCTCTGCAATTGTACAACTTTATGCCTCTGTCAATTAAATGAATGAAATAGGTATTTATATTATTTACTAATCACTTACAAACTTGCATACAGCGCAGGAGCAATTTCACTGCTTGATTTAAAACCCTGGAATAGCTCCCTTAAAACCAAATCAAAACAGACATGCCACATTAATGCAGAATATTATTTGACTAGGAAAAATGCAGACATCAGTAAAAGGATGTCTGCATAACATACAATCCTGTTAAAAAATCAGTAAGTTATTAGTTCCAAACTTTGTAACCTGCAGACCACTGTCAATCTGTTGTCAAACCAATATTTACAGTCTTTCCTTGCATTTCTAGCCCTTTAACCTCCCAATATCCATCTCAGGTCCTAAGAACTCCCTCCTAGCCTCCCTGTTTAAATTAATTCTTTCTGATTCAGCCGCAGGCTGGTTCTAATACCCACTACATATAAACCATATTTCTTCCTGCAGCATTTTGCCTAGGAGTCATTTTAGGGATGGGAAAGAGAAAATCAGCTATCCTGCTGCTGGATCATGTTTCTCATCCTAGACGTACCATATCGTTCAACAGTTCTGATCCAACTGAACTGTCCACGCTGTTAAGTCAGCTCTCTCCATAAGGAGTTTATAGGCAATTCTGCTGCAAAACATCATTATTTTCATGTTATGTTTTTCAAAGTACCAATAAAATTTCAGTCACATCTTCAAATTGTTTTCATAGCTTATCACTTCAAATGCCCAAACATTTATTTTCATGTACACTTCATTATCATGTACACAGAGGAAAAAAAAAATAAATACAAGAAACCAGATCAAAACATCTTCTCCTAACTATAAGAAAAAGCAGCAAGGAAAGGGTAACAGAAGGCAGAATACAGCTACCTGCTTATGGGAATTTTTAAAAAATGCAAATTTCATTAGGACAGAAAACAACAACTTAGTGTATGTACTTCCCCAAAATCATTTTTAAGAGTAATAATTTTCACCAGTCTC
The DNA here is from genome assembly GCF_900496995.4 of Aquila chrysaetos chrysaetos. Taxonomy (NCBI): domain Eukaryota; kingdom Metazoa; phylum Chordata; class Aves; order Accipitriformes; family Accipitridae; genus Aquila; species Aquila chrysaetos. Next base: position 21,889,996 of record NC_044017.1, on the reverse strand, counting down.
CCGTTTGCATATGATGAGGCGACAATAGACACATACATATAGCAGATTTATTTCTTTGTAAAAACACCAAAGAAAACATTTCTCTCCCTCTAACAAAGAAATCCCTATATATTTTATTTAATTCAGGACTGAAAGCAATCCTGAGTAGACACAGAGTATATAATCATGGAAGAAAAAGGCTATTACAAAGTTCAGAAGATCACATTTTCTAACCCTTTTCCCCTCTATAGAAACAACTACACTTGTTTTCTATCCTAGCTGATATCGGTCTAACTTCAAAACCTCTCAACAGTGAAGTTTTCAAAACCTTTCTCAAACCTCTAACCCAGTGCTTAAGCATCCTTACTGTTAAAGATATTCCTTAATGTCTAATCTAAATCTCCCTTGCTGATTTGAGTCTTTATTTGTTATGCCCACACAAGTCTGGTATTGTCTAGATTGAAAAACTGCCGTTCTTTACAACTTTCCTCGGGGAATATGTTTTCTTTAGACATCTGATCTTTCTCATAGCTCGCCTGTAGTGAACTCTTTTCAACTGGTCCACATTTTTCTACTCTGGATTGTCAGCAATTGAGCCTCATCCTTTCAATTATCTAATATCAGAAATCAAATGTATGCTCTGTTTAACTCAATCTTTGTACAGAAAACCTATAATGGCCAGCATTTCCCTCAAAGGTTAGCTTAGAAAAAGAAAATGCACGTCTATGTGTACCACGATCTGCGTTATTATTGCAGATTGACACAAAGGACAACCTACAAGGACTTGGGTCTCGATCATATTAGGTATGGCATAGCAGCAACACTTTTAATTACTGAAGTGTACCAATCAGTGAGAGGCTCCAATATATGCACTTTTTCATAAACAAGAAAATGTTTTATGTTTTTTGAAATTAACTGATAGAGAATGCTGGAACACAGGTCCTTTTATACATATTTAATTTTAATAATGTTTGCCAGGTAGGCTAAGTTAAGATTATGAAGCAATTTCACACGAAGGAAAGGGCAGAATATATAGGAAAAGAGAAAAAAATATATCTGTAATGCTTTATGGCATTGTTTTAATGTATAGATGTTTACATGTATTACATACATGCAATTTTGGGGAGACATGTACGTGTATTCTTCAACCAAAGGTGTCATTGCAGTTTGCACGTGCTAAGTGCACTGCAGCTCGCACAGCTGTACTTTGCTAATTGTACCTAGCAAACTCATATACTGTGGTAACAGGGAATCTAGCATAAACAAGTATTTTGCAAGATTATGTAGGTCTTATCACACTCAGTACTGAGTGAAGGAATTGAAAGTTTGGTTGACTATGTCAACAGGAGTCATCCCTCTGACTGCAGTTCTGACATACCCATAAAGAGACAAATAAATCTAGAGACTAGTTACCAGCTCTGGGAGGTGCAGCTTCACATAAGAAAAGGACTCACTGATGTGTATTAAATTAGCTAAATACATATAAAATTAATTTCTCACTGTATCAGTAAACACAGTAAGTTCAGAAGCACAGGTACTTTGGAGATCCTATCATGTTCACAGTTTCGTTCAGTCCAACTAAACAATGAAATGTTGATGTTGTTGATCATCCCAAATTTGTTCATGTCTTATTTGAGAAGAAATCTTTGCAGTTTACCCAGTCTCCAGAATTGCAGCAAATTGTCAATATTTTTGCAGATACATTTCCCAATCAGCCCACTGGACTGGAAATATGCAGTTTATATGATTTGCAGTTGTTTATGCTCCAGTGTTTTCCTGTATTTTAAATATAGTGGACAATTCTACATATATCTCAGTTTTACATGTATGAAACTTCTGTAATTTCAAAGCTCTTTGCTAACATAACTATAAAAGGTGAAGCAGGCCCCAGATATATTTCCTTCATATTATATGTAATTCTCTTGCCTGTGAGATAACTCAATTACTTAAAAAGTCCCTACCACTACTGTAATAAAAAGTTTGGAATTTTCCATATTTGTGTGTGGGTGCACAAATGTGTTTAAAGTATGACTTTGTGAAGAAGACGGCAGCCTTAATGAACTCGAGCAAAAAAAAAAAAAAAAAAAAGAATATAGCTATATACAAGTGTGTGTATATATATCTATTCACATCTATAGATATGCATACCTCTATATATAGCTATATACATGTGTATATATATCTATTCACATCTATAGATATGCATACATATGTGTAGATATATATGCACACACACACATTCCACAATAAATAAAAGCCCAACAATTCACAAGCAGCACAGTATTATGATACATTATACCATATCTCACACTAAAGGTTGTTGTTGTAAGGTCACAACGTTTCCTATTTAAGTGGGTTATTTTTTCTTTTTTTGACTACCTGACGATTCTGCTGTGTCATTTTACATTAAGCGGAGTTAAATGAAAGTTTGGGGAAAAATAGTAAAAAACCCTAAAGAACTTTATATACACAACACACACGTGCATAGTAAATATATATATATGTGTGTTGTATGAATAATAAAGGAATAATTCTTGGTATTCCTTGGTACTCAATTTTTTTTTTTTTCGGACACCACAGTATTTCACAGAGATCAAAAGCTTTAAATGGATACAAACTTAGAATATTGCTATGGACCGAGGGACATCAGGAGTTAAAAGAATTTTTGACCAAGGGATTTTGTTCTGTTTTTTCCCTACCCCCACAGCTGGAAGTAAACTGTGGAACCATCATCCCGATTAAAATGCAGAGATCATAAGTCACTGTTTTATGTTCTTATTTCAGTTTTCTCCGTAGCTATAGGTTATTTACAGCACATTTTTGTCATTATCTCTAGCTGTATACTATGACAGAAAGAATCCTGCTCATGGTCCCCATGATGCCCTTCTATTCTACCTATATATACCTCACTTGGTCTTTCAATTTATTCCTGTACTAACGTTTCCTTTCCAACCTTCCTCATTTTAAACGAGCTTGGGAAAAGTTGTTTCTGAAACAGCGATTTAGCTCATTTTCTGGGCCTAGAGGAGCATAGTTAACTGATGTATTGCCCTATGGATGTTGTAATTGTTGCAAAACATGATGTATTCCCAGAACAGTGATATCAGTATGTCATTTTGAAAATATGCCTCCCAGCATTCCACTGAAATTAATGAAGCATCATTAAATAGTTGCAGTTCTTAAGCATGTTGTACATTCCAGCATGCAAAGAGTTATTGGTAAACCTCAAGGTGTCAAGAGGTAATATTTGTCAAATCAAAGCTAAATACAGTAATAGCTTCTGAAGGGGTGTTTTCATAACATCCAAAGTACCAGCTCTTTAACATGCACTATAACTTTGAGAACCTGTAACAGAGAATGAGAAATGCTTGTGTTGACTTCAAGCATACAAGTGATTTAGGAGTCACCATATAGCTATTACAAATTACCAGGAACCACCCCCCCCCCCCCCCAAATTAGGAAAACTCACACAACTAAGGTTACTGCTTTCAAAAGCTTCCTATAGACTTCCTTGATTACAAACAAGCAAAAAAAGAAAAATAAATACTAATCCTTCTCTAATAACTGTTTATAAGATACTTTTGAAATATATATACTCAAGTAGAAACAGGTTGTTCTTATTATCATAGTAATTTGCCACATGAAATTAAAAGATAGGACAACATTTTCAAGATCAGATAGCAAGCATTTTCAGTGTTCTCTAAAATTCAGATTTAGACGATTACATGGAACACCTGGTTTAAAAGATACTGAATAGCTCCTATTTGAGCATAATTTTGAAAATTAAGCTACAAGAAACACAATTTCAAAGGCTGTTAAAATTCAATGAGTTGAAAACTACACTGAAATTTAGGAATCTAATTTTTACTGTATGTTTAATGTTCTTCTTGTAATGTAGTCTTAGATGAGGACTCAATCCGTACTTCAGCCAAAGCTCATCAGCTGTCCAAAGTGCCACATCCTATTCTGTAATACGGCTTGACTATGATCAAGTCAGCAGAGTCTTAAAGGAAAATCAGAAACAGGGAGATTCACAGCATTGTGAACTCAATCACAGACTGACAGAATTAAGAAGGAGACCAAGGCTCCAAGCTCACCTTTAGAAATGAAATGTAACTTCTTAATCATGAAAATGTTATCCCGGACATCTAATTTTGACTTAGCCATCTGATTTAAGCACCTTTTCTAAGCACAGTTACAATGTACACGTTATAGCATAGGCTTTTATGAAAACAGCTGGGTTAGCTCATGTGACACAGATTATTTGCCCCTATAATATGAAAAACTTTCTTTTAATGGTCCATTCTTGATATTGGTCGCTGATGTTTTGGATAATACCAGCAAGCCAAAAATAATTACTATTTATGATCTTCATTGTCTGAATCAGTTTATTTAAGCAGTGGATAAATGGAGCATGCTCAAGTTTTCAGGCCAATGTTCCATTATATGTCATATTTTTGTTTACAAGGTACTTACTAGTCTCCATCTGGTTGGTATTCTAAGAAATATTGGAAGCATTAATAGTCTGTCTTTACTTATGCCAGACAAATGGCTGGGAATTTATTGACTGTGACTTTTTTTATTTCATATAATGATCTGTCAATCAAAGCACAAGCAGGTATTCTATTATGGTTACTAAGTACTTCATTAACATTTCATATTACTTACTGCTCTTAAACTACCAAAGCAGCAAACAAAACACCTTAAATGGCTATACACACAGTAGAAAATGGACACGGGATATATAAGAAATACTAGCAATGGGGAAGTGCTGCAGGCAAGTAAATACTGGAGGCAAAACATAAATACATAAAACTTCAGATACACATAATAAATGTTTATATTCACTTTTCTGTTAGGGTATTCAGCATAGATGGGCTTATTAACATTCTCTTTCAAGAATGTAAAAAACTGTATTTAAATTTCTATAATGTTTTCTATATCCTGCTTTTCTGCATAGATTACTCACTGTCACTTTCTAATAGAGGGGGGGAAAAATAAAGTAATAAAAAAAACCCCTTTCAATCAGCCTACAGATAACTGGTTAAACAGACACCATTTACCTGAAACAGACAAAATTCTGTGGATTCTGTATTGATCAGATCGCTAATACCACATGAAGAGAAAGTTTAAAGGCAAGAATTCAAGAATTCATTAATTGAAATTATAAAGAAAAAACATAAATAGCTGCATAAATCAAATATTCCCATTTGCTAAATACTATCAAAAGCAGAAGGTAGAACAATTTTTTTGCATGTAGCCTGATGATATTCCCCTAAAAATGTCAACAAAACAGTCACCTCAGCAATATTCTCTAGTCAGTTGAGAGTACAGGTGCCACCTATATGGTAACTTAAATTAACAGCATCTATTCTAAAAAAGGAAAACAATAATAACAACAACAACAATAACAATAAAAATTAAAAAGCCAATAACAATAATAATAACCACCTTATAGCTTCTAATTATTCAGGAACCAAAATATAAGCTTCCAAGATATAGAAAATCATGTCAAAATAGTCATGAGAAGTTCGCAAATTAAAGAACTATCCTTTTTGGTCTAAAGTAATATTTCCATAAATTATCATAAAAACTCTATTATTTTACTTTAATTCATTGCTTCATGACAATAGAAACAAAACAAAAAAAAAAATTAAAGAACCCCACATAATGTCATCGTAATTCCTTCCTTGTGAGAGGTACACTCAAGATTACAATAGTGGGCATGAGTCCAAAATACCACTTGGAAACTGGGTGGCTATGAAAGAGGTTCTCAGAAGAACTCAGAAATAATAAAGCTTGAGGATCTTTATTTCATAAAATTCTACAAATTCTACAAAATAAAGTTCACCAAAATTATTGTCCAAAGAAAACTTTTCACTATACAAATGGAACTTAATACTGAAAATCTGTATTTTAATAATCCGGAGGAGGGGAGGGGAAAGCAAATAATTCCACAAACAATAAAAACCTTTTGTGAGCATGGTGGGACTTTATCTCAAACAAGGAGACTGCTGTTGTTCAGCTACGGACTCTCTACTGCCATTTATTTCATTTAGAAGGCACTCATATACCAGGGTGATGGACGGCAGCCTACAGTAAATAGATTAGGGTAGATTTAATGCTTGCCTTCTCAGTTAAAAGTCTAAAACTTTGTGAAATGGAAAGGGGCTTGGTCCTATATTCTCCTCCTCTCAATTGGTTATTCACTGGCTAGCTGACAGCAAAAGGAAGTAACCATCCATCATCTTCAATGGGGAGGCAAAGCAAGGAAAAACGTCTTAATAATGTTCTGACAAAAACAGCAGGGAAAAGGCAGTATCACTCTGAGATGCAAGAATGATACGCAAATCCTTGATTTTTATCACACAGAGTATCAGCATAGAGAGCTATTCACATCTGGTATAAAGGAGAACTACACACTTTTTAATTTACTCTTGAGTCTTACTAGTTTGAATACCTCCTGCATCATTTTGCAAGGTAAAACAACAGCACTGAACTCTGACTAGGACAAACCATCTACCTAATAACAGTTTATTGACTAGGAGCACATGAGTCTTATTAATTTGACTTTAGAATTCAGACAAGAAAGAATGACAGGTGTCCGGCGCCTCAACACAATGATAATGATTTCTTGTGTTGAATTAATAGCAATGAAACATGCTTGATTTCAGCAGCTGTTGGAAGCAGCAGGGTTGCTCCAGTCAGAATAAAGAGAGACTTCCACCTCCCCGGATAAATGCATTCAAATCAAACAGTGCATACCAACAGTCGGCAGTACCCTGCTCCTACGTTAACAGGGATTAATCACATTGCTGATTGGCTCTCAACTGTCTTCTCTTCTGTCCTTGCTGTGGACAAGACCACTGAGCTGCTCATTAAAAGAGCTGCACATCAGCTGCAGGAGAGAAGGATGGTGATCCCTGAAGAATTATTATAATCAGTATGAGGCCTTTTCAGCACTTCATATAAGCTTAACGGAGGTCAGGTGTCAGTGATTCCCCACACCTCTCCTGAGGCCAATACCACTTTGCACCCTGCTACTGACAATACTGTCCAGGCAGCACAATTCAGTTTTATTGGTGGAACATTTGTAGGAACTACAGCGTGGGGAAAAAAGACAGTTGGCTCTATATACTTAATAAGTGGTCTGCAAGTACTGGAATATATGAATATAGAAAAATGGATAGGATATGGGCAGATAGTTACACAGTCGTACTAACTGGGTAATTTGTCACAGGCACATTATTATTTAACCCCTCTTCCACTGTCTGTTATTTTAGCCTTCCACAAGTTAGGCATCCAATCTAAATTACTCATCCAGTCCACATCTATAGACAAAAGAGAAAGATCCTCCAGAGAATAATTCAAACATCAGAAATTAGATGCCCCAGACACCATGATTCACTCCCTTGAGATGCTTGTTTTTCTACACCGACCATAGGCAGACCTGGGATGACCAGTTTTGACCTAGCGCCTAACTTTTAGTAACACTAACTTTCGTGACAGAAAACAAATTATGATTTCAGTCTCTAGATTCTTTCAAGTTGTTGACCAATCTATTTCTATTGTTGATTCTCGGTCTACAGGCTTTGGTCAGACTGTCAGAAGTATTTGTGATATGACTGGACATTAGACCAACCTGATCCTATTTGTCCAGCATAACGCTGGCCTTAAAAGAGACCTTCAAGGATCATTGGTGTCTGGTCTCAGCTGGATTTGTATAAGGCAGTGAAAAGCCCTGTATTGATTGAATTAATTTACTATTCAGCATTCTTCCAAATCACCTTCTTCCCCTATTTCTGCTCTCTGATCTGACACATGTATTGGTAGCTCTTCAAATCAGATCTACCTGAGCTCATCCACTGCTGTAAGAAACCTGGCTTCTGAAACCTAATCTACGTACAAAATGCTGTGGAGGTCACCTCATTAAAGTTTTGCTGTAAGTTACTGAACAGTAACAAAACAGACAGTTTTAAAGGCATCTGTTACTTAGCCACACATCCTTGTGGATTTTGGTCTCTGTAACTCTTGACAGCTGCTTAAGTCATTACCATATCCTCATCAATGTAATCAGTACCCTAAGGCTGCCCTACCTCTCAAATTCACAATCTGCAATGCTGCTCACTTCAGTGCTTTGGGGCATATTAGCAACTCAAGCTTTTTCTGCTTTGATGTGCATGTTCTGTACCACTGACCCCAAAATGTGCAGGTCTAATGAATTGGCTTTAATAGTTTTCTTACCCACTTAAATGTTTGTGTTTTAATTGGCTATACTACCATGTGTCCTGAACTACACTGAAAAGTTCACAGCATAGATGCTAATGGTGCCTTTCTAATTACTGCATAATGAACAAAGGTCTGCCAGAGCAATTTCAGAGGTTAGACTTCACAATTAGGAACCCCATTTTAATAAAAGTCAACCTAAAAATTTCACACACTTAATAAAAATAATCTACACCACAAAATAATATTTTTAAAATAACTGGGTTTTTTTAAATATTTGTATAAATTCTCCTAGTTACACGAACTTACTATTTTCTTCGTTCCCTTTTAATCTACCTGCCAACAGCCACAACCTCACCTTTATCATGTTGTCCCTGAAGCGTACTTAACTTTCATGGATCACCGCTCTGGGGCTGAACTTGATTTCTCTTTTCATTTACTTTAGGGACCACTGATAACTGAGGGGCAGGGTCATGCCATCTACTGGCAAGTTTTACATCCAGGCTTGTATAGAGCAGAATCCAATGATTTCTCTTAGAAAACTCCAACGCTTTTTCAAACTAAATTCTATTTTTTTCCAATATTTCCAATTGCATAGGTATCAGTAAAGATATTATTTCTAATGGAGACAGAAAGTGTAGCAGCTGGTTCTGTTTCATGCCCTGTGCCACCTGCTTTGTGCATCAATGGCACTAGCTAAAATACTTTTGCATCACTGCCAGCCTGAAGACCTGAGATCACGATAACATGGTGAAAGTTTAAGATTAGGGTAGATGAAAAGGATGGAAGGCCTCCCCATAATGTCAAAAGACTGTGGATTAGGTATGAGCAAGGTCCAATATCAGCAATCTCCATTATAACACCAGCTTTCTGCTTCCTTCAATTCTCCTCATGTTACCTCAGGTTTGACAGCTGGGGAGTTCAGCAGAATATTCATACACCTATGTTGCACACATTAGCTATAATTAAAACAACACCTGATGTTAGGTTAGTATGGTTGCATTTTTAAGTGTTCAGCCATCAGAACATATGAAGTTCAACAAGAAAAATGTTGCGGCATTTCACTACCATTTCCACTTAAACATTTAGATACAATTTCACAGCTATGCAGTGTGATATCACACTTTTATTCCTAAAAATGTAGCTACAACAATATTCAATTTCCTGCCACAGTTCCACGTGGCCATAAACCTTTTTGTTTTCTTTTTTTTTGGTCTTTTTTTTTTCATATTTATTAAAAAAAATTTCCTTAGAAACTAAAAAGTTGCGGAGTGTGCAACTAACACCACACATTAGCAGGAAAATCAGGTAACACAGCTTTCAATAAAATTAACAATGTGGTACCAGTAGTTCAACCATACTAAATGTTTTTGGACTGCCAGAAATCCCTGTTATATTCAGGTTAGTTAAAACCTGCATGTATCTAGGGATTCACCTACGTGAGCATTTTGGTTTGAATCAGGAGCAAGTTTTAGAATGGAACATACAGCTTGTGTTCACTGACTGAGCCTTGGTTTACAGTGTGGGGAGGTTTGGAATTGCACAAACTGGCTTTCAGGTGAATTCAGCTGAACAGTAAGATGAGGTCCCGTATTCCAGGGCATCCAGCACAGGACCACAGAAGAGCCAGACCTAGCAAAATTCTGAAAATTCATAAGGTATAGATGTCAAGACCTCAGCATCAGTTGCTTCACTCTAAGGCGGTCTATTGTGTCACCCTACTTGATAGTATTAGATGTAGTCTACATACTTAGGGAAAGAGTAAAATAGCAAACTTGAACTCCTTGCTTCTAGGAGAAAGAAAAAAAAAAAAACAAAATGAGGAAGGTGAGTAGGGCTTAGGAGGTTTTGTTGACTTTTTCTGGTTTTCTTTGTTTGTTTTGTTTTTAAGAATAAAGCAATTTTTGCACACAGCAGAAAGGCACATCACATCAGCAGAAAATTACCTATGCTAAGTGTAGCCACTGGACTTTTTTTTTTTTTTAAATAGTATTTTATGCTGATTGTTCAAACCACTATTAAAGTCACTTTCTCCTTTACAGACTTAGCTAGACATTGCTAGAATGACTGCCATCACTATGGAAGTCACAGAATTACAAGCTGTTACAAGAAAATTAAGGTAAGAGAACAGAGAAGAAACTCCTGAACTGAAATTTGAAGGATTTCAAAACAAATCCATATGATTATTTTAAGTAAGCAAGTTTCTTCAAAGGTACAGCATACCCACATACATATTTCCAATTATTTCATCTCAGGGGAGGAATATTCACAGAAACTATCTTAGAACATTTTTCTACATTGCCCCTTAAAAAGACTAGCCACAAGTGTCTCTTTTCTGCTCATCACACTGATCGTTGAAAAAGAACAAAAAAACATCAGTAAGGTAAGTTCTTAGACTGTGAATTCCAGGATTTTTCTGCCCATGTTGTTCTCTAGCAAAAGAGTTGAAGGGTACCAGTATGGAAAACCTTGGTCATACCCCTGCCCAAAACCTAAAGAGCAGAAACAGTCCTTCAGACTTCCACTCTTTAACCAATATCCAGAGGTCAGGAAGAGGACAATGTACATTTCTTGGCTCTTCCTTACTGTTCTTTTTAGTCACTTAAATACCACCACCTTCTTTATATGGATACCACCTGACAAAGGGTCTCTGCTAAGTTTGAGGTGTAAAGGGATACAATGAAATCTGAGGGAGTTACAAATTATTTTCACAGTTTTTAATTTGTGATAGAAGAAAAAGACGTCTTTACAGCCAGGCACAGGATAACCCAGTATTTTTATATACTTTTCCTCCTAAAAGCACAAAATGATAACCACTTCACTACTACAGTACACTACCATCAATTACTGTAGAAAATGTATCAGAGCCTCTTCTCTCGATAACAATTATTTCCCATTCTCATTTATGTAGCCTATGTAATTTTGTTAAAATGTGTATTTGTGGAGATGAATGCAATCTACGAACAATAATTATGATTCTATTTTGATTATTATTTTCATTCCTGTCTTAGTGAATATTGCCTTTTTCAATGAACTTTATTATTTATGTATAAAGAACTCTAACTGATTATTAAGTAATCCTTAAATGGTATAGTGAATTCTGAATGGACAGTTATTTCACTAACTGTAAAATTAATACAAAATTAAACAGCTACCAAACTGATGCAGGTTTCAAAACAGAACTTGTGCATCACAGGAAGAAAATATTTCGGTCAGTGAAACTGTGTAACACATACATCAAATAGAGTTTCATTGGCTGGGTAAATTCCACAGTTAAGAAGACTACAGATGATCACTATTCCTAGAAGTGAGTCACCGTTCCAGTGGGTACTGTTTGATTTTGTGATGGAATACAGCAAGGGAATATCACTGACACACAACAGAGGAAAGGACACTGTCAGATAAACCAATATAGCTTTCTATCATGCAGAGCTGACACAGGAGTGGAGGGGTAAGTGAAATTCCCAACAGCCTTCAGATAATATTCCACTTACTGGCTGTTTTTGTGACTACTTAATGAAGCTTCTATTCCTGCCTGCAGATCCCTGTTATATAAAAAGATTTTTCACAGGTGAAAGTGAGACGGAAAATATGACTTTATATCCAACTTCCTCATATATGCATCCTCTTAAATATATGCATTAGTGAAATACAAAAAAAAAACCACCAACAACAACAAAAACGCTAATTCTGAGTATCTTTAGAATTACCTCAATTTCAATTTTGTGAGATTGGACACAAGATAATGTGCCTTAACTTAAAAAAACCCCACCTTTAAATAATGGCTTTAGAACAAAGGAAGTATTCACTCTCTCACTTGGTACATATTTACATTTAATTTTCATGCTTAAAGGACTTGCATTCCAATCTCCAAACTGAACTTTAATGTAAGCTGTGGGTAAAGAACATCATCTTCATTAAGCATCAACCAGCAATCAAACAAATAAGAACATTTCAAAGTAGAATTCCCACCCTGCAGGGTTCCAGTGAAGGAAATAATAAAGTGAAATATGAAAAATAAAACTGTTCTTCAAGAAGAACAGTTCTAATTAAAAGGAAGACCTAACAACTTCATGGATTAATTGGGAACCAACTGAGATAATTAGACCTCTGGGAATAAGATTACACCCATCATAAACTGCTTTTTTCACAACTACAGGTTAAGTGCTTAAAGCTTTAATTGGGGGCAGCACTAAGAGGAAAGTGGAACTTGCACAGAAGAATTAATATTTGGTGAAGCAATATCCTGAAGTACTTTGGCATCGTTAAAAACCACATTATTATTTTTCCCCAAGTGCATTGGATTCTTGGAGCCAAGTTGACAACCGTGGTTACAATTTTTACCAATCAAAAAATGCTCACGCTATTATACTTTGACCTGTAAACCACATGTAGCTGCTGTGTACATTAGTAGTTCAAATACAGTTTCACCTTCTGTGATTACAGTTTAAATGAGATGTTATTTTAACACATACATACACCATGATAGTTTCTGCAGTCAAACAAAGTCCTTCAAGAGAAACCTACCCTGAGAATACTACACTAAATTAAGAAAAAAAAAAAGAAAGAAAGAAGAAGACTATAAAGATCTGGTGAACTGCTACAAAGAAAAACTGCTTCTCAGAATTGCTCCAAGGACTAATTTTAGTGAAACCATTTGAAAGAGAAACAATTTAATACCATAATACAAGTGTCATGGAAACTTTGGCATCCAGCTGATGAATTGTGTGTCCCTTAGACAACTTGGAAAGCACAGTAGGAAAGCCTTACTCATACAACACAAAAGGTGATCAGACTTCCTGCTTTAATCTCCCTTTAGGGGTAGGAAAACACCCACAGAAGAAAGAAATTACATATTTTCTAAAAGCACCATATGTTCTTTCCTAAATGACAACATTCAAGATAAAGACAATTTCTTTTCCATTACAAATTTGATTTGTATGCAAAATAACTTATTTCAATACTAATTCACCATCCTTATTTTTGAGATTACATGCAACAGATGAGAAGCTTGAATTCTGTAAATGTTTTAAAATCCCACAGAGTATACATGGAATTGGATTTATTGTGATACAATTTTAGTGTAAAACAATTTACGTGGTCCATAGGAATCCAGAAAGTTATCGGCATAATTAATCACCCCTAAAAATCTAGTCTAGAAAAGTTTGAAGGCTGTTTCTGAGGTGTGTATTTCAGGGGGTTGTAAACATGTTACAAAGTCCTTCTCTGAATACACATGGTATGGCCCATGGCTATTTGTTCAATTTACAAAAATATTTTCAGGTGGTCTCAAGCCATTCTTGGATTAAAATAGGGAAAAAAAATGTGTCAAAGATTCCTTTTTTGTAATTGCTTCACATTTACTTCATCTTGTCCCAATCTCTGTCAAGCTGTCAAGATCCAGCTGTCAGGCCCTACCTGCATAATTAATCTATAGTTATCCATTTAGGCATGGTGAGTTTCTTGAAGACTAAGAACTACCCTACAAGCCTGATATGGTTACCTCAGCTAACAGGTATCTTATGGAATTTCACCCACTGCTCTTTGTTTGAGATGCTGCTTGGATGTGCCTTGTTTCTTTTACCCTACCTCCTCTCTCCTGCTGCTACAGCTCAGGATCCTGCTTTTCTGCATTTTAAACTCCATCTAGTAACATGAATCTAGGACAAAGATGAAGCAGGGGTGGAAGAAATTGTTCAGGCCAATGGTGTCCCATCATCATGTCCTACAGACTGGCAGATTTCTTGGTTCCTCCAGTTCTCTGATGATTCTTCTGGCCTCTGACCATGTTCATACTTTGCTCTTTGGATGGGTACACTTTGCAACTTTTCTTGTTCATGATTTTTCCTAGCTCCAAAAAAGTCTCTAGCTTCATCTTGTTAGAACTATACCATGGAGTGATACATTAATTGACATAACTACAGATGTCAGCTTTAGTCAATGAAATTGTGTGATAAATTTGGTATAACACCATGACTTAGTAAGATAACAATAAACACATCATTAATAAGTGGCAACTAATTTGTAACTTGGTGTGAGAAATAAACACACAATAATAAAGTAGATCTACTAGCAATCTTTTCAAACACCGTATAATCTTGATCTCTCAACACACAGACAAAAATCTCAAAAAACATTGTTAAACTATTTATAAGTGCATCGCATTCGAAGCCAAGATTGGCAGTTGATTCCAACTATTTCTATATGCCTTCTGGATTCAGGCAGTAATGAACCAATAGCTATCAGCATGACTTCTGCTAAAATACTGTTACATTAATGAGTTTGGATCAGCTGCTCAAACAGTGTGGCTGAAAAAGATGTCTGCTCAGGAAATATATTGGGGGAGGCAAACATAAATGTTAAGTTTTAGCCCCTTAAATTTAATTGATTTCAAACATGATGCCCGAAACCTTTTTTTACATTCAGCTTGATTTGACACTGCACTGAATAAATTAGACTGTATATAAACCAGCCTTCTTTATCTTTCATGCAAAAACACTCGGACAAGTTCTTCTCTTTATTATGCAATTCATAACCCAAATGACATTCTATGTTACACCAGTGTAAGCCACTGGTGAATTTGTCACTATCATATTGAAGTCAGCATTATTCAAACCTAAAAGTTATTCCCTCAGTTGTGCCATACCTCTATATTATCCTGTCTGAGACTGACACAAACTCCAGTGGGGTCACATATCCCTAGAATTAACATTCTGGTGTGAAAAGGCAACAGGGATTTACATATGACATTGCTTAAATTAATTCTTTCTGTTGTCTTCAGTACAGTACTTCCCTGGAGCACCTTTAGTCATTCAATCCACATGGAATGAGGAAGCTTTCTGTGTATTAGTCTGTTAAAGGAACCAGAACATGAGTCACCAGTCAGGTACCTTGACTTTTCCTCCTCAAGTAATGGTAATGATTAGATTATACCTGAATGAATCACCCTCTGCATCTGTGAGAAGGTAAAGATGATACACCTGAAGCTGATGGCTCAGCACTGCGTAGACCAAACAAGGTGCTTGAAAAGGGAGGGGAAAACTATGTCTATCATCTTTTCACGTACATGTTACTAAAGTGTGCCCTTGGGGGGGAGGGGAGAAATTTAAAGTGCATTCAAGCCAATTTAACTCCACAACCTGAAACTGAAATTCCAAACACAGTATTTTAAAAATATTTTAGTGACACTTGTCCTATATAGGAAGCAGCTGCATTTATCTCGTTTAAGTCAGACACCAGCACTTGGGATTTGTTCAGCTCCAGGGTTGTATCATAAATTCCTTGAGGGAATTCACAATTCACCAAATGACGTATTGTTATTAACACCAAAAGTGAACCATATTCAACAAAACAGTACTCAGTGGGAAGCAATTCTGCAGTGTATAATTATAGTTGCTGTTTCCCATCCCAGGATTAAATGTGTTTTCACTTTTCAACTTCAACAACAACAACAAAAAAACAAACCCACCTTTCTCCACCCCTCGAAACACCTAAGGAGATGCATTTTAATATTTAAACAATTCTTTATCTTGATTCTTTAAATAACTCCCACCTATACTATTCTTTCACTGGAACACCTGGATTATCCTTCCTTTCTAGCACCACTCTGGGTTCTGAGGTTTGAGGTTTCTTTTGTTTTGGTTTCTGAATATATGACATTGCTACCAAATGTAATTATCAGCTGCATCTACATTATAATTAAGGTCTCTGTTGATTACTATAAATGCCTTGGAAAAAATAAAAAAAAAAAACTACTCATCTTTATTTAGCAGTATAAAAGACTCTGTATAAAAGACTCTGTTGCTCCAGTTTGAGAGTTATGGCATTTTACGTGGTATTGTTGGCATCTTTAGCTAGCTAAAATCCTCCATATTTCTCACCTAAAAACCTAAGGACATGTTCCTTTTTCAGTTGCACTTGTGTAACTTCAGAAAAATCCTCTCAGCCTACAGACTTTGGAAGTCCTTGCAGATAGTTAGAATGGATACGAGTCCTATACTTATGTTGCAATAAAGGGCCATAGACCTAAATCATAGCTCAGGAAGTTTAGATGTGGTTTCATATATGAGACCGCATGATATTTTTTATTGGTGTAACAGGATTAAAGGGTCTTGCATTACATTGAGCATCCAGTGATGAATATTATTTTACCACTATATTATACCTCCTGTCATTTAGAAAACATTAATGAGCATGCCCATACAACACAATCGAACACGTGACATACATCCTTGAGCAAGCATTGTCTGAAATACCTTTGGAGCAATCAGCAACATAGACACATTTATGCAATGCTGAGGAAATAGGTCCATGGCATTGCACCAGTGAAATGTGACCTAGTACATTTGTGTGGTGATGTGCCATCTGATTCAGATTTATTTGCCTGCATTAACATTAGCTCACAGATCCATATATGAGAACCTATGTTATTATGCTACTTTTATCCTAGTTCAGTGTGGAATTAATGCTTTCTATTATACCTCTCCTGATATCCAAAAGTAGGTGTGCATTGCTATGCTAGAGGAGAAAGATGTGTGATAACAATTGTCCTGAGGATACCAAAAAACCATAAGACAAAGATTCTCATTCTGTCTCTTAAACTCCACTCCCCTTCTCTTTCTCTTCCTTTTTCTTTTCCATATGCCCATGTGAATTGTGAGAGGATAATTCACTCCCTATCCATGTCTCTTCATCTGAAATTTTTAGTAACCTGCTTGGCTGGGCGGGTTTTTGCTGTTTCTTTTTGTTTTTCTAAAGATGAGATGTTCCTTAAAACCTTTTGAAGGTACAGCTTTGCATCTATAAAACTTTTAGCAGTGGCAGTGAGATTATGAATAGAAATATGAGACGGTATCTCTGACTACCGAACATGGATGCAAACCAAGCAGTCAGATGCAGTTATTCTACTGACCTAGTTTGTAGGTAAGGAATTGTGCATCTGTTCCTCTACCTTTCTCAAAACATGCAACTGAAAACTGCCTACCACACTGATGAAAAACACACATGCACTCTCAGAATAAATTAAAGTATGTTTGTAGAAGAGTAAGAAGAGTACATGAAGATGCTATCTCATTGGATTCACCTTGCTGTTTTAACACGTGCTTGAAATGACAGCAATTCTAGAGTTGCTTCCTGCATCTAACTGCAGACTTGAACTCCACAGCCTTTCTAATTGGTCTTGCTTGTCACACTTAATTTGTTCTGATTTTATTTTAAACAATTATTAAATACAAATGAAAACACTAAAAGCTATTTTGCTCCATTAGCCTTGTGCATTCCACTCTGTATTCAGGCCCTACATCAACAACTGCTGCAGCAATACTGTTTCTTTCAGGATAAAGACAAAACATGGACTACATCCAACTTTTAATCAGCTGTACAGATGGGTTTATTTCACAAATGCACTAGGCTGCACAGATGGAAGTTACTGAATGCCTGACAAGGTGTTAAAATGGTTACTGAGATTACAAAGGAATAAAAAAGCAGCACTGGAAATTATAATTAGTAGGGACTCTATCTCTTAAGGGCTTATTAGTTCAGAACTTAAATTTTGTCCTTGGTGTGTGGAAAATGGTTTGCAGAGTGGAACACATACCAGATTAGCTATGATAACTGTTTTCTATCCCTTAAGAATACACGCAATCTTACAAATATCTAACTCTACTGTTACACCTGATACAATACTCACTGAAACCAGCCAAAGGCATGAGATAGTATTTTTGACCATCCAAAGGCAGAAGAAACAGAGCAGCAGTTTGTGCTCAGTGGCATACTGAGCAGCAGTTAAAAAAAATCCTGCAGATATCAGTGGAGAAAGATAGCTTTATACATGCTTAATGGTATTATGCTTTGGAGCAGTTTTATTATAAACTCAGAGATTTTATGCCTAAAAAAGTTAACTGAATTATCATACTTGACTGAACAGGTTACAGCATTCATCACCTCATGGAATACTATGCCAATTTACTGTCATGATGCCAAATGTTCTAAACTGTGTTTTGGAAATAACACAGTAATAAAAGAGGTCATGAGTAACTGTGATCATTACAGATTCCTGCACTCTTGTATGCAAGAGTGGAGGGCTGCAGAGACAATAGTATCTTTATGCTAAGAGTACTAACCTTTTCTCCATTTTCAGTGTGGTAAGTTTTGGGTCATTCAGGGAAGAAATAAGGTATCATAAGTGCCTCTGCAATCTCTTCATATATACTGAGCTAGGGACAGTTGTGTATGGGTGAATCAGGAACAGACTGTCCTAATGCACTGGAAGCTGCACCATAATTTTATGTGGAGCTTTGTGCCGAATATTTTATTCATAATATGCTCTTGTGAAGATCCCTGGTCTTTCAGTACTATGAATAAGAGATGTTTATTGTCCAAAACTCTAGTTTGTCTTCTATGCTAAAGACTCAGTTCTGTGATAAGCATAGTACATAAATATGCATATGTGGCACCATATAGACAGTAGATACCTTTAAATGGATCAGATGCAGATAAGAGAAAAAATGTTTTACTAGATCCCAAAAGATACAATGATCAAGAAAGACAGTAGTACTCATTTAAAATGCAGCTTAGAACAGAAGGGAAAACATCTTTAAGAAGTGTACATTAAATTCAAAAGAATCATGGTGAGACTGGCATGGTGCAATAGTTAAAGATGACACAAAGGCAAAAATATTCCATAAATAGTTTGGGTTTTTTCACAGAAAAAAGCAAGCTAACATAAAAGGTTGTAGAAGTCAATTTCATTCTGATTCTGAGCAAAGTAATACATATCTGTAGGGATTTAGATACAAAAAATAACGCAGACATGAGTAGGAAGGAAATAAGATAACATAGGTTCATGAAAAACAAATTCAGCCAAACTAATACAATTTTTTTTACAAGATTAATTTCTGTATGACAAAAATAGCAGTAGTTATTGACATCAGTTTCTATTTAAAAAAAAAAAAAAATTTAAAAAAATCTGTCTCTCCACAACCTTTTACTAGTGAAACTAGACACTAAAATCAAGTCCTTACATATTAAATAATTAAATAAATAAGGCTAATTAGTAAGTGTCAAAATGTAGAGGTAAACATAGAATCATTATCAAGCAGGTTTAATGCTACTGATACCCTTCAGGTCCCAAGTCTTTGCACTGTGATTTAAGATTTTCATGAATGGATGAAGCAAAGAAATTAGGGATGAAGTTTGCAGAAGATAAAGATTAGGGGAAAGTGAATAAGTAAAATAAGTGACTCAGAAGGAATTTTGGATCATGCTGGAATCTGGGACCAAGCAAACTATGTATTTTAACATGACCAGATGTAAAAAAAAAAAATGTGGGATGGGAGTGGTGGTGGGGAATGAACAAACAGGAAACCTTGCAGACCATCTTCACACAGCTGGGGAAGTAATTACAGCCAACAGGATTTGAGGGCTGTTAGGGATAATCAGCTGACCATGAGCTCCAAGTAAAAGACAGCAATCAAGAAGACTAACATGGTTCTTGCATACATTCTATTCAGAAGACTCATATAGTTTTAATATTAAAACATGACCAATGCATTAGGGGGTTTTATTTCATGCAGGGGTGACCATTACTAGAATATGGTGTTCATCTTACATTAATTTAAGAATAAGTTTAATTATAAAAAAAATATCAAAAGTTCTGGGAGATTCACTGTCATTGACCATTTTTAAAGCAAAACTATTTTCTTCTAAAAGAGAGATTCAAATTAAAGGAACAACCAATGTAGCCTTTCTAATGGAGAAACGCACTATCACATGGCTCCTCCTGTCTTTATAAACAAGAAACAATATGAAATAGTATCACCGATATGTTAGTAAATATATTTGGTGAAATATTGAACTAGATAAAGCCTACATAATGTCTGTGCACGTGGCAGGATCTACATTCCTTAGAGGTAATATTGACATGCAGATGTCATTCCATTGTTTAAATATATTGAAGTTAACATTTTAGTCAATATATGTAATGGCTTCATACTACTCTACAGAGTAATCTAATGAAATGCAATTAGGGTTTTTAGTTTCAGAGGTTGATTTCAGCATACACTTATTTGTAAATAATTTATAGTCTGTAAAGATTATGAAATTATTAAATAAATGCAAAAAAATGCATGACTTCCTCATTAAGGAGTACAAATGGTAGGTTAATAGTCTTATCACCAACAGATTCAAAATACAGCATTTAAAGAGAATATATTTTATCTGCATAGGGAATCAGATGTTAAATTATACACCATGCAGATCAGCAAATACTAGGATAGAAGACTGTCAATGGAAATATCAGCAATCCAGGAGGTTATGTTATACTTCATCAGTATCTACCTCTTTGTTTAAAAGAAAATTGCAAGGTGATGATGTGCTTGGTAAGGAATAGTGATAGACAGTGGAGCGTAATGCTAATGTGCCATCTCTCAAATAAGAAAGAAAATCAAGATCCAGATCACTGGGGATTGCTTAAAACCTCATGAAGTATTTCCCCATATAAAAAATACTATCAGTGTTAGACTTGGTGACCTTTGCAAACTCCATTATGAGTAATTAAATTTTGCCCAACTCAGACATCCCCAAACGTACATTTATCTGACAGCACAATCAGTTACTCTATAGACTGCCCATTGCCATAGCAGCTGGGAATTAATTTTAAAAATTAATAATTTTAATAATAATTTCTATAAATTTCCCACCCTTAATGAAGCATTGCTACTTCTTACAGAAACATTAGGAAATGCAGTTCAATGCCTTTAGAATATAGAACAGAATTCTGTGAAATCAAATACACTTCAAACATAGTCTTTATTTCATCTAATTTTAGATGTCACAACTTAAGTCACCTAGTGTAAACTACCTAGATAATCTCCTTAGCTAGACGTTGAAGAAAAAACACAGAGGTAGACCACCACCAAACTTGTTAGGATTTATCCTCAGATCCACTTGCATCACTACCGTAACCACAGAGGAACCTTAAATGACTGTATGTGAGATGAATCCAAGCCTCTGTTCTCCAATTTCACAAAAAGATACTTCAAGGCTGAATTTTAGACCAAAAGTGTGTGCCTTTCTTTTCTAGACAAAGAGAATTACATATGAATTACCTCCCCCCCCCTTTTTTTTTTAACACTAGTCAATTAAAAAAATCCCAGGTAAATTTAAGAGCATAGGAATCAACTGTGGTTTCAGGAAGAAAGAAGAATTCTCTGTAAGTTTACGCAGTCCGCTCATGGTGGAGTTCTTGAGGACTAAACAAAGGCATACCTCCTGCCCATTTCCAAGGAGAAGGAGAAGGATCATCAGGGGAACTGCAGGCCAGTCAGCCTAGCCTCACTACGCAACAAATCCTCCTGGAAGCCACATCCATCCAGGCACATAAAGGAGGAGGAGGAGGAGACTGGAAACGGCCTACGTGCATTTACCAATGGCAAAGCGTGCTTGACCAGCTTGATCGGCTTCTGTGATGAGGTGGCTGCCTTCCTGAAAAAGTTGTACAGTGATGCCAGCAACACTTTTTTTGTCCATACTAACAACTTGATGAAAATATGGTTTGGATGGGTGGACTACCAGGTGGCTGGAAAAATTGCTTGGACTGCCAGGTTCAAAGGGCTGTGATCACAGGTGTACAGTCCAATGGGCAGCTGGTGCATAAGGGTGGATAATGGGGCCAATGCTGCCTTTGCATGGCATGTCTGGACTAATAAGCTGAATCATGAGGCAGCGTGCATCCTCTGCAAGTGCGCGGATGACACCAAGCTGGGGGCAAGTGCTCTGCACGCTAGAAGGCCGGGCTCCTATTCGGAGGGAGCTTGTCGGGCTGGATAAATGGGCAACGGGTACCTCAAGAAGTGCAGCAATGGCAAACACGGAGTCCTGCCCCGGGAGGGAATAAGCCCATGCAGCAATGCAGGCTGGGGGCCAACTGGATAGAAAGCGGCTTCGCAAAAAAAGGACTGAGGGGAGCTCATGGAAAACATGTTGAACAGAGCTTGACAGTGTGGCCTTGCAACATGGAAGGCCAATTGCATACTGGGCTGTATTAGCAAAAATGTAATCAGCTTGAAGAGAGTAGATATTCTTTCCCTCTTTTCAGCACTTGTGAGGCCGTATCTGGAATAATGTGTCCAGTTTGGGGCGCTCTGTTTTGAGCTGGGCTTTGGACCTCCAGAGATCCCTTCCAATCTAAAATATTTTATGATTTTATGACTGCTACTTATGCATATCTCTGCCAGATCCATTAAGGATACAAGTCAGAGAGAATTTTATACTTTAAAGCTTATGCACTTGGTTGAAGTCTTAGAAATTTGTAGTCCTATAAACAATGTGACTTTTCACACAGTGAAGGACTTGATTTCACCCAAAGTCTTGACATGCAGGTAACAAGTACATTCTCTGAGAGCTGGGTCTACCAAGCCAAACTGGGTGAAGTACAGAAGACCGATGAAGAAGCATCCCAGTGTTCTTTCAGGTCAAATTAAAAACTCACATTTTGAAAAGCTGAATTTCCATCTAGTTAGTCTTGGAATACTATGAATGGTAATATGGATGAAAGTCTGCAACTACTGAAAAAGAACTAGCATCACAGAATACTTCAAATCTGACATTAATCCAAAAGACATCCATATGCACATCTCAGTCTTAAAAGAGATGATGGGTGAGAAACAACTCTCTTGTTCCATGTTGTTGTTAGCAAAAATTATAAGACATGAAATAGAAACTACTTTTTCATGAGCAATACTACATTTTTGACGCTTATTGGCTGGGGAACTATTAGGAAATAAATAAGCTATTTGAGGCTTAGAAGAAGGATAGTGATCTATCAAACATATCAATATATTATGCACTCCTTGAAGAAGCAAACAAAACAAACTAAACAAGTCCAAAGTCAAAGACACATTCTGTGATGAGCTTGGGTAATATATGGTGCTAAAAACGCACAATAGAAACATTACTGTGGGTAACAAAAGTGCATAAATAGTAAAGAAAAGCTGTAAAAAACAATCAGGAAAGAGACTTACTGGTATTAGTAATGGCAGTGAAAGCAGATTAGTTTCACCATATCTAAACTTCTGGGGCTGTGAAAATAAAACTTTCTTGGAATACTCATTCACTTGAATTTCAGTAGATGAGACACAGTAAATTACAGTCATCCCTAGCAAAATTCAACTTTTTTTTTTTTTTTTTTTTAAAACGTGGCTATCGGAAAACTGAGGTTGTTATGATGGCTAGCTTTAGCACAGTAATTATGTGGTTATGACAGTTACTCAAGAAACAGGAAACCTGGTCCTCCCAGTCTATACTGAAGCCCTGGAGGATGTCCTGATCACGAGGCTAGAATCCAAGTATTCTCTATTCTTCCTATAGAAATTTCTTGTAAAATCAAGAATGTAGAATTTTTAGTCATGAAAGTAAAGCAAATGAGGCAGCCTAATAGTACAAGCACAGACTGAGGAGAGGGAAGTCCCTGGCTCCAGTCCCTACTCCCAAGGATTTTATCCAATGCCGTTCAAACGGAAACAGAAAAAAAGAAAAAAAGTAAAAAAAATTCTTGACTGGATTTCCCCTCCTAGGTTAGTAACCCAAACAGAAGACAATGGAGCCATGTTTTCTCTTGTGCTCCCTACTTTTGGACCCATAAATGTTTTTTGTGTTAGACGTCACTATTCTATCATATTGACATTGGATGAAAACATGAGAAACAATTAAAAAAAATTGTCTTCTGATTTATGTTGATGTGCAAATGGTCACCAGCATATCATTCACTGCATGTGCTCTTCTGCACCTGCACTGAAATAGCTATACCCTCTAATCACAATTTTGTTTAGTTCTCTTAGCATAACACAATACATTGCTAAACTGTCCCTGCTACCAGTAACACATAGTGGCTGGACACATGGTTTTCATCAGAACTGTGATAATAAATTACCCAGCCGAAACAAATCTGAATGTGCAAGGAGACTATTTGCCAAGAAGACAACTACCCTAACTAAATGAAGGAAACAGACAAGAGGGAAATAGGACAGGATATTCTGGCATTGATTATTATAGTATACTCTAATGGACATTGTACTTGTTGAAAATGAGAAGCAAACTACTGGATATATAAAAGCCTTGTCATACAAATGCAAAGAAAGTTTTTAACTAGTGCAGGTAATTAATTTCACTTCATGGCAGCAAACAGAAGGCACATTTCCCTTTATTTTTTATGCATTTTTTTTCTTTTTTTTTTTTAAGTGGGTTCCACTGGATTTTATTTTGGTGAATACCTGATGCAGTTTTTATTGCTTAACAGCTTCCTTTCATCCATAAACACAAATAGGTGTTTTAAATTTGAAAGCAGAAAAAAAGATAGAAACCTAATTTCTCTGAGAAAGAATTGCACTGGAGATTTTACCATCTGGTAGTGCTCGATTATTGAAGCTTTATTTTCATTGGTTTTTGAAAAATACTACTACATTCAAGCAAGTAGATTAAATGCTATTAACTTTAATACCTTTTTAAACAAAGTAATCTGTTGAAGTGATAATGGATTTTATAGTAAGTATACTCATTACATTGGGGTTTACACCACTGTGGTTTCCCTGTTGGCTACATGAATCTCTAAACCTGACATTGTTAATTACAAATATAATATGTGGTATGTGAACCCTTGATTAACTTCATACTATATTTAAGGCAGACATAAAGGTAATCGAAGAATTCTACCACCAAACTTAAAGGGTGTTATCACAGAAGCCCAAAAATACTGCTTGCCATTTCATTCACTTGGAAATGAGCTGCACAAGATTTCCAGAGCAAAGCTACCATCTAGTCAAGCCTCGAAAATTAAAGTTTTATTTGAAAGGCAATCGGCTAATTCTGCAGGCATGAGACAGGCACTAGAACTTGTCAAAAATTTATCGATGGGAAAGGTCTGAAGCTGTTGTGCTTTTACTTGTATACCCCAATTTAGATTTTTAGTTACTTTTACTTGAAAAATTGGCTCCGACTCTCCACATGGCTTGAGGCATAGTTTCAATACTACTTTTTTGTGTCAAAAACACCTGTCTTTTTACTTTAGTGCCAGAAGGGCTTAGCATCTTGTCAGTGAAGTAACACAGCCTGCACATTTATAGGTGTCACTCACTTTACCATCTGTTTTTTAGGATAACAGTCACCACTATCACCCAGCCCCTCCAGAGGCTCTAACAATCTTTATGGATTAAGGTTGAGATCTACACTGAAGAACAGCTAGGGGTATCCAACCACTTCCAGCTCATTCTATGTGTCCTTTAACCTTAACCCTGCAAATACTTCATCCTACACTAATTCAGTAACTACCCCCATGCAAAATTTTCTGTCAGTAGCATCCTACCACTTCTTTGAAGTGTTACAGCAAATACTTGTCAAACAAATGTCTGCATGTTGTACACTGAAAGAAAACTGCATGCATATAAACACCAGCCCTTGCACCATGTCCAAATCTACACCACAGGCAGCTTACTTCTAATCTCGAGAGACAGGAGTAACATCATTACTAATCCTAAATTACATTTCATTGATAAAGTTGTTAATCAGATAATTTTGCAAATGGATTAATAATAAATACATATAATATGGAAATCCAGGGTTAATTTATCTATTGGTGAATAAAAAGGGGTTTACTTTAAAGAAGTTTTTTACTGTTATTTTTTCCTAGAAAGTACAATTTATTAATCCTTATTTCTCATTAAAATAAATAAATACATAAATAAATAGTGCCACAGACCACATTACATGCCTTTTATGTACCAGTGCATCCAAGAATTTTTTACAGACATACAGGACCAAAGTCAGAAGAGATACAGATTTTGATGTAGGGGTGACATCTCAATACCGCTGTGAGAAAATGTGTGAGCTAGTGGCCTTTAAGTTGGAGTAGCAGAGAAAAAAGTTTTCCTTTAGAATAGCATTTAAAGCACATTCACGTGTTTACGTCAATTGGGGACCTATATAATCCTAAAATATGAGACAGGTTCAAGTCTTGCAGTAGGACCAAACGGAAGAGATAATACCAAGCAAGTACCCTTGTGTCATCTGATATCTATATTCTTCCAGAAAAATATGACAATTCTTTGGCATATAAACATTGTTTTATACTTTCTCTGATGTTAAGGTATTAATTAAGAAGCATTTATGTCACCTATGACTTGTCCTTGGCCTGGAAGTAGCACTTCATCAGTTCCATAAGCCGGCAGGGCCAAATTAATGTTACAAATACATTTCTATGTTAAAATCCTGCCAAGGGCTTTCTAATGGTAATGTTTTGGTTGTTAAAAGCTTAATGTCCTCAGGTCTAAAGGAACACAATGAGAACAGATTACAAAGGTAAATTTTCTGCTAGCTGAATATCTTCCTGATAGATATCTAAATGTATAACCCTGTCCAAATTACCTGGAATAACACAACCTCCTCTTTTTTTTCTGTCTCATGCATCATAATACACCATTCACACCTTATTATCCTCTTCATTACTTTTCTTAGAATAGGACATGTGTAAGGGTGGACAATGATCAGTGAGACTGCCCTGAGCAGCTATAAAGTTTCAGATGAAGTCTCCTCCTTTCCTTTTATAAAGCAGGCAGACAGATGCAGCTGCTGTCCCACATTTCTCCATAGCTGAGCTACCTGTCTGCCAAGCCAGTTAGTTAAGAGAGTTTGAAAGCAACGGTAAACATGTTCATGTTGACAAAACGAACTTCTAAGCCAGAGTATACTGTGCAATTGAGAAAAAATATTTTATACTAAAGCTGAGTGTAGACTGGAGCTATTAAACAGCACCTTTTGGAGAGTCTGAAGAGATAATTCTGGTCTCCCCCCCCACTATCTTGCAGTGATTTGTTTCAGCTTCCTGAATGAAACCTGTTCATTTCTCTGACGGGAGATGGTGGATGCTGTCCAGCCTTTCCCTTGTGCACTGAACCCATTGGGGCGGGTTCTTCCTCTCCCTCTTCACACTAAATTCACTGCATTAGTTACTTATTGGTGAAACCGTGTCTGTCACCAATGCAGCATACCTTCAAGAGTAATTTAAGCAATCATGTCGACGTGGCATCACTAGGACTCTGTAATTACTGTGGTCTGCATGGGGACATTTTTTTGGTTGTCATTAGATGTCGGTTAAGCAGTGCTCTTGGCATTGAGTTGTAGCTGGCCAGTGTTTTTCCACTAGGCCCAATTTTCTTCCCATTTTGAATTGGAAAAGAAGCAGCCTGAAATTCCTCAGCCAAGCCAGCTTGTTCACTACATTATGACATTTAGGCTGTGTGGGTGGAGGGAGTTGAGAGTGGTACTGCCTTGCCATCCCTGTAAAACATTTTAGTCTCTCACAGAGCAACACAGCAGTGTCAGTGCAGTGCTCTCATTACTGTGAAAATATTACATGTAGCCATTAGTCTTCTCCCTTCAATTAGTGACAGTCAGTTAAGCTGTGCCCCCAGCCTGCTTTAGCTGTTGGCAGCATTGCCAAGTCAAACTTGTCTCCCATTTGGAAAGTAAACTGGGGAAACCTACTGTTCACCAGCCACACTCTTTGGCTGTGAAAAGGAAAAGAGGACAAGGGCATAGACTTGTTTGAAAATGTTATACAACTAATTTACAGGTAAGCAAATGGCACTGGAAAAGAATAAGGAGATCTTTGTGATACACAGATGACACGGTGTTAATATGATACAACCTCTGGAGTGCCACTTCACAGAGTTCCTCTTGTTTTCTCTCAGTCCTTTTTTTGGTTAGTTTTTTGTTTTCAGGGGTGTGGGAGGAGTTATATACAATGGGACAGGTTTGAATTAAGGAATATTGCTATGAGAGCTACTTTTTTTTCAACTGGACATACCAGAACAGATTTGAAAGGTCAGCTGTAAAAAGCAGTTCTGTCTTCCACAGGTGAAATCCATTTCAAATAGGCAGAAAAGAGGATTCTCTAGCTTGAGTGATAAAGGAAATGCAAAACTGAAGTTCCTCTGATAAATCCTGAGGGGCAAATAGTCTACCAAAATAAATGGGCATAGCCTAACTGATGTTAAATGGAATCTCATTTATTGATAGAAAAAGAGATTTGGGTGCTATATCTGTACAAGAGATCCCCTAAAGAGCTGTGCTGAGATATGATCAGACAAAATCAAAGTTTTCCTATGTGTTAAATCAACATGAGATTTTAGATTTAAAAAACACTATAAACTTTAGAGTGTTCAAAATAATCGCTCAGTACTGCATTTCTACCATCTTGAATACAGAATCAAAGAGCTTGAAGTCAGATAACAGTGAAAGCTTAAAGTAATCTGTACACTTTGGCTCTGAAAACATGATTTTTATCTGTATTTGTGCTTTAATTATTTTGCTGGTTTGTTTTTCCACATGAAACCAAAAGCTTATGGCTGTTAAACACCTGAGTGCACATAAACTCCACCACTGCTTCCATTGTTCATTCTATCAAAAAAATCCTACATTCTTTTGATCAGCTCCCTCTAAATGAGCTATTCCTGTTAATTGTAACTGGAATGCTGAAATTTATACAAGCTATTAAGGAACTACATTTGGTAACATTTCAATGAATGAAATTACCTTTGCAAGACATCTTTACATAATAAAAATAAATTTTGAACCTATCATTACATTTCTTCACAGCTTCAAAAACAATAATCCTAGTTTGCCAAGTCTGGCAATCCAGTTAACTGCTCTAACATGAACTATCATTTTCAAACAAGACTTCTTTAGGTTATCCTTTCATGTGAAAATACTGTATGCAGTTTTTACTACTAAAGGTCAGGTAATAGAGCAGTTGGATTGAATAACAAGCAGGGATCAACATACTGCAAGTAGTCTGCTATCAAACGACTTCTGCTAAATGACAGATGGCTGGCAAGCTGTAAGGAGCCCACTAGTAAGACACTTCAAAAAAAAAAAACCTAACGAACAAAAAGAAAATATATGAGCAAGACCCATGCATTAACATATCCTTACTGGTCAGTCACCTGTCTGCATTTGACCTACTTCCATGATGTCCTCCTACAGTGATACAAGCTTTTCTTCTTCTCAGCAGGTAGTAATCTTCCAGAAAGAACTGCTGAGAACTGCCGGTATCCCTACTTACTGATCTCCCAAACTGGTTTTGGCGATACGGGCATTTCTGCAGCGCATGTACCTTTTGCTCTCTCTTGATTTTCCATTTTCTCCTGACAATCCAGAAACAATATAGCACAGGAAGTTATAAGGTCTGAGACAAAGGTCAATACTAGCTGCAGTGGCAAAGTTCTATGCACCTTCAATATGCAGCATGTTCAACACTATTTTTCCATATTTTATAATCATATAATACAGGTCATTAGCAGCTTGTTAGAAGAACCCTTTTGGGTATCATGTTTGATTTAGGTTAGCTTACTGTTCCTTCACATTGTATATTTCCCACTTAACTCCTACCTATGAACAGTAAAGAAATCCATATTATCACAAGGCTCAGGGATTCACTTGCCTACTTCCACTTGCAAAGCGCGTTAATTTAAGCCTAATATAAGTAGATGTCCCCAGCTGCCGAGGTGCAACACCATTCATTTTCAGCCGCATAGGTGCACACAAAAGTACCCTATCTGTTTAAAACCAAAATAAATAGGTTTCATATTTACAGTCCAATAAAGACCCCCAAAAAATCAGAGTGAGCAAATGTTGCTCTGAAAACATCTCTCTCAAAAGCAAAATGTCTCTCTCAAAAGTAACTTCTTCATGTCCTTCTCCCTCTCTCTTTCTCAAATCTCCAACAGAAAATACAAGGAAAAATCCTTCTGAATTCATAACTCAGGTAACAAATAACAAAGATAACAAAGTCTTCAAAAAATAACCCAGTTGCTTCTAACTGTATTTGTAGAGCAGAATGTTAAGAATATTAGAAAACCCATTCTCTGTCATGATAACAATTTCATATTGCACCACTGTAGGTCAAAAATAAAAGAACAATATATGTTTCAACCTCAAATACTCTTTGGGACTGATTAATACAATTATACACAGTTATGTTTGCACTACAACAAATTTCCATCTAAAGGTAAAATGAAGTTTACAATCCCCCCAGGCTCTGCACAAATTAACACTTCATTGAATATTAATGAATTACTCTTTGTGACCAATTGCTATGCAAATAATACTTGTGTCAGAATTTATAATTACATTTATTTCAAGATAAAATACATGAATATTAACATAAAAAAGACTTCCACAATAAAGTGAGTAAATCAATTAAGGCACATGCCACAGTATTACTAAACTAATGGTTTTGTTGCTGATTTTGCACAACTATGTAACACTATTTTTTCATACTAATTTATAATGATTATGAAAACTTAGTAGTATCCTAGAGTTCTACCTCTATAAACTGCATTTGGATTTGGTTTGGAATCAAACACAATTCATATTAGTTACGTCATGCATCATTCTAATTTATCAGTTAGTTAGAAGCAAACTGATATGGAGTACTTTTGTTGACTTCATCATACATTTTATATCACCAAGCCTAAGATCATGTAATAGTAAGTGGAAGCTGCATCATTGCTTGCATCCTTTTCCCCGCAATGATGAGCTTTTTTTAATTGTTTATGTGATGTTTATAGAAGTAGCTTGCAGGACCAAAAGCTGAATGTCTTTGTACTTCCAATGCAGCCTTGAGAGAAAAGAAACTGCTATAAAATCATCTCAATACTGAATAACCAGTATTAGTTCTACAAAAGTCATATTAGATATCAGTTCTATTTGTGTGAACTGCAAGACTGATTCAACATGTTCCTAAAACACAGTCTGTCAAACAACAGAGACATAATTTTTCATAATAATACTTTAAATATAGTTTATGAAAGTGGGGGGAAATATGTTGCAGGTTTCTCTGTTGCTCTGTGAGAAAACCTGGATTAAATACTTGTGTTTTGCCAATCCCATGTGAGGTAAAGAGCGAAAAATAATTTGCTTCTTTCTTTTTTCAAGAATAAGCCATAGTAGAGGCAGTGATAAGAAAAAGTAAATAGCTAATAAGCCAGAGAAGGAACTAAAATACTAGCAGCAATAATACAAATTCCATACATTATTTTTTTTAATTCACCTCATATTGTGGAGACTACACTAACAGAGAGCTCTTTAATTTAACAAGATAGTCATAAAGTATAGAAGCTTTTAATAATCTCATGGCATACGGATGGTGTTGAGGTTATTAAAGTGAATTATATAGTTTTACAAATGGGATCAATTCTGAGTACACAGTAAAGTCAGGAGTGAATTTCACTATTATGAAACAAATGGATATAATTAATTATGGTGTCAACCACTCTAGGAGAGGGCATCATGCCAGCAGAAGACCGAGCAAGGATGTGTTGTTTTCTACCTTCTGCCATAATGGCAATTGTTTCTTGTGCTCCGTTTCTCCTCTCACTTTCAAACAGATGTGCGATCTCCAGCACAAGAAATAATTTTAAAAGCCATCAATCTCAGAAAATGTAATAAATATTGCTATCACTTTGCACTGTTGCTGCTGCAGTGGTGAGCTACTGTGAAACACCTACCACGCAAAACTACATTCATGAGCTATATTAACCAAGTATCCTTGTCTGAAACAAATTTACGATAACTATTACACTAATTTCACACCACTGCAACTTCATAATATTCTGAAATAGGAAAGCTTCATCTCCCAACTCTACAGAGTTAATGCTGAGCTATTAGCCATGCATTAGAGGAGAGACTGGAAGTCCCACCAGCAACTTAATGCAGCCACTGTAGCCAGAGCCATGCACTCAATGAAGCAATACTTTTCCTTTTGCTGTCAATCTTCAGTACCAGAGCAGCAGGGTTTTATTTTATCTTTCCTTTTTCCCATTTCACAAGGGTATTTAAAATTTGATCACAACAATGGTTCAGTTCATATGCATATTACAAACTGCTTTGGGGACTGCTCAGTGCAAAATGGGCGGATAATGTTACAGATTAACTTGACTCTGGAGTGTGAACTGTCAGCTATATCCTTTAGCTGGGGAAAAGATTTTAAACACTACCTGGAAAATTGTGAGGCCTAATCTTTCTGCTGTGCTAGCTTGCAGTATAATCCGAATAATGTGAATGTGCTTTCCATCTGACTGAGGCAGGCATGCTGTTAAGTGATTTGAGCGATTTGCCTGGTATAATAACCAGTTTTCTCTGTCTCACTGGAAGCCAGGAACTTCCTGAAAATCTTCGCCTATGGCTTGACACAGACTGCTGAGTAGCCACAAAACTGTGTGATAAAAGCACCAGTTTTGTCCAGTATAAATCAATAGAATCCCGCTGCAATAGCTGTATTTGACTACAGCACTCAGTTGTTATCAAGTAGGGGACCTGTTCTGACTATTTTAACTTCAGAGTACGTATCTTTTCCCAGCTGGTCTTCAACACAGCAGGAATGGCTGTGGTGTGTGCTCAGTGTTTTAGCCAAAGAATGTTCAACATTCACAGCACTCCACTGGCCTCCAGACAAACATTAACTGAAAATGCATTTCAATGCAGATATCAAATTGTTTTACTAAAACAGAGTATACAAAGCATGATTCCTCAAATGTGAGCTCTTAAATCTGAACTGGAGAGATTTTCCAGTAATTTCACCTGTCCTTCCTACCTGACATGACCCTATTTTTCTAGGAAAACCTACCACAAAAAGCCACATCTCACCCAAGTAATTATACACATTCTTGAAATTAGTTGAAAGAATTTATAGCTAGCGAAAGGAAGCTGGAAAACATCTCCTAACACCAATGTTCAAAAAGTTATTGTCCTCACCTCCTCTGGACTTTTTACTCATGAAAACACTTTTTAGGTAACAAGACAAAATACATTTTCTGGATAGACTCATAGCACAGTAAGAAAAATCAACTTTGTCCTCCCTAAAACTGAAATTACTTC